>NC_082640.1:78516770-79141770 GCF_028023285.1 Balaenoptera ricei
GGACTCCAGAAGCTCTTCCAACTCTGAACTTTGAACTATGCACCACCTTTTCCAAATGCTTAAGTTTGTATCTCATGACTGTGGCAAAGGCAGGAGAACTCTAGGAGGACCAGAGCTGGTAAAGATCTACTCTGACAGGTCACTGGGGACAAACGCTGCTGACCTCACTTAATTAATTGCTGGTACTTCATTTCTGTGATGTTTTGATCTTAAGTGTTGTACGTCACAGCAAGACTAGGGAGGATGTCCCATCATAAATAAAAACCAAAGAGCACACAGTTCTTAACGATTCATTTAGCCAGATCACACCCTCTATGTAATATCTATTTGTAAAAAAGATCACATGGATGTGTCTTTTAATATCTTACCTATTATTCATTCGTACAAGCAGTCAGAAATAGTTAACAAAAATCAATTTCAAATTCCACTCCAAAAGGTCGGAAACACTACCCTAGGTCATCACCACAAAGACAAAAGTAGCAGATGTGCTACGTTCTCTTGTTTTTCAAGATTGGACCATCCCTTAAAATTGCCCTGAGATCATTTCTTCACCTGTATGTACTTTGTTACACAGGAAACTGGCAACAGTGGCTGGCTGTGAAGAAGGGAATTGGGGCTACGGAAAGAAGCAGAGAGAGCTATTCCATTGCAAGCCCTCTTGTGAGGATTTAAATGGTGAACTATGAAATTCAAGAAGTATTAAAAATGTTTGAATAAATATACATTTTTGTGGAAAAGACTGACTACCAATGGGCACAGGCACTTGGAGGACAACCATCTCCCCAACCCAGTTCTCACCTCCTCCGGGCTCCAGAAACCCTTCCCCAGCACATTCACGGATACCTCTGGGCCATGAAAGATAGCAGAGCGGGAGCCGGGGAGCAGCTGTACAAACAGAGCAGAGCACCAACTCTCCCACGCTGGTTTACATAGTTAAGAAATTCCTTTTCACCACATATAGCTGGGAGAGTGGAAAAGGCCCAGATGGCCCGGGACTTGCACTTACATGAGTGCTTCTCCAAATTTTCTACCCAAGCAACCTTAAAGGCAGAGAAGTCCAATGCGGGGTGGTGAGAGACACCCAAGCGACCGCAAAGAACTGTTTCCAAGGCTTGGGTTTCTCCATCAAAAATGCATGCACGCTTTGCAGTCGACACTTATAACTTTCATTCCATCCCATGTCTCTTTTTATATCCAAATACTGTCCTTGGTGTTCCAGGAAGATGGGCCATTTCTACCCTGTAGCTTTGGCAAGCACTCTCCTCCCCACACACCCAGCACACGTACACATGATCTCAGCCTGGATAAAAGACATAAATCACCTCAAGAATGGAATTCTCAGTTTTAATTCTAAAAACGTGCATCTAGGAGTGTAGAGGAAGGGGCAGAGGGTGCGGCAGTTCGTCCACCAGATTAGACTCAGATCCAGGCTGTGCCTCTTTCTGGGCCCCTTCACTGGGCCTGGCCTCAGAGAGCCTTAGTTTCCTCATTTGTAAAAGAGGGAAGAAGTTACCTACCCACACCACTGTAAATATCTAGTTAAACGAGGCAATGACTCTCGTGGTTGATACTGCTATTAATGACCAAGCCAACGAAACCCACGTGTATTTCTCACAAGGTCAGGACTTTTCCCAGCTTACCTACTACGGTTCTAAATCCTCAAACCTGGCTTTAGACTATAACTTGCCCATTTTTACCAGCTCAATATCAAGCCTAGATTTCTCAAAAGAGAGAAACAAGATCTTTAACAGTCTTCCCAGGGCAACTGTACTGTCCAAATTACATGACCCCTTATTTTAAGGGCAAGTCACGTTTCTTGGTTGGCTAATTCATTAAAAATTCAGCCTCATTTCCCAATCAAGGATGGTCTGGCAAACTGATGGCAACTAAGAAAATTCTTCCAAAACAGACAAACAGCATGTTTCAACGTGCTGAATTGCTGAATTCCCACTACTTCTGAAATAGTTGACTTTTAACCATATGCTCCAATTACTGATATAAAAGGGGGGTTGGAGGAGGAATACATAATTGTTATCACAAAAGAAAAAGCAAAACCCCAGTCTTTGCCTGGTACCACCATTCATTGCAAATAATGACTTGCTTACAAGCTGGCACATTTTCATTCGTTAACGCCCACACTTAGAAATGTTCACACTGTCGCCTGGGGCCAGGGGAAACTTTTATCCATGACAAACACAAAACTCCCCAACAGCGCCACAAATGGCCACGTCTAGGTGTTTTTCCTCACCCAAAGGTACTGATGCACTTCCCCAGAGCACAGAGCAGACACCTCGGACAGGCTCACTCCTGACGGATGCAAAGTAACCGCACAGGACGAGGCCCTCCTGGCTTGTCCTAATGCAGACCCACCGCATAAGACATATCAGGCTTTACTAATTAACAGGGCCTCTTCTCACAGCCAGTTTTTGTTTCTTTTCTGTCTCGCTTTTTTGCTGAATGAGGGAAAACAGCTGAGGCGTGGAGGCCAGGAGGCCAGAGAATGGAATGCTGGCTCGCTGGTTCCATGTCACCAGCTACTCCCACCCTCCAGCGAGTGAGGCTGCAGGAGCTCAGCTGACGGGTGCCCGAAGGGTCCCCGACGCCAGGTCATCTGCTGGGAGGTCACCACCTTTCCACAGCACGGCTGCGGACATCTCTTTCTTGCCCACAGTGCGGACCGGGGTCACAAATGATGAGTCCCTTTCTCACTCTGAATGTATGGAGAACCAGGTCCCCTGTATTACGGTTTCAGCTAACCCCTTACTTGAGCAACAGTAAACTATGGAGGGAAAGAAATAGCGTCTATTTTAGTCATAAACTGCTCTTTCCCTAGTTACCTACGAATTTCACTGGCATGAGGCCTCTGAGCCAGGACTTCTCACATTTTAATGAGCACAGGATTCACCTGGGGATCTCTTAAATGCTCATTCTGACTCAGGAAGAACAAAGGCCGGGGCCTCTGTATTTCTAACAAGCTCCCAGGTGGTGCCAGCGACCCCGGTCTGTGGGTCCCACTGTGAGGAGTGAGGTCCAGACTGAGGAGAGGCTGCTCCGACCTTAGGGCCCTCCCGCAGACGTTCACAGCTCAGGTCCCCACTCTCCAAGTCCTTTATGCTTCTCGACATGACTCCAGTTCCTGGGATGGGGTGTCAGGCAGCTTGGGTGCCACTGCAGGCTGTGCAGTGAGCTCACACTGTTATCTGTGCAAACCCGTGACCCCTCTGAACTCAATTCACATCCTTAAAGAAAACGTAATAGGTATTACTTGCTCTAAATGGGTCAGAAACCGCCACCACCCCAAGAGAGATACGAGAGCTTCAAAAAGCTGAGATCCCTGCAATAATGTAAAGTAATGGGTTTCTCCTTCCTCTTTTCTGACCGCCTACTTACCATTTTTTGGTGAAAGTGGGGTTGAGCCATTGAAAAACATCATTTTAAAATCCCTACTCTAAGAGCTACATCAGGGTTTCCAAAAATTCTCTCACTGTATTTCCCAAATGCCAACACCATTTTTTCCCAACATATCTGTAGTTCAGAACTGAACTGGTCACACAGTTATCTCATTGATAAGCTCTGTTTGTTTGTGGCAACGGAGTAGTGTGTGAGGAAGATGGGAATAGATGTGGCAAAGGAAATAGGAAAGGAGAGTCCACTCATTACCAAAACCCTACATATTTTCGAGGAAGAGTTGATTCCAAAGTCAGAATAGTGGAAGTATTCAATTTCCTTTTGTTAGAAGATGTGGATTCTGGACTAGACTCTGCTAATAATTTACTATGTGATGACTTCAAGCAAGTCACTTAACTTTCATCTGCCCTCACTCTCCTCCTCTGTAACATGAAATGGTCAGTCTAGCTAATTTCAATGTCCCTGCCAGCTCTAAAGGCTGGGATGTCTGGGATTTAGAATGAACTTGAAGAAATTGGGCAGTATTAGGCAACCATTAAACTAAGAATTCCAGAGGTTTTACCCCTATAACATCATACTTAAACTTCATTTTCGAATGCTGTCAGCTAAACTCAGATGGTTTTTTACCAGTGTCCTTGCCATGGTATCTAGGGCTGAGGACCACATCTAAAGACCAACTGTCTGCCACGGAGGAAGGCTTTACTAGCTCATTCTCTCTCCACAGTCATCAACTTGCCAGAACTCACTGAGTTGGAAAGTTATCATGCTTAATGAAGATTTTGTTTACATCTTGTTTTTTCATTGCCCTGGTGGTGATTTTCCTGCTTACAAAACCACATAAAAGATACTCCCTTTTAATCATATTCAATTATCCAGTTTTTCCTATAGTAACTTGGTGATTATATAGGCTAAAAATATCATTGGTTTCTTCACAATGTCCTTGTGAAGTAAGTCAAAACATTTCCCTTTAAATGGTTAAGAAACCAGCAAAGATTTACTCTCAGAGTGGCCTGTAGTTCACACATAGGTTCAAGACAAAAACTGTGCTAATAAAATGACTCACGCTTGCTCACAGAATCCATTCGACAAAGGTTATTATTTAAGCCACACAACAAACCTATAGAGATACCCAACATGCGAATAAAAATACCCTGCACACAAATAGGTCAAGCCATTTCCCCAAGAGGCAACATGCTCAATAATAGTTCAGGCCTTAACATACAGTGATTCCAGTGACACGAAACACCTACAATAGGCAGAGACACAGAGAAAGGAAGTAGACTCGTGGTTGCCAGGGGAATGGGAAAGGGGGGAGTTTGGATGTAAGGGGCTTTGTTTGGGGGTGATGGACATGTTTTGGACTTGGACAGTGGTGGTGGTTGCCCAACCTTGAGAATATATAAACACCAGTGAATTGTACACTTCATAAAATGGTGGAAACAGTGCATTTTACATTATGCGACTATTATCTCTAAAAACAAAACAAAACAAGCGTTCAGGCCTTGGAGTTGGCCGACCTGAACTGGCCTCGCTTGTTTGCCTCTAAGGCTTGGTTTTCCCTATTGTTCTAATAATGAATGGAGACGTTATGCTGAGCACGTAGCAATGTTTCAGGCACACCATAAGATGACGACAATGGATGACAGCTACATATAAGGTCATGTAGCCCAAAGTCACAAACCAGGACTTGCACCCAGCTCTCCAACTCCTGTCTCTGACCTCTGCTACTTGCTACCAGCTTCTTCTGAGTGAGGCAGCAACTTCAGGGGAGATTTCCCACAGTCAGCCAGAGAAGGGAAAAGGAAGCTCCACACTTGCCAACTGGGGGCTTCAGCTATGTCCACACACTCACCCAGATTTAAACGGGGGGTGAGGGGGGGAATACACACCCTTGTACCATAAAAACAGCATTTCAAGAGTTTCTCTGAAACAGAGCCCTGGGTTACAGACTTTTACTTATGCTTCTGCCTTTACTTATTTATTTTTTTACTCCATTCCTTAAAAATCCTTACAAAAATTTCCCCAGTGTCCCTGGGTCTCATCTCAGTGTCCAAGAGGTTAAAAAAGCCTCACATCACAGCTGTGAGACACCATTTCCCTCACCATGAGGGCCCACAGTCTATGCTGATCTTGTGACCAGCATGTAAAAGTTCTGTTTACCCGACATCCCCCCACGGTGCAGTCAGCCCTTCAAGGAGCCACTGGCTGGCAGAAAGGACACCACCCAGACAATGTCATGAGTCCAGAGCTCTGCGTCACCAGAAAAATACTGGGAGGACGGGGCAGGAAAAAAGCAGGGGTCGGACACAGAACAATTTCACAAACCATTAAAATCAGCTTGCTGTCGGCACACACACATCCAACAGGTTGAACAGGATTTCTCAAGACAGATGATAAACAAGCAGGTTCTCCACAGTAGTGCCTACTGGGGAGCTGTGGGGACGCCTCCAAGATAAACCAAGGCTCAATCTGGAAGCCAACAGGCCTTAACTGAGTCCTCAGGTCTCCGCTGTTTCCTTCTCAGAAATCTTATTTGCGAAAGCTGATCCTTCAACTTTCCCATTTTGTTGCTACCATATTTCCATAAATGCTGAAACGATCAACCCTAAGTTGCAGAAATCATTCCATTTAAAAAATTTTAAGAGAAATTCTCAGACCAAGAACTCTTAATCTCATGACCATTTCCATTAGCGCCCCTTTGCACCCCCAAATCAGACCAATTTCCATACAGAAAATTGTCAACTTTTCCTTTCGTCCCCCTGCCTCCATGGCTGCAGGAACAATGATAACAGGGGCTGGAGAAAGAAAATGTGGACTGACCTCATGTTTGGGATGGAAGAGGCTGAACCAATACTCTCACCAAGCTTTTGAGGCTGGTTCCCACCATCTCCAGGGTTCAGACATACAACAAGGGTGACCTTTATTTATTTCTTCCTTCAAAGATGTAGGCTGTTCCCTGGGACAGAGTTGAGCAGACTGGTCTCTTGCAAAAGCCCATGAGCGGTCTCCAGCCCCCTCCTTGCAGGCCAGTCTGCTGGGGTCAGCGGCTAGGTCTAACTGCCAGGCAAAGGGAACAGAGCCAGAAATAGTAATGTCCTAATCCAGGGATGGTCACCCGCGCACTCTGAGGTCATGTCCAAGTCACAATTTCTCAGAATCACAGTTTGGTTTTTTAAAAACCGGGGTGGTGTTACATCCATTCACTGCATGGGTCAAGAAAAATGAAGGACGATACTGCCAAGTGTCAAAACACTAGTCACTATATAAACAGCAAATGGTGTCCAAGAAGGAATTAGTATGTACCACCCAGAAGTTATAGAACATACATTGCAGATTTCCTTCTAGACAGAGGCCCTGAAGGAGGCATGGTGACTCTTTGGCCTCCGTCCCCTTGGACAGTTTCCCAACCACAGCTGTTGGCAGGACTCTCACTCAGTCCCTCCGTTTCTGAATAAAGGGAGAAACGAACGTCACCTATCCTTTCAGAAGAGCTGGGAGAGACAGAGGGGAAGGATGGAATCACCAAGTCTGATCAAAGACCTACCCCAGGACTGCTCGACGGCCAAGTCCCATTGTTTCTTTTTTTTAAAAAGGCCATTTTGGGCACCTATCATTGAGGCCCCATAAATCACCATGGTGGTCACTGGTGCTTCTCCCCTCCAGGCACACGTACGATTGTGCTTGCCTGTCTCCTTGAAGTCAGGTGTGGCCTTATGACTAGCTTTGGCCAATGAAATGTGAGTGCAAGTAACATGTGTCATATCCAGGTACAAGCTCTGAGAGCCACTTAGTGTCACCATCCGCTCCTCCCACCGCTTCATCCCGAAGAGCCAGTGGAGCTGTAACAAGGAAAGAGCACGGCCTCCAGAGTCAGGCAGTCTTGGGTTCAAATCTAGACTCAGCCACCTACTAGCCACATGACTCCAAGCCCATCAGTTACCCTCTACTGAGCTTCAATTTCCTCAACTTTGAAACAGCAATTATATCACCACGCAGAGACATGGGTGGGGGTCAGGCTCGGGGAGTTAAAGGTAGCGAATGTAAAGTGTGCAGCGCGTGGCCAGGCAGATGGTGTGTGCTAAAGAAACAGCGGTGACTGGAGTGACCTTCGCCATTATCTTCACCCTGCTTTGGTCGCTTACCAGCTGTAGAACTAGAGCCTCTGCTTCCTGCTCTGCAAATGGGGAAGTAATGCTGTGCCCACTCTCAGGGTGGCTGCAAGGGCTCGTGTGAGAGCGTCTGTGGGAGCCGCCAGCACGATGTTGCTCAGGAACTGAGATACCCACCAGCCCCCCTACTCTAAGCCCTTTATCCTGCCTGTCCTGAGTAAGTCCTGGAGCATCAAGGGCCAGTGAAGCTGCACCCCACGCACACGGAGGGCCCAGTCCTGAGGGACTGCCCCTCCACCCTGGGTTCCAGGTTGCCCTCCACGCCCCATCTGACCAGAAGCCTACTCTCCCATCCCCAGCCAAGTCACTGGCTGCCATTTACTGGACCACAAGCACCGCTGTGCACAGGGACCCTGACTCCGGGGACTCAGCACACCAACCTGACCCCCGAGATACCCACACCAGCCTGGGTCATCCATCAGTTTGCGAGGCCCCCCTGGATAGTATTTGCAGAGATCTGGCCCATCCCTGGGGCCAGCTCTGCAGGAGTGAGGGGAGGTCCTCGCCAGGGCTCCTACTGACCTACTATTGAGGATCCAGAGAGCCAGGAGGCTGCTCTCAACCCCAGCTTTGACGGCACATTCCAGCGAGGCTCTGAGGAGTAATCCACCTCACATCTAGAGAAATCTGCCACTTGCCCCAGACCCTGGCCAAACACTAAAAGCATCCTGAACTGTGTGTCCTGAGGCGGTAGCTTAATGAAATACTATCACTGGTACTGGGACATCCCAACTGACAGTGGCCCCCACTGAAGGAACGATGGAGGTAGGATGGGCAAGTGACCCAGTTCCAGGGCAGCCCCTCACTAGCTGTTCGGCCGGAGGCAAGTCACAACCTCTCTGAGCCATCCAATGTCAGGGGAGAAGGAAATAAAATTAACATATTAATTGTATTTAAGCACTCAGCATCAATTGTCTACACTCAATAAATACACAAGTTGAACGAGGCACAGAGCCATTTGTGAAGAGTTTGAATACCCACAAGAGTGTTAAACATGTTCACAACGGAAACATGAGTAGTAATCACGGCCTAAAGAAAGGGTCACGAGCCCAATGGTCCATCTCTGTAATCAAGAATATGGCGCCCGCACAGCAGATAAAGGTTATTTTCTCTCTCTGGCCTATCAACATTTCTATTTCGCCAGATAAGTTCAAACAGACCTGGATATTCATTCACTCATTCATATCTTATAAAGTGGTAGAATGTCAGCGCTGTTTGGTACACCAAGTTTCTCTGGTTCAAACCCCAATCTGAATTTCCAATATCCCTGCCCCCCATCTCTCTCCACCCTCATCATATCTTTGATAGATAAGCAGACATCCAGTCTCCACTTCCTGGGGCTGGAAACCCACTATCTCTCAAAACAAGCCTTTCCATTTTCTCTCAGCTCTCAGCCATGGATACGTCTCCTTCACGCTGAGCTGATAACTGCATTCCTACAATGTCACTGGGACCAACCAAGAAGGGCATAGTCCTTGCTCCAAATGACAGCCTCTCAAGCACTTGACGCCCTCATACCTCCTTCACACCATCTTACCTTGTCTTTTGTTCTTTACGCTAAACTTTCAAAGGCCCTTCTTCACCCACTGGGGTGCAGTATCAAGTACTCTTCAAAGTGTGGGGCCCCAAACCAAAACAATACTCCCTGAAGAGTCTCGCCAGCTGTCGTCTTGATTACCAAGTACCCCAGGCTCCCAAGACAAAGTCTCCCAGCAAATAAAATAGATCCCTCACAGATACATGTCTGAATTGAGACCAAAGAGGAAACCTGGTTCCTGAACTTAAGTCCACAAGCTAAAGAAAACTTTGGCCACCTCGAGATCAACATCCATTAGACCCTTCCCAGGACCCGCGCTGTGAGTGATACTGCAGGGACCAACGATGACAGTAAGGGTGTCACTGCTGGGGTCCTCCTGTTCCCATCCTTTCTTCAGCTGCCAGCCCCTTTCCACTTCTGCCCACCAGGTCACCCCCAACATCCCTCTGGCTCTCATGCATTTGGAGCTCACCCTGTTGCCTCAACCCCATTCTCTTTGCTGGTGAGTTGTACCTTAACTCTTCTGGGGAAAAAAAGATCATGCTTTTTTCCTCCCACACTTCTCTCCCATGATAGCCCATCCCATTCCAGGGCTACGCCTGGGGAACTAGACTCAATTCCCCGCTGGTACCAGGTGAGCTGCAGTTGCATCCCACAGGACAACACTCTGGGCCAGGCAGGCATAATAACATCTACTGAGTGCTCACTCTATGCCTGGCACTGTGCCCACCCCATGGGCATCTCACTTAGTTCTTAAGTTACCCCCTCCCCATCCCTCCCAAGAGAGATTCTGTTCAACCCTTTGTTTATAAGTGAGGAAAAGGAGACACTAAGCAGTTAAGTAACTTGCTTCGGTCTCAGGGCCAGTAAGCAGCAGAGTCAGGTACAATCCCAGGCATCCTGACTTGAGACCCCAGCAGACTGACCACCGGCCAGTCAGCTCTCCACAGGCAGGGCCTGCACCTCACTCTGTGCCCCAGCCCAGCCAGTGCCTGGCACACAGTACACTCACAATTCAAGTTTAGTGAATTCATTGGCTCTATATGTTTTTAAGTGTCTAAGTATATTTGAACATATCCAATGATGGTCACCAAATGCATACACTTTCCATGGCACATTTATTTGGTATTTTTTTAATCATCAACACACACGATTTCCACTTTGTCATGAGCTAGATCAACTTTTGTTATCTGGCCTGAGAACCTAACCTCAATTTATAACAATGTCTCCATGAGAAAGTTCTTTCAACTTCCAAACACCCTACCTAAAAATAAATTTTTAGCACCCTCCTTTCCTAAATTGAGTCCGCAGCTAGCAGATTCCTTCATTAGGGTGCTGTTTACCTTTGCATTACTAAGAGGTCTGTCCTGCCTGAAGTCTGCCTCACTTTGCTGCATCTCTGCCTCAGAAAAGATGCCTGAATCTCAAAGGAATGTGTGAATTGGACACTCCTCACATTTTTTTTTTTTTTTTTTTTTACAAAGGCCCCATTTTCAATCCAAATTTTTCACAAAATCCTAGTTCTCTGAAGGCAAAAGGTCTTACTTAACCTGATAAATGGTTGTCCTAATTAATGAATTTTCAGTTCCCTGAGACAGCTGGAATTATTAGCTTAGGAGAAGCCTGACACAGGTTCTAGCCACTCATTTTCCAGATGAGCAAACCAGGGCCTGGAGAGGTTAAATGACTTGTTCAGAGTCACACAGTGGAATCTCAGCTGTGGTGAGAACTCGACGGACTTAAATTTAACCACCTCATTAGACATTATCTATTAACCTAAGTAATACCTCTCCTGCTCCCTGACAATGACAACGCAATTCTGAACACACACACTCTCTTCCAGCTCCGCCTGGGAACCCAAGGGCTCCAAGGGAGACCTTGTGCTTATTAGGCCTCAGAAAAACACAGAAGAGACTCTCTTTTAGCCTTCTACTGCTGACAGGGGCCACCTGCCAAGGGGACAGGATGTGAAAAAAAAAATCTTACATTTCCATCTCAACCTGAAAGATGCGTTTCCCCATTCCTACTCCGCCACCCAAGTCCAGAGCCTCAACTACTCAGTTCTAGAAAACGAGGACACCCAGTTCTGATGCACACCTCACCACTAGACTCATTCACCGCATGTCCGCCAGAACGATCTTGCCAAGATGCCACTTCCATCATGACCCATCTCAGCTCAGAGTCCAGAATGACGCCCAACACATAGCAAACTGAATTCAAACTCCTAGCCCGGCCTCCAGAACCTTTCTAAATTGACTTCACTCTAGTATTCAATCTGATTTTGCCCAAGTCTTCAAACTTTGTGGCCAACAGCTTTCTTTTTATACTGTCTGTCAAGTTCATTCCCAATTACAGGCCTTTGTATAGTATCCAGAACCCTCTGTGGAAAGTACCCTCCAAAAAAGAATTATATAATATAGCATTTCCCAGAAAGTATTCTAGAAAACAAAAGTATTGTGGAAGATCTTTTGAAAACAATAACGTTGTGGTCATATAATTCTGAGCAATTCTTACGGTTGAGTCCTTTCTTAGAGAATCATAATCCACATTTGGCCCACATATTAAAGGCTCTGAGAAGTCCTATAATAGGAAAAGCCATTTAACTTTATCCCAAGAGTTGCCAATTTATCTCAGATCTACCCTCCATTCTCCATCTCCACTGCCACCAGGCCAGGCCAAGCTGCCATCATTTCTCCCTGGACAACAGCAAAAGTCTCCTCGCTGGTCTCCCCACATCCCCTCTTCTGCCCTCTCCAAACCATTCCCCACACAGTGGGGCAGGAGAAAGGATTGTGAATCCCAAATCAGGTCATGTCATCCCTTGCTTCAATATTTCTATGGCTTGCCTGTGCTCTTGAGGATAAAGGCAAAAACGAACAACAAACCTTCTGACCTCGGTCCACAGGGCTTACACGGTCTACCTACCTTCCCAACCCCATCACATACCACACTTCTCCTTACTCAACCCATCCTTCCACTGGCCTTTTCTTTCCACGTTTCCTCCTATATCATGTTCCCTCCTACCCCAGGGCCTTTGCACATCTGCCTGAAAGACTCTGCCTCTCCACATCATTAGCTCTTGCTCATCCCAATTACCACCTCCTCAAGGAAATGGTCCCTGACCTTGCAGACCAGGTTAAATCCCAGCCCCTCTCTTCCATGAGCCTTGGTGCACTTTGTATTTACTTATATGACTTTTTCCCTTGTATTCTCTTCCACTAGACTGTAAGCTTTTGAAAGGCAAGGAGCACGTGTCCATTTTTGCTCACTAGGTTTAACACAGTGTCTGGCCTAAAGTAAATACTCAAATACACACACACACACACATTGTTGAAACAATCAACCTAAAGTATGAGCAACCTATGTGAAAAAAGAAAGTGTAATACAATATATTCCACAATAGAGATATACCTTTACAGAGGTATATCTAGAGGTCTGCTTTACCTCTAGACCACCCCAGTCTGCGATCCTCAAGGGAAGGGAGGATATCTAGCACGAGAGGTAGTGCACCGGGGACACAGAAGTGTCCGCTGGTGGGAGAAGTGAGCACCTCCCTGTATATCCGCTCTGCTGCCTTCCGGGCGGGGATCCTCGGGGCCACCTTCCCCGCGTGCATGTGCGGCTGCCCACAGCGTTGCTGCAGAGCCCGCACGGTCAGCTCACCGTGGCCTCGAGATTAAAGCTACTACTTACCGATCCTGTGGGGCCTGCCCCTGTGCCTAGCCTATACCCTAACCCTCCGTTCCTGCAGAACTGCCCCATTTCTGGAAACCGCAGGCCTCTCATTAAACCCCATTTGTGGTTAGCCACTGTCCCCAACAACACTCCTAGGGATGCCAAATACGCAGCCCCGACGAAGAGGGTCGGGTGGCTCAGGACCCTTTTCTGGGGCTTTGACTTTGCTGGACCAAAGCTGAAGCGTGTGTGTGCGTGTGCGTGTGTGTGTCTTTATTCTATTCCCCATCCCATCTGCAACAGGGAGACACACGCCACGCACTTCTCAGAGACTCTGTTTTCACCAAGAGGAATCCTGTCCGGAACCGCCCCGCCCCTCCACTTTCCACCCCCCCAATCTAACCAGGCCTGTTCTTTGTTCCACAAAACAAACAGCTAGTTCCGCCCACCTGCCCGGGGCAGGCCAGGCTCGCGCACACAGGAGCAAACAAAGAGGCCTCTTGCCCAAGACTTGCTTTCCTGTCGGTCTGACCAGTCACCGGTGCCCTTTGAAGTCCCCAGATGTGCCAGGCACCCACGGGGACCTGCGGCAGCCGGGAATCTCACTCCCTGACCTTCTGTTTCCACGGCCACCCTCGTCAACACCCAACCCGACAGGACGGGCTGGGGGCGCTGAGCTCCGTTCCGACTGCTGCCACGCTGCTCGCGGAGAGAAGGCGCAGCCCGTCCCCCCAGAGCGGTCCTCCTGCCTGGCCTGAGAGCAGCCAGCTGGCACCTGTGCCGAGACTGTACTGCCAGCCATCCCGTCTCACCCCCACCCCCAAACCCCGGGGCTCCAAAGCTCTGTCATCATCCCCATTTTAATGACAGGGAAACCGGGGCTCAGACTCCTTAAATGCCACGCCCCCAACCACAGGCCCGGCTTCAAACAGGGTCTCTCCAGCTCCGGAGCACGGGCCGCCGACCTCTTTCTTGCGGGTCTTGATAATTCCTTCACAAAAGAGACGTGCTAGGGAGAGGAAGGCTGTACTCAACCCAAGTATCAGGTTGAGCACAACTCCCAATCTGGCCAGTAGACAAGTCTCTTGATAATTAGAACAGTTTTGCTGGAAACAGTCACATTTTGGTTTTAAGAGCCCACAAAGAAGGAAACACGGTGGTTTGGGTTTGTTTTTATTTAATGTATTTGTTGCCTTCGTGAGCACATCCAGCTGCACTTCAGAGCAATCCTGTGAATATTTTCCCTGAAAACACACACTTTCCTCCTCTTGTCTTTCACTCATTTATCTTATCTCCACTCCCCAGAGTTCATGAGGCTTCATTCCACAGTCAGTCCTGGTTATCAGTTTTGTTTTTACAAGCAACATTTATCTGGATTGCTAAGACATTCTTGGCTTTCTAGAAATATGCTTTCATTTTTCTTGTCAACTAGTCACTTTATATGCTTCCAAAGTTATGCCTCCGTATGAACACAGCTGCCTTCATATCCTCACCCTTCCCATGGCATTAACCAAAGTTAAAATGAACTGGGACACTAACGCTTTATTAAAGTCAATCTACACCAGGGAAAATAAGGCTAGTCATCAGCCAAATCACGTTAAACACTTCCCAGGAGTTAAGTGAATGTGGATTCACTTAACTCTCTTATTTGGTGTTTATAAGCAATTCCCCAAAATTGTTTATCAATAATTTAATATACAGAACCCCAAAACAGGAGAGTGGCTACACCTCTGTATTTTCTCAGACAAGCTGACAGTCTCCAGGGCTGATGCTTACCATCATCCTTTCCTTCTCTCCCTGGTGGTGTGCCTAGGTCAAAAGGGCAAAGTAAGGCTGTCCTTCTGAGTCACCACAGGTAATAAAACCAGAAATTCACGTTTTATGATGTTTGATTTTAAAGAAACCACCAGGTAATAGGCATGAGGAATTCTTGACATAGAAGGGAGGCCTTCTATCAAGACAGGTCAAAGCATCCTCAAGGTCTGAGAACTGCTAGAAGTCTCAGAGTCACTGCATCTTACAATCCACGAGGAAGCTGGTAATGAGGCCAACACAAAGAAGGCCTGGTGGTTAATGAGCTGACTGAGAAAGCAAGAAGAATACTGATGACATAGTGTAAACCAGTTGCTGACAGCTTGTTTCAGGGTCACACAGGCAAGCTATTTCAGTGACCTCTAAGGAAAAACTTCCTGTAGAAACAATAGGAAAAGTCCAGAGTTTAATGGCCCACAGGGTATCACCAAGCTATATGAACAGATCCTCTAGACTACAAAGCCCCTGGAAAAACATAAAGAAAAATAAAATAAGACCTTGCCTTCGAGGAGTTTCGCGGTGATGACAACCCTCTTCACAACTCCTGTCAGACAAGGAATGGGCGATAAATCCCTAAGAAAAGAGCAAAGAGAAAGCTACTGCGTCCAGAGAAGAGGAGCTACCTTCTGGCTCTACAGTCAGTATTATACAAGGAGCACATGGAGATATTTAGAGGGATGGCAAACTTGCCAGTGCCTGAGCTCATGCCCAGACACTCAAGTTTCCAGGGAACACCCTTGGCTGAAATCTGCTGGGTGGGATACCAGCTGAATACTGTGCACTCTCACAAGTGGATGGGGCTCAGGAATGAACAGAGAAAGACACAATCCAGTTGTTCTGGGATGGAAAATGTAACACGCACCAGTTCGCAATTAGTCTAAGATGAAGAATCAGGCCCATTCCCCCCCCCCCCCAAACAGAAAGAACAGAAAGTTCATGGGATTGGGTCCTTTCCCAAAATAAAATCCAGCCTTCCTAATGCTTTTTAATTTTCTATTTCTATTTTTAATGGCCTAATCGTATATGAGCAGTTTATTATAAGCTGTTCACAAGGGAAGGGTGTTAAGTGCCGAATCCAGGTGCAGAGGGAAAAAAAAGAACCAAGAGACAGGCCAGTGGCAGAGGTGGGCTCTTTCACGCCCTGGATTTCAACAGAGCTACAGCAGAGAGCTAGAGATGAGGAGAGAAGAAAGAGAAATCTCTATTTCCATCATCAATAAAGCTTTCTGGCCTCCAATTTGGAACACAGGTCCTTCCCAAACCCTTCTACTCACTCGCACACTATCCAGTTACAAAAAAACACAGAACGGGTACGCCTGTAAAAAGAGTCACTAGATGAGCTTACAAATGTAACATTTTTAAATGGCAAGAGCACAGGCATATAAAAATGGTGGTCTTTGGCCCCTACATTTTCTTGCCTTGCGAGACCGATTTTCTAAGTGATTTCCAGGTTGATATACCCAATCAGTGTTCAGGCATATCTCTCTGGGTGATTACTGTTTGCCTTTCTGAGTACTGTGGGGTACAACAGTGGCGTATGACTTCATCCACCACCCTCACACGATTAGGAGAGAAGCCTGGGTTTGTTGGGATCAAGATCATGTCTCATTTACCTTCTTAGCTATAGTACCTTGACCAGTGTCATATATACAGTTGGAGATCAATAAATACTTGCTATTTGCTGAAAACCCCTGAGTAGGGAAAGTTAAAGTGGATATTATAACCACAGAAGATGAAAAGAATAGAATTTAAGAATTTGCAATCTCCCTGAATCCATTAAATGGTACTTCAGAGGATTCTAAAGTTTGACAGCATGCTACTCCAATGTTCAAAGCAGCACTATTGACAATAGCCAAGACATGGAAGCAACCTAAATGTCCACTGACAGATAAATGGATAAAGAAGACACAGTACTTATATACAATGGAACATTACTCAGCCAAAAGAATGAAATAATACCATTTGCGGCAACATGGACGGACCTAGAGATTATCATACTAAGTGAAGTAAGCAGAAAGAGAGAGACAAATACCATATGATATCATTTATATGTGGAATCTAAAATATGACACAAACAGACTGATTTACAAAACAGAAACAGACTCACAGACATAGAAAACAAACTTATGGTTACCAAAGGGGAAAGGGGTGGGGGAGGGATAAATTAGGAGTTGGGGATTAGCAGATATAAAATAGATAAACAACAAGATCCTACTGTATAGCACAGAGAACTATATTCAATATCCTCTAATAAACCATAAGGGAAAAGAATATGAAAAACAATATATGTGTATAACTGAATCACTTTGCTGTACACCAGAAACACAACACTGTAAATCAACTATACTTCAATTTAAAAGAAAAATTTTTTTAATAAAGTTTGACAGCATGTTGACTTATGTACATGAGTATATCTGTGAACTTTAGGGTCATCCAAAAGTCCCACCAAGCCTTGGATTCTGCATTCCATACATATGAAAGAAAAAGAAAAAAGATGTCATTTATCTCTTTTCAGTTGAATCAAGTTGATTTTTAAACCAGTGTTCCTGCCTGTTGAGACCATTTTGAATCTTGGGTCTATCATCTAGCACTTGGGCTCTCCCTGCCTGCTGCGGGTCACCTACAGACTTGATAAGTATGCTTTCTGTGTCTTTTTCATGGAAAACAAGTGAACAGGACTGGGCCAAGAGTCCTGCCATCCATCACTGGAAAACTCCTTCCAAATCTGTCTGTAACCCCCATCTCCCTGCCTAGTAACCCTGTCAAAAGGAAGAAAGAGTGATTTGAATGATCCTGAGTTTTTTCTGACTTCCAGAGACCACCTCTTTCTTCAGCTCTTATTTGAACTTTTAATATTTTCTATAGAATGTCAAGAGAGTCAATGTGACTGAACTTTACCACCTGCAAATTTTATTCATTGCAAATTTAAAACCATGAACTCATTATTAAAAGCATTAGTTCCAGACCAATATACTTACTATCCTCACCTTGTTTATTCCTGAGGTCAAACCAGACCTCAGAATCATAAATACTCATTATCTATATAGGGCTGCTTGACTAGTCCCCTTTTCCCACCAGTGCAGGAGGACAGATGTGCTCCCATAATTCTCAATAAGGACGTAAAATTTGGAAATGAAATGCCCATACCCAAGGGGCTATCAAGACTCCAGGGCAGGGACTTCCCTGGTGGTGCAGTGGTTAAGAATCTGCCTGCCAATGCAGGGGACACGGGTTCAACCCTGGTCCGGGAAGATCCCACTTGCCATGGAGCAACTAAGCCCGTGCACAACTACTGAGCCTGTGCTCTAGAGCCCATGAGCCACAACTACTGAAGCCCGTGTGCCTATAGAGCCCATGCTCCACAACAAGAGAAGCCACCGCAAAAGAAGCCCGTGCACCACAACGAAGAGTAGCCCCCCCTCACCGCAACTAGAGAAAGCCCGTGCACAGCAACGAAGACCCAGTGCAGCCAAAAGTAAGTAAGTAAGTAAGTAAATAAATAAATAAATAAAAAAGACTCCAGGGCAATGACCTGTTGCTCTCTCAGTCATTTGTGAGCCTGAGGGAAGCACACATGTGGGCATGTCTGAATCTTAGCATCTACCGCCGCTCTCTGCTCGTTGAGTCCCTATAATCCCAAAGCTAGGAAGGAAACTTGGGTGTAATTTTCAAAATTATATGTCAAAAGAAGCTTTACTTCCTCTGAGGAGATGTTTTTTTTTCCCCTTATGGACAGCAGATACTGTGACACCAATCACATTTCTTTTTTCACTTTGACCGCCAAAAATCTCAGGGCCACCTTTTTAATTCGCTTTCACGATCTTTGGACTATGTGATTGGACTGTCTTTTGTCCCTGCTACCCCCAATATTAACTCTATTTGAATTTATATTTCCCATGATTTTTTTATAATTATATATATTTTTTATTTTATTGTATATGCTTTTGTAAGCAGCCTCAGATTCATCCTGTGAAAAATGTCAAGGTATAAACAAAGTTGCACACCTACTGCTCCTGGAAATTTCCCCTCCAAATGAGAACCTAGCAGCCCTTCACCTTTGCCCTGTGCTATCACATGGGAGTGAAGTATAATCCTGAAACGCGTATGCCGCCTCCAAGGAAGTAAAGAAAGTTATGCCCATCTCATCTTTTGAGTCTCATTTTCTGGGGCCACTGAGAGGGTCAGGTCCTCTAACTTCCATGATAAGAGGTACAATGGAATACTACTCAGCCATGAAAAAAGAATGAAATTTTGCCACTTGCAGCAACATGGATGAACCTGGAGGGCATAATGCTGAGTGAAATAAGTAGACTCTGTCAGACTCTTGTCTTTCTCTAAAGACAAACACTGTATGACATCACTTATATATGGAATCTAAAAAATACAACAAACTAGTGAATACAGCAAAAAAGAAGCAGACTCACAGATATATACAACAAACTAATTGCTACCAGTGGGGAGGGAGGGAAGGGGAATATAGGGGTGGGTGAGTGGGAGGTACAAACTACTGTGTGTAAGATGGGCTCAAGGATGTATTGTACAATATGGGGAATAGAGCCAATAGTTTGTAATAACTGTAAATGGAAAGAAACCTTTAAAAACTGTATTAAAAGATTTTAAAAAGAGGTACCTGTCTTACTGCCCACTTTCCCAGGTTCTACATTCATCAGTCTGAGAAAGCTAAGACTTCAGCTGATAAATAAAGTGGGCTCCTCCAGAATAGTCATTATAACTGAGGATTTCAAAGAGTAAAAGCTTCCGTGAAGAAATAAGGTCTCTTACTAGAAATACCTGGGAGTGAAGCTGGAGGGGCAGGGAGTGGGGAAGTTGGTCCCATCCGTACCATGTGAATCCCACTTGGGATAAACACATTTTTAGAGCACTTCTACTGACAGAATTTCACTGTGAACCTTATACTGTTCTCCAAAGAAGAAAGGAAAGGCATTTCTTTCTCTTCCTGCATCATGGCATCATCATCCAGTTCCTATCCGGCCTCTGAGTTACAATGTGGGCATCTTTGAGTACAGTGACCATAATAACATAAGGTCATGCACGCAGGAGACTCATGAAATACTTGTTCCTACGCTCATTCCTTCATTTTATCAGTCAACAAACATGCGAGTATCTCCTGCAAGCCAGAGGCTGTGCATAAAGATGAATGAGGAGCTCACAATCTAGTATGGCGGACAAGAGAATAAATTACTTGCAGTGCGATATGCAAGTGATGTAACAGAGGTGCGTGTGGTGTGCAGTGGAGAAAGTGGTGGCATTGGAAGGAGGTTGAACGGAAATGACTTACTTCACAGAAGACGTACCGAATTGGGTGTCAGAAGATTTCACCAGATAGGTTTTTTTTTAAATAAAATTTTAGAACAATTTTAGATTATAGAAAAAATTGCTAACCTAATACAAAGTTCCCATATACTTCACATTCAGTTTCCTCTCTTACTGCATCCTACATTAGTATGGTAGATTTGTCATAATTAATGAGCCAATACTGATACATTATTATTAACAAAAGTTCATACTTAATTTAGTTTTCCTTAGTTTTTTTTATAAATTTATTTTTTATTTATTTATTTTTGGCTGCATTGGGTCTTCGTTGCTGTGCGTGGGCTTTCTCTAGTTGCGGCGAGTGGGGGCTACTCTTCGTTGTGGTGCGCGTGCTTCTCATTGCAGTGGCTTCTCTTGTTGCGCAGCATGGGCTCTAGGCACGTGGCCTTCAGTAGTTGTGGCTCGCGGGCTCAGTAGTTGTGGCTCACGGGCTCTAGAGTGCAGGCTCCGTAGTTGTGGCACACGGGCTTAGTTGCTCTGCAGCATGTGGGATCTTCCTGGACCAGGGCTCGAACCCGTGTCCCCTGCATTGGCAGGCGGATTCTTAACCACTGCACCACCTGGGGAGTCCCAGTTTTCCTTAGTTTTTAATGCCCTTTTTCTGTTCCAGAATCCCAGCTTGGATACCACATTATATTTAGTCATCCTGTCTCCTCAGGTTCCTCTTGGCTGTGACTTCCCTTGGTTTTGAAGACCTTGACAGGTTGAAGAGAACTTGTCAGGCATTTTGTTGAATGTCCCTCTATTGGAGTTTTTCTGATATTTTTCCTCATGATTAGACTGGAGTTGTGGGTTTTGGGGAAGAAGACTACAGAGGTAATGTGCCATTCTCATGATGTCCTATCAAGGGTCTATGTTATCCATGTGATTAATCACTGATGATGCTGACCTTGATCCCCTGGCTGAGGTAGGGTTTGTCAGGTTTCTCCACGGACCCAAAAAAAGTTACTCATTTTTTCCCCTCTTTCCGAACTGTACTCTGTGGAAGGAAGTCACTGCGTGCAGCCCACACTTAAAAAGTGGGGAGTTAAATTCTACCTCCTTGAAAGCAAAGTACCTTTATAAATTATTTGGAATTCTTCTGTAAGAGAGACTTGTCTATTCTTCCCCTTTTGTTTATTTATTCAATCATTTGTATCAGTATGGACCCACAGGTGTTTATTTTATATTTCGGGTTAATCCAATACTCCTTTATTTTATTGCTCAAACTGTTCCAGCTTTGGCCACTGGAAGCTCTCTCAGTTGGCTGTGTCCCTGTGCCATACCTGCAGCAATATGTGTGCGTGTGTGTATTTCTTTTGAGTGTTTCCTTACTTTCTGGCACTTCCAGGTATATTTTTATAACATGGTTTCTAAATAGCAAAGCCTAACCATGCTGACAACATCTTCAATACACAAGCATCACAGAACGCAGAACTTTAACGTAAGAGAGGACCCGAGAGGTTGTTAATCCAGCCCTGCTTTGACGGAGGAGAGAGCTGAGGGTGTGGTTGAAGGAGGGTGCCTGAGGTCACATAGCTTTTTAGTAACAGAGCCATTATGAGGAACCCCTGATTTCTACTGCTTAAACTCATTTCCTTTTTCTCACTATTCCAAGTATCTGTTGTTGCCCGTGTGTGAAAGCCCAGTCTCTAAATCTCTTCAGGTGGTCAAGTGACCTCAGTAAGGTTGCATGCAGAGCAGGGTCAAAATGTGTTTATGCTACCTCCAGACATTCAGGGAAGATGACACCATTTTTATTTTCTGCAACCAATCTCATTTTCCTCTCAATCTCTCACCCACTTGGGATAGCAGTAACCCTAACTTGAACTTAGCAGGTAGCAGTATCTCAGTCCCTTCTGGTTTGAATAGTCTCTTGAGGGTAAGCATTCTAATTCCCTAATGTCCAGGCCTCACTACCAAACTTGAAGTCTGGGGAACTTGGATGGTAAGGGGCTTGGAAAGCACACCTGAACAGAGACAGAACAGTGCTAAGACCATTCAATGGGGCAAGAAACGTCTCTTCAAGAAATGGTGCTGGTGATTGGGAGTTTGGCATTAGCAGATGCAAACTATTATATTAGAATGGATAAACAACAAGGTCCGACTGTATAGCACAGGGAACTATATTCAATATTCTGTGATAAACCATAATGGAAAAGAATATGAAAAACAATGTGTGTGTGTACTGATTCCCTTTGCTGTACAGCAGAAATTAACACAACACTGTAAATCAACAATACATCAATAAAATAAATTTTTTAAAAAAAGAAATGGTCCTGGGACAACTGTTATCTAAATGCAAAAGAATGACATTGGACCTCTACCTCACACCATAGTCAAGAATTAACTCAAAATGGATCACAGACTTAAATTTAACAGATAAAACTATAAAAACTATGAAACTAAAACTATTGAATTCTTAGAAAAATAAGTCATCATAATGCTGGTTTGCGCAATGGTTTCTTAGATATGACCCAAGTAACGAAAAAATACATAAACTGGACATCATGTGCTTCAAAGGACAGCATCAAGAAAGTAAAAGGGCAACCCATTTTGCAAAATATATATGTGATAAGAGACTGGTATCTAGACTATATGAAAAACTGTTACAACACAATAAAAAGACAACCCAATTAAAAAAATGGGCAAAGGAGCTGAATAGATAGTTCTCCAAAGAAGATATACAAAGGGCCAATAAGCACATGAAAAGATGCTTAATATCATTAGCCATCAGGGAAATGCAAATCAAAACCACAGGAAATACCATTTCACACCCACTAGGATGGCTATACTCAAAAAGATAAATAACAACAAGTGATGAGGAGGATGTACATTGCTGGTGGGAATGTAAAGTGGTGCAACCATCTTAAAAATGAGTCTGGCAATTCTTCAGACAATTAAATATAGTTACTGTATGACCCAGAGATTCTACCCTAAATAAATGAAAACATCAGCCCAGAACAAACTTATTCATTTCATATGCTCTGAAGCTACATCCAAAGATTACAGAATACTGGAGACATTTTTTGAGAAAGGCTATCTTAAAGCTTTTTTCCCCCACGTAGCATACCTGGTAGCATGTGAACTTGTACCCAACTCTATTTCATCTGGGCAGAAGACATGACCTCTAATTCTAGACCTGCACATTATATGAGAAGTAAAGAGCCAGGAAAGGCAAGATTCTCAATAACGGCACTATCTACAAAGCTAGCAACTAAAGACAGCGCTAATCATCCAGTCCCATATAGATATCGGCCTCAACCTCAGGCCTTTTTTAAAAAATAAAACAACGTGAATGAAAAGAAAATCCAAGTATACAGATTTATCTGGTAACAGCCAGTGACACATTATTATCAATATCAGAGAACACCAAACCCTCAGATTTCCTAAAAATACTGTGGGAAAAAAATATATATTCTAACCCAGTATTCCAAATGTTCCCATTATCAGTTTTACCCAGAAAAACAAAAATAAACCAACTTTCCTCTTTAATAACTTTTTCTTGGCTCTGCATACCTGAAAATAAGTAATGTTGGCTCGAGGTAAAACAAGCAAAGAAGGTTATAAACTCAAGAAGAGAAAGGAAAAAAGTTGACTTTTTGGAACCCATTTACCATCTTGGAAAAACTCATTCCCCAAGGAGAAGTGGTCTTGATCTTTAAAATAAATATGAATTTGCAAAGTCAGCCCCTTTTCCCCAAAATACACACATAGAGTAGAGCATCTGATCTTAGTCTTTTCTACCTGCTGTGCAATTAGAGTTTAGTGTGATTGTGCTGGTAGAAAGACTTTTAAGCCTGTGTGTCCACTAAAAAGCTTCCTTCCACTAAAAGCCTGCGTTGATCAGGAATGCAAGTTGAACTGGGTTGGGAAAAATAACGCCAAAGAAGTGAGTTATCTCCACAGTACCTCAAGCATGGCTGGCAGGGCCAGGCCTACAACTGCTGTAACGTCAGTCAGAAGTTCTAGAACACATCCTTTCAATGGGAACATAAAAAAGGATACATGCACCCCAATGTTCACTGGAGCACTATTTACAACAGCCAAGACATGGAAGCAACCTAAATGTCCATTGACAGGTGAATGGATAAAGAAGATGTGGTACATATATACAATGGAATATTACTCAGTCATAAAAAAAAGAATGAAATAATGCCATTTGTAGCAACATGGATGGACCTGGAGATTATCAGATTAAGTGAAGTAAGTCAGACACAGAAAGACAAATATCATATGATATCACTTATATGTGGAATCTAAAAAAAAAAAAAAAATGACATAAATGAACTTATTTACAAAACAGAAACAGATCCACAGAATGAACTTAGAGAATGAAATTATGGTTACTGGGGGGAAGGGATAGATTAGGAGTTTGGGACTGACATGTACACAGTACTATACTTAAAATAGATAACCAACAAGGATCTACTATAAAAAAAAAATAATTAAATAAAATAATAATAATAATAAATAATTTTTTTAATAAAAATGAAAATAAATTTTTTAAGAATTAAAAAAAAATTAGGGCAGAATTCAAAGAGCCTTTTCCTTAGGATCATTTAACTATTGCAAATGCCCACTGGGGTCAACCCAAATTGGTAGCTCCAGCCCAGCCTCTCTCTTGCGCCAGAGACCTCTCCTTGGATACATCAAACACCCCTCAAACGCAACACAGTCAAATTTGATGTAAATAAAATTGAAGTCCTCATCCACTCACCACTCTGCCAAGACTTGGACCTCCTCTGGATCTCTCAATGCCCCCAATATTCATCCTATCATTTGGTGTAAATATCTGAAGGTCACTCTTAACAACCTGTTCTCACCCATTCAATCAAACCATGGCTGTGAGCAGGGACTCCAGTTTAAGGACTTAGATGGCAGCAGTGGGACAGAGGAGTGGGCAGATTTACTAGAGAGGTAGGATCCACCAGACGTGGTGACAAGAACAGTTTCCTTCTTCCAGAAGAGCCCAACGTCTGTCTTGCTTTCCAAGACTGTGCCTCCCTCTTCATCACTGTTCGTTATTCCCCTTCCTCTCCTCTCCCTTCACTACCTTCTCCCTGACCCTTTGCAATGTATCGTTCCCATTTCCACAGAGAGAAACAGAGTCATGGGACTCTACAGTTTGCTTTACATATTTCTGACAGGTAACTTAGTACAGGAGAGGTGGAGAAGCTTGACCCCGGCCAACTTCCTTGGCCATGTCTGGTGGCTAAGCCCTGTAGGAGACAAAGTTTCAGACTTCAGCACAGTTGAGCCGAACCCAACCCCAGAGAATCAGGAAAGCAGCTGATTCAACAAGGTCACCACCTTGGCCTGTCTAAGTAGCCTGGGACCTGGTCCTGACTCACCCTCACTTCTGATTCCAGTCCCCTGACTCAGCTGCTCATGAATTTGAATTCCTGGCTCTCCTGACTCTGGCCTGGTTTGCCGAGTTACCTTGGCAGGCCCTTTGATTTCTCTAGAAGGAGAATGCTAGACTATCAGGAGAGCTCAGTGAGGCTGGGGCACCAGAAGAGACAGCAGGTGGCTAAACCTCTATTAAACCATTGTCCAGTGGGCTGTGCTGCTGCCATTAAAGAATATGGGGATGCTCTATACACATCCACTTAAAAAGATGCTCCAAATACACTGAGAGAGGAAAAACATGTGCTGTCAAAACTATGATCCAAAACATATATTTAATATACAATGGAATATTACTCAGCCATAAAAAGAAATGAAATGGAGGTATTTGTAATGAGGTGGATGGAGTTAGAGTCTGTCATACAGAGTGAAGTAAGTCAGAAAGAGAAAAACAAATACAGTATGCTAACACATATATACGGAATCTAAGGAAAAAAAAAAAAAAAAAAGGCCATGAAGAACCTAGTGGCAAGACGGGAATAAAGACACAGACCTACTAGAGAATGGACTTGAGGATATGGGGAGGGGGAGGGGTGAGAGGTGACAGGATGAGAGAGTGTCATGGACATATATACACTACCAAACGTAAAATAGATAGCTAGTGGGAAGCAGCCGCATAGCACAGGGAGATCAGCACGGTGCTTTGTGACTGCCTGGGGGGGTGGGATGGGGAGGGTGGGAGGGAGGGAGATGCGGGAGGGAGGAGATATGGGAACGTGTGTATATCTGTAGCTGATTCACTTTGTTATAAAGCACAAACTAACACACCATTGTGAAGCAATTATACTTCAATAAAGATGTTTTAAAAAAAAACAAACATATATTTATCTTCTCCTACCCTTATGCTCTTATGCATTGTCCAAATTATTTTAAAGCAAGCCTTTTCTATCACTCCTTTTACTAAAACAACCATAAAACAGGAAAAAAAAATCCACAAAATTACTATTTGAATGGGATAAAACCCTCAGTGGCAAATAATCTGATACTTCCCTTATCCTCAACCGCTTACTTTTAACATGCAAATATAATTGGATTTGTAAACCACTAAAAAGGATGCATTCTCATTTTGTAGATGATATAACTAAGGCTGGGGATGGTTAAATATCTTGTCCAACTAGGAACCATCTTTCTACTGCCCAAGAAAAAATCATTTATTTTTATCCATGAGATTGATCTGTATTTACCGTTTTAAAATCCTTTTCTAATAAAATATACATTCTTTTCAAGAACTCAGGGAATATATACCAAGACAAACTATATTCTGAGCCATAAAACAAACCTCAACATATTTAAAAGAACTGAAATTACGTAGAGTGTGTTCTCTGACCACAGTGGAATCCAATTAGAAATCAATAAAAGAAAGATAACAGGAAAATATCCAAACACTTAGAAATTAAACAACATACTGCTACATAATCTATGGGTCAAAAAAAAAAAAAGCCTCAAGGAAAACAAAAAAGAATACATTGACCTGAATGAGAATTAAAATACAACATATCAAAATTTGTGGGACACAGCTAAATCAGTGCTGCAAAAGAATTTTATAGCAGTAAACAGTCACATTAGAAAAGAGGAAAAGTCTGAATTCAATAATATAAGCTGCCACCTTAAGAACCTGGAAAAAACCAACCCATGTACAATGCAGGAAATGAGGACATGCTAAATAAATTTGGAGTGTTCCCAAAAAAAACAAACAAACAAAGAAAAAAATCAAACCTGGAAAAGGAAGAGTATTATAAACTCAAAGCAAGCAAAAGGAAGAAAATAATAAAGGTAAAAACAAATCAATGAAATTGAAAACATAAGAACAATAGGGAAAAAAATAAATGAAACAAAAAGCTGATTCTTTTAAAAGATCAATAAGATTGACAAACCTCTGGCAAAACTGACAAAGAAAAAAAGATAAAATACAAATTACCAATATCAAGAATGAAATAGGGGATTATCACTACAGCCCCTGCAAGCATCTATAAGATAATGAAGGAATACTACAAACAACTCTACACACATAAATTTGACACTTAGATGAAATGGACCAATTCTTCAAAAAGTGCAAACTACCACAACTTACCTAATATGAAATAGATAATTTGAATAGTCCCATAACTATTAAGGAAACCGAATTCAAAATTTTAAAACTCAAAAATGAAATTTCCAGGCCTTGATAGTTTCACTGGAGAATTCTATCAAACGTTTAAAGAAGAATAAACATGAATTCTACACAATCTCTTCCAGAAAACAGAAGAGTAAGAAATACCTCTCAATTCATTTGATGAAGTCAATATCACCCTGATACCAAAACCAGAAAAGACAGTACCAAAAAAGAAAGAACAAATATCTCTCTTGAATACAGACATAAAAATGCTTAACGAAGTATTAACAAATCGAATTCAACAATATATAAAAAGAATTATACTCTAGGACCAAGTGGAGTTAATTTCAGGGATACAAGGCTGGTTCAATATTTGAAAATCAGAAGAAAAATCACATGATCATATCAACAGATGCAGAAAAAAGGCATTTACTAAAATTCAACACCTGTTCATGATTCAAAATCAAACAAACAACAAAAAAAAGTCCCAGAAAACTATGACTATAGGGAAACATCCTCAACTTGATAAAGATCATCTACCACTATATAACTAACATTATATTTAATGATAAAAGAGTGAATGCTTGCCTCCTAAGATTGAGAACAAGGTAAAGATGCCCACCCTCACCACTCCTATTCAACACAGTGCTGGAAGTTCTACCTAGCATAGTCAGGCAGGAAAAAGAAGTAAAATGCATATAGATCTAAAAGGAAAAAAAATAAAACTATCCCTATTTGCAAATGACATGGCTGTCTATGTAGAAAACCTCAAGGACTCTACCAAAAAAATATTTTAGAACTAATAACATACTATTGATCAATATGAGAACGTCTCGATATAAACGGAAGGCTTTTAAAGTACTGTTCATCAAGGAATGATTTGGAGGGAACAATAGGAAATCTCCAATGACGTATCAAAGAAAGTTGGTTTCAAGAGGAAGGAAGATGGCCCCAAGCCAGCTGGTAGGAACAACAAGGTCCTAGACCCAAGAAGCAATGCCACAAGCTCACAGACGGATCACTGGGAACCTAGACTGTGTTTGTCTCCTCTTTAAAAGGCTGTATAAATTCTCAGCTAGAGTACACAATGTTTTTAAATGAGTATTGGTTTCATTCTCATGGATGGGACCTAAGTCATTTAAATTCTTCTTTTGATATCCTTCCAAGAGTCTCTTCAAACTCCTGCCCAAAGACCAGAAGAGACAGCTACAATTTATGGGACTACGGTCCTACTTTCCACAGACAAATAAATGACATTTGTAGCTCTTTTAAACATTAAATCCAATGCATATTTTCATACCCATGCTCAATGCTACTGACAGAGAGTCCCTAGAAATAGGAGGCATAAAGATTCCATATCTCAGGTGATAAAAGTTTGTTTATCCTCTTCTAGTTTCTCACACTTCACATTTTATTTAAAAAGTCATTTATTTAGTAACCATGCATTTCTAATATTGCCATAAAACCAACACTGGCTTCTCTTTATCTGGGATAACTGAGAGCCAACACCCCTGGAGCAGAACTCCCACCGGGCATAACACATAGCTCACAGCTTACCCTCCATCCTCTGCTGGCCCGCTCTCGTGCCTCTCGGAACCATCCTTCCTCCCCTTACCCTCTGGATCTGTGGCTCAAACTCCAGACTCCTCTGTCCTTCATCTCCGGATGCTTCCAGCTTCCCCACTTCCTATCCTACCGCCCCCCACCCGTGCATCTTTTCTCTCTCCTGTCTTCACTGCACCTCACCACGCCCATCACACTTCCAACTACGACTGTCCTCCTTGCCTGCTTCTCATGCTGATTTCCTCTGCAGCTGGGCACTGGTCTCCAGCCCCAGCCCTCTCTTCTAGCTCCTGCCCTTCCTCTTCCACCTCTCCTTTTGCTGGCTTGCTCTGCTTTTCGGTCCCATTCCCCACACACTCCCATCTTGGGCCAGCTGTTTTCCCCAAAAGTACACATCTACTTAGACAGCATGTATTTGATGGCTGGATAAAGATGCCAGTGTACTAGAGAAGGAGAAACCTAGAAACTCTATTCTGGAACCATCTCTAACTAAATCACTGCACTTTCCTACAGGGCCAAGGGAGGAGGAGGGCAGCTAGACGTCCACAGCACCCTGCGGCTCTTGACAGGGAAATGACTGCGTTCCCATTTCCGAGAGCAATAGCACCGCCCCACTGCACACCTAACACAGCATTTAGGTAACCCCCCAGTAAGAAGAGTCCACCTGTGGGTTACCACGTATTTGTTTGCAGCCTAGGCTTATCCAATAGTTAACTAGGGCTTTTAATCTAGCTATCTCCACTTCAGGAAAGGGAGAGAACAGATTCTACAGAGAGAGGCCCCCACTTCCCCAAGCTGAAGAACCTTCTAGAAGCAGCAGTGCCGTTGACTTTACACTAGGAAGTTTAATCAGTCTAGCCTTCTCCCAGCACCAGAGGTAAAAGATTCCGAACTGCTCAAGAAAAGGGGCTATGAATTTAAAATAGAAGGCCTGGGGGTGGGGTAGGGAGCCTCTTCACCTGCCACACCCACTAAGCCCAGATTTGTTCTACTGCCTCTCCTACAGGCCTTCGCCATCAATGTGGCTTTTGTCCTCCTGCCACGATGAGCAGCTCCACATAAAGCCAGGCCCCCTGATCTCGGGTGACATATTTGTCTCATGAACACTATGAACACGGTGAGCAAACAGTTCTCCACTCTGGATGCAAACAGGACCGGGTGCATGTGAATGCCAACTGTAAACTCAGAGACAGGACTAACCTCTCAACAAGTTATTTCCCTGTCATAGTATCCTGTTAGTTAAATGCCAGGCCAGGCTCTGACTAATTTCTACCAGAGTTTTGTCAAGGTCAACATCGGTGGCTGCAGAGAGGTACAGTAAATTATTAACCCTGGTTCTCCACTGGGCCTGAGTCAGCTGCAGAGTTCACCGCCTCCCAGCCACGTTTCCTCCCCAGTTCAGCAGCAGGAAGTTCACGGTACACAGCACAGGCGTCTGCTTCTGCCTTGAGGGTCTCTAAGACAGATATGGGAAATGGCAGTGAGTTGGCGCTCCAAGGGACCGTCCACGACAGGAATGGTAGAAGGAAGCCCAGCGGGCAGGCTAGGTGCTTAGCTTCCTGACGTCTCAGAAACCCAGTATGGAAGAAGCAGTGGGAATCTTCTCAGACAAGGTCACAGGCTTAGAGCCATGATAGAAAAATGCCTCACCAGGCAGAGAGGACCCTGTAGATCAGAAAGTACAAGGGACTCACACACTATACTCCTCCTTGGGGCTTGGCACATGCTGGACCCAAGTTCAGGGTCATATTTATAAACTCAACTGGCTCAAAAGACTCTCCATATGGACTCTACAGAACAACCCCACTGCCCACTTTCCAGAGCTTATTAATGCCCCGGCTCTTGCTCCAAAGCCATGAAAAACTGTGTTTTCAAACTAAATCTGCAGATTTCTAAGTCTTCCCTACGTTGTCATCTAGCCAACATTTTCCCTGGTGCAGAACAGACATCTTTAGGTTCTTGGACAATTCAGGGATGGAAAAGACAAGGCTTTCACATCCTCCTATGCCACATCTGCCCAGATACTTTCACGTCCTCTCTACTGCCCCTCTTCTGGGCTCTGTTATTTACTTGCTTGACTTTATCCCCAGTCTTGTTCCAGCCAGTCTCTGAAGCACATCCAGGCCATCCCATTTTTCTAACTATAAGTGGACTTAAGAGTTTCCCTAAAACCAGACACAGCCAGTATCTCTTCTCTTTGGACCACACACTTGAGACACATGTGCAGAAATTTAACAAAGAAAAAGAGGGTAAGTGTTAAAAGGAGAAATATGCACACTTGGCCATCTTCTCCCCTTCGTCTGTAAGTCCCCAAAGGTAAGATTCATCTATGACTTTGGAATGTCCTAGGAAAAGAACAGTCCTCTCCCTTGTCCCCTCTCCCACCCAACTCCTACTTACTGCTGACAAAACAACACTGCTTTATCCTTTACTGTGAAAACTGCTGCAATCACCCTGTAGAACAAACACCTTGCCCTTTATTTTGTCTTTCATGAAACCAACCTAATAACGCTGGCTCACACAAGTTCTGTTCCCTAGTGATCACTGGGGCAGGAGGAGCTTTCCATTACATCTGCCGTTGAATGTTCTTACACACATTTCCAGAGACCTAACATGTGCTCACCGCGAACACATGACTTAATCTGTAGCTCAAAACTCACTAAACCACATCTGCAGAGGCCACCTACTACTCTAACGGTTTCCACTGCAATGCATCTGCCACTAACGTGCTAAACCCATTTGTATCCATTCAGTACCTGAAATATGGAAAGCACTCAAAAATATTTGTTGGATGAATACGTACATGAACACACAAATCTATTAACTGCCTAGGGTAAGACTATGGATGGTACAAAAATGAATAAGGAAAATGGCTACCCCTAAAGTCTCAGGAGAGAACAATCCCAAGGTCCCATGCCCCAGCTTATGACATTCCCTCCAGCTGAATGCCCTAATCACCTCACTACTCTCACTGCTCCCAAGACTCAATCCAAGCCTCATTCCCTCTTAGGAACTTTTCCTGGCCTGACTAATTGGAACAAAATCATTCCTTTTTGTATTTCTGTTTTACATGCTGTATAAAAGCCTCTCCAAACCTGGATGCCATCGTTCCACGTGCCAGATTGGCGGCATCAACTTTGTCTCGGGACAGCAGCAGAGACCGTCGTGTCCATCTCTGAACCCCCAGGCTTCGTACCATGTGCATGAGCTGAGTGAATAAACAACCATAGGCAAAGCAAACCACAATAAATGCTACAGGAGGGGCAAAGGCTCTGGGGATCTCAAAGAGAAAGGACAGCAGCTGCTGGACCACAGGAAGAAGAGGGCATGTGAGCTCAGCCCTGAAGGACCGGCAGGATTTTAACCATAGAGACCAAGGCACAGGGGGTACTGAAGGACATTAGAGATTAGACACCTAATCCGAGCAGAGAGACAGAGGAAAGAAGGCAGGGGGACTGCCCAGGGGACACAGGGAGAAGTCTAGGAGGAGGGCACAGGAGAGCAAGTCAGAAGACACAGCCTGAGACTAGAATATGTACAACTAGAATATGTACAACAGGAGACAGACGCTGTTAGTATTATTTTCCCAACTGAGAGAAGAGGATATGGGGGATCACAGATGAGGTTTGCCAACAATATTCAGTCATTTCAGTCTACTGCTCACCAACTATGCTTAAGGTCACACAGCAGTCATTGTATAAAAAGAAAAGAATACACACACACACATAAACATATACACACACTTGTATACATAGATTCCAGTTTCTCAACAGAAATACATGGCGGGGGGCGGGTAACTGTCCCGTGTATTGTAGGACATTTAGCAGCACCCTTGGCCTCCACCCACTACGTGCCAGTAGCATGCCCCCAGTTACAACAACCAAAAATGTCTCCAGACACTGCCAAATGTCCCCCAGAGACAGTGGGCAGAATCGCTCCTGGCTGACCACCGCCAGTGTAGATTATCTCCCAAAGAACATACAAGGGGGTTGCAGGAATTGGGAGGAAGAGGAAGAACTGGTATTTTGGCAAGTGGTGCACAGAAATTCAATTTTCTTTTTTTTTGCCGCACCGCACGGCATGCAGGATCCTAGTTCCCCGACCAGGGATCAAACCCGTGCCCCCTGCAGTGGAAGTGCGGAGTCCTAACCACCGGACGGCCAGGGAACTCCCCAGAAATTCAACTTTTAAAAGAATTATGCTCAGCGTTACTCCATAAAATGAAATACAGTACCCCCCCCCAAAAGGATCTCCCTGCCAGTAAGCAGTGGAGACGAGGCCCACATCTTCTGACGGCAAGCCTCCACCCTGTCTACGGCACCACACTGGACTCGCGACGGAAGGGGACTACAAAGCAAAGGCCCAGAGGTGGCAAGCGTGTGGGGAAAGAGCACACATTTCTACCAAGGAATGGGGAATTGCGCCGTGTGCCTGACGCTGGGCTCACCATGGACAACAGTGAGGACCAGAGCTGGAAAGGCAGGTGGGAGGCAGCTCATGCAGGGCTGTAAGTGTAAGTGGAGGGAAGCCATCAGGAGTGGGGGCCGGACTAGAGGGTGGCCAACCCGCAACAGGGCGGGTGTGGTCCGAAGGGGCCAAACCAGGAGAGGAAGCAGGGAGACGGCTGCTGAAACCATCCAAGCTGAAGATAACGAGGCCTGAACCAGGATGGCGGCTGTGGGAAAAAAGATCTGAGGATGGAAGTGATGCCATGGACACAGACACACAGACCTGGGTAGCAGATGGAAGGTGAAGGCCAAAGCTGAGACAGGGGCCCCCAAGGACAAAAGGTAAACATACACCACTAAACTCATGGTTTCCTCTGAGCCTGCCTAGGGAAGGCACAGATCAGTACCCCTATTTCACTGTACATGGGATAGATTGAGGTAGTATAAAAGGTTTTATACACTGTTTTTAAAAAGTTTTCCTCTCACCCCTTCCCCCTACTTGTCCCCAAAGGCAATCACTACCGCTTTGTGTCCCTCCTGAGATAGCCTATACATGCACAAGCATATATGCATATGCCTTCATTTTTGGTTTGTTTTTGATAATAAAAATAGTACCCATTTACAACAGAGGAAACAAAAACCAGGAAGGACTAGGAGTCTTCTGTGAAGTCAATAAAAGCAAAGCCAAATTTAGAACGCTTCCCTCTCAAACTATGTTTGTGTTCTTTTTAACCTTTGCACATTCTGATTCATGCAGAAAGAGAACACTTACTGAGCACTCTGCAAAGTGCTGGTGATACAAAGGATAAGATGGTCCCTCCTTCAAAATGGGGAGAATGACATTTCACCTAACAGCTATAGTCCAGCAAAACAAGGACTAGACCAAGGGTATGGCAGGATGCTACAGCTCTGCTGGAGTCAGGGGCTATAAGGAAATGTGGCATAAGAAAGATGGCTTTGTCAAAATGCTGTATTAGTCAGCTATTACTGCATAACAAATTACCCCAAAACTCAGCAGCCAAAAGTAATTGTAAATATTTATTATCTCACAGAGTTTCTGAAGGTAAGGAATCTAGAAGTGACCTTGGTAGTTCTGGCTCAGGGCCTCTGATGAGATTGGCCCAAGATGTTGGCCAAGGCTGCAGTCATCTGAAGGCCTAAGTGAGGCTGGAGGATCCACTTCCGAGATGGTGCACTCAAATGGCTACTGACAGGAGGCCTCAGTCCTTCATCACATGGGGCTTTCCACAGGCTGCTTGAGGGCCCTCATAACATGGCAGTTGGTTTTCCCCAGAGCAAGCAATTCAAGAGGAAGCAAGGAAGAAGCTAAAATGATGTCTTTTATCTAGCCTTGGAAGTCACACTCCACCATTCTCTACTGGTCACACAGAGCAGCCCTATTCAACCTGGGAAGGGCCTACAAAGGAGAGAGAGTCCCAGGAAGCATAGATCACTGGGCAGGGGAGCAGGTCATCTCAGAGGTTGGCTACCATAAAAGCCCTATATGCCCTGATTTACTTTGACATTGTAAATTTTCTGTTTCCACGCTACTTCTTATCTAATGGACTTAGAGCTTATGACATCCTCCATTTTCTGCTTAGAGTGATCAAATAATACTGCCAAATTTTTCCACCAAGTAGAAATCTACTTAATGATCTTGGCAAGTCTTTAGAAAAATATTCATCAGGCAGAATTTAGAGGGTCAGAAAGAATACAGCAGATCAGAAAAAATATAACATAGATTGAGTAGGATTTCTGATAACAAAATTAATGCAGTTTTCCTTTCACATGTTAAAGACTCAACTATTTGCAATATTTTAGTGGCTGCAATCATCCTTGGCTATTTAAAATAGCCCCTCTGCTTACACTGCCCAGTTTTGTGGGCATATCCACACCTGGAAATGCACCTGGTTCCTGGCCCTCAGTGAGTGACCACCACTCCTGCCTTGCTCACACTTTTGGACTGTGGGTGGTGTCCATGGATGGTTCGGAGATCTCAGAACATTTGTTCCATTTGGGGAGACAGGCAAGCACCTTACTAGGTTATTTTCTCTACTTCTATAAATGTCTAAAGATATTTCTAGCACTAAGACACTGTAACAGCCTTGTTAGAAAACAAAACTTTCCTCCTACAAACCTCACCACCAACAGACCATGCTTTCCTCTTCATCCATGATCCCTACCCACTCTCACCTACTCACTCACAGACACAGTTTACTAATTCAGGGAACCAATGATCAGCAAAGAGCAAAATGTCACAAACAAAATGGGACCCCCCTCAGCCATAAAAAAAGAACAAAATAATGCCATTTGCAGCAACATGGATGCAACTAGAGATTATCATACTAAGTGAAGTAAGTCAGAAAGAGAAAGACAACATACCATATGATATCACCTATATGTGGAACCTAAAATATGGCAGAAATGAACCTATCTACGAAACAGAAACAGACTCACAGACATAGAGAACAGACTTGTGGCTGCCAAGGGGGAAGGCGGGAAGGGGGGAAGGGAGAGGGATGGACTGGGAGATTGGGGTTAGTAGATGCAAGCTATTACATTTAGAATGCATAAACAATAAGGTCCTACTGTATAGCACAGGGAACTATATCCAATCTCCTGGGATAAACCATAATGGAAAAGAATATAAAAAAAGAATGTATATATGTGTATAACTGAGTCACTTTGCTGTGCAGCAGAAATCAGCACAACATTGTAAATCAACTATACTTCAATAAAAAATTTTTTAATTTTTTTAAGAAAATGGGACCCTCCATGACCCCAACTCCCTTCCCCTTCTGCCCTTCAGCAGAGAGAGAGGCCTCGTTAAAAATGGAAATAGATTGCTGAAGAGAGCTCATGCCTCCATCTAAAGTGGCAGCATGAATACGTCATCCCAGGGCAACGTCCTTACTTGTAAAGACCAGAGCAGACTCTTTGCCACAGAAGGAATCTGCTCTGCTCGTGTTACACACACACACACACACAACCCGTTTAAAAGTCTTCCGTGATTTCCACTGCTCTTAGGGCAAAGAACAAAATCCTTAAGACGCACACAGGCTGCATGAGCTGGTCCCTACTCCGCTCTCCACTTCCTCTCACTCCAGACTTCCCGTTGTCCTTCACAGCCCAGCCTCACTGGCCCTCATTCAACACCTTGAACAGACCGCACCCCCTCCTTCCACCAAGCCCTGTGCACATGCTGTTTCCTCTGCCTGGAACATTCTGAGAGTTTTTTTAACCCTGGTTAATTCCCATTCATCCTTCAGATCTCCATCCTCATTTTGCTTGAGGAAGCTTCCCCTCCCTCCCTCCATTTCAAAGCGCTTATCACAACTGAATTACACATTTACACACGTGACTGGCTGAACTCTGTCCGTCTCACCCCTCTTGTCCATTTTATCCCCACAACCCAGCATGGTGCCTGGCCCAGATGAAATGCTGGATGGATACTTGCTCAATTAATGAATGACTATGAATGAACTACTTATTGACAGAGAGTCCAAAAACTGTATCAACAATCCATTCCCAACGGTAAGGCATTGATGTTGACTATTGGTCGTCCAATCTTCTGTGTTGTTTATGCCTCGTCCTCTGGTCATTCCTCATACAGGTGGGAAACGGGCAAGAGCTGTCCCCCCTCCCCCGGGCGGGCTTAAAGCCTATGTCAGACGCGGCACAGACAGTGTGACTCGCAGACCAGGCTGTTCTGCCGTTCCTCCTGAGGCCAGGACAAGGCTTTTTTTCACTCCTTCTCCACCCAGTTAAGTTTCCACACTTTCTCTTCACACTGCGTGTGAATTCACTGTGATTTTCTGGGTCATCCGAGTGCTTTGGGCAACGTGAAAGCCCTGCTGCCACCTCCTCTCTCCCAGGAGCTACAGGAATACGCCCTCCTACTCAACCGACACTTATGAGGCCTCAAGGAAGTGTCATTAAGACCTGCCCAAGGCCAGCCTCTCTGTGAGAGGATCCTTTCTCCTGCACTGTGACACTTCCCACAGAACAGCAGCAACTAAATCTGCTCCCCTGAAGTTAGGAGAGAGACCTGAAGGAGAGCTCCTTGGAGGTTGTCATCCTAGCGGGAAAGAGGCCTTCCCCATAAATATTTCACTTCATGAGGTCCTACCCTCCAGAAACCTTACCTATAACTGGGACCTAATTGATTTTTTAAATAAATTAAGTCTATTTTAACTCATCCCTCGGGTCAACATTCTTTCTTTGTCTTGCATTTAGACTATTTAAACTTTCTAGCAATTCTAAATGTTAACTCTGAGTTTATTAAGAGGAGTTGGGTACAAAGCCAGCAGGTTCAAGATGGGCTAATGTTCAGAAACTCTCAGAGAGGTCCTGGAAAGGAATTACCGTTTTCATGTCTAATTCTCAAGTATTTGGTACGCAAAAGACATGTAGGGCGTCAAGTTACAGAACAGATGTGCTGGTTCTCTCCTGAACGTTGCCCTCGGAAGCCAGAAGCCTTTCCTGATCTCCTGCCCTGCTTGTGCCTCAACCACAGCACCTATAACTTCATCCTCATCTTATTTGCACATTTCTCCCCACAAGGCTACAAAAGATCTTCGAAGCTAGAAACCATGGTTTGCCTGCCCTGTATCCTCAGTGACTGGCAGTGGTAAAACACACTCAAATATTTGATGGAAAATGAATGGGGATGTCAGGGACTCTTACTCTGTCTTCTACACCCACAGCAAGTGACTTTGGCAGCTCAGATCAAACACCAGGAGTGAAGTGCTGGGATGTCCTGTTTACTGTTCTCCAAGGCCCGTAAGAGATTTATCAGGACCCATGCACCTGGGATCAGAGACACCCAGCAGGGATGGGGCATGTCTGGGGCTTTGATGGAAGGTTTAAAACGAACACCCTAGGATGCCACACCAGGCCTCTTTATTTAGCTACTTTTTAATCAGTACAGAATGCAGAAGAGTGATGTAATTATGAAGAGCCAGCTCTAGGGGGAAAAACTAGAGAGAAAAAAAATGAAAAGTAGAACTTTTTTAACCTTGAATGTTTCCCATTTTACTTTTGCCAGAGGGTTCTGAGCCACTCTAGGCACACTTGAATCTGCAGAGAGGGGACATTTTCCTATACCTGGGCACCTGATTACAAACCTGCCGCTTCCCCCCCCCCCCCCCCCGCTGTCCCCGCTCTCAACAGCTGTCCTTCAGAGTAACTTGATTATGTGAAGTTAAACAGCTGAGGAAATAAGGATTTTTTACAGTTTCCCTCGCTAACCTGCCTCCGCCGGAGAAGACAGAAATGAGATTTTACACTGAATTAGCCTTCTCTTAAGGAAGGCAATTCCACTGATCCTGAGATTAGCACTGGTTTTACCATCTGACCCTCTGCTGACCTTACGCTTTGAAAAGAAATTGTTCACAGATTGGTAGCAAAGAGGGAAGGAAAAATCTACAGAGGCTATGAGAAAGGAGCCCAGGAACACACATTCAATTTCACAAGACTGAGCGACATTTCCAAACTATCAGGTGAAACACAAACATAAGGCCATAATCTAAGGACAGTTTTGGAGGGGAAAAAAAAAGTTTCAACCTCACTGAATTTGAATAAAATTTCTCTAAGGGTTATATGGAATATAAAATGTGGGCATAACGTTAGAATTTACACTATATAAAGTGCAGAACAATATAAAAGCACACAGACTCAACATATAAGTATGTAATATAAAAACAGGCTGCTTCTAGAAGTTTCTCAAATGTTTCATTAATTAAGCCAGATACAACACTTTTCCCCTTGCTTTTCTGTTACTGGTCTTGGCTGCTTCTCTTCAGGTCTCTGCATCTGTGTCCTCTTCTTCCTAAGCCTGTCTTCTTCTCTCTTCTATTGCTCCACAGGGCTCCAGCCCAAACACACATCTCACCTTCCCACCTAACAAGGGGTTGCTTATGCTGTACTCGGTACCCCAAATGTCCTCAGCCTCCATGCTCACATGTCCAAAGACCACTCACCTCTCACAGCTCCCTCCAGGAAATCTTTCCTGGTTGCCACCAGCACAAGCCATCTCCTACAGCTTCACCTGGGGCACTTACTCTTTCCTACTCTGTAATCAGCAATACCAGGCCCCTGGAAACTGTAAAGTCCAAGAAGCAAGCTCTTAGAGGAGCTGGAATTTGAGCTGAGCGTACTCTCTGAGAAATCTGAAAATGCTGACCACCATCTCCACTTCTCTTTTGCTCAAGAACTGGGGACAGGGAGGGTTAGGGATGAAAAGAAGACACTAACAGCTGTGGACGGTCTTCATTTCACTCCCAGATGACAGTCATGCACATCCCCGCTGACTGTCCATTTCTGCACGTGGCTCCCAGCCACTGCCACAGACCCAAGGAGAAAGAGGACATTCCCTTTTCAAAACTGGAAAGAGTATAAAAGAACATAACATAGAAAAAAAGTATGTTACGGAACAACATGCTATCTATCACACAGTCTTTTCAAAGACTGTGTGATCGATAGAATCCTCTTTCTAACAACGTAAAGACCCCTCCTTCTGTGGGGAGGGCACTGAAGCAGCTCATCTAATGCCCTGAACTACCACCGCTCTGAGGGGAAGCGACGTTCATCCTGCTGCACGAGGACACCCCACACCACCGGGGCGCTCATGAATTCTCCTCTGTTGAGCAATCAATCTGTTCTTTAAAAGGTGTGGCTGTCTGGGTCTACGAAAACCACTTTTACAGAGTAGCTGTTTGGAATACCTATAAAACATTCTTAATATAATGTGACAGTTTTCACCAAATGTTCTAGTAATTTAAAACTTCTAGTGCTCAAGCTCAGGCCAGAAGGAAATATTTGCTATTTGACAATATGATAAAATAGCAGTGTAGGGATTTCTGGCCCTGATTCAGTGGCAACAATTAGAAAAAGTGATGCCAGGAGGCTAGGCTGGCCTCCAAAGACTTGCCAAGGAAATAAACTTTTTAATATAATGCAGTTCCTTAAAGAAATGTCAGCTTTTAGTCAGAGTGGTGGGTGAGCCCCTCCCCTGAGGCAGGAAAAGGCTAAGGGCCAGTGTACAGGACTTCCCTGTGGTGCAGTGGTTAAGAATCCGCCTGCCAGTGCGGGGGACACGGGTTCGAGCCCTGGTCTGGGAAGATCTCACATGCCGCGGAGCAATTAAGCCCGTGTGCCACAACTACTGAGCCCGTGCACCACAACTACTGAGGCTGTGTGCCACAACTACTGAAGCCCACGCGCCTAGAGCTCATGCTCCTCAACGAGAAGCCACCACAATGAGAAGCCCACACACCACAACAAAGAGTAGCCCCCACTCACCGCAACTAGAGAAAGCCCGCGCGCAGCAATGAAGACCCATCGCAGCCAAAAATTAATTAATTAATTTAAAAAAAAAAAGAACTTTGGAAAATATATCTCTTATAAAAAAATTTTTTAAATGAAAAAAAAAAAAAAGGCCGGTGTACAAATTTAAGAAACTCTTTACTATATTAAAAAATTATATTTAATTCACTCTCCTCCAAGTAGTCAATATACTACTACTAAAATTCTATTATATAGTACCAATATGTAAATAATGTAACAAAAAGGCAGCATCTGTCCATTACATTGACATAATTTTTTTTCCATTAAATATGATTCTGCCACATTTGTTCGGAAAACACCTTCAGAAGCAAAAGCTAACAAGGTGTAAAAAAACACAATCAGGATCCTCTTTAAGAAATTGCAGGGAAATGCAAAAGCAAGGCAGAGAAATAGCAGAGTTTCCTAAAAGATCTCCCATGTCATCACTGGAGAAAACTCAACAGGAACCACACACCAGGGACTGAAAATGCGGTTAAGAGGGGAACTGATCCTCCTCTTACTTTCACTCATCGAATGCCGCACAGATGTGACTGTGTGTCAGACACGGTGCTAGGGACAGCCACAAGGCGACAAAGGGCACACACTGTCGACTGCAAATGGCTTGTTGCTGGTCTATGTGATTCTTTTTTGTCTAATTTGAAGCAATGCTTAGAAGTCAGGAGATCTCAAAATGCAGTAGCCGGGCTTCGCAGGTGGCACAGTGGTTAAGAAACCGCCTGCCAATGCAGGGCACACGGGTTCGAGCCCTGGTCCGGGAAGATCCCACATGCCGTGGAGCAACTAAGCCCGTGCGCCACAACTACTGAGCCTGCACTCTGGAGCCCGTGAGCCACAACTACTGAGCCCGCATGCCACAACTACTGAAGCCCGCGCGCCTAGAGCCCGTGCTCTGCAACAAGAGAAGCCACCACAATGAGAAGCCCGCGCACCGCAACGAAGAGTAGCCCTCCTCGCCGTGACTAGAGAAAAGCCTGTGCGCAGCAACGAAAACGCAACGCAGCCAAAAATAAAATAAATAAATTTTAAAAACAACAACAAAAATGCAGTAGCCCAAGTCTTTACAGATTATCTCATTTCCATACAACAAAGATCCTCTTTCGCCTACCATGATTCCCTTCCCCACTTGTAACATATGACAGCAGAGGACCTAGAAACTTCCAATAAAATCTCCTGCATCCCCTGTGTGACGTAAGTTTAATTTTCCTTACCGTCAAATCACTATAAACATGCCAAACACCATCCTCAACTACCCTTCAATGAATAAACCATGTTAACTCAACCTTTGACATAAGGTCTGAAGATGATAAAGACATAATGGGTCCAAAGGAAAATTATTTTACTCAGCAGCCTGTTGGCATGTCCCCCATGAAGCAACAGCACATAAAGGCCAAGAGCAAGGACACCAGGCTCCTGCACAGAAAGGAAATCAGATGGAAAAAAGAGACGTGTCCCTGCAAAGCAATGAAAATTAAATCAGTTTTGCTTTTCTCCCTCAAACTAAACCAAATCTCAAAAAAACTAAGACAGGCAAATCAACAAGAGACTTTTTTTTTTAACTGTTATAATAACCCCAAGCAGACTATTTCCCAAACGTTTTATTGTTATACAACAAACCCATCTTTCACTTCTTGTCATTTGCAATTACCGTGCTGTAACTGAAAAAGCAGTGAGTCACTATGCAGCACAGGGGAGAGGGCCTACCAGCTCTGAGCTATCACTGTGATCATCACAGAATAAACAAACAACAGCAAGAGTTCTTTCTCCATCATCTTTAACCTATATATTACAGAGACTCTACAATTTATACTCTGTAATTCCCCTCTTTCCCTAAAGATGGCATGATATTTCACAACATTTTCCCCTTTTCTCTAACAGCCCACGTGAGGCCTGCACCAAAGACCTCAACATAATTTAAAATCCATCTGCAGGAGCCAAGAATTCAATTAAGAGAAAAATTATCTGGCAAGGGTTTGGGCAATTCAGCCCATTAACCCTCTTGTAACTTTGCTGAGAAAAGAACCGGAATTGTCTAACAAAAGGCTTCACAAGTCAGAAGGAACAGGCGGGGGCAGGGGTGAAGGATTCCAGAAATCTGGGTCCTGTCTGCAAACCCTACCCCATTAGCAAAGTCACGCAATGCCCTAGGCCACCGACCTTTAGGAACCCTGGAGGGGTTCACTCCCGGGCTTTCTAAATCTCACCGCGTGTAAGAGCTTTTAAGCAGGGTCCTTAACAATTTTTAAGTTTACAAACTTAAAACGGTCACCAACAGAACTGCTGAGTTTATCGTCTGTGAACAAGGTCTGGATCAATCATCTGATGAAACCGAGTTTCACCCTGTCATGAAAAGGAAGGCACACAACGGACACCAGTGCGGGAGAGGCGGTCCTGCCCCTCTGTCCCCACCCAGCCGCTCCGCACCCTGGCCGGGACCCACCTTGGCAGCCTCCTCCACGCTCTCCCGCAGGGCCTGCAGCTCGGCGTCGTACTGCTCCTTTAGCTTGTCCATCTCCTGGTCGTGGCTGGAGACCTCTTCCTTCAGGGCTCCCTTCAGGGCGGTGAGTTCGCGCTCCCGCTTTCTCAGGACGTCTTCCTGCTCCTCTTTGGCGATGAGCAGGTGCTGAAGGTCCTGCTTTGCCTGCAGAAGCTCCTGGAGGGAGGAAACGCGGGCGGGGAGGTGAGGACGCCGAGCCGCCCCGCACCTCCACCCCGGTCACCGGCACACACGGGCCGCACCCTCGCTCGTCCTCCGCGCTCTCTCCTCCCGTACACTACACGCTGCTTTAGTCCCTCTCCTCCTCTCCCCTTCCCTTCCTCAGAGGCCATCATCCCCCTCGATTCGACTATCTTAGCTTTTCTGAGATTTAATTCGAGGGGGAAAAGGGAAACTGATTTCATTTTCGACGCTCTGAGGGGCCAGGTCTGTTTCTTCCATCTCACGTCACTTCGGTGCAATGGTCTGTAGCCCTTGCTAGTGGCCTTCATGAGCCGTTGCTTTGTGGAAGACATGCCGACTTGCTGGCCTCGCTTACTTCACCCCCAGAACCCTGCGTGTACTCAAACCCTTAACCCACAACCCAAGTCCTCGGGATGCCCCTGCCCTGTGCTGAGCAGGCACAATATTCACACGTTCTCTGCCTTCACCGCCTCATAACCTCACAGTTCACGAGCAAAGTCACACAACTGGGGCAGCAAGTTCCGCTATAAATCGCATCACCTAAACCCAAGTGTGTCCTGCCAAGGCTGGGCATTCCTTTCAGGTCACCATCTCTTGTCAGACCTGCTCAGCTCCCCTCAAGCTGAGGCTCACTCTCTCCGGCAGACACCCCTACTTTGTAGTCAGCCAGGACTTGGGCTTGACCGCCCAGCACCTCTCCGGACGCCAGGGTTCCTCCCCAGCCAAAGCCACTTCACAGACAACAAGCTTTCTCCCCTGCCAGCCTGCTCCAAGTCTTTACTGATCAGCTGTCTTTTTTTTTTTCTATCATTTTGTTCCTTTCTGTTTCCTTGAATCTATGTCCTTTTCCTTAGGGCACAAGGATCCTCCTCTGAGTCAAGGGCAAAAACAAACAAAAAAACAAGCTTTTCCACCAAACTTTTGAAAGTATAATTTCTGTTCACTGCCTCTACTCCTTGACCACCTTGTCACTCCTTACTCTCTTGCAAATGGCTTTGGTTCCTAGTCTGCTAAGCCTGTCCCCTCCAAGGTTGTACTGACCTCTTAATCTCCACATCCAATGGCCTTTTCTCAGTCCTCACTTTTCTCAATCCCTCTTTGATCCTCTTCACCTGTCCCCTTAGAACTCTCTTCTGCCTTGCCGTTCAAAGACACTGCATGCTCCTGTTTTCTTCCCTCGGGCCACTTTTTCTCTGACGATCTTTTCTGGTTTTTCTCTCCCTCTTATTAAAAAGCTAAAATGACCCCCAAGAATGTGACTTTGCATTCTTCATTCTTTTTTGGCAAGCTCATCTAGGTTTTTTTTCCCCCCCAATTTTAAATTCTATATAAATAACTCCCCAAACCTTTACCTCCAACCCTTATCTGAGTCCAGACCTGCGAGACTCATCCATCTGGATGTCCCTTGGGCACCTATGATTCCGGAGGCTTATGTTTCTCAGTGAATTCTTCAAGTCCCTTCCTCTCCTCTTCTTTGTTCATTATCCTTGGGAATGGCAGCACCTGCTCAGGAGCCTGGCAGCAACTTTGATCTCTCTCGTCCTTGTCCCTCACAACCAAAAAGTTAGTTCTGTAACATCTTAGATCCTTTCCCTCACCTCTCTGGTTTAGGCTCTCATCACCTCCAGCCCAGGTGGTTTGCAAGAGCTGCCCAACGGCTCCCAACCTCCAGTTTCTCACCTGTAGCCTCTATGCCATCACCCACACAGCATCCTCTGTCTGGGATGCCCTTCGTCCCTCTCGGTCCCATGTCTCTCTGCCTGCCAGAAAACCTCTCAAGACTCAGATACTGTATGACCTCCTCCAAGAAGTCTTCCTTGAATCCCCTTCCTGAATACCCACCGCACTTAAGCTGTGCTTCTCATAGCACTTAATACTTTTACCGTGCAGTCCTTGTATCTAGATTTTATTTTCCTATCTCCTCTCTTGCTAGATTATCAGCTCCTTGAAAAAAGGACATAGATCTGATTTATATTTCTGATGCATGGATCAATGATATTGGGAGTGGGCCTGTTCTGGACATAAATAAGTTAACATAGGCAGTACAGCAGGAGTCTGGAGATGTCAGAATTCTAAACTCGTCTATTCTTTCACTGGTGGCTTCTAAGTAAATACACATCCTGTCCTCTTGGAGCTCCTGGAGAACTGAAGGAATGGTTGCCACCTGGGACCCGAGGCCTCAGAGATGATAAACTACTTTCCATTCAAGAAGTGGGTCACTGATGAGGGGATGAAACTATTTGTATCGATTTAAGAATAACTGACAATGGACTCTCTTTCCTTTACTCTAGGCACGTGCGTCCATTAAACCAGGGGAGCCTCTGCAATCCCAGGGTAGAGCACCACTGCACAGACTAAGAATTAGTCCTTCAAGAATCTAGCTAGCAAGCACTAATAAGCTTAGAAGAAACTTCCAGAGAATCGTCTAGGCAACTAGAGCAACTCTGGCTCTTCCAAAGCACCAAACACAGAACACATAAGTAAATTTTATGAAAATATACCCCCGTCCTGATATTTGTCAAAGGAGATGCCCTGTGGTTCCCACTGTCCGGTCCCTCCTTAGGGATATTAGAGACACCCGCAACCCGCCCCCACATCACTGTTGCTATTGGCTATCTCTCTAGGCCTTCCTGGAGCCTCCTGCCAGCTTCTTCACAATTGCCCTTGCGAGCCTACTCCCGTTTCCTGCTCTTATTTTCACACATTTCTCAATTGTTTTAACGATAAGTCAGTTCCTCTTCCCACACTTATCTTTTCCAGGATATATCTGTGTTCTGTGTTGCCTTTTGTGTACTGCCACCAATGCATGTCAAGAACCTGTTTTTATGGTCCATTCTACACCAACATGCTGTTATCTGTGTCTGGGGCTGTTGCTTAAGTGGACTCTGCTACACAAATCCAATCAGATTACACCTCACGGTATCACTGAGTAGCACCTGAAGCTTTCCAGGGTAGAGACCGAAAGGGATGGGAGATTTCAAAAACTTCACTTCATCACCTCGGTGGCTTTACTGCCAATGATATCAAGCTAAAGAAGTGAGAGAAAACATATAAACCTCAAAATTCACGTGAACGTCTATTAGAGATGCACATGCCTCTCTGTAGACTCCAATCAAAGCAAACAAAGGAAAACTCTGGGCACTCAGAACCAGTACTTTCAAAACCTATACACATCCAGGGTAGCTGCACACATGAAAGTACAAGAGATAGAGACCTAGTATGGATGTGTATTTGGGGGTGGGTACAGGGTAGGCTAAAAAAATTGACTGTGTTTGGTACTTACTACATAATAAGAATTACGCTAAGCATTTCTAAAAATCGTAGGAGATGAATATTATTATTCTCATTCATTTAAAAAACAAAAAACTGGAGCTCTGAGACGCTAACATGCCTAAGATCACGCAGCTTATAAGTGGTAGAGCCAAGACTGGGACCCAGATTGGATACCCCTTCTCTACACTACACAGCCTCTGCAGGCCTGACGACAAAACTACACACTCAAGAAAGGCTGAGGAACGGGCAGTTACTCAGTCTCTCAGATGCAAATGAATGGTGTATTGAGTTCTGCTCAAGTGCTTGTAAGGAGGTCCACCTTTTTAAACTGAAGCAAAGAAACCTGCCCAGAACCTGAAAAGACAAGAAGGAAAGTTGAGAAGAAAAGGAAGCATGCTCTGGGCCCCAGCTGTTACTAGCAGCAGCCAGTGGCTGTCCTGACAGCAGGGGCACCAAAAAACACAGACCAAAATGTCCAGAGTAGCAACTCATTTGCCCACAGAAAGTTTCACTTCACACGCCACCTACTCACAGGTATTCCACGTCAAAATGAGAAAACAAAACTGATCTAGACTCTCTTTTGCATAAAAGCTTCCCAGAAGTTCTACAGAGTCCCTATCTCTGGCCCACGCTCATTGAAAGGAAAAGTAAAGGTCTTTTATCAAAACTACAGCTGCCAAAGAATTATGTCATTTTTCTCCCCCAGAAGGATGGCCTAGAAAGTGTAACACAGTTGATGAGAAACATGATTTTTTCTGTTGCTTCTTTAGTAAAATGTGTATAATGTTCAGTAACATCACAACACAATAAGCTTATAATTATTCTAGAGATGTCATTTCTGAGCACAGCCTATCCCCAGACCAATAGGATTTTAAAACCAGAATAGTTTACTGATATCTAAGTACTTGGTCTTGGTAAATGTCAGGGATAAAGCACCACGAGATTCTGTTGGCCAATCTGTCAACATTATAGGCTCCCATCAAAGACAATCTTTGGTAATTAGAAAAAGCCACCGTCATGAGGCTTAGAGAGATGTCTCATGTTTACTCATCCCTCCAAGAACAGAGGGAAACAAATTCATGGACAAAGAAGTGACTGAAAACTTGACCTATAGTTATTTTTGTATCTTGAGTTAAAAAAGAAATTCGGAACCATCAGTTGTTTAACTAAGAGTAACAGTCATCCTATTCTTGGTCAATTATTTGGCTTCTCCTAAAAAAAACAGGATATTTTCTACTATTTCTTCCTTTTTTCCTTCCTTCTTTCCTTTTTTTTTTTTTAATGATTTTATTCTCTCTTAATGTTACTTTACTGACTCCATATAGGGGCCCAATGTTATTGAATACAATGTGAAGTATTAAAAGATATTTCATGAAAAATCTTGTGCGTTATGCAGGCCTCACAAAATTTAGGGCCTTCAAGCTTTTTCAAACATTAAAAAGCAGAAGTGTTTAATGTTCATTGTGTTTAAGAGTCTGTTCTAAGCCAAGTGCCATGGAAAACTTGGCTACAACTATAATCTGTTATCAGATTCCCCCAGGCCACTTTTTATTAAGATATGAAGAATAAACTGAAAGTGACGAGGAGATGGGGTTTATTTTATTAGTAATATAGAAACCATAGACCATTTTTTACATGTTGCTGACATGTCAAAGGAAACTGATAAAAAGAGTGAGGACAATTTTCCAGAGGGAGAGAAATCCACTTTGGCATAGAGAAGCTAATTGTGTCCTAACTTTTCTTGCAGAAAGGCAGCAGTAGATGATATAGCTTCCATTACAGGAAAGAGGCAAATAACCAGAAAACCAGCAATACCAGGAACATTTCTAAGAAAAGATGTACGCTGTTTCCCTTTCCTGAGTCTCTCATTATTAGCCTCTGCCTGAAAACACATCACCAAAGCTGAAGCTCATATCCCAGTTACCACTATAAGTCAAAAAGCTAGTTATGTTCAGTTAATATATGCTCACTATACTGTGTTCAAAGAGGCAAAGAAGCTACAGTTCATTTCAGAATTATTCCCATTTTTTTTTTTAATGGTAGCATTTTAAAAATAATTTATCTTTTTTTTTTTTTTCTTTTCTCCTTTGGCCACACAGCACAGCATGCGGGATCTTAGTTCCCTGACTAGGGATCGAACCTGTGCCCCTTGCATTGGAAGCACAGAGTCTTAACCTCTGGACTGCAAGGGAAGTCCCTAAAATTAATTTAAACATTGAAATTTATTTATTCATTTGCTCTGTTGCTTGGCACTATGCTAGGCATGAAATGTGGGAAGAAGCAAAGATGATATGCTCTTGAATGAGCTGGCCAGTAAAAGAAATAGAGAATCAGAGCAAGCTCAAATGCACTAAAACAGAATCTAAAAGGATAGAAAATACCTGGGGAAAGGACAACTAACAATTTTAGGTTTTAGTTACTAGGAAAATTCAGCAACTTAAGAGACTTCCCGATAGCTAAGATAATAGCTTTCCCCTTTAGAATCAGTGAGGTGTCCACACAAGGAATCATAGACTATGGCAAAGTCTTACCTTCTATTTAAATGTGTTTTTGAAGCTACATTTTTATCAAAAGCCATAACCTGTTCAGTGACATTTCTCTCCTTAGGAAATTTTTCTAAATAAGTAAAAGGACACGTATAAAAAATTCAACATATTTTCTCATAATTAAAAAAAAAAAGAAGAAACAACTTAAATATTGGAGGATGGTTAAGCATATTGTGGGGTATCTTCTTAAAAATGAAATATGAAGACGATAAAGTATCATAAAGAAAAATATTTCTGGCGTATTAACTTTTAAAAGCAGGTATCAAAACTGGAGAGACACTATATTTGTTCCTACATTATAAATGAAATCTGTCAATGAATAGGGAAACAAATAAAAATGTAGAAAAAAAAACCAGTTTGTTAAGGTATTAGGAAAATATGTGCATTTCCGCCCCCCCCCCTTTTTTTTTAATCTTTATTGAATTTGTTACAATATTGTTTCTGTTTTATGTTCTGGTTTTTTGGCCGAAAGGCATGTGGGATCTTAGCTCCCCGACCAGGGATCGAACCTGCACCCCCTGCTTTGGAAGGCAAAGTCTTAACCACTGGACCGCTAGGGAAGCCCCTCACCCCCCATCTTAAAATTTCACCTTATGTGATTTTCTTAACACTTCAGTGATAAATACACATATCTTCAAAGCCCCATCCTAGTGTACCTTGTCTTTGTAACCCAGAGCCCTGAGAAGACGACAGAGCCAAGAGAAGCAGAAGAATACCACAAATGCAGTGGTTTTTAAGGACTCTTTGGATGAAAAGAAATACCAGGTGGTAAGGAGCAGGCCTGAGGCTTTCTCAGGAGAAAGTGGTCTCAACAGAGACAAAGAGATGGTCACATGGGGGGAAGAGAAAATGACCCCCTCTGCCCACGTGAAAATGAATTCATGAGAAGGCCTCTGCCCTGTGGCCACAAACGCTCCACTCTCCTCTCCACCCCTGCCAAGTCATGGGGAAGAGAGATGCTAAGTCCTAAAGATCAGGAACAACAATCCCTCCTGGGCAAGGACTTCCAAAGTAAACATGGAAGAGGGTGAGAAAAAACAATGGACAGCTGAGACAGAGGAAGCTACAAGGAATTACGAGACAGCAGCTTTTAACCCCCAAGAAAAGGACAAAGATGAGATCCAAGCCCTTCGGGGAAAAGCAGTAGAGAGTGAAAGTTAAATACTAACAAGTTACCTTTATTTTCTCATGGGTTTTTTGTTTGTTTGTTCTGGCTTTGTTCTAAATTGTGTATCATTTATTTGTTGGGCTGTTCCTACAAACCAAAGCTTTTATAAGCTAGCTAAACTGAACTAAACTTCAAAACTAAGCCAAAGATACAGGTGATGCTAAAGTTATAGCAAAGATTCACTTTGTTATACAGCAGAAACTAACACAACATTGTAAAGCAATGATACTCCAATAAAGATGTTAACAAAAAAGTTATAGCAAATATCAAAATATCTACACAGCACAGCTCTTCTTCTGATCCTCAATTAGATTCATTCCCCAGAAAAAAATGTAGACGTTCAAAACCTATTCTTGCTCTCTAATCATTTCACACATGTGTATCTAACACCTCAACAGGATGGTAATCTAATTCAGAGAAGAGATAATAATTGTCTCTGAAAAAAACCCATAATAATTAACAAATGGAAGCAGAAGAAGGAATCAACCTTATTCACTGACTCACAGATTGATAATATCAATAGGGGATAGACTGATACGGGCAGAAGCCAGACTGGCGGCCTGTGTATAGAGCAAGTAGATTAATTCATTTACTCACTCACTCACTCGTTCAAAATGCATCCATCCAGCCACCCACCAAATATTTCCTGAGTGCTATATGTCCTAGCCACTGGAATAACTGCTGAGGATATAGTGCTAAGCCAACCATCACCAACTCTGCCCTCTTGGAACTTACAGTCTTATGGGGGCTTTAAACAAATAAAAACTTAACCTGTGATAAGTGGTGTATGGGCATTAATATAATACTAATGTCTTTTAAATGTTTTTTCATAATCGCATTACTTACAAAGTATCTTTGCTCAAAATTTAACCTGAATCTATTAGTGTTTAGATCTAAACTCAAATTTACTAGAAACACAGGGGAGAGTGGAACAAGTTAATGGACACCATAAGGAAACAATTAGAAAATCCAGAATGTGGAGCATTGGTCTGGGCTCTTCAGAAGTGGGATGGGAGAAAAAGAGCAAGGAGTAGGGGATGCAGGGACAAGGGAGGCTGTACTAAGATAAATGAACTCTGAGCGAGAGAATAATGAAAGCAATGTGGGATTCCTGACTGGATCCTGGCTTGGGGGAAAAACAACAACTAGTAAATACTCTTGAGGGACAGCTGGCAAATGTTGAATAAAGACCATATATTATATTGTATATAATACAACATAGGAATTAATTTTGCAGATGTGATAATAGTATTGTGGTTATAAGAAAACTCCCTAATTATTCAAATGCATGCTGAAAAGTTTAGGGGTTAGACGTGGTTTTATCTATAAATTACTTTGAAACGGTTCAGCAAAGATGAATAGATATAAAGCAACGATACTCCAATGAAAATTAACTTAAAAAAAAGATGAATAGATAGATGAATGAAAAAAAAGAAAAATGAATGGATGGAGAGAAGAACAAAATGGAGTAAATATGGCAACATGTTGATAACTGTTGGATTTGGATTGGGACTCTACGGCAGTTAACACATTATTCTATTTTTCTGTATGGCGGAAAATTTTCCTAAGACAAACTATTGCATATGATGCTCTCACAGAAGGGAACATAGGGGCAGGTAGAATAAACACGCAACAGAGTATGGCTCCCAGTTCCCCCACCCATCCCATACTGTCCAGGCAGACGGGGGCTTCTCTTGTCACCTGACCCCAGCCCTGCTTACCTCAATCAGAGCCCCCTTCTCCCTGTCCTCGGATTGTTTAGCACTGTCCAATTCATCATGCATTTCTGAGAGCTGGTCCTGGAGATCCCTGATCTCAGTCTGGTGCTGTTCTCGCTCCATCTTCACCTGGAACAGCCTGGCAGGAAAGGAAGCCCATGAGAGAGTTTCTCCTGGCCTCTGCTTATTTTCATCCAGTCTGCTTTCAGAGCTTCAGATCATCAAGCAGAGTCATCTAAATCCCCAAGGAGCCTCCCATTTTCTGTTCTGCACTGAACAGAAAATCACAAACCAGAAAGGCACTGGTAAGAACTCACGTCTACAGTCTAATTTGCCCAACAAGAAGACAAGTGAGAACTCAAACCAATGTAATGGGAAAGGTTATACAGTGACATTTCCTCCCCAAAAGGAGATCACAGGGTACTAGAATTTGGACATAGAAGATAAGGAATCAGGAAAAAGAGCACAACTTTTATGATAAATGTTTTCATTAAAGCCACCCCACTCCCTACCAGCCTACCCCACCCCATCCCCAGTACTCTAGACCAGGAGAGTTAGCAAATTATGGCCCATGAGCCAATCTGGCCCACTGCCTGCTTTTGTAAATAAAGTTTTACTGGAACACAGCCATGCTCATTCATTTATGTATTGTTTATGGCGTTTGCACAATACAATGGCAGAATTGAACAGTTCCAACAAAGACCATACGGCCCATAAACCCTAAAGCGTTTACTATCTGACAGAAAAAGTTTGCCAACCTTTGCTCTAAATGGAACTCACAACTATTCTACCTTTTATTTTGCAAAGTCTTTACTGCACTCTAAATTTTGATTTTTTCTTACCAACCTCTTTTCTGAAATTAACCTCTAAGAATGTTTCAAAAGAAAACACTACACCATCAAAATGGCAAAGGTAATCAAATGCTTTTATGATATAATGTCCTGTTTTTCTTGAATTTCCCTCTAGATTTCACTCCTGCTTAACCTCTCACTTAAGGCTTCTGTCATGGCCAGTGGGCTTCATGGCACCATCCATTTTCACACCTTGGTTTCAAATCCTCTTGTCAAAGATTTTAACACAACATGATGGCAGGGCCATCTTGGGCTTGTCTTTCCTTCTCTGAAGACCCAAAAGAAGTATATAAGCACTGGTCACAAAATTGGTCAGCACTATCCAGGACAAAATTCAGAACGTGGGAGACTGTGGAGGTCATGTGACACATGCTTTTTAGAGACTGGGCCTAGGCTCTTTGAGATCTGTCCTTAGATATCACCACTCAGTATTCCTTGCTTCTCACTTGACTGCTCTGAGATCTACTCTAAGGGCTGAAACTTTACAAATATCCTTTGAGGTACACAAAGAATCTTTAAATTATTAAATTCATTCTGCTTACCAGTCTACACGTCACCAGTTTTATAATTTTATAAGAATAAGAGGGAGAAAAGGGTCAGCAGCCCTATAAAGATTTGGAAGGTTGGGCAGAATTAAACGGACAAAAAGGATCCAGCTTGGGCTTCCCTGGTGGCGCAGTGGTTAAGAATCCACCTGCCAATGCAGGGGACATGGGGTCGAGCCCTGGTCCAGCAAGATCACACATGCCTCAGAGCAAATAAGCCCGTGCACCATAACTACTGAGCCTGAGCTCTAGAGCCTGCGAGGCACAACTACTGAACCTGTGTGCCACAACTACTGAGCCTGTGTGCCACAACTACTGAAGCCCGCGCACCTAGAGCCCGTGCTCTGCAACAAGAGAAGCCACCGCAATGAGAAGCCCGCGCACCGCAACAAAGAGTAGCCCCCGCTCGCCGCAACTAGAGAAAGCGCGCACGCAGCAATGAAGACCCAACACAGCCAAAAATTAATTAATTAATTTAAAAAAAAAAGCGTCTGGCTCCATTGTTGCAGGAAACCAGGAAGGGCACAGGCTCTGGGCCAGAACTTACTCCTCCAGGTGTCTCCGGAGCTCCCCTTCACTTCCCTCCAGCCGCCGCTGCAGCTCGGCATTCTCTTCTACCTTGCTTTCATGTTGACTTTGGAGTGCTTCTAAGTTTGCTTTCACTCTGTCTCTCTCTTCTTTGATGTTCTGCTGATTCTAATAAGAATATGTGATGTTAAAGCACCTCCACCGTACATTAATGTCATCCCACTGAAGCCTCCTTCTAATCTCTGATGGACTCCATGTCCCTGCACTTAGATTATTAAACAACTTGATGGAACTATGTAATGAAGGCATGGGAGTTCGCATCTAGAAAGAACACTAAACATTTAATGAATTGTAATACTTCTGAAAGAGAAACACAAACACAGCTAAATCACATTCTGCTCTTTCTATTACTTAGTCCAGATGTTTTATATACATTTAGTTTCCAATTTGCCTGTCTGAATCCAACAGCGTTTCTATTACTCTGTCAAAGCCAACATTCTCTATGTGCTTTGGTTACTTTAAAAAAAAGTTCTTTGGGCAGCAGGAACTAAATATAGAGGAATTTGCTCAGCAATGGGAAGAATGTTTCTTTTGGGAAAAAAATTTGTTTTCACTTCATTTGGGCAACCCAAGGTACTTAAAATATTCTTTATCAATCAAGACGGAACAGAATAAAATAGCATAAAGAAAAATCAGATACCTTGACTTCTAGTTGAAGCTGTCTCTGAAGTTCAGCCACTTCTGTGGTCAACTTGTTTTTCTGTTCCAAGAGATCTTTGACTTCAGATGAAGAATTAGAAGCCTATGATTAATTGCAAAAATATCCTAAGTTAAATGTTCAAGATGCTTAATTTTTTTCTTGCATGAACATTAACAACAGGATGACACTCTCAAAAGGATTCGGCTAAAATCCTACAGCAAAGTGGTTAGAAAACTACAACTAAAAGGGAGGGGAAAAGGTAAAAGCAGAAATCAAAACCAGAAAAGGCAGTGTCTTGGCTCTCAGGCACCTGAATCCAGGTGTGAGTCATGCATGAACTTAGAATGAGGTACTTCCTCATCTACTCCATGAAGCAGACCAGAAACCAACAGTCAACAGAAACACAGCACTTCCAATTTTCTTAGGCAAAATGAGAACAATTTATCTTAGAAATGTAAATCTAACCCAAGGAGGGAAATTGTAGATTGTTCTTTCCCAAACAAAAACTGCCTGCTTCATGGCTTTCCAATATGGTCTTAGCCCATTAAGGGAGAGGGTTCTCTTGCACGAAATCACTTAACTGCCACCAAAATATAAAACTCCAAAACCTTTGCCAGCAAATAATCAGATTCATAAAGCGAGAGACGAGGGGAGTAGAAAAATGTGGGCAATTAAGCAGTCACGGCACTGTCATCAGAGCCAGAAGTCTAAGAGCCTAAGTTCATCGTCTCATCATCTCTGGCTTGATTAAGAAGCAGCAGCTGCTTAACTGGTCTCCCGTCCTCTAATCTTACCTCTCTCCAAAAACTACAAAGAAATGAATTTTTATAAATACGACACTACTCATTGCTGTTTAAAGTCCATCAGTGGAAGCCTATCACCTTTGGCCTGAAATGAAAATTGACATGATCTACAAGGTCCTGCCTACCTGGTGCCTGGTCCCCATATCCTAGCTCTCTTCTCCAGCTACACTACATTACCTCTAGTCCCCTAAACATGGCAAGCACACACCTCTTTATAGTTTATGTTTTTTGTTCTGTTCCCTCTACCTAGAATGCTCTCCCTTCCCCTCTCTGGGAGAATTCTATGATCTCTTGAGACATCATTAGTGTTATCAACTCCAGAAGGGCTACCCCAACTTCCCCAGTTTAGGCTGGATATCCTAGTCTGGAACCACAATGACAATCTTAACATCAAGACCAAAGGATGCATTCTCCAGGAGAATATGCAGGTTAATGCAAAGCAACAGTAATGGTGATGATTTGGATTTAAGAGATTTAGCAAAAAAAATCCTAACCCAATTTAAAAAACTGTGTAGAGTTCCTGAAACCTGCCTATAAGCAAGGTGTATAATTTAAAGGTTCCCCAGTGGGAACTGTGTGTGTGTGCATATATAAAAATATTTTATATATTTATAAATATAATATAAATACATAATATATAATAATAAAATACATCTATATAAAGATATATAATAAAATGTGCTCATATATTTTAAATATTATTTCTACAGATAAATTGAAAAGTGTTTTTATTTGATGCCAGAGCAGCAGTCATGGGTTAACTGAGTGCAAGGGGAATACGGAACAGTAGAGAAAAAAGGGTAGTTGATGCCTATAAATATCCTTTATTCATATGTTTCCAAACTTAAAAAAGAAGCAATAGACCAACTCCCTGTTACCTGCCTCTGGGTATCTTCTTTCCTTCCAGTGCAGAATTCCCCCCAGAAGGGAAAAGGAAAGATGCCCAAGCAAGAAATGCGGCATTCAAGGTGGCATAGAATTGAGGGACAAGATTTTAGTTGTCCCTCTTAAATGCTGCTTCCTTTCATGGCACAAGGTATGTCTAGCATATAGTACATGTTCATCAAATAGGGGATGACTCCTCCTTTAACAAAAAATCTCCAAGTCCCAACTAAAATTCAGTACAATAAATTAAACAGGCAGTTTTTTTAAAAAAGAATTTAGCCCCACTCTACTCCTTCCTTTCCCTTCGGCCCACGCTGGTCAGCCCACCAGTCTCTCTTCCACATTCTCTAGTTTGATTCTCTTATTTCTTAGTCTCTGAAGTTTGAGAACTTGGGTCCACGCCCGTTCACACTTACTTTTCAAACCTGCCTACGATGACACTAGGGCTCTCCATCCCATGCTTCATTTCATTCTTCCTATTCTTCTTTTCCCTTTCTAAATCATACCACCTGTTGTTTCCTCCTGTTATGTTTTATAGATTTTTTTAAAAATAAAATTTCTTAAAACCTTTCTAGAAAAAAGGCAGGGTGCAAATCAGCAATATTTAAAACATGCTGTTCCATCTTCGGTACTGCTTACTACTCAGGAAACTTCCCACTAACTACTGTAACCAGAAGTACAGACTGAAGAAAGCCATTTGTTTGCCAGGTTCCACGTGAAATGCCCTCTACAAAATACAGAGCTCCGCCTTACTTGAGTATTTCCTTGCGCGCTCCCTGCTGCTCGAGACTTCAACGTCTGGATTTTCTCAAAGACCAGGTTGACCTTCCTCTTAGTAGCATCATCATTATCGGTGCTCCTGGAAAGAAAAAAAAAAAAACAATGAGGGCACAACTGTTGGCCTCAGACTATTTTATGTGCCACGACACACAAACAGCAAGCCCTTTAAGAAGATAAATCGCAAGAGGCGTGAATTAATTAAGGCTGCAGACACAAACAGTGTGAGGAGGGCAGGATAGACGGTGTATTTTTCTCCAAACAAATTGTTCGGTGTTACCACCCGATTTGGGAGAGGGGTTCCCACTTCCAAACATGTGAAAGAGACACAAGCACATTCGAAATAAGCTTGGAGATAACATCCAATAAAAATTTAGTAATTTGTTGCTTGCCGATTCAAATGAGGATATTCACTCCAACAAGGAATCTCTCCTGTATGTGTGTCACGCTAGGAATGATCCACCGAGATCTTGTTTTAGCCTTTGTTTAAAAAAATAAATCCCCCAAGCCAAGGTTGTCAACACAGCTGCCCTTTGTCTAGACTTTCATAGGTAATGGTCAGATAAAGTTCTATTAAGGACTACCCCCACACCTTCTATCACACATACCTGGCACTTAGGAAAAAAAAAATTTTTTTTTTAAATGGAGGGGTATCTCTCCCCTTATTTTCTTTTTTTTTTTTTTAATTAATTAATTTATTTATGGCTGTGTTGGGTCTTCGTTTCTGTGCGAGGGCTTTCTCCAGTTGCGGTGAGCGGGGGCCACTCTTCATCGCGGTGCGCGGGCCTCTCACTATCGCGGCCTCTCTTGTTGCGGAGCACAGGCTCCAGACGCGCAGGCTCAGTAATTGTGGCTCACGGGCCTAGCCGCTCTGCGGCATGTGGGATCTTCCCAGACCAGGGCTCGAACCCGTGTCCCCTGCATTGGCAGGCAGATTCTCAACCACTGCGCCACCAGGGAAGCCCTCTCCCCTAATTTTCTTTCTTTCTTTTTTTAAAAAATTTAATTAATTAATTTATTTATTTTTGGCTGCGTTGGCTCTTTGTTGCTGCACGCGGGCTTTCTCTAGCTGCAGTGAGCGGGGGCTCCTCTTCGTTGTGGAGCACCGGCTTCTCATTGCGGTGGCTTCTCTTGTTGCGGAGCACAGGCTCTTAGGCGCGCAGGCTTCAGTAGTTGTGGCTCACGGGCTTCAGTAGTTGTGGCTCACGGGCTCTAGAGCACAGGCTCAGTAGCTGTGGCACACGGGCTTAGTTTCTCCACAGCATGTGGGATCTTCCCGGACCAGGACTCGAACCCGTGTCCCCTGCATTGGCAGGTGGATTCTTAACCACTGGCGCCACCAGGGAAGCCCAGGGGAAAAAATTTTTAAGTAAGTTTCCTTAAATAGATGCCTCCCACTAAAGTCTGTCTCACCAGTCTCTCAATAAATCATGGGCCAAAAAAATAAAAGAATGTAGAGAAAGAATTTTAAATGTTAGAAGTTCTTCTACCTTAATCTTCTCATGGTAAAACCCTTCACAGAAAGACACTAATAATTAGTTCTTAGCTAGAAGAATCTCTTTACTTTTTTTTTTTTCCAAAAGAGACCCTATCTTATATTTTGAATGATTCTGTCAGCTCTATATTACTGACAGAAAATTGTAAGGCACTATATAAAAACTATGAAGTGTTCTGATACCAATGAGTATTTGCCAAGTGACTTTCAGTCATGTCAGACTATAAAGCTTTTCTTCTTTTTAATCATATCTGATGAGAGAACTGAAACAGAAACTTCAAATTCCTGGCCTAGAATTCCAGCTCAGTTGGTATCTAAGTAAGGACTGAAAACCAGATTATTCAAACTCATCCTCCTAGATAAGTAAGTGGAAAGCACTGCTTTTAAATGACTCATACATGCTTTAAAAATAATGGAAGCAGGGGCTCCCGGCCAATGTCAACTCTGGGGAGGGGAGGAGGTATTTTATTTGTAACTTCTAATAAGGGACGATCGATTATCCCTGTGTGCATACGGACAAACTCAAGGCGACGACAGACTCAGTTCAAAACTGAATAGTAGACATTCTTCCTATCTTTGAATTTGTTTCTGAAACAGTAAAGAATCATTTTAAAAACATATTCATTTTTAACTTTTAAAGTAGGATGTTCTTCCCCACACTTCCTTCCCCTCCTCTTCACCCCCCTCCACCCAAGACTTAAATGCTGTTATGACAACTCCAGCCACGGAGTCTGCACCCTGAAATGGCTCACCCAGGGCAGGAAGGGAGGGTAAAACACAAGGTCTCAGAATAGAAAATTAAGAGGCCCACCAGGAAGGACAATACTTTGCTCCTTGAAGGAAAATCACTAACCCTTCTTTGAGGTAATTGTAAAGTATCTGCTTGGCCGTCTCCTCATTGGTTTGCTGAGTGAGTTCTTGCTGGCCTTTTAACAGATCCGGTGTGGCCTGGAACACAATGTCGGTTATTAGATCACAGGATGACGCTTCCAAGAAAAAGGCACAAGCCCACAGCAGAAGCTTCCAAACACATTCCTGCTTCCCAGAAAGGATTCCTCAGGTAAGGATGCTCATTACAACTGGTTCCACCACTTAGCAGCTCTGTAACCTTGGGCAAGTTACTTAACTTTTCCTCACCTCAATTTTCTCGCCTGTAAGTAGAAGTTAATAGTACCTACCTTCATAGGGTTGGTGCGATCCTATAATACATAACAAAGAGTGCCTGGCACTTACCAACCTTAGTATCATTTTTATCATTATTATTTTTTTACTGTTACTACCAAAACACTAACTGGACCACTTAAATAAATTCCATCACTTCAGGATAAACCTAAATTAGGATTAACCTAATTTCTCAGGACAGAAATTAATCCAGTCACTCAATGTCATGAGGAAAATTAATACATCTAAATAAACCTAAGGACGAAGCCTCTTGTTTTGGAAACAAATTCTGCATACTTTCAGATTTTACACATACACGAAAAGAAAAATCAAGGCTCTCTACAGTGTTTGACAAGTTACTTTACAAACAAGAACACAACAGGAATCTAGTGGTACTTGAATTTACTTAGAAAACCAAGCGATTAGCAGTAGGTCATAATCTACTGCTAGGGGGAAAACTCTAAAAAATATTACTGATTCAAGATGGTGCAATTACTGACTCAGGATGGAAGATATGTATTCCTACAGCCAGGATGTATTGATAGATCACTTAGAAGGAACAAAGACTCCACCAGTATATACCTGAGTATTTGAGGTGGAAGTAAATGTCTTCACAGAAATCCTCTTGGTACCTGAGTCCGGGAAAGTTGCTAGCGCCCGATTCTGTAACATCAACGTAGCGGTGGCTGTTTTGATTTCCTCCCCCTTCTTAGTCTGTGCTGGGAGGGAGGATGTGCGCCCGGTCGGACTTTCCTGACCACCTTTGTTTTCTGGAACTTTCCCATCTTTGTTCTGGAGGGGCGGCCTGGGCTGGGCTCCCTGCAGCCTGGCGAAGGCGCGCCCTCCACCCTGCCTCCCCCGGTGCTCCTGCGCCTGCACCCTCTGCGGGCACAGCTGCGACGGCCGCAGCAGGTGTTCGCTGGACTTGCCCAGGTTCCTGCTGAATTCGGTCAGGTACTCTGAGTTCCCTTGGAGACCGAAAGGAAATGCACTATCCACGCTTCGGGACCTTTTCCTGTCTTCTGGGTTGATCCTGTTTCGCTTCCCAGACCTGCCTCTTCTCTGCAGCCCAGGTTTTTGGTCAAATTTTTCAATTAACTGATCCACGCCAGGAATCGACCCCGTATCAATATCCCGTCCAGTTCCGGGCAAGAAGGGGATATACCTTCTGTTTTCATGACGGTTCACATTGTCGGCATGGATGGCACATTCTTGATCATCGAGTAAAAATCTGTACAAAGAGTTGGCCGAAGTGGGAGTTGTGGACGATGAGGAGGATCTCCGGGACCGGGCTCCGTCCAGCACGGGCCCGGCTGAGTCCTGGCGCCGGAACGGAAGCACGTCGGGCCTGGTTTTCTTGGCTTCCAGGTGGGTGGGTAGGGGCCTCCCGCTAGGGGCAAGGGCCTCCTCTGCCAGCCCCTCCTTGCTGCAGCTCTGAACGTTCACGCACACCGAGGTCTGCTTCTTGGGGTCATCGATGACCACGGAGCTGCACAGTCGAATGGCCGTCACACTGGATCTGGCCGGGTCTTCCGAGGGAGGTCTGGTCGGCTGGGAATGGCTAGGTTTGGGCGAGCAAGTCCAAGCCTTCTTACTGTTGGTCCCTTCTTCTGCGAAACCTTTTAGCCAATTACTCTCAGGAGGCTGGTGATTTTGTAAGTTCAACTCATTCTTTTCGGGATCATAGGGCTGTAAAAGCTCTGGATGCCTCTGAAAGTTCAGCACGGGGGATGGCTTCATCGCTTCGCCTTTGTGATCTAGAACTCCATTCTTGCCCTCAAAGAGAGAGGGCTGTTTCAGGTTTCTTACTGGGCCGGGTGGGGCATATGGGTTTTCGGGCAGCTGCAGTTCTTCTGCACTGTCCTCCTCGAGCACAGATCCATTGCTGGAATGGAGAGGCAGGTTACTTGTCACTGGAGACGGAAATGATGGCCCGTCTTCAGGAAAAGACGTGCCTGCCAGACACCGCTCTGTGTTATTGAGGACTATGTAGGGGTGGCCATCAATCCCCTGGACCCGAATACTGACACCGTAGGAGCCTGCCTTAGCGTGCTGGGAATTCCTTGATTTTTTGGTTTCATCACTTGCGAGTCTCAGATGGACACCGTATTCCTGCTGCACATGTTGATATTCACCGAAATACAGCTCCATGGTTCACTGTTGTTCACTACCAGGGAAAATTGGGGTAAAAAGAAGACATTAAGTTAAAATTACATCTGTTTAAATGAAGATTATGAGGGAAGACTTCAAAGTTCAGGGAAAACCAAACACTTTAAAGAGCAAGGACACTTCAGAACCAAATGCTCGTCCAAACAGGCCTTTCTGGATGCCTGTGGGTCCACGTGACCATGGTGTTTGTCAACACTGAGCTTGAACCCTGGCCTTAGGGTAGATGACTGGCCAAATGACCTGATGCCTTTGGTAGAGCTTAATTATTCTGTTTCTAGCTGACGGGCTGTGCTGGTTGCCTTGTTTTTTCCTTAGTTCATTTCCTCACCCTTTATGCTATTTATTTTTAACCAATAGGATGTTCCAGTTTACCAGCATTTGAGAACAAGGTACTTTTCCAAGAAAATAATTAAGAGCTAAGGCGTTCTGATGCTCACCATTTTTCTTTTTTTCTAAACTGTTAATTTTCTTGTCAAAACCCTTTCAAGCTTCTTTATGCACAACCCTGCTTTGAAATCTTTATCATTATTTATTTGGCTATAGTGTTTAAAACATTTTTACTTTAAGGAAGCAGTTGTTTGTGAGACCGACAATGAGAGTAAGTGATTAAAAATAGTTTTCATTTTTTTTTTAACCAAAAAGTTCAAGTTGGGACTTCCCTGGTGGCGCAGCGGTTAAGAATCCACCTGCCAATGCAGGGAACACAGGTTCGATCCCTGGTCAGGGAAGATCCCACATGCCTTGGAGCAACTAAGCCCGTGCACCACAACTACTGAGCCTGTGCTCTAGAGCCCGCGAGCCACAACTACTAAGCCCACCCGCCACAACTACTGAAGCCCATGCGCCTAGAGCCCGTGCTCCGCAACAAGAGAAGCCACCGCAGTGAGAAGCACGTGCACCACAACGAACAGAAGTCCACACTCGCCGCAACTAGAGAAAGCCGTGCAGCAACTAAGACTCAACACAGCCAAAAATAAATAAATAATTTTTTTTTAAATTGAAAAAAAAACAGTTCAAGTAACTTAAGGACCTGAAAAATTTTATGAAAAACCGGAAGACTTGGGGCTGTTTATTTTGTGATGGGTCCTAACACCAAGAATCACTGCCTTCACCCGTTCTGGTGTGTGGCCACCCTGTCAGAGATTGCATACATATCACCAAGCAGGCTGTCCAAGCCACCCCACACTCTGAGGTTCTCTCACCAGAAATTCACTTCTGTCATTCTGAAAAACTCCAATAGCCACAGAGATGCAAGAAGAACAGAAACAACTGGTCACAGAAAAACAGCTGTCTCATTTCTTTCACTGTTAGCAGACTTTTTGAGTTTCCTTTCTATTCTGGAGTCAATCTGGTAGCATATTTTCCAAGAAAATCATCTATTTGATCCATATTTTCAAATTTATTTGCACAGAATTTTGCAACGTATAAATCATTTCATCTCCTCTATTTCTATTTCTCATTATCTAGTTTTATCTGAGCTTTCTTCACCTATTTCTTGATTATGCAGGTAAAATATGTCTACATATTTTTTTAAATTGTTGTTCCCCTAAAGAACTAGCTCTCAGATTTATCATTTTTAAAAATTTTCTAATTTATTGAGGTCTAGTTTGATCATTATTTCTTTCTGCTTCCCTTTATTGTTTCCAATTTCTTTTTTTTGAATTTTTGAATTTTTAAAAAATTTTTTATACAGCAGGTTCTTATTAGTTATCTATTTTATACATATTAGTGTATACATGTCAATCCCAATCTCCCAATTCATCCCACCACCACCCCACACACACTTTCCCCCTTAGTGTCCATAAGTTTTTTTCTCTACATCTGTGTCTCTATTTCTGCCTTGCAAACCAGTTCATCCATACCTTTTTCTAGATTCCACATATATGCATTAATATACGATATTTGTTTTTCTCTTTATGACTTACTTCACTCGGTATGACACTCTGTAGGACCATCCATGTCATGTTTCCAATTTCTTGACTTGCATGCTTCATTTGTTTCTTTTCATTCTTTTATTACAGTCCATAAATTGTGATATGTGACTGTCAGTTAGGAATTGCATTGGTTCCTAACAAACAGACCCACAATAGCAACTTAAGAGTTAGGATATTTTTCCCCCAGAGATAGGAAGTCCAGAGCTGGAATGGATGCCAGGATATTTTTGAGGAACACCTCTTTTTATGTTTCTACTCATCTACTTTTAGCATGTATTAGACACCTTATGATTACAAGATAGCTGATCCAGCATCACATATACCAGATGGGGCAACCTTCTTTTTAAGGAGCTTTCTTGGAAGCCCCACCCACCAATAATCCCTTGCATCTTATTGGTGAGAACTTAATCTTATGGCCACCCCCACCTACAAGAAAGGGTTGGGAAATACAGGTTTTTTTAAGCTGGTCATTGACACTCTCAAAATCAATGTTCTGTTGGTAAAAAGAGAGAAGAGAATGGACATTGGGAAGGCAGCCAGTAGTTTCCACCACAGAAATGTTTCTATTATTATTTTCTAGATAGTTTCAATGTGTGGTTTTGATTTCTTTGACTCAAGAGTTGTTTTTGAGAAAGTTTTTGCATATCCGGTATGTTTGCTATGCTGTTTTGGCTTGGAGGGTCTTTATTTCTGTATGTTGTTAACTTCTATTTGCATTGTATTATGGTCAGAAAATGAAGTCACAGGAATTCCCTGGCAGTCCAGTGGTTAGGACTCCGCGCTTTCACTGCTGAGGGCACGGGTTCAATTCCTGGTCAGGGAACTAAGATCCCGCAAGCTGCATGGTGCGGCCAAAAAAAAAAAAGAGAGAAAGAAAGAAATGAAGTCACTATTATTTCTTTCTTTTTCAATGTATTGAGGTTTCTTTTGTGGGCAAATATACAGATAATTTTTGTCCATGTTTAATGGGTGCTGGATGTAGTTTCTGTTTTAAGGGATGGCATTCAAAATACATCCATTAATATGCCCTTACCGATTATTTAGTTCAGTTATAGCACATCCTCACTTATTTTGTCTTTCTAATTTGTCTTGGGCTTTCCTGGATACATTCATCTCCTACTACTAGCTTGGTGCTATCAGTTTGCTTGGTGATTATTCTTTTAAATGTAAATCATGTTAGACATCATCACCTCCCATTTTACAGATAGGAACAACTCGGAGAGATACAGTCATCTGCAATATTCATCATCTCACCGATTCCAATGATTGATTTCATAATGTCTACTTTCACTTGCATCAGCGTTATACTAACATTTTAAAATAATTTAACTTTTAATCAGAATAAAACAAGATAAGATGAAAACCTGTACTCTCCAGCTTCCCATCCCCAATCCTGATCACATGCCTCAGAGGAAACCAACTGCAAATTGCAGCTGTTTCTTCTAGTACTTACCTCCATGTTGCTGAGTGATATGCCTAGCTGCAATTTATCATTTTTACCTATGGTAGATGACACACACATACATATGAATTTCTCATTCTGCTAGCTTCCCAAGAATAAAATCAAGAGCCAGTTGTGTTTACATTATTGTGATTATATAAATACTGTTCACTGAAGCGCTAGATTGTAGACTCTGGCCATCTTTCCTCTCTTCCATAACTTTAACTTTTCTAGAGGCAGTAACTGCTATTTTTAGCTTGTCTTGTTTTCTATATACCTACCCTTAAATATCTTCATCAGCTATATGACATCTGTTAGATGCTTACCAGTATTAATTTCCAGATGATCAAAATATCAGGTAATCTGGTGGTCTTTTTCCGTGGTGACCTCCCTTGCAAACTTCCACCCTCCAGCCCTATATTAGGGTCTGGTTGCTCTCTTCCCTTTGTGCTACATTGTTTCCCAAGTTTGGTGTCTTCCTCTTTCTTAGTTTACCCAATTGGTCTGAGGGAGCACGGGTCCAGTAACTTTTAAAGGTCCAAGGGAGAAAAATTTTGAGTCCTTGTATTTTGAAAAATGTCTTCATTCTGCGCTTATGTTTGAATGATAGTCTAGCTGTATTTAGAATCCAGGTTAGAAGTATCTTTCCCTCAGATTTTAAAGTATTACTCCGTTATCTTCTAACTTCCAGGGATGCTATTAAGAATTCTGGTGCTATTATGATATCCTGTCCTCTGTGTACGCCCCGTTTATTTTTCTCTGAAAGTTTTTAGGACCTTTTCCTTGTCCTTGGTGTTCTGAAATTTCACGATGACATTCCCCAGTGAGGATTTTATTAAATTGGCCACTTTTATAAAACATGAGCACTTAATATATTCCTTCAATTTGGAAATTCCCTTTAGTTCTATGAAATGTCCTGGTATTATCTCTGTGATAATGTTTAGAAAACCATTTTATTTTGTTCTTGGTGTTTGCATCTAACATATTAGTAATGTTGAATCTTCTAGACTGAATTTCAATTTTTCATATTTCTTTTCTCATCTACTCAACTCCATCGTTTTTGTTCTAATTTTTGAGAGATACTTGAATATAAAAGATTTGAGGATGTATTTAATTTTTAATTTCCACTTTTCCTTTATTCTTCTGTAATTGTTTTTCTTTTTAAGTTCTATTTTGGACATGAAAACAGCTTCTCTCTCTGAGGATATTATACTATAACTTTTTTTCAGAAAAATGCAATTTCTCTGCTGTCCGCAACATCTCCATCTTCCGCAAGATTTCTCTTTTCTGGTTTGTTTGGGTCCCTGTCTTTCATGTTGAAAGCCTTCCTAATATAACTTGGATCTTTGGCTGCCTGATCCTATTTAAGAGGGAAGTAGTAAAAGCAGATTGGAGGCTCTGTATATGTGCAAAGGAGTTATTAGCTGGTAAACTTCAAGTTATGTGGGGCGAAGAGTGCCAAGCTTTCCACTGAGGGACCCGCACATTTCAGTGTCTGGGAGCATTCTTCTCTAGAGCTGTTTGATTTCCCAAGAAAAGAATCCTCCAATCCACTACTGAGGCTGCAGCGGGGCTGGCTGCTGGTCTATGGGACAGGGCAGGGGAGGAGCAGGGAGGTCGCAACTCAAATTCAGTCCCTGTTTTCAGTCACCCACACCCGCTTCCAACATCATTCCAGTTCAGTTTCCCCAGAGAAGAGAACTCCAGTCTACTGCTGGGGTGGGGAGGGGGCAGGGGCAGGTGGGTGCCCAGATATCCAGGGCACAGAGGAGACGCTGGAGGTCTAACTGCTCCAGTTCTCAAGGCACCTAAATAATTCCCTAGACGTTGGCCCCTCACCCTGACTTCCACAGTAACTGATGCCTTCCCACTTCTGAGCTGTTCAACAGCTCTGCAGGAAAATCTCCTCATTTGTATACTGCAAGCGCCTCAGGTTGAAGCATCTCTCACCCCGCTAATTACCACTACATCTGCTTCAGCGCTCTCCTCCGCTAAGTCTCCACTGCCGTTCTTTGTCTTTGGAGATTTAATTTTTATTCCTTTACTGTCTTCTGAGTGGGATTTTTGAAAAGGAGATACCTAGTTTCTCTAGCTGGACGAGACTAATAATATTTATAAAACACTTCAATCCTAGAACAAGAACAGCAAACGCGCCTTAGATGAAACAACGTACAAAGGCCTTCAAGACCGCAATGTCCAGGTGTGTCTTGATCCCTCGTTTCCGAGCAGCACTGGCATGTTTTATTCTGCGCCTCTAGCAGAGTCCGTATGCATTAAAATGTATAACAAATATCATTTTTAACAGAAGAGCTTCTGTACAAATTTATTCACTGTGATGTTTTTTAAAATATTTACTCAATGAGGTCATTTTACTCACCCATAATCTCTTACACCGACTCTGACTTTTCTATGAAAACATTTCTCCTAATATTTATTAATAAAATTCTTCTCTAGGGTTTTATAGTCCTTTTCATTAGTTGCTGCTACTACAGTCAACACTAATTACATTTCAATCTTTGAGTAAGGCCACCTTGGTTTATTACATTCTTAGCTCCCTGTTTGCAAATTAATCCGCATATGTGAATTTCATGAAATGTCCACAATTTACATTTCCTTGACAACAAACCTCAATCCAGTATTTTCATGGAATGACATTTCTCAGCTGGGCACTGGTGTCATAAGCAAATGTGGGTTTCCTTCCCAATCACAGTGTAAACACTGAACTAATGAATCGATTTAAGGACAGCTGTTCTCTGTCTTCAGCCACCAGGCCACGTCACCATCCTAATGTACTCCACGGGCACACTCGTTCAATCGGGGACTAAGCCCAACCGAGGACTTACATAATTTGGCAGTAAACGCTGACCAACTGCCAGGATGTAACATTGTGGCACTTGGCAAATAAAAGAGGTGTTTTGGAGTGGAAATAATGCTTTTGGGAAAGACTGCTAAATGATGATAATTGCTTTAGTTAGCGAGATCAATGAGTGTGTTTGTGCATAAGGACAAAGAGCTTAGCACTTGTAAGAACTATGAACATATGCCAGATAGAAACATTTCCTCTCTGGGCCATCACATGTTATCAGCTGAGTCTGGAGATTAGTCACAATGCCAGGTCACACCTCCCACCTCACCACTCTAACTCCCAGTGGCACCTCCGGCCCTGAAAGCACATTCACCAGCCATTCCAGAGGCCCTCGTGGCTACTGCGGACATGCAGCCAGACAATGAGAAACCTTCCCACCATGCTTTGTCCTTCTCCCTGGGGACAGCAGTCCCCACCAGCCAGGCCCAAGCACCCAGCACAGCACCTGGCATGGGGCAGGGACTCTGTGTATGGATGTCTGCTTGGAATGAATAATTCTATTTGATCATACAAGTCATTTAAGAGAGCATCTAAAGCAGGGACGGGGAGCTGATGAGGCTTGGTGCAGTCCTGAGCTTGATTCCAGGAAATAAGAAGTGAGCCACAAACCAAAAAATAATGTCCCCTGTGTGGGGTATGGTGACTATCTCGTTCAGAGGGAAGCCACTGCCGGTCTGATGATACACACAACACCTCTGCAGAGTGGCCAAAACGTTCACTCCTAAAGGACTTGCTTGTCGGACTAGTGGGAAGGCATGAATTTTGTGCTGGAATATCTGCATTAGACCCTCAACGACATAAAAGTGAAAAATCAGAGTGTGGAACATCCAACATCAGCAAAATGTGTACTGATTTTTCAACGTATTCCCAAACATGACAGAAAGAGGCAGCTTTACCTAAACTAAGCTTTATTTTCTTCCTATTTCTTTCCTCCTATCTATCCATCCATCCATTCTGTAAGGGGGGGGGGGGAAGGAAACTGACCAAACTTTTAAGATTTCAAAGGAAATGTCTCACATACAGTCAGACCTTCAGAATTCCCTGGGAAAACAATTTCAAAAATAAACTTTGAGGCTTGAAAATGACAGCAGAGTTGCTGTCTACTTTACACAGTTCAGTATGGTTTGAATCTCTTTAAGTAAGCATGATGACCAAAACTTTTCTACTTGGGGGGAAAAAAATTAAATTTTTAATATTGAGTGGTGTAGCTTCCCCCAGAACTCACCTTGCACAAAAAGGAGGGTGGCAAAGAGAAAAGGAAAGCCAGTAGGAAAGTTCCTTTTATACTAGGGTTGGAGACCTTGGAGAATCAACCAGGAGTTTGAAGATCAGGGGGTCACGGGGCTGGGGACTAAGGACTTTGACTATGCTCAGATTGGAGTGCAGGCACCAAGCTGGCTTCCCTGGGATCCTCACCCCGTCTTTGAAGTGTGTCCCTCTGCTGTCCCCATGGATGGTCTCCTACCACGTCAGTCTCTGCTCCACTTTTGTCAGTTTTGATCCCACTCCTCTTTTATATTCCCCACTTTGCCTTTAAAATTCAGTGATTGATATTTTGTATTCCACAAGGTCTCTAAAAAAAAAAATCAGAATTCATGCCCAAAAAATGTTTCAGAAATGTTATACATCCTTCACCTCTTGACCCTGAAATGATTTCTAAAAGTTCTCCCACCAATGCAGAGCTAAGACACAAAAGTTTGCAATTCTGAAGACCAGTAATGGAGAGCACACCCAGGTACACGGGCCAGAAACGTGTCTAATGCTGCACTCAGATCAAATTCCAGCTCTGGCTTAACTTCTCTGAGAGTTTTCCTATCTCTAAAGTCAGATTATTAATGATGACTTCATAAGGTGCTTGGGAAAATTAAATCATAGTTTGTATGCTAAATGAAATAGGAAATAAGTGAAAAAAAAATTCCATGTGGCATTTATGGCCGCAAGAAATCTGACTTTGATCATAAAATGTTTTTAAATACTTCTGAGGCAGAGGCTAAAAACCCCACTGGTTAACCAAACAGCATTAAGCACCAGCATCCTGAAATAATTTATTGACTAATTAAGAAACCAGAGGGTTGAGAATCTAAAATACAGTGCTGTGTCCAGAGTGGAAATTTGATAAATAGTTGTTGACTGAATAAATGAACGTCTTTATGATGCCAGGTCCACAGAAAAGTTCTTAACCAGACATAACAGACCCATGACATTTGTGCTATAGTTTCCATATGGAGCCTGAGCCTAAAACGTATCAACACAGGGTCTTCACTGCATTTTTATGTCCAAATCTAACTTCAGAAGCCTCCTCAACACCACACCTGTGCGGTCACTGCCCATCGATCAGTGTAGACACAATATAAATCCATTTGCCATCCCTGACATATGCTCTGATTCTCACCTAAACCCACCTACACTGAAGCCAAAATGCCTAAGAACTAAATCGCCTCCAAAACTCCGGGGGTAGTTCTCTGACTTCTCAGTCCTGTCACTCATTAAACTACAGTCAACTCTGAGCCCTGACAAGCTCTTCAAACACATACCTTAAGCTCAGGTTCACATTACTGACATGAACACAATGCTATCAGGCCACCAAGAAGAAGGGAACATTTTTGTGGGTACCTGGCCAAGAGAAGCTTCTGTCCTCACACTGTTTTTTTTGTTTGTTTTTTTTTTTACCACATTCACTTTCAATTTCTTTCCATCAGTAAAAAACTATCTCCCTTCAGCTATGAAGATCCTCTCTTGCAGGCTTACCCCACTCCAGAAGTTTCTAACGCCTCTGGCACACAGTCAGCACTGCACAGCTCAGCAAGGCTCACCAGTGCCAGCTCTTTTGTAGATGGGTTTTGTCCCCAAAATGACGTCTCAAGTTTTTACAGCCAGTTCTGAGTCAGGCGTGCACATCACCCCCGCACGGTGCCAGGCAAGCGCAGGGTGCTTGCCTTGTATCATCTTGTCTGGTCGGATCCTTGCAGCCCCACCTGTGAGGGATTCTACTTTCTCCCCATTAGAGATGTGAAAGATTGCCCCCATGGTCTCACACCTGGCTCGGGGGCAGCATCGGGATTTAGCCCCAGACCATCCGTCCCGGACACCTGAGCGCTTTCCTGAGCAGGGACCACGTTTCATGTTCCTGCCCTCCCACAGTATCTGGTAGTTATCCTGATGTGGTCATTGGATGGCTATGGACCAAGACACGTCACCGTGTCCCGCCGCACTGGCACGCTAGCAAAGCAGCCCCCTGTCTGTCAGAGCGCAGCAGACGGGTCACTCCTCAGAGAGGCCTTCCTCTTCGCCACATTCCCAGCACCCAGAACAGCGTCCCACATGTAGCAGGCGCTGAATACGTAAATGGATGGATGCACTAATAAAACCATGTGCGATGCACGTGTCTCGGAATCCCTTTTTAAAATCTGAACAATGAAAACAAAACAGTCAAGGCTTTCCATAACAAATCCCCATGCCCATCCTTCTAGTGTGCCTACTACCTCCAACTGGAATATGTATCACTGTTTAAAACACTAGACTCTGATTGCCAGCATCACTGGGGCTTTTCTTCCCACCGCCAGCGGCCACGTTCACAAGGGGTGTGTGTTCCAAAAGTAGAAAATAGGTCCTGGGGTTATGAAGCGTCTCCTAAGGGGAGTAAAGGAACACTGTGGAATTCCAACAATGCCAGCTGTAACAAGCCCCATTCCTGGAACCTCCTCAAAGAGGATTTCTGCAAAGTGAATTCCAGAGCTAAACATCCTCCCTTGGAAGATACGTTACACCCTCTGCAAAGTATCTCTTCTTGGTCACTCGAAAAAAGAGCAAACCAGGAAAATCTGTCCATCTTTGTCCTCATCAGGGAAGAGACTGAGGGAGTTGGCATCATGAGCAAACTTGGCCACATGATTACAAAATCCAGAGTCCCCGGGAGGGGTCCAAGGCATCCCTGCGGGCCTCCATTCACAAACCACCCAACCTCATAAGTGTATCAGTCAGTTGTTCCCATGAGACCCAGAAAGGCTACGATTTAAATGACAGATGGCTGGAATTGTCCAGAGACACCTACTGAATATCATATAGTGAGACTATTAAAATTAAAAGAAAAAAAAAAAAGATGATACTGTATAGTCGTCCAAAATATTAAAAAATAAAATTAAAATAAGCCTTCTAAAATAGAAACCTAGCAGATTCCCACATGTCAACTCAGGCTGTCTGTTGTTCAAGACAGTTATTATCCCAAAGTTTGATGACACCAGGGATTTTGTTCCCCAGTGTAATCTTCCTCCCCAGAATTCTCCTCGGTGGGCAGCAGGGGAAGTGGGACCCTCCCAGACGCCGAAGTCACCCCAACCATGCAGCCTCGCGTTCTCACCAGTTACTCAAGTGACTGAAGAGCTGACTGTGCTTTCAGATATTCTGCACATTTCCGAGGTCCATGGCTCCCTCTCTCCTTTCCTAAAGCACTCCCACCCCGTCCCCTCTTTCATATTCTGCTGTTTGTCTTCTGCCCTAGTCTCCGTGGTTTCACAGTTCCACATTGCTGGGCTCACCCGTAAGTATGAGAGCTCAGGTTCTATCTGGAAGTTGCTATGGTCTGAATGTCTGTCCTCCCAAAATCCATATGTTGGAATCCTAACACACACACTCCCACCCGCCCCCAGCATGATGCTATTAGGAAGTGGGGCCTTTGGAAGATGTTTAGATTATGAGGATAGATCCCTTAGGAATGGGACCAGTGGCCTTATAAAAAAGACACCACACACGGCCCCCCCAACCCAGAGATCTCTAGTCCCTTCCACCACGTGAGGACCAGCAAGAGGGCACCAGCTACGAACCAGGAAGAGGGCATCACCAGAACACCACATGCTGCCACCTTCATCTTGGAATTCCCAGCCTCCAGAACTGTGAGAAATAAGCTTCCGTTGTTTATAAGCCACCCCGGCTATGGTATTTTATTAGAGGAGCCCAAAGGGCCAAAGACACAAGTGATCAGGATATAAACAAACACATATACACAAATGAGATACATATGGGATGGCCACTCACTTCTCCTTACAGCAAGAATCTGTCTCCCTCTTGGGCCCCATTTCCCAAGTGCAGAATCCCTTCCGCTCTGGTCTCCAGGAGCCAGGGGACAGCAGAAAGACCTGGAGAAACATTAGAGTTGGGAGCTTCTCCTGCATACCTTCCTAAGCCAGACCCTGGCATTGGTGGGTAAAAGCCATCAACTCCATTATCTTTATTTCCTATTTAAATATCTTTATTTGATACAGATGTCTCCAGTAAGGAAGTTTCACAGTTCATGATGTTTTTCAATACTCAAGAAATTGAATCAGTAATCAGAAAACTGAAGTTTCAGTTATGTAAACAAAGTATTATATATTTTAGCTTTTAGGGTTTGTATGTATATTCTTTTGTATTCATATGAATATAGATATTTTAAAATTTCTCTCTTGGAAGCATGCTACAATTTAATGGCCCACTCAGAGCGTATACTATCCTCGTTTTGTCAAAAATAGCTTTTCACAAGCACTTTGAGAAGTTAAGACCTATTCCTAGGTGTCCCTGTCCTCAGCTGCATCTTTAATACTGATTAATTCCTATTTTAGTCTTTCACATGCTTGTATAATGTACAGATGCCTTTAAAGAAAAAAAATGCTGAAAGAACCCTTGTGTTCACTAAATGTACAAATATAAAACTATTATAGTTCTTATGATACCACAAAATCAAAACAAATCTGCACCTTAAATACAAATACAATTTAAAAAACCAGTACCATTCAACTTCACAACATGAATTTAAAATGCAGGATCATGTAAATTTTGCTGAAACTAAAATCACCATACGTGCTGTGAACAGGAAGACAGCCTCCACCGCAGGGCAGAAACCGTCCTTTGTGCAGGCTGCCCCAGAAACACCAGCTCTTCGCGCGGTATGATGGCCTTACTTATATGCCCACTCCATCTCAGCTCTTTCCCAAGAGTTCATGACACTTAAAATACTATAATATTACCTGAAACCTAAACCATTATAAACATGGCATTGGAATGGGTGGTGGTGACCAGCGGCCATCCAGCTCATTCAGGATATGCTGATACTAATATTTTATTTAATCACTAACAAGTTCCTACTGAGAGCTTATTGCTATGCTAGACCCTCTCCTACAGCAGTTCCGTGAAGAGACAAAGGCCCCCCATAGACCTACACTCTGTGGGGGGAGAGAGATAAGCAAGTAATTCACAGTGATGCGTGCCATGAAGAAAACGGAGCAGGGTGAGGAGAGAGCAAGGTGGTGGTGGTGAAGGTCCATCTGAGATACAGTGGCCAAGGGAGGCCTCTCTGAGAAGGGAACATTTGATTTGAAAGAGAGGAAGAGATCCCTGTAAGTCATGTGACAGCCAGGCAGAGAGAACGGCAAGTTAGAGCCACGGAGGAAGGGATGTGCCGGGCTCGTGCGAGAATCAGCACGAAAGCCATCTTGGCCAGAACACAGGTGGAGACACGCAGGGGAGGGAGGGGAGGGCAGAGCAGTCAGCAGGAGCCAAACCGTGGGGGTCTGTGGGCCTCAGTAAGACGCTGGGTCTTATCCCAAGTGGGTGAGAAGTCACCAATAAGACTCAAGACGTAATTCAAAGCCAGGGGCTGGTTGAGCTCAGCTAGGAAGTAACGCAGGTAGAGAAGATGGGGACAGAGCTCAGAGCCTGTCTGCACAGTGTGCCCTGTGGACCAGGAGTAACAGCATCGCCTGGGAGCTTGTTAGAAATGCAAAATCTCAGGCCCCGCCCCAGACCCGCTGAATCCTCATCTGCATTTAACAAGAGCCACAGGAGGGTCTAGGCCCTGGCAGGAGTCAAGAAGAAGGGAAGGAGCAGGCAAAGACAACAGAGAAGGAGCAGCCAGTGGGACAGGAGGAGACCAGGAGAGTGTGGTGGTCTGGGAGCCAAGAGAGGCTGGTGTTTAAAGAAGCAAGGACTTCCCTGGTGGCACAGTGGTTAAGAATCTGCCTGCCAATGCAGGGGACACGGGTTCGAGCCCTGGTCCGGGAAGATCCCACATGCCATTGAGCAACTAAGCCCGCGTGCCACAACTACGGAGCCTGCGCTCTACAGCCCATGAGACACAAGTACTGAGCCTGCGTGCTGCAACTACTGAAGCCCGTGTGCCTAGAGCCTGTGCTCCGCAACAAGAGAAGCCACCGCAATGAGAAGCCCACGCACCGCAACGAAAACCCAACACAGCCAAAAATAAATAAATAAATAAATATATTTTTTTAAAGAAGAAGCAAGGAGTGCTCAGATAAGCCAAACACTGTTAACAAGCCGAGGGCAACCCCGATGGAGATTAAAGATGACCTCGACAAGAACTTTGTCACTGGAGTGGAAGGCACGGGAGCCCAACCAGAGTGGGCTAACTAGAGAATGGAGTAACGACAGCTCTTTCAAGGAGTGTTCATTACCACAGAAATTAAAATACAAAAATAAAAGGCAGTCATGGAAAACGGAAATGCCTCCCTTGCTCACCCCCAACTCTCCCTTTCACCCCAGGATGAAATCTCTGCTGTGCTGGTTTCGTCTCCCCCAAGGATGTGTTTGCAGCCAGGGCAGGAGGCAGGGGTGCAAATAAAAAACGCATAACCTGGCATTTATGCTCAAAGAATTCTAAGCCAGACCTTACCTAATTTTATGGAATGTGACTTTTTTCCCCTCCCTCTGGCAGTCGCCTATTATCCTGAGTTGCAGCTGAACCTCTAAGGGTGTGCCAAGAGCAGCTGAAGAGGTATGGTCTGCGTTTAATGAACACCAAATGCAGAAGCATATGGAAATTCCTCTCACCCTGAGAATGCCAGAAAAGACATTGAGAAAGAAACCAACGCAGAAAAAAAAGTCACTACTTTTCCCTCTCCTCTCCAAAACCCCTTAACCTATCAAAGCTCACCCCCAGCCCATCCTACTTCTACTCCAGGTAGGGGGGAAGCTACATGTAATCACATTCTAAAGGTAGAAAGGCTTTCAGAGACCATTTAACATACCCCTAACTTCCATTTGATGAGCCACTTTCAAAGCTCCCTAGCTCCAAACTTTTGGACCCAAATCTCTGCTCAGGGATCATTCCCATGTCCATCATCACTTCTCCCAAGCCAGTAACACACAGCAGCAACTCCAGCTTACTTTCCTCCACCTACACCCAATACTGATGTTACGTCCCAAAGCCCCTTCTTCGTCTTACTGCCCCACAACATGCAACATGGAGCAGTTCTTTAATGATAATGATGATGATGATGATGATGATGTAATTAACTCTTAAATACTCAGACTACGGGGACTTCCCTGGCGGTCCAGTGGTTAGGACTCAGTGCTTCCAATGCAGGGGGCACGGATTCAATCCCTGGTCAGGGAACTAAGATCCCACATGCCGTGCGACACAGCCAAAAAACTTTTAAATTAAAAAATATATATATAAATACTCAGACTATGTACCAAGTACTCTTCTAAATGCTTATATATTGAACATGAACCTACTCTGAATGGTCATGTCCAAAACTAACCTCCAGACATTAGCCTAAATGTAGAACATTAACACGTACACTTTAATTTGGGTGGTTAACTGATGATCACACAGAAAAAAAGAGCAAAAAGAGAAAGTATTTAAACGTCTTAGTTTTCTCTGAGGGGCTCAATTTAGAACGGTTTTGTATTAAAAACCAAAGTGTAATTTGATCTCTCCAATGGGAGCGTCTCTGGGTCACAGCAGTGGAAATCATGGTGTCAAGCCCTAGATAAATTTACCCCGTACCCTTTAACTGTCCCGAGGGTGGCAGGCAGCAGACACTCGTATCAAAACAGGTGCCAAGGGCTTCCCTGGTGGCGCAGTGGTTGAGAATCTGCCTGCCAATGCAGGGGACACGGGTTCGAGCCCTGGTCTGGGAAGATCCCACATGCCGCGGAGCAACTAGGCCCGTGCGCCACAACTACTGAGCCTGCGCGTCTGGAGCCTGTGCTCCGCAACAAGAGAGGCCGCGATAGTGAGAGGCCCGCGCACCGCGATGAAGAGTGGCCCCCACTTGCCACAACTAGAGAAAGCCCTCGCACAGAAACGAAGACCCAAACACAGCCAAAAATAAATAAATAAATAAATAAATAAATAAAACAGGTGCCAAGTTGTGAAACAGAACAGGCAACAAAAGTAATTTTTTTAAAATCCTGGACATGGGGGGAAAAAAAAAACAGCACTACAAAGAAAAGAGGAAAAAATGAAGAGGAAAAGGAAGAAACACAACCGGGAGACAATGGAAGGAAGTCCTTCCCTGGAAGTTAAGGGTTTTTTAAAAAAAATAGAGGGTCATACATTTCTCCCAAGCTTCAGGATTCTTTCTGTGTCCTATGCTAGTGACAGTTCCTATGACTTCTCTATTTGTATGAAGTGATTAGAGAGTTCTAGGGCAAAGATACAATGACCTGTCTAAAGAAGCTAAAAACCCACATTCAGCATCCCAGGGAAAAATACGCCTCAAGCAAGCTGAGGCTTTTAACTTAGAAACTTTAACAATCACTCACATCCACACTGCGATGTTATGGTGAACACAGTGCTTCCACGTTCACAATCTCAGGCAGGACCTGCTACTGGCCGCAGTCTCCAAAGGAGCACACGATGCGGTACAGCCAACGGCACTGAACAGCTGGGACTGGATTCCAGCTCTGAACCATCCATGAGTGCACACTAAGACCCTTCTCAGTGTGCTTCCTGCTTTTAAAACCAGGCCCTCCTCTCACATGGGCTCCGTATGTTTGGGAAAAGGGGTTATGCTTTCCTCCAAGTAGCTGATTATAATCTTTCCCGAGAAGCATTCCTTTGATTCTAATGCTTGTTCTTGCCAAAAGTGTCCCATCAGATATCCTCAGACAACTCCAACAGACACGCCTTACCCTGGAGCCCTCACGTCTAAATGCACCATTAAGAACATTACCTGGACCCATCTCTGACCCCAGATGCACTGGAAGAAAGAGGGGTCCCTTTGTTGTTTAAAGGTAGAAAGGGAATCGGGGGAACTTTGTTTAAGAAAGAGCCCCTCAGGGGACTTCCTTGGCGGTCCATTGGTTAAGATTCTGAGCTTCCACTGCAGGGGGCACGGGTTCGATCCCTAGTCAGGGAACTAAGATCCCACATGCCACACAGTTCGGCCAAAAAAAAGAAAGAAAGAGCCCCTCAAGAGCCCAGGGATGCCTATCCTGTTTCTACGTATAATGATGTGTTGGTCTGCTCAGGCTGTCATAACAAAAAACCATAGACTAGGGCTTCCCTGGTGGCGCAGTGGTTGAGAGTCTGCCTGCCAATGCAGGGGACACGGGTTCGAGCCCTGGTCTGGGAAGATCCCACATGCCGCGGAGCAACTAGGCCCGTGAGCCACAACTACTGAGCCTGCGCGTCTGGAGCTTGTGCTCACAACAAGAGAGGCCGCGATAGTGAGAGGCCCGCGCGCCGCGATGAAGAGTGGCCCCCGCTCGCCACAGCTAGAGAAAGCCCTCGCACAGAAACGAAGACCCAACACAGCCATAAGTAAATAAATAAATTAATTAAAAATTAAAAAAAACAAAACAAAAAAACCACCAGTCAAACACATGGCTGTGGTCGGTGTGGTCACTCTAGAGCCAACACTTGCGATTCCTGACTTGCCCTCCACCTCTGGCCTGCTGTGTGGCCAGAATGGAGATACTCATGTCCTTCAACAGGTCACCGGGCACACCATCCCAGTTAGCTCTCAACATACCCCTCCTGGATCACCCCCCGCCCCCCGCCAGAAAGACAGGGCAAACAATCTTCCAGGACCCAGTGAACGCAGAGCACCATATCACCCGAAGAGGCATCCAGCAAGTTCCTGACCTCAGAGGCCTGCACCAGCTGGGCTGTGAATGTGATTTACGTGGTGAAAATTTTTGAGCTGTGGACAGTTTCCCACAAGCTAGAGTAGAGCTAAATGACTAACAAACTTGCAGACCATGTGCTGTGTAAGGAAGAAGGAACAACTGGCAAGCTGGGCAAACACGGAAGATGTACCTTCCCCAGAGACGATAACCTCTGAGCAGAGTTGAAGTGGGAGCGTTAAACAAAACACGTATACCAATGCTGCTTATGTAAGACCCAGCTCTGCCCCCCATCCCTCCTCCATCTCAGAGAATATCATTCTCCAAGAGAGAAATGTCAATTGGATGAAAAACAGAGGAGCTGATTTAGTCGCAGAGCAGAACGGGAAAAACCAAACACGAGGATAAAAGGGAATTACAAAGGGGTTGAGAGCAAGAAAGGAGTGGCAAAAAATACAAGATGAGATGGAAGCGATTATAGGGAGAAAGATATTAATTAAACTTGCTTGGCCATAGGAAACCACAGTGACAGGAAGCGTGGACTGGGGTGTTATTTGGGTTGAATATAAGAAGAGACCAAATTAAAGCTTCACTTCAAACATTCCTTAATAAGCACCACCTAAGAACCCAGCTCCCTGACCCGAGAGCTGGAAGTCTCCTTTGCTCCCCAGCTGCTCTCCTCTTACAGATGCTCGTGACCCCAACAGTGTCCCGGACGTCGCAGACACCCTGGACTGTAGCCTGCTGGGGCCCAGGCTACCACCACCCCTGCTTTGATCTGAACCCAGTGCTGCCAAGGCCCCAAGCCACCCAGCTGAAGACAGTGTGTGCCACCCAAGGACATCAATCCAACCCCCAGGCCCACCAAATACCCGGGAGTCACCCCCGCAGACCCTTCCAGGCACCGCTCCCTCACAGCAGTTCTATTTCCACATTTCTATGATTTTTAAAAATTTTTAATTAACGTGTGTCTCCCCCAGACTGTAAGATCCATGAGAACAGGGGCTGTATTGGTTTTCTCACCATTTTGCCCCCAGTGCCCCACAGCATGCCTGACATAGTGTAATTGTTTATGAAATGAATGAACGAACGGACGGATGGAGACTCCTCTCTCCACCCCTCCCGCAAGCAACCTGAGACCACCAGAAGGAGAAAAGGACACTTCAATTCCTAATGACTAGTACAGAGTTTGACCTTGGAATCAGTTTACCCATAGCAATGGTGGTATGCCACAGATGTCAGGTGGGGGCCTGGAACCTAGCCACCATTTATGACACTGAGTGCCCAGGGAGATACATGCTAGCTCCAAACAATTAACTAATTGCAAAATAAACCTTTGGAAATCGTCCGGTTTGTAGGTTGGAGACCACCCGCAGAGGATTATGAGGAGAAAGAAGGCTGAGGATGTGGGTGCCAGGATAGCACCCAGCAGGCTGTGACAGAGCATCTCCGTGGGCGCCCCGGCAACAGACAGGAGACAAGGTTCTAGAACACCCTGATAGCAGGTGCCTCTGAGCGCAGGTGCTGATCTCCAATTCAAGCCAGAAAAAAGATGGCTGGCCGACAGGCCCAGGTGGCAAGGAGGCCATGTAAAGAGGAGGGACAGAGGAAGTCAGGTGAGGGTGCTGGCTTAGTGAGAAGAGAGAGCAGAATTCTAAGGGGAAAACGGGAATGTTCTTGATGACTACGAAGAGGTGGTGAGCTGTGGTTCCAACAGCCCTGGAAACAGAAACCAGAAACATCTTCTGCCCACATATGCAGAGAGACTAAGATGGCATGTCACCACCCTGAACTCTGACCCATAAAAAGGGATGGTGGGTTTCCAGCTCAACATGTAAACAGTCTGGATGCCACCACTCTGCAGCCTCACAAAAGAAAAAAAAAAAAAAAAGGTTAAACTGAAAAGAAGTAGGCCACTTCATGGGGCCACCATGAGGCTTCACTGAGACCGTGAACATGGAAGCACTTTTTCAAATGCAGTGCAATAAAGAAGTAGAAGGCATCAAAACCATATTTCTGTGGGTTTCTTTTTTCATCCAACCTCTTGAAGATTATAAAAACAGCAATAGTAAAAATAGCAATGTGGTCTCTGAAAGCAGGTGGATTTACCACACAGAGGCTCTAGAGCAGATTCCAAGCGTGGTGGAAGAACATTTAGGACAGAGGAAGCCACCTCTAAGCCCCCTCAGGGTTCACTGGGAGAAAACCATGAGGCACTGGCCTTATCCCTTTTCTGGCAGGGCTGCTAAGCTGGGAGGCCAAGGAACTACAGTCACATGGCTGGATTTCTGAAAGGCACCATCAGGTTTCTCCTGGGATCCTTGGTTCCACAGACATTTCCGAGACCACCCCCCATGGAGGGCCCGTGCTGGGCCCTGAGACAGACAACAGGTGAGGGCAGTGGGAAGGCAGGACCAAGCCACGCTGCCTCCAGGGTGGGGCTCGACAGGAGGTGGCGAGCTGGTTACCGCAAGAGGGTGGGTGGCCCGGGGAAGACGTGACGTCAAGGAGGCACGTGGACCTTCCTGGCTTAAAACACATATTTATGTTTACTGTAATGGAGGTAAATCTCACTAGGCTAAAATCAAGGCATCAACAGGGCTGCATTCCTTTCTGGAGGCCTTAAGGGAAAATCCCTTCCCTTGGCTTTTCCAGCGAGAGGCTGCCTGCATTTCTTAGCTCTCGGCCCCTTACTTCATCTTCAAAGCCAGCAGGGTAGCATCTTCTGACTTTGTTCCCATCATCACACCTCCTTCTCTGTTTCCTCCTCTTTCCCTTAGAAGGACCCTGTGATATCACTGGGCCCACCTGGATAAACCAGGAGAATCTCCATCTCAAGGCCCTTAATTTAGCCACACTCCATTCTCCGTGTAAGGCGACACATTCACAGGTTCCAGAATTAGGATGTGGACATCTTTTGGGGGGGGAGGGGTGGGTGGGCATTATTCTGCCTACCACATAAATGGACAGGGAAAGTCAAGCCCCGGAAAAAAAAAAAAAATTAATATTCAGAGAAAAGCAGGGATGAGAGGAGTTTTTTGTTTGTTTTCTCAGCTTCCCCAGTTCTGCTTTCCTGACCTGCTGCCTCCTGCCCTTGGATCCCTTGACACACCACTCATCTGCTCCGTCAACTGCCGCAGAAGATTCTTCACTATGCTCTTGCCCCAAAACGTGCAACCAGTAGGTGGTGGACGCGGGATTTACACCCATGTCTCTCTCACCCTAGAGCCTGTGCCCTGAACCACAGGAGCCACACGAGCCCAGGAAGCACAACAAACTGTGGGAGCGTTCAGGAGCTGAGCAGACCAGCAGACTGGAGCGATGTGGGTCAAGCCTAACAAATCAAGTTTAATAGGGAGAATTGAAGGCCCTGAAGAAACCAACTATTTGACGACAGGATGGGTGAGGCACAGAAGCAAACCTTGTTGTTTAAAAAAAAAAAAAAGACTTGGGGATCATAGTTGAGAGCAAGTTCATTGTGAGATGACTGTCAAAGACCACCGTGATCTCTGAAAATTACATATCCAGATTCAGGAGGGCAGGGCAGCTAACCATACGGGAGACACCCCTGAAATCAAAAACAACTCCCCTCACTATTTCAGAAGTGTGTCTTTTCATCCAAGCACACAGCCTCGGGGGAATATGCAGGGAGTCCTGAGGACAAACATGCCACAAGCCCAGCAGTGGCCCTATAGCCAAATGAACCCGGCTGAGGGGTGTCATCCGACCCCCCTCCCTGGTGATTTAGGAAGCTCCCTCTGCTTGGGGCTGATCAGCAAGAACCTAGTTTAAGAAAAGCGTGGCCAGGATGATTTCAGGACCAAGAAGCTAAGAGAAGGCACCGGGTACAGGAGGAGGGGAAGAGGGCTAAAAACAGGATAAACTGTCATCAAATGTAAATACCAGAAGGGCTGTCATGTGAAAAGGGGATTAAACTTGCTCTGTGTGGCTCCAAAGGTTAGAACAAGGAACAATGAGTAGATGTGCCAGGGACAAAGATTCCAATTTAATCGAAGAGAGGAAAAGTTTTCTAACAGAGATGCCTGAAGGTAAACAGAACTGTTTCAGGAGATGTGAATTCATTGGAGGAATGTAAACAGGGTAGGGCTGCCTGTTCACAGATGGGTTTGAGAGGGGATTCCAGTGTCAGCCCCTCAATAAGGGCAGGTTCTTCCAAATCTGAGTCAATGATTCCATCTCCTATTTACTCAGTAACAATCATCCATTTACATATCAGAGAAAACATCAAGATAATCACCCCAGAGACAGGAAGCACAGAGGTGAGTACAGTAAGTCCCCTTCATACAAACCTTCACGTTTCGAACTTTCAAAGGTGCGATCGTTTAAGGAACCTCCATACTGTTCTCCATAGATGTGGCACATATATACAATGGAATATTACTCAGCCATAAAAAGAAATGAAATGGAGGTATTTGTAATGAGGTGGATGGAGTTAGAGTCTGTCATACAGAGTGAAGTAAGTCAGAAAGAGAAAAACAAATACAGTATGCTAACACATATATACGGAATCTAAGGGGAAAAAAAAAGGCCATGAAGAACCTAGTGGCAAGACGGGAATAAAGACACAGACCTACTAGAGAATGGACTTGAGGATATGGGGAGGGGGTGGGGTGAGATGTGACAGGGTAAGAGAGTGTCATGGACATATATACACTACCAAATGTAAAATAGATAGCTAGTGGGAAGCAGCCACATAGCACAGGGATATCAGCTCAGTGCTTTGTGACCACCTAGAGGGGTGGGATGGGGAGGGTGGGAGGGAGGGAGATGCAAGAGGGAAGAGAAATGGGAACATATTGTATATGTATAACTGATTCACTTTGTTATAAAGCAGAAGCTAACACACCATTGTAAGGCAATTATACTTCAATAAAGATGTTTAAAAAAAAAAAAAAAAGGTGCGATCGTGCCTTCCATCAACGTCAGGCGTGAGTGGAATTGCAGCTTGCCCTCCGTCTCCTATTGCGGACGATACTTCAGCTCTACCATCTCCCAACTCCTCTCCCTCCTCCAGTCAGTAACTCTTCTTGCCTATTCACTCGATGCCAGCCCCCGTATGCCAGCTGTTGTACTGTACTTTTCAAGGTACTGTACTGTAAGATTAAAAACGTTTTCTTTATTTTTTGTGTTTGCTTGTTTCTTATGTATTATTTGTGTGAAAAGTATTATAAACCTATTACAGTACAGTACTATATAGCCGATTGTGATAGTTGGCTACCGAGGCTAACTTTGTTGGCCTTACGAACAAATTGGACTTAACGAATGCACTCTCTGAACAGAACTCATTCGTATGTCAGGGACTTACTGTACAGCCAGGCACAGTCTTTGAGAGGGAAGAGGATAATAGAACAACCAAAGAATAAAGTCTTCTCCAGATCTTATTCTGGGTTTTCATGTGTACAGAACAGACTCGAGAATAAGTCTGTGGACTGGGTGAAGCCACTCCTGCCTGCAGCCGGGGCGAGGTGCTCTGGCCCACCTGCTGCCATCCACTGCCTGAGGGACCCCAGCCTAGACCAGAAGTGAATGACAGTTACTCGAGGTACAGCCCTGACACGAGGCTCATCCCAACACAAACTCCAAACCATCATCGGCTGGTTGCCCTCCCAGCAGAGGAAGGAAGTCAACCCAAGCCTACTCCCCAAAGGAAAGCTGGGATGTCACATTAAAAGCTGTGAACGCTTTTGGACAATGGACAGAGAACACAGAAAACGTGAACCTTGGTGGAATTTTCCAAGAAGCACTTGAAACTCATGGTTTACAATATCTATCCTTTCAATACTAGGAAAGAGGTGGAACAGCAACTGAAGGCTCTCAGGGAAGTATTGCAAGATATTGAGAAACTCGGTAAACAATCTGAGCCAAAGCCCAATGCAATTATCCGTATCAAAGAAGAGAGTGAAGAAAACCAGTGAAAGATGAAGAGCATATGGCAAAAATGTCAGAACAGACAAACTGCAAGCTCCCTGAGGGCAAGAACAAGTAGATCTGGTTTGGGCTGCCCAGTTCGAGCACAGTGGGTGAAATCCAAGAATGCATGAATGAACTCTGAGCCAGCAGTGAGCAAGTCCTTGAGAGGATGAAGACAGCCTCCAGATAGCCCAGGATGACTCTTGATACTGGTAGAAGATAGGCTCAAATTCTCAAGAAGCCTCAGAAACTAGCTCTTGTCAGAAAGATCTTTGTGTCTACAGATGGAGCCCCTGCTTGTGACACTCTTCTGTAATATTTTGATATTAAGAAAAACATTGCCAATAGCACCATCCAATATGGTATAAATCTGACAAATTTTAGTGAACTTCGAAAGCTTTTTTAATGCGGTCTTTGTGTTCTCTAAGCTGCTATAGTTTATTTTCAGACTCTTGTATTAAAATACAAAATCCACCAATATGGTATCTTGTCACTTTTAAGTAAATCTGATCCTCTCCCCTGAATCTGAAAAGACACAAACATGATAAACTTCACTCTCTTACTAAAAAAAGGACTGCATTTTGTCTTTCTAGCAAAAAAGAAACTAAAGTCATACAAGTGCATCCTGTTTAATGCAAGAATTGAAGAGCACCCACATACACCATGATAAAATTAGGGAGCAGAGGTTTCATATTTGGAAAAAGCAGTTTTGCTAGATTCTATTTACAGTTTCTCTAGCAGTTAACAAGACTTTTTACAGGTTTTTAACAAACAATACAGCAACAGATATATTTAGATTGGATTTATTTTTTTCCTCTCTTTCTATTGTTACATTACTGAGCCTCCTCATATTCACTCCCCCACCTGCCCCAACCTTCTCACATACACAAATGTTGGCACCATGGGGCTTCCCTGGTGGCGCAGCAGTTAAGAATCCGCCTCCCAATGCAGGGGACACGGGTTTGAGCCCTGGTCCGGGAAGATCCCACATGTCGCAGAGCAACTAAGCCCATGCGCCACAACTCCTGAACCTGTGCTCTACAGCCCACGAGCCACAACTACTGACCCCACGTGCTGCAACTACAGAAGCCCGTGTGCCTAGAGCCCGTGCTCCGCAACAAGAGAAGTCACCGCAATGAGAAGCCCGTGCACCGCAACAAAGAGTAGTCCCCACTCGCCGCAACTAGAGAAAGCCTGCGCGCAGCAACGAAGACCCAACTCAGCCAAAAATTAATTAATTTTTTAAAAAAAAAAGTTGGCACCATGCACACCAGTCAGAAATGCCTGCCTAGAAAGAAAAAGTGATGAGAAGGCTGCCAAAGTCCTCCTTCCTCTACTGGCCAAATCAGCTGCAGGGAGAAGAGAAAGAAGATGGCTCTCTGCCCAAGGGTCCAAGTGTCATCTAGGTCGCAAGCAGAAAGCCAGGGTTCCTGTGCAATGGTGATAAAAGCATCTCCCACATCAACTAAAGAAAAGAAAGTACAATTTACTGAGTGCCTATCACGGGTCAGGCACTGTCCTGGGCACCCTGCCTAGGTTCACATTTAATCTCCCTAACAACCTAGTAAAATGGGAAAACTGAAGGTCGACGCATTTCAGTAAGTCAGACAGGTTATAAGCTAACAGATGACCCAGCTGGGATTCTGAGGGCGGCCGTTCTGTCCCGCTCGAAGTCCGTCTGCCGGCTTTACAGACCCTGCTACCTCCTCAGCATGCAGTCCTCTCGCTGCCAACAGGGAATCCCCCGACCGGGACACAGTTCTGCGCACTTGAAGACGTGAGCTCTCACTGCTCAGAACCCCGACCCATCTTGGCTAAAACACCTTCTAGGCTGATGGCTCGTGCCTTCAATCTTCCAAAACACAAGGAATCATCGCCACCTGTCAAGCTAGGAAAGGGCAAGGCCCTAACAAGGCAGCACAAAGTAAGGATGCTCTGTAGGGAACTTTGTCCCTCATTCCCTTCAAGTTGTTTGGTTTATGAAACCAAACAAGGTTTTTTATTGGACTTGTTTCTCTACACTTCTCTCATAAGAAAAACAACTCCCCGGGTAGACTCAACATGGAACCAGACCTACTCTTGCTGTAGTACCTTCCAATCGTCTAACAGCATTAATGTTCCCAGGACCATTTGATCCTTTCTATAAACTCCTGGCTTCCCATGGGACAGGGCATCAGTGTCAGCCCCATCCCCTCTCAGCAACCTGGAAGCATCCTAGGTTCTCCCTCTGCCTCTTCCACCTACTTCTCTACCTCCCCATTACAGACTAAGAGCTCCTGGAAGGCAGGGCCCACCCCTTAATCTCTACAGTGTTTAGTTCCCAGGGCCCTCCATGAAGGCACACATGACAGGGGGTCAAAAGGCAATGTTAAGAGCACATCCCATGCTGACTGACGGAGAAGGATGTAGGCTCCAAAAGTTTAGCTCAGGGAAGGTTGCCCAAGCTTTGCTTTGGAGCTTGAAAGTCACATTTCTGAATAATCTTGACTCAGTGAGTGCAAAGAGAACAACGGGTCACCCGCATTAGAGAAAAGAGATTCACCTCTGGGTGAGGCACTCAGGACAAAGGTCTCCATTAAAGGAAATGATTTCAGCCTATGAATGTGTGTTTTCATCACCCCTGACACTTGAGGCCCTGGGGAAACCTAACTGTTTTTCTGTTACCAAAATAAATACATAACAGGGTGTGTTCTGTCCTCAGTTGCTTTCAGGAAACGACTTCTTGGGATGGTCTGTTTTCTTTCTGAGCATCCCACGTGTCCTAAGACTTCAGCAGCACTTGGATATTTAATCAGGTCACTTAACTTCCACCCCACCCTCTCAGCTCCTTGTCTTTTGAAGATACTACATAGAATAATAATACTTTCAGACATGAAACAGAACGGTCAGAACCCCTTTTTTGAACTTTAAATATTATCAGTAGCAAAAAGGCTACACGTTATTCTAATGAGCTTTCTGATAAGAAATCTCATCCACACTAGGCTTATTTTTCACAATTATTTCTTTAAAGATTTTTTGGGTGGCAAGACTAGAAGTGATTCAGAAAACAAAGGAGATGACGAATCTTTTATATATACATATATATATATATATATATATATATATATATATATATATATATATATATATATATATATGTTTTCTAAAAACAAAGGAAAAAATAGACCCAAACATCAGGTAAGTTATAGCAAGCAAGTCAACACCTCCTATGAACACTAAAACTTAGTTCTCACTGCTGTAACAGAATGTCTTGAAACTTCTCACGTACAAAGAAAGCCATCTGGGAAGTGACCTCCCGAGAGCAGGGGCAAATGACTGGACTCTGCCAGCAATAATCAAATGATCCAGTTCTACCCCCATCAGACAACTAGAAAACTCACATCAAAAAGACAGACTGGGGACTTCCCTGGTGGCACAGTGGCTAAGAATCCACCTGCCAACACAGGGGACACAGGTTCGAGCCCTGGTCTGGGAAGATCCCACATACCGTGGAGCAACTAAGCCCGTGTGCCACAACTACTGAGCCTACACTCTAGAGCCCGCGAGCCACAACTACTGAGCCCACGTGCCACAACTACTGAAGCCCGCGCGCCTAGAGCCCATGCTCCGCAACGAGAGAAGTCACCGTAATGAAAAGCCCACGTGCTGCAACGAAGAGTAGCCCCCACTCGCCGCAACTAGAGAAAGCCCACGCGCAGCAATGAAGACCCAACGCAGCCAAAAATAAATAAATAAAATAAATAAATTTATTAAAAAAACAACACAGATTGAAACCACACACATCAGATGGGACTTGAACCCACAATCTCTCGCTTAGGAAGGGACTCAAACCCACAATCTCCCAGCTGAAACCACACACCTGGTCTCAGGACTTAATGAAGCACAGGTTCTTTATGTCTCAGCACAGAAGGAATTCAGCGAGAGGTAAAGAGATAGGTAAGAAGTAGATTTATTAATATCCTTTGTAAAGAGGTTGGAGGAAAATGTGGCATCAGAGGATGGTCATCTCCCAGGTCTCAGGTGAGTCCCTGGGACGGACCACCAAGTAAGGGTCTTTTGCTTCACGCAGGAAAGAATTCAAGAGCGAGCCATAGTACAGTGAAAGCAGAGATACACACACCATAGACAGAACGTGGTCCCTCTCAAAAGGCAAGAGCAACCCCAAAATACGGGGTGGTTAGTTTTTAAGGGCTGGGTGATTTCATAGGGTAATGAGTGGGAGGATTATTCCAACTATTTTGGGGTAGGGGTGGAGATTCCCAGGAATTGGGCCACCGCCCACTTTTTGGCCTTTTACAGTCAGCCTGGGAACTGTCATGGCGCCTTTGGGTGTCATTTAGCTGATGTATTACAATAAGTGTAAAATAAGGCTCAAGGTTGACTGGAAGTTGAATCTTCTCCCATCTTGGGCCTAATTGGTTCTAACCAGTTTATGTCATATCCTCAACAGCTATGTCATCCTTTTGGAGGTTGTGCCCTGCCCCTTTCCCTCCTGTCTCAAGATGGCCCATCTTCCAAGTGGCCTGTGGACCAACCAGGAATAAGACAACAGTCATAAATCCTACTATCAACTGGTACAGTAAGCACTAGGTTACTACTATTTGGTAAGTACTTAATATTTTGATAAATAAATGCATGCAAGAAAAAATTATTTGTTTCAGAAGGTATTCAGAGCCCAGCACCATTGCTAACTCTGGCAGTAAGTTCAGTACACATGCGAATAATTTTTGGATTTACACAGCACTTTCATGTGAGTTTGATCAGTATGCTCTCCTGTGCTTAACTGACATCTTTAAACACACTTTCGAAAGGAGGACCCTCTGGACCAGGCAGACATCTGGTTTCCTGAAGTGCTCACTCCAAACATTTTGTTCCCACTCTCAGGGCCCCGCCCCCATCACTGACCCCCCACCCCTTCCATGTCACCATGCCATGGCCACCTTGCGGTGACTGAGGACAAATTCCACAGAAAATTCTGGGCTCCTAACTGGACTGCCCACTTCCTCCCTTCTCAAAACACTTAATTGGCTTCCTGCTCCCATCACAATAATTATCACAATAATCCGCAAAATCCAGCACTGTCCCTACAACCCCACCTCTTCCTGATAAAACATGTTCTCCTCACTAACTCTCCTCCAGCTACACTGACCTCCTTGCTGGTCCCTGAACGTGCCCAACACCCTCCTGCCCTCGTGCCTTCTGCCTTAGGACCATTAACGTCCCTGTCCTTTCCTCCACATAGCCAGGCTCTAGACTTTCCTTTAGGTCTCAACTTCTGGTTGATCAATTCATGCGGGGAAAAAATCCATCTCGTAGAAAAGATTATCCCCATAAAGTAGGATTCTCCACCATCCCCCACCATCCTAACAGTCCACCTTAGCTTGGTGTATTGTTCTTCTGGCTCCGGTCATCCACTGATATGTCTTTGCTTGTTTGTGTTTACTGGCATCTCTCCTGCTAGGTGTCTGTCACTAGAATTCAACCTGCCACGAGGGGGACCTTTGCTTTACTATCCTTTGCTAAGGACACTGCCATATCATTAGGATTAATGCAGGGCCTGGCACACAGTGGGCTCTTGGTAAATACTTGTACTAAATGAATGAATGAATAAACAACACTTGTATTACATGTAAGTTGCATCCCTACAGGGTTAAAAAAAATAAGAAAAATAAGAAAAAAAGGTCCAAACCCTCCAAGAGCTTTTCTGTCTTTGAAGAACCGTGGGGAAAGAGCCTGAGTCTGGGCTGGGGAAGGGGAACATCAAGGGAGCACAGAAAAAACCAGATTAGTGGACCACCTTCTCAGGGGTCCCCAGCCCTTGCCCAGGAAAGCAGAGTCAGCTCCCTACCCTCCCTGCTCACTTCACACCCTTGAAAGATAGGAAAGAGCTGAAGACTGCAAACGACAAAGAATGCTACAGAAAACCTAGACAGTCAGAATAGGAATATCTGGAAAGAGAAAAATCTTACCTGAGGACAGGAGAAGCAAATCTGAAGCAGCACACTCAACGGCAGTGACGCAGAAGATACAAGACACACTGCGAGAGTACGAGAGAAAATGGCCCAGCCCAGAGATGGTGAGAGCAATGATGTTGATGTCACCACTGACAATGGAAACAATTGGATGGGTGAAGTGAAAGAAGGAGTCATCTTCTTGGTAACTAATATTTTTAATTTATTTATTTATTTATTTTTGACTGCGTTGGGTCCTAATCGCTGCGCGCGGGCTTTTCTCTAGCTGTGGCGAGCGGGGGCTACTCTTCGTTGCGGTGCACGGGCTTCTCATTGTGGTGGCTTCTCTTGTTGCGGAGCACGGGCTCTAGGTGCATGGGCTTCAGTAGTTGTGGCACACGGGCTCAGGAGTTGTGGCTCGCTGGCTCTAGAACTCAGGCTCAGTAGTTGTGGCACAGGGGCTTAGTTGCTCCGCGGCATGTGGGATCTTCCCAGACCAGGGCTCAAACCCATGTCCACTGCATTAGCAGGCAGATTCTTAACCACTGCGCCACCAGGGAAGTCCCAGAAACTAATATTTGTACAGCACTTTACACTTTAGAAAGCATCAACACAACGTGACTTTACTGATTCACATAAAAGCCAGTGAGGTGGGCAGTAAAATTTTACAGATATGGAAACTGAGGCTCAGAAAAGCCAAGTGATTTTTTGGTCCAAGACTGCACAGCAAGAAAGTAGCAGAAGTGGAACTTAAGGAGTGTTCCGGCTCCAAGGACTGAAGACTCTTTTAACCCCTCAATTCTAAATGAATTTTAAACCCTCAATTCCAAAAGAATTCGATTCTTGAGGCCCGGCTACAAGTGATTAACAAGACATTATCCATGGTATGCTAATGACTATTTATTCAAAAGCAGGATTCCCCCACCCACCCAATTCCTCTAGGGATTTATTCCACACCCTCTTGACTTGGGAGAAATCTGGTCTTCTCTACGCCTTCCTAAGGTGGTCAAAAGCTGAAAAGCCTGGGACTTCCCTGGTGGCGCAGTGGTTAAGAATCCTCCTGCCAATGCAGGGAACACAGGTTCAAGTCCTGGTCCAGGAAGATCCCACATGCCGCGGAGCAATTAAGCCTGTGCACCACAACTACTGAAGCCCGTGCGCCTAGAGCCCGTGCTCTGCAACAAGAGAAGCCACCACAATGAGAAGCCCGCGCACCGCAACAAGGAGTAGCCCCCACTCACCACACCAACAAGGAGTAGCCCCCGCTCGCCACAACCAGAGAGAACCCGCGTGCAGCAATGAAGACCCAACACAGCCAAAGATAAATAATTAAATTAAAAAAAAAAAAAAAAGCTGAAAAGCCCAAAGAGAAGTCAAACCCAGGCCTTTAAAACTGTTGCCTCAGGGCTCTGCAAAACCACAGCAAGAGGCTGCAGAATACAAAACAAAACTGCTGCTGAAAGCATTTCTACATGAAAACACACCCTCTGCAAAAACTTGCTATAAGGGCCCGTATTTTTCAATAAGTTCCTTCAAAATATCATTACCATAGCTTTCATGGAAACTTGGGTTCAGAAAATCCATGGCAGGTTCATTGAATTTATTAGAACTGCATTCTTTACTTGAAAATATCTCACGTGCGATTAAAAAAGAAAAAAAACCCTCAACATTTGTAAGTCCAAGAAGATGCTGTTCTGCTTTTGTCACCAGCTGGTAGATGCAAAATTGAAGAGAGGAAAAAAAAAAAAAAAAAAAAGGATTTGCCCCGGAGTTTCCAGAGGTCCAAAGCTGAACCCTCCAAACTCGGCAGGGAGAAAGGAGTGCAGACTTAAGCCACTTTCCTGGAAACGCTGCAGAGCTCTCAGGTCTTGGGCACGGTTCATAAGAACAAGCACCCGGGCCACCTTGAGAAAACACGAGGGGGAAGAGACGTTTCTGACAGTCTAAATCAACACCTCACATTACACTGGAAGCAGATGAGAAGTCAAGGCTGACCGCAGAGTACTGGTCCAGGGTGCTCCCTGGGCAGCAAACACATCTGGGCTCTGGGCCGCAACAAGTGCTGTGGGAGACCTGCTTGCCTCCATGGGAGCCCCAGAAAGGCAGGTACCAGGGCTCTGTGCTATGTAGACACCTGCCCCCTAGAAAGGCAGGGGCACCCCGCAGCTCCGGGAATAAAGTCAACCCTGGGACCAGCACTGGGTGCTGTGGCTCTCTGGACAGGGGCACCAACACTCCCTGGCCATTTTCTCAGGCTGTTTCTTTCCTTCTGCACAACGTCACTCCCATCTATTTAGACTATTTGCCAGCTTGCCTCCATCCAGCCAGATGTTGCCTTTCAAGGATTGCGTATTTCTATAATTATTTCCAGGAGAAGCAAACACTCTGGAGCCACTGAGGTTTGCCATGGAATTCACTTTCCCACAAAGGGGTGTGGGTCTGCCTCTGCCCTTGCTCTCAGTGGGCGCACAATGGGGTGGGCCATCCAAATTCCCACAGTCAGTGAAATCTGTTTTAAAATAAACTCCTTGGCATCAGTGAAGTGTTAATTCACCTCCTAGGTTTTGCTTTTCGTTTCTTGGTTGTTTTTTTTTAACCCCATATTTCTTTCAAAGGAGCCTTACTTTTGAGGGAGAGTTTTAAACACGCTCCCATTAGGCCATACTTGCAAAAATAATATTTTCTTAGCAGCAGAGTCTTGGCCTAAATGCTTCCAGGAAACCAGCATGTTGTACTGGGCCCCAAAGAGGGGTGCATCAGCCTGGCCAACGGAGCTCAGCATGAGTCAGGAGCAGGCTGATCTGGCCAAGACCACCTCTGAGGCTGCCACTGAGAAGGCAGCCCCCCTTGTCAATAGCTAGCAATCAAGGCTCCTTAATAGTCACTTTCAAAAGACTCTCCTGACATCAAGTTCCTGGCAGGCACAGTGGAAAGTACTGCCTCCAAATGACAGCAAAAGATTCCATGGTGGCCTTTGATGACATCATTCGAACCACCACCTCCAGTTTCTTGAGTAGATTCAGGAAAGTGCCCAGCCCTTAGATTTTCATTTGAAATCATGCATGCACGCAGTTGGAATCTCAAAGACCCACTGCCTTGTCCAAATACTTGAGCCTGTAGCCCTAAAGCCCTATACTGAGGACTGGGAAATACCTTCCTGGGAGTTGGGATAGGAAAAACAAAATGTCCCTATAAGTAACTTAACCTAAAGCAGGAAGGGCAGAGGGTGGAGGATCCGGAGCCTTTAAGCTTCCCACCTCAATGCCACTGGGCATTTAACTTGTCAAACACAGAGCACCTACTATGTGCAAGTCACCTTCAAGATGGTGTGGAGGACACACTGTGAAGCCTCCACACAGCAGAGGAATCAGTTAGGTTAGGTCCAGCTGCACATGATGGGAAACGCAAAATAACTTTAGCTTAAACAGTAGGAAAGAAGTATGGAGATAAGCAGTTCAGGGATGGTACTATGGCTCTACGGTCATCAGGGATCCAGGCTCCTCCTTTCTTTGTGCTCCACTTACCTAGGGCAGGGCTTCCATCATCACGGTTACCTCATGACCCCAGACAGCTGCTGGATTTCAGCCACTGTGTACATGTTCCAAGCAGTAGGTAGGAGGGAGGACAGAGAAAAAAGCAAAAGGGGTGCACTGTCTATACAAGTCAGTCCCTGGAATCTTCCCGTACGCCCCACACATAACACTTCACCTTTCACTCACTAAAGCTTAAGTCACTGGCCCATATCCAGGTGAAAGAGAGGCTGGGAAACAGAGTCTTTTAGATTGTCACAGTACTATGCTCTAACGAAAAACCAGGTTTTTGGTTACTGAGGAAGAAGGGTAGAAGAGACATTGGATATAAAATTAGCAGTCTTGGGCTTCCCTGGTAGTGCAGTGGTTGGGAGTCCTCCTGCCAATGCAGGGGACACGGGTTCGAGCCCTGGCCTGGGCAGATCCCACATGCCGCGGAGCGGCTGAGCCCGTGCGCCACAACTACTGAAGCCCGCGCGCCGTGCTCCGCAATAAGAGAAGCCACTGCAGTGAGAAGCCCGTGCACCGCAACGAAGATCCAACGCAGCCAAAAGTAAAAATAAAATAAATTAAAAAAAAAAAAATTAGCAGTCTTTGCCACAGAATGTGTAAAAAGAGAATTTGAAGATGAGCCAATTTGGAGCTCTACTACGTTTAAAAGAGTTCGTAATAGAAAAAAGAAAAGGTATTAGGGTTGAAGGCTCAAGTGATATTATACTTTGGGGAAACTAAAAACTTTATTAAGTTGGAGGTGTTCTGAACAAGTAACAAAACCAATTTCCCAGAACTATCCACCTTTGAACTGAACATATTTCATGAAACATTACAGCTTATAAGGAAGTTTCTTAGGCATAGAACTGTGACTCCATCAGAATCACCTGAGAGCTTTTTAAAAACACAAATCCCTAAGATTCCCCACTTTTGGAAACTCTGATAGACGGTTTAGAGCTGAGGCCTAAAATTCTGTACACACATACACACACAAGCAACCCAGGTAATTCCTCTGATGGGTAATCTGGTTCAAAAATGATGGGTAATCTGGTTCAAAAACAGTGACTTCATGCAAACCTTCATTTCAAACATAAGGAGACAATTTACAACAGTCATGTGACTTGTCCAGGATCCCTACTGACCGTCCAACCATTCTACAGAGGTGTTAGTTTCCAGGTTAGATCCAATCTCTACCTAAATTACAGTTACTTACCCACCAGCAACTGGTACAAGCAACAGTCTGCCAAATCCCTACCCCGGAAGTCAGACCCAACACCCTCAGAGAAGCGTGCTTCTTCGTACTGCAATGCCACCTGAAGTGGGGAACTCAAGGAGTGATTTAAAAATGAATACGAATGTATAACACGTGTGCATGAATCTCTATCTATACATCTCCATCTACAGCCCCCTTCTCTGAGATCTCAAAGACCCTGGGGAGGAGGCAAGAGGTATTAGCCAGGGATAAAGGACAGAGGCAGGCAATGAGCCACAGCATGTGAACGCAATCGCTTCCTGTGTTGGGGATTTCCCGACCATATGTAGGAGAATCCAAGGGAGGCAGGGTCCACCATCAACTGGTAGGAATGAAACGGCCAAACTCTCATCTCTGCCCCCGACCGGCGAGGGGGTGGGCCTGTGTCCTGAGTGCAGCGTGGCTGCTGGAAGGACCAGGCTGTGCTCCTACCTACCTGGCTTCCCTTGGTCCCGGCACATTTCCACAGCCTGGTCCCCATCTCCCCAGCAGCTGTGTGAGCCTTACAACATCCTCATAGTATTCACAGATTCTCTCTGCTTAGATCTACCAGGGTTAGTTTCTATTGCTAAAAATTAAGACTCCTGATGGATGTCCTCAAGGAAGTAGGAAAGGCTCCAGTTCCCCAGAGGTTATCCATTTCAGGATAAGTGGATAACCGGAGATGTGAGAAGGGAGGCAAGGATCAAAGGAAGACCCTCGGGCCAGGCTAGAACCTGCTGCAGGCAGAGACCAGAGGGCACAGTCGGGATCTTCTCTGGTGGAAGACCGCGTTTCCTCTGGTGCCTTTTCATCCTTCCATTCATTCCTCCTCCTTCTCCTGGCCTTGTCTGCCTCCCTTCCTGACAGAAATGCACCTGTTTCTCCTCTTTCTTGCCTCTTACATCCAAGAAATAAAATTCTCTCTTTTGACTAAAAACTAAAACTCAAAAAAACCTGACACTCCTAACTCTCAGTCTGTGCCTTGAAAACACAAGGAGATACGCAGAAACTGCCTTTGATACGGGTTGGGGAAACAAAAGTACACATTGGTACACTTACGGCAGACAATAGCAAATTTTAAAGGTACACACCACCTCATCTAGCAATTCTACTTCTAGTAATTAACCCTAAACAGAACAATTATACAAACATACTTCTATGTACAATATTGTGAATCAACTACAGTTCAATTAAAAAAAAAAAAAAAGATGTTAAAAAAAACAGAACTAGGAGCTTGGCTAAATTATGATATATCCATATCATGGAATACAAGGAAATTTTTTTTTTAAAAGATTTAGATACACAGCCATGGAAAGTACATCGTTTTTAGAAGTATCAGAATAATGTATAGAGATATACATTAGGAGAATAGCCTCATTTCTATAAAATACCATCTATGTATAAAATTACATAAACATCTAAAAAAAATTCTTAAGAGCAGTTATAATTAGAGGTGATAAAATAGGGTGCTTCCAATTTAAGTCATACATTTCTGTAGTGTTTCAATTTTGATTATAAACAAGTTATTACAATAATAAGAAGGAAAAAAAATAAATAAATGGAAGCTGAAATGGCCTTTGAACATCCAAAACAGTGGTGCTAGGAAACCCAGTTTCCCTTTTAAGCAACAGGCAACCCAGCACCAGACACATAACACAATTCAACATCAGTTTCCTTCTTCCTCTCCTTACACACAACCCTACACAGTTGGAAATTTCAATCCTTACCCAAAGCCAAGTAGAAGCAATAACACAGAAGTGGGAGCTGCTGCAAGCAAACAAGGTATCAGTTACAGAAGATGACAGAAGAACCAAAAAGACAGTCATGAGAATTAGAAGCACAGCAATTTCCACAGCTATTTAGTGTAGGAACAATTAGACTGATGCACCTAGAGCCTCTGAAGATATCTCCACATGAAAAATAAGATTAATAAGAATGAAATGAGAATTTTTATTCAATGTCTAGGTTTTAGTAATTCAGGGAAATGTGTCCCTATCGAAATTTCAAGTAAAAAGCTAAATATTTAGTCTTACCACTTGAAAAACTAAACTGAAAATGAGGAAAATGAACTCATGTGAAATATCTCATTGCCCAAAATGTTCTACAATTAAACTATTATTTTTGTTTAGGTTGTAGTTAATGAATAAAGTTTTATGAATTCTGGGTTTTATTTTTTAAAGCCATTGGATTAAATAGTCATTATTCTTAAAAGTAATTCCCACACACACCCAAAATTAACTTGAGAACCTTACCCTAGGCCAGCAATCCTCAACAGAAAGATTCCATACCCTCTGCTCTTAAGAGAAAGCCAAGAGATCTCTACTGATTGTCATGAACATATAAATTCAGGATAGCAGCACTGTGTATTCCTTGTGTATTTTTTTTTCTATTTTTCCCCCCCAAAGGATTTTTATTGGCAACAAAAATGAGTCCTGCGTCTTTAGATTAAGCACAGCTTCAAAGAAAGAGGTTCTACTTTTCAAAAAACTAACCAACATTTCAGCCAATAATGCAAATTATTCAAATATAGACTATAATTGGGATTCTGAGATTAGATTCCATGTTGAACAGCAACAAACAGTTGGATTTAATGCATTTGAAGGAAACAGGGCAATTGTTATAAATATGGAGCTTATGCACCAAATAAGTATTCTCCATTCAAAGTGCTGTTCTCTGTGTGCTAATGTTCAAGTGAGCTAAAACAATAGAGGTTTGTGTACCTTCGAAACTGGGCAAACAACCTGCCAGTTTCATTAACTTCAATTTACATTACGACATGAGCCCAGTATTCCAAACATGCTCAGTTACTAGGTGTGAAATAAGACTTATTTTCAAACATGCTATACATTATATGGCTGCCAGGTGGGTAACACTTTCTCACAGCTCAAGTCTATCCTGGAAGCGTACAGCACTTCCCAGCACCACAGGGCCTGGGCCATGGCAGGTGAACAATAAATGCTGGCTTCCTTTCCCCTTTCCTTCTTCCTCCAAATATAATAGGAAAATGGCAATATGACGCACACTAAAAAAACCACTAAGACTATTCCTGGGCCTTCCATTCATTGCTTTCCTATTTCATTACATAGGAAATACCCCCTTTAACAGTATCTTGCTTGCACACAACTCCAATTTTGTGTTTAGCATACATACATATATGTAGTGGAAAAAAGAGGACACACACCCCAAAATTAACAGCTGTATATCTTGATGGTAGAACTGAAAAGAGTTTTTAATTTTCATCTTATACTTTTCTGTATTTTCCAAATGTTTTATAATAAGCATCTGCTGAGTCAAAACCGAGTTTGACACAACACAGTTCCACTACACGCTCACCAGAACGACTAAAATGAAGACGACACACGACACCAAGTGTTGACACTGGTGCCACTGCAACTCACTCACTGCTAGGTGGGAATGCCAGCTGGTACAACCACTTTGGAACACCGTTTCACAGTATCAACCACAGCTCCACATACGTGAAGACCCATGTATCTTATCTACTACTCAAGGCCAGAAGTGCAGGCTGTGACCTGGGCATTCAGAAGTCGTTTGTGTAGGACACCAACCACGGCATCGATTCCAAGAAGGAGGAGGAATCGCCAGTTATGCTGCTGCTGAGGTTTCAGAGAAAGGAAACTTGTAGGAGTCACACATCAGGATTAATCACAGACTATTGGAGAGAAAAATGGCTTTAGCTTCTGAAAGCAGTAGCTGCTTTCTGCAGAAGGAGAACGACTATTTTATTCCAGTGGAATAATTCATTTTAAATTGAGGAGTCATTTGGGAACTGAAAGAGCTCATCTTTCTTCCCTAAGGAAAGAGAGGAGACAAGTAACTCTGTTAAAAGATTTTCATGTTGACTGGCTAAATTTACTGTCCTTTAATATATTTCAGATTTACAACTAAGATAATTTTTGAAGTATAGGCCTGCTGTGTAAAGTAACTTAAAATGTTGGTCATGAAGCAAGGGACTCAGATTATACAAGACTGTTTTAGTAAAATGAAACACTGTAAACACTGTGAATAGTGTTCAATTTAGAAGATTAACCAAGATTAGGAATCACATCTCACGAATTCTTGCTTCCATTATTTTCTACTTTACTTTCAACTAAGACAGACCACCTGGATCTGAACCTAGCCCCACCACTTACTAGCTGTATCACCTTGGGCAAGTTACTTCATCGCTCTGTGCCTCAGTTTCCTCAGTCGTAAAATGGGATAATAATAGGATTATTACAAGGAGTAAGTGAGTTAGTAGATGTTAAGTGCATAAAACAGTGCCAGGCACTACTGAGTGCTATAAAAGTGTTCCTATCATTAATTCTTATTATATTTTCAGATGAAGAGGCAGAATTCATCTAAAATTATAAAACTTAACCACAAACTTTGCAGATATAGGAATAGACTGTCTAAATACCAGAGAACGCTGTATACTAAGATTATATCAAGTAAACATGAATATTTGTGGTTTGGTAGGTATACACACACACACACACAAACCAACCCTCCCTCCCCCCTCCCCCTCTCTCTTAAGTAATTTAAATCACTCTAGAACATAATGTACCAATGATCCCAGGTTCTTCTGACCCCAAAATAATCCCAACAAAGGCGTGAAATATCCTTTCTATTCTGAAATAGTCTCTTCTTCCGAATATTTCTAAGGGCCCATTTAAAAAACATACACTAAAAATGCATATTAGCCTTTCGTATTTCAAAAACATGCTGGAAATTTTCCAGGGCACATTTGAACAGCAGAGTGCATGACGTTCAAACCTGGATTCTTTTCAACCTGTAGCAGAGGAGGCCTACTCAAAGTTTACATTTTCCTCCAATTGTGAGCACAGAAAGCTTTTCATTTTGTTCCAAAGGAAATGATCTTACCATAGCTCGACGATATCATCATTGTCTGAAGAAAGTGGGCATCCGGTGGCCATTACAGAAGAACTAAATGCTAAAACCCAAGGGTATAAAAGTTAAAAGCAACTCAGTGGAAACGTCAGTTACAACATTCTTTGATTGAAAGAATCAAACACAGAGAGAGAGAACCCTCAAGCAAGGGAATTAGGAAGAATATCTGCACAACGTATGGTAGTACCCTACTTCCCCTTCCCCCCTCCTCCTCCCCAATAAAAAGGCTTTTCAGTACCCATATGCCCCTGCTTTTCTATGTGGAAGAGAATTGCTCTTGAAAAGATTACCACATATAATTCTTTCACTTCACCAATAGACACATTCACACTTTTCTACCAACAGTGGCCAATTAAGTCCAAAATCCCTATCTCACTACTATTTTCTGTGGTTTTTCCCTATTATCAGAGTGACATAATTAAGATAGCAATTTTCTAATTTACTAGTCTGGGGTATCAAAAAACCTTATTTTGCTTAAAAAATAACTGCTCATTCTGTACTTCACAGACTTTAGGACACCCAGATACCTCTCCACTGAAGCCACGTCTATAAATACAGCTAACACACGACGGTGGTTCCTATCTTTGCTCTACCCTTAGTTGTAAAACCTTTATTCAGCTTTATTATGCAGAACTTGGCCCAGCAGCCTTCAGTATGAGATGGATGATGTGTGGAAAGTTGCATACTCAGGTTGATTCTTAGCAATGAAGTAGATTCTGGGACCTCAAGGAAAAAGTAGGTAATGGCAGCTATATTTTATTTGCAAAATAAAATTCCCAGCGGGGGCTACTTTCTTGCTGATTTGAGCTGCTTGGTTAGGTTTTCACATTTCATAAACTTGCTCTGGGGCTTGATGGAAACATTCATTCTTCAAATGTGTATTTGACTCTACTATGTGTAAGACACTATGCCAGGTGCTAAGAGAGATTTAAAAAATGACCTTATCTCACTCGTAGACTTTTTTCTTTCCACAACCCTCCCTTCACACCAAACATACAGACAAATGGCACTTCCATTCCCTCACAACCACATTTAGGGCCCTCGTTTCCTCTCCTTAAGCCCCTGTGTATACTAAGAAACCACCTATCGTTTTATTATTATAAAGGTAATACATACAGTGGGTTTTTTTATATATATGTAAAATTCAAACAGTCAAGGAGGGCATGAAATGAAAAAGAAAATTTCCCTTCCAACCATGCCACCAATCCCACAGCCCAGAAATAAGCACGTTTCTTAGGACTTCTTAGGATGTACATTCGCAACCAAGAATTGAGATTTTAAAACAAAAATGGGATCTTAGACTATATATTAATTTGCACCTTGCTTTTAAAAAAAATTCTATTTGTGAATTTTTCTTTATCAGTACTCACAGATTTGCCCAGTTCCATAATGTGCTTATATGTTCATTTATTTAACCAGTCCCCTTGAAAGGCGTTTAGGTTATTTCTAGTGTTAACAGTATTATAATGCTGCAATGAACATCTTTGTATGTTTGCCGGCACGCTTTTGCAGGTGTATTCATAAGATAAATTCCTAACAGTGGCAGGGCCGAGTTAAGAGTATGAACATTTTCAAGTTTTGAAAGATAATGCTAAAAAAAAAAAAAGAAGAGGGAGGAAGGAAGAAAATGCTGTGGCCGACACCAGTGGCTACCCATTCACACCAAATGCCCCCTTCCCTCTGGCCAGCAAAGCTCCAGTTTGGTCCCCTCTCCTCCCAGCACCCACATGCTTTGGGGAAAGCTGGGCCCCAAGACTGGTCTAAGCAAGCTATGGGAGCCCCATGTCTCCATGCCAGTCATCGGATGAGACGTGGGCATCGGACCCAGTATTGCCAACGGGGCACAGGAGAAGTTCTGCAGGGGGCTCCTAGCAGAGGTTTTCTCTGCTTTCCTCTTTTCCTGCCTCTGGGCATCACACATCACTGTGTATGAGGATATGATGGTTGAAACAGCTTCAGCCACATTGGGACCACCAAGAGCCAAGCTTGAGGACAAATGTCAAACAGTGAGGAAACGTATCTGAGTCTTTCATTAATTAACTCCAAAACTGTGCTAACTTTGGCCTTCTTGTTTACATGCGATCATAAAGATCCCTACTATTTAAACTACTTTTAACTGAGTTTTGTTTACTTGCTGGTGAAAGTATTCCCACTGCCCAGCTGTTCTCCAAAAAGAAGCCCACTGGATTTATAATCCCCCCCAGGGCACGTACTAGAGTGTCTGTCCCCTCACAGCCATGGCTTCACCGGGTTTAATCCCCATCTATTCTCAGTGTATTTTTGCTTCATGGCCAGTCTTTTCTTCCTTGGAGAGTCTAGCAGCCCCTTCACCAAAAAGGACACACTGAAAACAGGTGACACAAAGGCGGCCAGTATTTCATTCTGCTCCATCTGAGGCATCGTACTGGGCCACAAGTCTCAGCTGGCTCCTTCAGGAAAGAAGATACAGTCACCCTGGGCCGGATATTCTCTAATGCCTTAGAGCCAGTCACGACTCTCTGCTGGGCTGGGGCAGTCACCAGGGTGTGGAAGGACAGTCCTAGACTAGAAACTGGATGACCTAGTTCAGATCTGCTACTTACAAGGTGGTTGGCTTAAGAGAAGTCACCCAACCTCCAGAAGCCTGTTTCTTTGAATGTAAAAGGAGGGCTCCTGAAATGAGGGCCCAGGGTCCTTATAAAGATGGGGACAGGGTGTGTAAAGGCCCTGGTGATAAACTGTCACAGACACAGGTGGGAGTTAGGCTGATCCCCACAGACCTATGCTGAGAGGGGGCCAGGCCAAGGTTAAGCAGATCCCCTGGCCTCCTTGGGACACTTCGGCCCTCTCTGCTCTACCTGTCACTCCCGCCACCACAGTGGGCAGGCAGCCTGTCAGGTCAGGACTGCTGACCAGAGGAAATCCCAGCCCACCACCTCCGCTCCTCCCACAGATAAGCTGAACTCCCAGGAGCAGCGTCACAGTGAATGAATGTGAGATGACATTCAGTCGAGAGTCAGTGCGTGCCAGGCTAATCTACAGGGATTACCAAGGCCTAGGCTGGTACCTGGGCAAAAAATATATGATTCTTCACCCAGCTGGCCTAGCTTGAGCAAGCTTCCAAAAGGCTGGTTTGGCCCCTACTTTTCTCACCCCTCTCATTCATTCTTGATCATTGTGGTGGATTCAATCACTGTTTTCTGCACTCCACTCCCCTATAATGGGGTTATATGTCCCCCCTTCTTTCCCATGTGACTTTGCAGTGGCTCCCACGAGAATGGCCTGAGTCTACTTCCCCACTGCACTGATGTTGGGTTTGGCCATGTGATTTGTGTTGGTCAATGGTTATAAGCCAAGGCATCACGCATCCCCATCTGCCCTCTTAGGCTACCACGATCTGCCACAAGATGAGCACACCATAGGCCCCCGAATAAGCACATGTGGAAGAGCCCTAAGGCCAAACAGAAGCCTGGAATCTAGCCTGGCCCAGCCAAGGCCAGCCTAGGTCAACCAAACCATACCCTGTAGGAAAATAAATGCTTGTGGTTGTAAGGCTCTGAGATCAGGGGCTGCTGCGTTATGCAGCAACACTATGTAGCAAAACCTAATACAACCACCGTAAGAGCAAATATAACGGTAAGTTTGCCTGGCACAGAGTACACATGCAATAATAAAATATTTGTGCTTATTTTCAGGAGATCTTAATTCATTTGTCATTCATACACATACAGAGAACTCCTACCCATGAGGCACCACACTAGCCCCACAGGAAGCTGAATGCAATGAAAAATACAAAAGTAATAATTCCTACACGTAACTTTTTAGTCTAGCAAATCCCCAAGCTTCCTAAATTCTACTGGGGGAGAGGGGTCGGTGCTGACAAAGCTTCTATTCATTTCATTGATTCATTCATTCATTTATTGCCCTGGGTTAAATCACAGAAGGGATGAAATTCAGTATCTGTGCATTTAAGGGTCTGATTCTTATATTTATAAATGGTGAAATCTACTGCCTTCTACAAATGTACTTTTTTTTTAACATCTTTATTGGAGTATAATTGCTTTACAATGGTGTGTTAGTTTCTGCTTTATAAAGAAGTGAATCAGCTATACATATACATATATCCCCATATCCCCTCCCTCTCGCGTCTCCCTCCCACCCTCCCTATCCCACCCCTCTAGGTGGTCACAAAGCACCGAGCTGATCTCCCTGTGCTATGTGGCTGCTTCCCACTAGCTGTCTATTTTACACTTGGTAGTGTATATATGTCCATGACACTCTCTCACTTTGTCCCAGCTTACCCTTCCCCCTCCCCGTGTCCTCAAGTCCATAAAAATGTACTCTTAAAGACAGAAACTAGAAATTATGTTATGAACTACTTGAATTATTTTTAACGAACCCTTTTGTTCTATTAATCTTCACTTATTCACTCAACATACATTTACTGAGCACCTATGATACTCCAGGCATATGATGGGTAGCTGTGCTAGGAAGCAGCACACACAATTCCTAGCTCCAACTTCTGGCTGCCCAGGTGCACCACTGACCACGAACGAATTATTTAAAATTATAATTGACAGCTCCATGTGGTATCCAAAATTTTTTTAAAAACAAAAATAAAAAACCTCCCTATAGTTAAACTCCAAGGTCTTCTTCCAATTTTACTTTTAAAAGAATTCCACTTCACCTGCAAATGTGGCGATTTCACCATCTCTCTTCTCCTTCTATCAAGGACAATAGAGAAGATGGGTTTCGACCACATTCCTTCTTACATTCACTGCCACACACACAGTTGTGGGAGATTCACACATTTAATAACCTTTGTATTTTTTTTTTTTTTTTTTTGGCCGCACCATGTGGCACGTGAGTCTTAGTTCCCCGACCAGGGATCGAACCCACTCCCCCTACACTGGAAGCAGGGACCGCCAGGGAAGTCCCAACACATTTAATAACCTTTGGCATGAAGTCTTTTCAAAGGTCTTTGGGAAATCTAAATAAATTAGATCCACTGGTTTGCCCTTCTTCCCACATTTATTTTCTCCCTCAGAGAACATAATGGGTTCATCAAGCATGATTCCCCCATCTGCATGTCATGTTTTGTTTTGTTTTTTTAAGTGTCCTGTGATCTCACCCTCTCCCATGGATTGCACAAGGCTGCTGGGCATGGAGGTGAATTAGCTCTGAAAATAAGGGTCATTCCTCGATTTTAACTGGGGAGTCACAGAAGTGAAGTGTATAAGACCATACACATGCATACACCTCCCTATGCAGACACTGTTCCAAGCACTCTATTAAGTCATATAACATATAAGTCATACTCATATAACATATAACCCCAGAAGCAGGATTCGGACCCTGGAAGTCCAGGCTCGTAACCGCCAGGCCCTGCAGCCTCTGCAAATTCCAACCTATGCCAGGGTCCCTGGGCTTCTCCACCCACCTGTCCTGGGCCAGCTGATGAGGATCCCCAGGAAAGCAGCACAAATGGAAGGCCATCCTAGAGCATCCTTTATTTCAGGACACAGCTTTTCCCTGGACACTCCTCTGGGATAAATCCTAGCATCTGCCACAAAAGAACCTCTAAGCCCCCTAAAGCTGCCAACATCCTGCTTCCTCTTGGCAGGACCTACTCACCTCTCCAGAATCAAAGCAAAAAGCACAGCCTCCTCAGCTATAAGGGGCCATGGCCCGTAACTCAAGACAGCTCCAAAGCCTGGCTGAAATCTCAGGCCTCGCCTAAAGGACCCAGCATCTCACAGCCCTGAGCTGCCCTCCTAAACGCTTCAGTCTCTTCTTACTGAAGCCCCTACCCTGTTACTGATCTCAGAATTGGGAGGATGGAGGTGACACACCATCTCCTTTCAGTCTGGTCTCTCTCTCCAGGAGCTAGTTTTACATCTCTGGGGCTTCAGGCTTCTCTGAATCTTCCATCATTGGTGGCTTAAGCGGGGTGGGGAGGAGACAGCCCAGATTGTCTGGGTCAATGACACGCTACCAATCTGGCCCAGGCCTCCACCTGGAAATCTAAAGCAAAGGATATTATTGAAGTCACAGGTTAAGGATCCCTGACTCCACAACAGCTCATTTGGAAGCCAGCAGTGGCGTTAAATGTAAACACTTCCCAAGAAAGCTTTAAAACAGAGGGAGGTTTTTATTAAACGACTTAATTGAGGGCCACTTCTCATGTGGAAAGCTTTTTACACGGAGGAATAAAATGGCCTAGTGGGTGTTTTCCAGACACTTGTTTTTAAACCTGCCGTGCTGTCCTGGGGAAATGAAGCACAACTCTGGGCCGGTGTGTGTCCCCCTGCTGCTAATTCTTCAGCAGGAATAAAATACCTAATAAGACCTACTCCCCGGCGGCACAGAGAACCCGGCGTGACAATGTCACTCCGATATTCACTTCAAGGGTCATTAGAATCACCGGACAGGAAAAGTGGAAAAACTAAGCCTGGCCAAAAAGAACCCAAATAAATGAAGAAAGACATTCTAAAGCTTGAAAACAGGACACGATGTGGGAGAATAGGCCTGATGAAACTGAGGCTTGGGTTCCTCTACAAAGACACCAGGTAAAAGGAATGAAGTGCTGATACTCTCTACAGCGCATGGATGGACCTGGAAAACACGATGCTTAGTGAAAGAAGCCAGACCAGAAGGCCACATGTTGTATGATCCCATTTATATAAGATACCCAGGTAGGCAATTCCACGGAGACAGAAAGTAGACTGGTGGTGCCAGGGCCTGGGGGGGAGGGAGGAATGTGAAATGACTGCTTACTGGCTACAGGGTTTCCCTCTCCGGTGACGAAAAAGCTCTGGAATTAGATAGTGGTGATGGTTGCACAATGCTGGGAATGTACTTAATGCCACTGACCTGTACACTTTAAACTGGCTAAAATGGGCAGTTTTACACAGTATGTATTTTACCATCATAAAATAGAAAATGATAACAGGAACTCCGGAAAAATCCTTTTTCAGCTCCTAGCCCAGGAGCAATCCCTTCCTCACATGAATATAAATATACATGCTATAGGCCAAAATAATAAATAGTATTATTTTACTAATAACTCATTTATTGAGTTAAGCTTCCCATGTGCACTATGCACTTAAGGCCAAGTCACTCCCCCCCACCCCCACCCCCCACCCCGGTCCTCAGGTGGGTGGTGTTGTTATCATCAGCCCCACTTTACAGGTGAGAAAACCAAGGCACAGGGAGGTCCAGGAGCTTGCCCAGGGTCACCCAGCAAATAGGGGAAAAGCCAAAGGATGAACCCAGAGGGAGGAGAGCAGGTAGCTTACACCCAAACTCAGAGCACGGCCACTCTGCCTCCAAATCGTACGCTCTGCTGAAGGAATGTTTTCTGGGCCTAGTTTCCCACTTTGCCCGCAACACGGATATTCCTTGGCTGTTGAGCCCTAATCCTTTTACACCTTAGGAATCAAACTACACCTTCACATGTGTAGAACTACTTCACGTAGACAGAGCGATTTTCATGTGTTCGGATTTACTGTATTTAGTCCCGGGAACAATGTGGTAAGATAGGAGGGTGGTGTGATTACCCATCCTTTCCCGGGGAGAAAAGCCAGCCTCCCAAGGTCAGGCCACACGGTGGGTGCAGGCACCTGGCTTCTACTCCAGGGCCCCTCTGCTGTCTTCCTGAAGAGCCAGGTTTAACTACTCTGAGATGTTCGGGATGTTTTTTAGCATATAAGTTATTTATATGTAAATCTATATGTATTATTTAAATGTAAATAGCACGCAATTACAAATGAAGTTAAGGAGCACGTTAATGGAGAGGAAAACAGCTCTTCCCACATTTCAGGGGCACCTGTGGGGTAACCCAGAAGCACCAATGAAAGGTTAAATTCCATTCCCTCCACCCCACTTAAGAAAGCAGGGCTCTTTGCCACTGGCCAACAGCTCCCTTTGATAAGAGATGTTAAAAACCACCACCGCTGTTAGAGGTGCCACCTTGCCAGGGCTCTCAGGCTCCCAGTACTGACTTTTGGGCTGGATGATTCTTTGTTATGGGGGCCATCCTGTGCATTGTAGGGTATCCAGCAGCATCCCTGGCCTCTATCCACTAGATGCCAGTAGCCACCACCACCCCTGGTCGTGACAACCACGATGTCTCCAGATACTGCCAAATGTCCCCCAGCGGGGCCCCATTTGAGAGCCACTACACTATGTCAAAGAGATGTGGTCCTAACAGCTCTATGAGGTAAGAGCTGCATGCCCCTTTTACAGATGAGGAAACAACCCTGTAATGGATGAGCAAACCTGCCCAGAACACCACACTCCTTGTGATGGGCAAATGTGGCTTCCAATTCAAGCAGGTGAGACCCCAATGCTCTCACCCCACAGTGGCAAGATGGAACAAGAAGACCAGAGGCGGATCTACCTTCTACCAGCTCAGGTACTGAAATGTTAAACAGAGCCTTGCCCTGAGAAGATGGAGGTGGGCTTGAACGCTCCAGGGGTTTGATCCTCAAGTCCAGAGAAAATGCGTTCTGCTGGCAAAAACAGTTCCACCAATGCCCGGAAGGCTGAAGGGCCTCCTTGACTCACAAAATAATCTGCAAGCTGGGAGTGGGCATGCCCTTTGAATAATAAGTGCTTTAAGCACAAACACAAACAGCAATCACTGACCATGAGAGCCCGAAATACATTTTTTAAAACATGCCTTTATCAAAAATCCCCCCTTATTATTTTGGTGAAACAGTCCCCCCAGTCTCACCCTTCTTAGCGCTCATCTGTCTTTCTGTTTAGAAATCACTGTGGCCGATAGAGAGACACAGATGAAATACAAGACGTCACGTTTCAAAAAGCTGAATGACTTCTGTCCTTCCTCCTACAAAACTTTATGGAGCATCTATTTTCTGCCACACACGGGGGTGCAAGGTCCGTTGAGAGAGCCCTCCTCTTTACAGGTTTGTTTACAGGTTTTGGGGGGAGGGGGGTTCCTCCGACATGTTAGCAAAGGGCACTGATGGTGTTCCAATTGTTGAGATAAAGGCACATGCAAGCAGTCAACAATTTGTGAAGAAATGAAGGAGTGGGTGAATTGAGGGGATGAATGCAGAGCCCACACACTAACCAGGGCTCTGGGTCCAGAGAAGCACAGCTCAGGGCCACACAAGTTTGAACCCTGGATCCAACCACTTGGTAGCTGCACAACTTCAACAAGTGACCCAGTTTCTCATGGCCTTCTTTCCCTCACCAGGAAAATGCATTTATGATAGCACCCATCCCATAGAGCTGCTATGTTGAACACTCTCAGACAGGGCTGGAGGTAAATGCTCCAGAAGCATTTGCTATTATTATGAGAATCACTGGTTTGGGCAGGCCTCCTGGGAAGTCTGGTGACTCTTCTGCACCCCACCAAGCTGCCTCACGCCCAGGAAGTTGGACTCAAGGCAGGTATCCAGACCTTTAGCAAGAGGTGGTCATGCCCTGAGCAGACCAGACCTGAAGAACCAGGTAACTACTGGCTCTAATCCTCCCCCCTTTCCCTACTTCCTCTCTCCCTCTAACCTTACACCCCATTCCACCCCACCCCACCCCACCAAACAGCTTTCAGGTGGCTCAGGGCAGCACAGATAGTTAGGGCTGAGCTGGCCTGACTACATGTGAAACAAAGGTGCTCAAGCCTCAAGCCTGAAACTCACAAGTAGGAAAAATCTTAAATTTGGTAAACTCCAGCCAGCAGTCCCTTTCCAAACTACTCTCTCTTATCTCTCCCTCCATTCTTTCTCTATCAGTTCCTCTCCAACTCTTAAAGCTTTCACTGTAATCACCACTCTCAGTAAACTTTCCAGGTTTTTGATATTTGATTAGGGCAAGGAGAGAGGCTAATCCACTTTTCAGCTGCTGCTGTGCAATTCTAAGTCAACTGTTTTTAATAAGGAGGATAAAAATCTTATAAGCAAAAATGGTGGAGAAGCAAATTCTTTTTTTTTTTTTTTTTTTTTTTTTTTTTACAAAAAGTTATCTGTAATACAGCTACAACAAAGCTCAAGGATATGGATTAGTCCATAGGATATACTAGAACCTCTTTACGACTTTGGAAACTGGGCCATTTCTTTTTCCTCTGAAATAAAATCAAAAGAGGGCAGCTGTTAACAGCGTCTCAAACTCTGAATTGGAATCACAAGACTCCAGACCTCACCGGGTTCCTCACCTGGAAAATGGGATCAACAACACTGACGTCTCAGGACCCCTGGGAGGAGTCTTAGCCGCAGGGGGTCCTCTTCCCCGAATGGACTCCAATTTGCAAGGGAAAACAGAGTGCCTGTTTCAAATGCAATAAAATACTGGCTAGAAGGCTAGGGGGAGTCAGAAGTAAAACTCAGGAGAATTACTGAAGCCAAAACTAGAAAATCTTGATCATCTTGCCTCAATCCTCTAGCAAAGAGATAAGCAAGGGTGAAAGATTATTAATAATAAAGGGGCTGGGCTTCCCTGGTGACGCAGTGGTTGAGAATCTGCCTGCCAATGCAGGGAACACGGGTTCGAGCCCTGGTCTGGGAAGATCCCACATGCCGCGGAGCAACTAGGCCCGTGAGCCACAACTACTGAGCCTGCACGTCTGGAGCCTGTGCTCCGCAACAAGAGAGGCCGCGATAGTGAGAGGCCCGCGCACCGCGATGAAGAGTGGCCCCTGGTTGCCGCAACTAGAGAAAGCCCTTGCGCAGAAACGAAGACCCAACACAGCCAAAAATAAAATATAAAAATAAATTTAAAAATAATAATAATAATAATAATAAAGGGGCTTTATAGACTTAAGAAGACTACAAAGTATGTAACAGCCTGAGCCATTATGTACTCTACCAAAGGCAAGCAGAAAGCCCTGTGACTGGACAGCAGGGGATAAACCCCGCCCTATAAAACAAGAGGCTGAAATATTCCATGTTCACGAAAAATGCCCTGTGCTGTAATCCCAAACACTAACTCCATGATGACCCTCCATCGAGCTGATCCTTCTTAGGGTGAAATATAGAGCTAGAGCCCATTGTAGTAATGGACACACACGCGGTAACCCTGTTTTCAACTTACCTTTCCTAATTATAGCTCCGCACGCCTCTAAACCCTTCTGACCTGTAATTTTAAGAGCTTGAGGTAATTACAATGCAGCAAAGTTTTGTTTTTGTTGCTAGTACCACATAAATAGGAACTGAACGTGCACGGCTTCGCTTTGCTCCAGAATATTCGACACTGAATTTTGTTTTTAATCTCTTACCCAACGGCCAATTATCTCCAGAAATTCAGAGGTTTGCAGAACTTGAAGAAATGTGGAGACAGTGTCTCTCTAACCTAGGATCTGGGATCCATTCAGAGCCTTTCTAAACAGCCTAATCTATCCTCTCCGTTTAAAAAACCAGAAAAATAGGATTTCATATAATTTCCCTTGGGATGATAAGCCCGCAGTGATCTTCAGTCTAACATTACGCATCGTCCCATAGAGGAAAACAGTAAATCAATCCAGATCTAAGGGGACTGTGGTGTTAGAAAAACAAGGCACAGAAAACATAATTTCCCAATCAGTTCTGCTTTAGAGGCACAAGGAGCAGTGGAAAGGCCTCAGCTTTGAATTCAGGCAGCCCCGAGAGCTCTGGAACCTCAGCTCTGCCACTTCTCTGGAGCGCCTGAGCCGCCCAGGATCTCTTTGGGCCTCAGTTTCCTCATTTGTAAAATGAGGCCGCTGCCACCTGCCCCTCAGGAACGTACAGGTTTTAAAGCAACGGAGGACAAGTGCCCCGCTCGTTACCCGACACGTGAAAGGTGGACAGCCAACAAATGTAACTACTCTTACAACCCTGGGGTTATTAGTCCTGTGGGTCAGCTGTTTGGAAACCACCTTCCCAAGGAAAAGCAGTGTGAAGTCCAGTTTCCTGTCTGTCCAAGGAAACCTGAGCTAAAGGGACAACAGTATGATAAAGAACAAACATCCACACACTGGCTGGAGCCACAGACAAGAACCGACCCACCTGCTCTCAAAGTACAACGGCTGCTGTTACCCTCCTCCCAGCTCAGGTGCACAGGAGGGGTAGCCTCTACTCACTAAGCTTAGGTTGCCAGTTACTATCACGGCAAAAAGGGATCCAGCCACGTTCTCCGCCAGCTTCCCAACCCCGGTCATATCCCTCCATGCACTGCTTGCCTAAGTACTCCTTAAGCAAATCGCATCTGCCAGAATCCTAACTCCTCCTTCCTCACTCCTCACTTTCCCTTGGCAGGATCGGAGTACAAACCCCTCTCGTCCATCAGAAAAGTATCTGAAGTCAATTATTTAAAACTTGACGTAGGGACTTAATAAAAATTTAAACCCAAGAAAAGCTTTTCTTGCGTCTGCTGTGCCAATGAACTGACAAGGTATCTATACACCCAGGGGAGGCGAGCCAGGAGGTACCCAGCTCCCCCCCCAGTTCTTCATGCTCATCGTGCGTCTAAGAGTTCCCAACTTACTGTAACCCCCAGTTTACATCTCCACCAGATTTCAAGCTCCATAAGTCAGGACGGTAGCCTGTTTACCACGAAATCGGTGAACGATAACAGAGCTTTGCCAGGAGTGGGGGCTTCATAAGAACTGAATTTGTTGTATGACTGAGTAAAGAAACAACAAAAACAAAAATGTGGTATGAATTTAAGATGAAGCACTCTCTCTCCCAGGGATATTGGTTTGGGGGACGGAGGACAGTGCCTGAAGAAGGAAGGAAAGTGGGGTCGGACGGGGGCATTGGACTGAAAACTCCAATAAGCTTCCCCTACGTGAAAGCCGGTCAACCCTGGTGCTCTTTCCATCAAATCCCCCTTTCTTCTCTTCTACTTTCAGGGTTTTTATGAGATAACTTGTTTCGTGATAACAGCAATGTCATGTGACAGAATAAAGTAAGCACTTGGTCATTCATGGAAAATTACCCAATTTTCAATTCCCCTTGAACTTTGTTTTTCTCCTCTGATGCCAACCTCTCAGCCATTTCACTGCCCTTTAGTGCCAGGATCAGAGGAGGAAAAGAAAGGAAAAGCACAAAATCAGTCGTGTTTTTTAAAAGGGTCAATGGCACCTCTTAGATAAATGGGTTGCAGGCAGCGGTGGGGACAGAGGGAGTAAAGGAGGCCACTGAATTCTTTAAACCACTCCCAACCCCATCAGTACAAGCAAATTAACTGTCCCTACGTGAAGGGGGGGGGGGGGAAAGCCAATAGGGCAGTCTATTCTTAACACAAATCAAAGATCACTCTTCTGAATGCTGCATACCCTTTCTCTAAATAAAGAAGCCCCTCACTAACTCTTTCTTCACTTACTTTCTTCTAATCACTTTAGAATATTAGAGTTACTACTAAAAAGGGAGAAATGCTTAAATAAATCTGTTAGGTCCATATTTACACATACTTTTTCTTGCTTTTTTTCCAGAATGTACCATTATATTCACAGTTTAACCATTGCTGTTCAGGTGCAACTTTTCAGGCACTAGGAGTTCGACAGCATCCTCAAGTCAACATTTTCCCCCTAAATGGAGATAAGATTAGCAAGTTAACGAACCAGTCAATAACATGGCTTCATTTTGTTGGTCTGGCCAAAAAAAAAACAGAAAAACTCAACAGTAGGAAGACACTTTCCATATGGTCTTTTTTCCCCAAAGGTTGAGGATTCGGGCCAGGGGCCACCCTGTGAGACCATGCCCTCCACATAACCTCCGTTCTCAAGCCAAGACAGTTAAGCCCACTGCCACCGCGGCCCCACTTCCAGCAACTGAGCCCAGGGATAGGAGCAGCGCATGGTAATCGAAGATGGGAAAAAGAGAGAAACCAACTGGGACCAAACTCTACAATTCTGATTTTTTTCAAAATGAATGTTCTTTTGACTCACGTTAGGAGCTAGAAATGAACACAAACCTTCCTCCAACTCTGGAGGGCATTCTCTTAAAAGAATGTCACACCACTACTAATAAAAATGTCATATAGAGGGCCAGCGCCTAAGAAAAAAATGAAATCCACTGGTTTGTGGCCACGTGGCATACAGGTGGGAATCTAATACAAACATCATACTTAGGTACCACAGTAAATTAACCAAGATCCCAGGAGACTATCACAATAACACACTGTAAGAAAACATATGCTCAAATTCAAAGTATACATATATTCGATTTTTCCTTAGTCCTATTTCCCTATCATTTTTAAGATCATTAGACAAGTGCCAAAGGTCTCACCTCAGATGTGTCATGTTACTGTAGGCACCAATTCCCTAACTCAGATATTATGCTGTCAACAAGAAATATACACTGTGCTAATTACATCTGCTGGGCTTAATCACACAGTGGGAATAAGCCCAATTTACACAATGAAGCTTAACACACATATTAACACCATATCAACTACAAAATAAGGATCTTGTCAGCTTGTGTTCTTAAAAAATTTCCCCACACATTTATGCAGAATCATAATCTGTGCCAGAGGATCTCCAAAAGCTGATGGATTCCTAAATTATTTTTCCTCCTTTTAATCTGAAATCCTTTCCAAATAGGACAAGTCAAACTATCACTTAGTTTCCCTGAATAAGAACCTGTAGCATAACCTTGACCCTTGCAAGGACTTCATGACTTTAATCCCTCCACTGTCACCTCCTTGGCAGAAAGTGCACTAGCAATATTTTCTGTGAACAGAGAGGTAGAAGCAGAGGGAACTCCAGAAAAAGGCACCATCTGCAGTTTAAAGTTGGAAAGCACCAGCCCACAGGTTTTTCAAGTGCAAAGGTGGATTACACAAGGCAGAATCGAGAGTAGCTGAGATGATCTCCTCTAGTAGTTCAGAAAGTGGGTGTGGAAAGCGAAAAGCACAACCCAAAGCACATTAGAATCACCTGGTTGTTTAAATTCCATTGCTCAGGCTGCGCCCCAGACCAGCTAAATCAGGATCTCTAGAGGTGGGACCTAGGCATCAGAATTTTTTAAAACTCTCTAGATGTGCAGCCAAGTTTGAGAACCAATACCCAAAAGAAATCCCCAACGTGTTTTGAACAGCGCGTTGTGAGCAGCGTTGGAAAGGCACCGCAGCCTTGGGGTGAAGGGGTATACACAGAGTAAATATACAAAGTTTTTTAAAAAAATCCTCTGTAACTAACTCCAACATGACAGCCAAGCACCTGTGTAGAGGCCAAACAGTGATGCAACTTGGAAAAGTCCCTTGGAAAGCTAGGATGTGTGCCGTACGTGAGGCGGGGTCTTTCAGGACGACCTGCCTGGACCGGGAAAGCCAGGGAGAGAGGGACGCCCACCCGCCCTTTCTTTTCAAGGGATGGTCGAGACCAGCACGCCCAGAAATAAAGTAAAACAGGGTCGGACAGGGACCGAGGTGCTCGCTTGGGTCCGGGAGGAACCCGGGCTCACTCGCAGCTGTCACTCGAGCCCGAGGGTCGAGGCAGGGGTGCTAAGGCTGCCAGCCCCTCTTCACTACACGGCGGCCCCGGAGCCCCTCCCTCGCCCCGGCCCCGACGCGGGCCCCCGGGAACCCGACCATCTGTCCTGCACGTCTCCCCGCCAGGGCGCGCGAGCGGGAGCCAGGAGCGCACTTTCCAGCCCCGGGACCCGCGCGCCTGGCGGCGGGCGCGGCGCGGCGCGGGGCTCGGACGGCGGGCCCGAGCTCCTCCGGATCCCACCGCCCACGACGACACCTCGGCCTCCCGGTCCGAGTCCCCGCGCCCGCTCCCGGCTCACTTACCGTCGCCGCCGCCTCCAGGGTCCCGCTCTAGCCGCAGCCAGCAGAGCCCGGCCCGAGTGCAGGGACCGCGGCGCCGCCAAGAGGCCGGGCGAGCCCGGGCCCCGCCCCGCCCGCCCTCGGGGAGGAGGGGCCGGGCCGGGGCCGCCCGGGTTTGGGAGCCCGGCGCCCCCACCCCCGCCCCCGCCCCGCCCGAGCCGGCTCGTCCCGCCCGCTCCAGCAGCTCGGCGGGCCCTCCCTGCACTCCCGCGTGCCCTCGCGCCGCCCCGGCCCTGGGGACAAGTCTCCCCGCACCCCGACACGGCGCCTACTCGGCTCGGCCGGGACGCGCCCGCCCCTCCGCCAGCACCTCTTCCCCATCCCACCCCATCAGGCCTCACACTCCTCTCCAGCTACGCTTTGTCCTCACCCTTCCCCAGATCGGAATGTCCTCCCACCTCCCCTCCGCCGTCCCCGGTACTTTTCACCTCCGAGCCCCGACAGTTCCAAATTCCCCGTCTGCTGGGAGCCTTGCCTGTTTCGCACCCACGACTTCCCTTCTGTCCCTTCCCCACGGCCCCTTGGCCCAGTTTTCTCCCTACCCTTACAGGCAACCTTTTTCTCCCCACCTGGTCAGAAACTTTAAGGTATAACTTTTCTCCTACCACAATCGAATCTGCAAGGGTTTATTGAGCACCTACGAAGTCTAGAAATACTGGTGGAGGGGACGCCAATAATAAATGTCCGTCCCTGTTAGGGAGGCAGGGAAGTGAGGTGCCTAAGGTCACACAGCTGATGGTAGTAGGGCTGGGATTAGAAGTCAGATTTCTGGTATCTAGTTGAGGACCGTTCCAGGGGAAACTGCAGAATGCCGCTGACCAGCTGCAGGAGTTTGAGCAAAAAACGTTTTCTTACTTGTGAAAAGGGAGGATACCCACCCCACCAGGTTGTGAAGATTACCTAAGAAAACAGACATGGACTATCACACAACCTGTGCTAATAAGTAAATGTTTGTTGACGTATGGAATGAAATAGACACTTGAAAATTCAATAATTTAAAATAACAATATAGAAAGACTTAAAAAGTAATAGTGAATGCAAGAAAACATTGGCAAATCATATCTGATAAGGGATTAATATCCAAAATATATAAAGAACTCATACAACTTAATAGCAAAAATACAATCTGATTTTAAAGTGGGCAGAGGATCTGAATAGACATTTTTCCAAAGAAAACGTACAGATGGTCAACAGGTATGAGGAAAGGTGCTCAACAATCATCAGGGAAATGCAAATCAAAACCACAATGAGCTATCACCTCACACCTGTTCAGAATGGCTTTTATCAAAAGGACAAGAGATAACACGTGTTGGTGAAGATGTGGGAATGTAAATTGGTTTCAGCCACTATGGAAAACAGTGTGGAGGTTCCCCCTAAATTAAAAATAGAACTACCATATGATCCAGCAATTCCACTTCTGGGTATTTATCCAAAGAAAATGAAAACTCTAACTTGAAAAGATATATGCACCCCCAATGTCATTGCAGCACTATTTACAATAGCCAAACTATGGAAGCAACCTAAGTGTCCCTTGATGGACAAATGGCTAAAGAAGATATAGTATAAACATACAATGGAATATTATTCGGCCATAAAAAAAGAAGGAAATCCTGACATTTGCGACAATATGGATGAACTTCGAGGGTATTGTGCTAGGTGAAACAAGTTAGAGAAAGACAAATACCATATGATCTCTCTTATATGTGGAATCTACAAAAATAAAAAAACAAACAAACAAAAAAGAACAAGCTCATAGATACAGAGAACAGATTGGTGGTTACCAGGTGGGAGGAACTGAGGGGGTTGAAATGGGTGAAGGGGGTGAAGGGAGTAAAAAGTAAAAACTTTCAGTCATAAAATAAGTCATATGGATGTAATGTACAGCATGGTAAATATAGTTGATAATACTGAATTACATATTTGAAAGCTGCTAAGAGATTAGATTCTAAAAGTTTCCAGCACAAGGGAAAAAAATCTTTGTAACTGGATGTTAACTAGACTTATTGTGGTGATCATTTTGCAGTATATACAAATATCGAATTATTATGTTGTACACCAGAAACTAATATAATGCCAAATGTCAATTATACCTAAATAAACAAACAAACAAACATTTAAAGTAATAGTGATGGGGGTGGTGGGGAGATTTGGATTCTACTTATCCAAAGGAGGCAGCAATGGTCAAAGGAGACTTTTTGGAGGAAATGGAGTTGAGCTATCCTAGAAATAATGGATCCAGGTGCAGGTGAGTCCAGGAAGACACCCAAGGTGGACGGGGTGGGTGAACACTGTTCAGAGCGTGGTCCGGCTTTTCCTGAACGGAGGCTGCCTGTAGGGGATCATACTAGAATGGGGGATGGGGCCAGATGGTGGAAAAGGCATCCAATATCAAAGTGAGGGGGCTCAAGTTAACCAAACAGCACTTGGATACCTCAAAATGGTTGGAATGGAACTTGCATCCTACAGAGGGCACTTAAATGACCCTGGAAACCTGGGATGGCAGAAACCGGCAGCCCAGGAACCAGCAAAGTGATGAGAGGGGATTGCAGCAGGGAGGGAATGGGAAGAAAAAAATTTCCAAAAAAGACCCCTAGGAGTTGGGGAGCAGATGTGTGCAGTGGAGGAGTGGAAAAAGCAAAGACAAAACTGAGGTTTCAAGGCTGGTGACTTGGAGCACCTTAAATAGGCATGATTTTTTTATGAGAGATGATGAAGTTTCCATGGACTGTGAGGTAATGATGGCACTTTCCAGTGGAAATGCCCCACAGGCAGCAGGAGGTGGGGCTGGGAAGTAGAGGGTAAAGGAGAGTAAGGACCGGACCAGGTGCCAGGAGAAGAGAGTGAAGTTCCCTCACTTAGGGCTGAGGAAGCAGCGGGTACCAGCCAAGGGAGAAGGATAAGGGTCCCGGAGAGCTGTCAGGAAGAACCAGGGAAGTCTTTGATAGAAGCCAAAGGATGAGCAGTTCATGAAGGAGAGGGTGGTACCGAACGCCACAAATCTACTTCTAGACCCTCACACGAGGAGCCATACAAAGTATGCACTCGGTACATATTTGTTAACTGTCTAAAAAGCATTTAATCAGCAACTGACCCCCACCTTCCAGGCAGATATTTTCCTGATAACAAAAATAAGGAGAGCCACTGGGGGCAAGGAAAGAAGAGGAGTGGAGATCAGTTTATTAGAGGAATTGCTTTTGAGGCTGCTACTGTCAAGATGCAGCTCAAGCCCCTTCAACCTCAACGGCAAACAAACCTCCCCTGTGCCAAGGCTAAGTATCTTTGTTCATTTCTGATGGCCAACACCTTCTAACAAGGAATTTCTCCTTCCAGAACACATTTTTCTTGGATATGTCTAAAGCAAAAATAGCCAGCCGTGACTATTTAGTGGCTCGGCCTTGAAATAATGAAAACTAGAATTTAGTTTATCTTGCAGAAGTAGATATGATTTATTTTCCTAGAACTGAAGTGTAAGGAGTTACCTTAGGGCTTATGAGCCGGTTAACTCACGAGCAGGTTGAGGGCCACAGACTGGTGATTCCCTTTGCCCACAGTCCTGTGATCAAGGTGACCGTGATTATAGCAGGAACTTGGATTTCTTGAGCAACTTGAGGAATTTCACATTTAATATTTAAATGTCAGAACAACCCGGTAGATGTTCTCATCCCCATTTTAAAGATGAGGGAGTTGAGGCTCAGAAAAGCCACACAACTTGCCCAAGATCGAATTCTTAATTACTAAGTGGAGGAGCAGCTTCCACGGCTCCTGGGTCTGTCAGGACTGGAGCTTTGCTGGAGAGTCACAGACTTCAGACTGGAAGGCCTCTAGGGGATGATTCATCCCAAGCCATCCTCCTCTCATTTCAGACCAGGGTTTCTGAAAACGAGTTCCCTGCTGGAAGCCAGGGAAACTTCAGCACCTAGCGCAGCCACAACAAGTTCTGACGGGTAGTTTTCTCTGAGCCTCTCTCCCTCCCTCTCCCCCCTCCCTCTCCCCCTCCCTCTCCCCCCTCCCTCTCCCCCTCCCTCTCCCCCCTCCCTCTCCCCCTTCCTCTTCCCCTTCCTCTCCCCCTCCCTCTCCCTCTCCCCCCTCCCTCTCCCCTTCCTCTCCCCCCTCCCTCTCCCCTTCCTCTCCCCCTCCCTCTCCCCCCTCCCTCTCCCCTTCCTCTCCCCCCTCCCTCTCCCCTTCCTCTCCCCCCTCCCTCTCCCCCTCCCTCTCCCCCCTCCCTCTCCCCTTCCTCTCCCCCCTCCCTCTCCCCCTCCTCTCCCTCTCCTCTCCCCCTCCTCTCCCCCTCCCTCTCCCCCCTCCCTCTCCCCCTTCCTCTCCCCCTCCCTCCTTCAGTTTTACACGCAGCTCTTATAGGCATTGACCTCCTCTGAGCCCCACCCTGTGCCAGTTGAGCCCAGCACTGATCTGTCTCCTCTGTGCCCCAATCCCTTCCATGAAATTCAAGGACACAGAGATTGATATCCATAGGCCTTTCCCTCACTATGAGAATTCCAGAGTTTGTGCCAACATGAGGAGGATGACTTTTAAAATATGGATATGGGTTTGGAAAGAGGGCAAGGGGGCAGCAAGGTATGTGTCACTCAGCCTTAGGAAGCTGCCCACAGGAGGGGCCAGGCAGCAGCTGAGCTGGGGCATGAGAGGCCAGCATAGCCCAGGCAGAGAGCCCCACGTTGGTGGGGGCCAGAGTCTCCCAGGGCCTCTGGCTCAGGGCCAACGTTTCTTTTTTTCTCTGAGCTCTCCAGTCTATTCTGACCTTAGGGACCTGGTCAGTGGCTCTGAATCAAACATCAGAAAGGTACTGGATGTTTGGAAGGAAGACAAGACACTGAAGGATGCCTTTTAGGCTGTCATTGGCAACACAGGAAAATTTACAGGTAGCTGGTTGAAACAGGATGGAGATCCCCTGAACCATCTGTAGGGGACAGGGCATGACAAAGGGAAATTTAGGCATCATTATTGCCAACACAAAGTGCAGACATCACTGACATATTTCAATGTGCTAACTTAATGTGAACTGAACAGCTATATTTAGGGATATTCAAAGATGTACCCTTATGCTGGTCCTTTTAATACATGGCTGCATTATGACTTTGGGCACTTTTGTGTGTGTGCGTGTGTGTGTATAATTGTATACATATAATTATATATGAATTGTATATATAATTGTATATATAAAATTATATATATTAAATAAAATTATATATTATATATATAAATTGTATATATAATTATATATATAAACTGTAGATATATAAAATTGTATTTTATGAAGGCATTGGTATAAAGAAAAATATTTTGATATTATATAGTAACATGTTTTCTTCCACCTTAAAGTTCATTTTTTCTTCTAATTTTAAAATAAATTAAACATTTTTGTGGCGCCCTGAAATTATCGTGGGCCCAGGCACTGTGGCAGCCCTGCTTATATCCTGAGGGTTTCTCTCCTACACTGAATGCCTGGGGAAATTTAAAAGAGAGCTTTGCATGGAGCTCTACCCCAGGCCAATTAAACTGAAGTCTCCAGGGGTGGGTCGAGGCACCCTATTTGTGGCATTAAGAAAAAATCTCCCAGGTGATTCCAGTGTGCAGACAGGATTGTAATACTGGCTCTAATACTATTTTCCTCATAGGACCTTAAGTTTCTCAATAGCAAATTCTCCATTGCTTTTTTTTTTTTTTTTAAAAGAGGTTGGAGATGGACCACTGTTTTACAGATCAATTTTCCAAGCAGAGAACCTCACTGTATCTTATTTCTATCGGTGAAAATCTACTTTACATCACAGTGGGACAATGTTTTTGACATTTTAACCCCTCCCCCCTTTTTGCTCTTTGTAGCTCTACCTCTCCTTTCCAAGCCCCTGTTTGCCCGTTGCCTTCAGGGTGAGATGTGACAGGGTGGAAGGCAGAAAAGAAAGGAATCTCAGAGTGGGAGTTTTCAAAGGTCTCTGGACTGGGAAGTCTCTGGGTCTAGACCAAAAGTTGCGGAAATGTGGGGCTTATGTGTGGGATTTGCTCTGGGAAACTAGAAAATATTATTCTAGACTAGGGGGGAGGGGAGACTAAGAGGGAGTGGGATGAAGAAACCATTCAAACAGAAATAAGAAAAAAATGGATAGAAGGGCCACCACGGGCGACTTGAGGGAGAACCAAGGAGCCAGGCAGCCTCCATCACTCGCCAGCTGCCCCTCCAGGTGAGGGTGAAGCTTCCCTTCCTCCACAGTCACCCTTTGCCTGGTGACCACCCAGGAAGGGGATGCCCACTCAGGGCAGAGATTTTACACACTCCCCTTCTCTTGATCCTGGGTGCTCCATTCCCACTGTAAAATAGTCTAGAACATTCTTAAGCCCTGAGAAGAAGGATGGAGCTCAGGACATCTAATAAGATGTCCTGGATATTTTCCTAGGATTACAAAATTCTTAGAAAATATAGAAGTGAAAGATGACTCTCGCAAATTGTTGCATTGCTTTCATACTCACACTTAATACCAGGAAAAGATCTATCCAGTCAGCACTAAAATTCAGACACCTTAGAATTATAACTTCCTTAATGGATATAACAAAGGTTGAAAACATTTTAGGAAGGAAAGTGACCTACATTTGATATTTTGTAGACTGCTAAGTGTGACACTAAGGGACATATAAAAGAACAGTATAATGTAACAAACTGAATTTGGCCAGAACATTCTCCGGGAAGGGAGCTTATAGGATCACACACCATCTATGTTAATTACATACCTGTCCAAAAGATAGAACACAACAGGAAGGATGTAGTTTTAACTAGCTTGGAGGGCTATAAAATAGTTACCTTGTTATAAACTTCGGTTGTTACATACCAGCAGGGGACAAAGCATTTGTTTTCTGTTTTAAATTTTGCTTTCCAAAAGCAACATTACTATGGACTTGCAAGGAATGGGAAGAGATTTTTCAAAAAAGGATATTTTATTGCTTCTGAAATATAGTAGCGAGAGTGCCAATGTTGCCGAGTCTACATTTCTTTCTTCAGCTGTTAAAATTTTAAGGAAAGGTACTTAATAAAACCGATAGTTTTCAAAACATTGTGTTCTGGTGGAAAATTTTTGCAGATGGATGGTGGCGATAGTTGTACAACAATGTAAATGTACTTGATGCCACTGAACTGTACACTTAAAAATAGTGTACATGGTAAATTTGATGTTTTGTAGGTTTTATCACAATTTTTAGAAAAGGAATAAAGAGGGGCTTCCCTGGTGGCTCGGTGGTTAAGAATCCGCCTGCCAATGCAGGGGACACGGGTTCAAGCCCTGGTCCGGGAAGATCCCACATACCGTGGAGCAACTAAGCCCGTTTGCCACAACTACTGAGCCTGCGCTCTAGAGCCCACGAGCCACAACTACTGAAGTCCGTGTGCCTAGAGCCTGTGCTCTGCAACAAGACAAGCCACTGCAATGAGAGAAAGCCCGCGCACAGCAGTGAAGACCCAACGCAGCCATAAATAAAATAAATAAAGGAATAAAGAGTCCTGGGTCCAGATTGCAGGAGGAAAAAAACATAAAAACATTGAGTTTGTGGTTTTGATTGTGTGTGTGTACACATATATGAAAAAAGGAAGAGAGGAGATAAAAAATAGTTTTCTGATTATTTGTATCTGGCTGATGGAAATGTAAAAATATGAGCATCAGTGCATGTTTAAGACCTTGTAAGCTAGTGAAAGCACCTGAGAAATGTAGAAAAACTGAGTCTTACTTTATAAAATACTACAAGCTACTTAGCTCATGCTAAGAAAAGGAATCGCAGAATCACTTATAACATTTAGCATCTTGTTCAAGGCCCACCTAGTCATGCTCTCCTCCAGTCTTATACCTGGTCCCTGCCATTCAAAGCACCCAGAACCAAAAGAAAAAAATCCACACTGGAAACAAACAACAAACGCATCTTATGAAATCTCCAAAAGTTACCAACATATTTTGAAATTTTTGCTATTCAGTTGACTATTGGAGAGGCATCAACAAAGCAGTATTAAGATACATAATAAACTCTACATAGACCTGGATATTACAACACAATTTGTTGAAATGGGGTTAATGACGGCATGAGGAAAGATATCTATTACCTAATATATTTCCAACGACTCCACCAGTAATAAAAATGCCAGTTCCATCTACTCTGCCCGATTCTGATGTCTGTTTCAACAGGTAAAGACCTGGGAAGTGGAGGGGGAGGAGCTTCTATGTGCCAGGCACTGTCCTGGGGCTTTATATTCATTATTTCATTCAGTCCTGACAATAACCCAGACAATAGTGTTATACCCATTGTGCAAGGAGGAAAGTAGAATGCACAGATTATATAATTTGTTCAAGATTGCACAGCTAGCAAGTGGCAGGGCTAGGATTCCCAAACCAGGTCTGATCGACTCCAGAGGCTGTGTGCTTAATCTCTGTGATACACCATATGTCTATAGAGCTAGCCCTCTTATACATAATGTTTATTTTAGAATGCATTTTCTTTTCCATTATAAAACTAACTCAGACCTTCCAGGTCAAGGTGGCTGGGTGAGCACAGACTGAAACATTCCCTTCTACTACAAACACAGAAATAAATGAAAGACAAAACCCCAAATGAAATGGAAACCTGTAGCTATACGGGCTGCTACTGGGAACTCATGGGGAGCTAAGGTCAGGTATGTGCTAAGAACCAAGGCTTCAGTGCCATACTCACCTTACTCAGGGCAGTGGCAGACTGAACTGAGAACCCTGGGTGTGAAGTCAGGGCTGGACACCATGCTCTCTGCTCAAGAATACAGACTAAAATAGCTTGCTTAGATTTGTAAACAGAAATCTACCCCTTGCCCACAGCAGAGCAAGGGTATAGGGGCACTTACATGACCGGAAACTGACTCACACCCAATATCCAGAATTTAGTCTCCGCCCAGAGCAGGAACAGAAGACCAGTAACCTAAGATCAAATTTAAAGACTGAATCTGCAACCAGGAAACTATCCAACAGTGAATAAGAAAACTCCTTGCACAAAGAGCTCTCAGATAAAATGACAAAATGCATGAGCCCATCTAGTGCCATGAAAACAGTGAACAAATACAATAACTCATGCTAGCAAAAATGAGGAGAACACCTTGAAAGAATTAAAATACACATACATAACAATATATATTATTAAAATCCTCTGAGAGAAAATAAAGGATGGTATTCATAAATCAAGAAGAGGAAGCTATGAAATGAGAAGAGGCAGATACTGAAGAGAACTAACTGGAAATACTGAAAAATTTAAAACAATCATTTAATAGAAGGTATACTCAGAAGTTTGGATATAGCCAAACTTACAGTTAATAAATGATAAAATATAACTGAGGCAAGTACCCAAAACTCAGTCTAAAGAAATAAAGATGGAAAATAAGTTGAGACTTCCAATTGTAAAGAATAAGAGTTCCGGAAATGGAGAACAGAGAACATAAGGGTGATGAAAGATTTAAATGCCTGAGAACATCCCAGAATTGAAGAAAGACATGAGTCCTCAGGTTTAAAACGTCCCATTAATTGAGAACATCAACGCTAAAGAGAAAATATTAAAAGGTATCAGAAAGAAAAGACTACTCAGACTGACAACAGACTTTACCTCAGCAAGAATAGATACCAAAGGATAATGAATAATAATCATTAATGGGCTGAGGGAAAATTAGAGTAAATTTTGTAAATGAGAATTCTATACCCAAATAAGCTATTATTCAAGAGCAAAGGTGTAATAAAGACATTTTCAGACATACAAGGACTACGACATTATATTTCCTACAGAATCTTGCTAAGAGAAATATGTAAAAACAATGAAGAAATAGAATGCCAGATGAAACAGAAAACACATTGGTTAAAAAAATGTTGTAAATCTAAATAAATGTTGACTCTACCAATGATAACAATAATTTTTGAAACTGGGATCCGGAAAACAGAAGCAGAGAGAATATAGTTGACCCTTGAACAACATGAGTTTAGCTTGTGAAGATCCATTTTATACATGGATTTCTTTCACTAAATATATACTACAGTACTACACAATCTTCAGTTGGTTGAAGCCATGGATGCAGAACTGTGGATACAGAGGGCCCAGTTATATGTGGATTTTCCTCTGCGTAGAGAGTCAGCACCCCAACCATCATATTGTTCAAGGGTCAAGTACAGGGTCCACTGTACTTCCTAACTCATTCTATGAGGCCAGCATACCCTAATACCAAAACCAGATAAAGACATTACAAGAAAGGAAAATGATAGACTAATAATTCTCATGAATTTAGATACAAAAATTCAACAAAATATGAGCAAATCAAATTCAGCACAGTATTAAGAGAATTATACATCATGACTAAGTGACAGTTATTCTAGGTATGCAAGACTTGTTCAACATTCAAAAATCAATCTATCATCAAACAGTCTACAAACAATAAATGCTGGAGAGAGCGTGGAGAAAAGGGGAACCTCCTACATTGTTGGGGGGAATGTAAATTGGTACAGCCACTATGGAGAACAGTATGGACGTTCCTTAAAAAACTAAAAATAGAACTACCATATCATCCAGCAATCCCATTCCTGCGCATATATTGAGAGAAAACCATAATAAAGATACATGCACCCCAACGTTCACTGCAGCACTATTTACAATAGCCAAGACATGGAAGCAAACTAAATGTCCATCAACAGAGGAATGGATAAAGAAGATGTGGTACATATATGCAATGCAGTATTACTCAGCCATAAAAAATGAATGAAATAATGCCATTTGCAGCAACATGGATGGATCTAGAGATTATCATACTGAGTGAAGTAAGTCAGAGAAAGACAAATATAATATGACGTTACTTATATGTAGAATCTTAAAAAATGATACAAATGAACTTATTTACATGATAGTAACAGGCTCACAGATTTTGAAAAGAAGCTTATGGTTACCAAAGGGGAAGGGGGGAAGGGATAAATTAGGAGTTTGGGACTAACATATACATACTACTATACATAAAATAGATAACCAACAAGGACCTAATGCACAGCACAGGGAACTCTACTCAATATTCTGTAATAACCTATATGGGAAAAGAATCTGAAAAAAATGGATATATGTATATGCATAACTGAATCACTTTGATGTACACTCGAAACTAACACAATATTGTTAATCAACTATACTCCAATATAAAATAAAAATTAAAAAAAATCAATCTAACCTATCACATCAGCAAGCTAAAGAAAAAATCATATAACCATGCCACTTGATTCAGGAAAAAAAAGCATTTGATAAACTCCAACATCCATTCATAATTAAAAACTCTCAGCAAACTAGAAATAGAGTAAAATTTCCTCAACTTGATAAAGAACACCTATAAAAATCTACAACTAACATCACCATACTTAATGGTGAGAAACTGGATTTTTTTTTTAACATCTTTATTGGAGTGTAATTGCTTCACAATAGTGGGCTAGTTTCTGCTCTATAACAAAGTGAATCAGCTATACATACACATGTATCCCCATATCTCCTCCCTCTTGTGCCTCCCTCCCACCCTCCCTATCCCACCCCTCTAGGTGGTCACAAAGCACCAAGCTGATCTCCCTGTGCTATGCGGCTGCTTCCCACTAGCTATCTGTTTTACATTTGGTAGTGTATATATGTATATGACACTCTCTCACTTCGTCCCAGCTTACCCTTCCCACTCCCCATGCCCTCAAGTCCGTTCTCTACGTCTTTATTCCTGTCCTGCCCCTAGGTTCTTCAGAACCTTTTTTTTTTTTTTTTTTTTTTTTAGATTCCATATATAGGTGGTAGTATATGGTATTTGTTTTTCTCTTTCTGACTTACTTCACTCTGTATGACAGACTCTAGGTCCATTCACTTCACTACAAATAACTCAATTTCATTTCTTTTTATGGCTGAGTAATATTCCATTGTATATATGTGCCACATCTTCTTTATCCATTCATCTGTCAATGGACACTTAGGTTGCTTCCATGTCCTGGCTATTGTAAATAGAGCTGCAATGAACGTTGTGGTACATGACTCTTTTTGAATTATGGTTTTCTCAGGGTATGTGCACAGTAGTGGGATTGCTGGGTCGTATGGTAGTTCTATTTTTAGTTTTTTAAGGAACCTCCATACTGTTCTCCATAGTGGCTGTATCAATTTACATTCCCACCAACAGTGCAAGAGGGTTCCCTTTTCTTCACACCCTCTCCACCATTTATTGTTTGTAGATTTTTTGATGATGGCCATTCTGACTGGTGTGAAGTGATACCTCATTGTAGTTTTGATTTGCATTTCTCTAATGATTAGTGATGTTGAGCAACCTTTCATGTGTTTGTTGGCCACCTGTATATCTTCTTTGGAGAAATGTCTATTTAGGTCTTCTGCACATTTTTGGATTGGGTTGTTTGTTTGTTTTTTGATACTGAGCTGCATGAGCTGCTTGTAAATTTTGGAGATTAATCCTTTGTCAGTTGCTTCATTTGGAAACATTTGACAAAATACAACATCATTTCATGATAAAAACTCTCAACAAACTTAGTATAGAAGGAACATACCTCAACACAATAAAGTTCTTATGTGAAAAGCCCACAGCTAACATCATACTCAATGTTAGAAAGTTGAAAGCTTTTCCTCTAATATTAGGAACAAGACAAGGGTGTCCACTCTCACCACTCCTATTCAACATAGTACTGGAAGTCCTAGTGAGAGCAATTAGGCAACAAAAAGAAATAAAAGGCACCCATATTGGAAAGAAAGAAGTAAAATTATCTCTGCTTATAGATGACATGAACTTATATATAGAAAATCCTAAAGAATCCACCAAAAAAAAAAGAGAACTAATCATCTAATTCAGTAAAGTTTCAGGATACAAAATCAACATACAGAAATGAGTTGTGTTTCTATACACTAACAATGAACTATCTGAAAAAGAAATAAAGAAACCCATTTATAATAGCATCAAAAAGAATAACATGCTTAGGAATAATTTTAACCAAGGAGGTGAAAGACATTTTTCCTGAAAACTATAAGACTTTGAAGAAAGAAATTAAAGAAGACATATACAAATGGAAAGCTATCACTTGTTCATGGATCAGAAGAATATTAAAATGTCCATACTTCCCAAAGCCATATATAAGATTCAGTGCAATCTCTATCAAAATTTCAATGGCATTTTTTACAGAAATAGAGAAATCAATCCTACAATTAGTATGGAATCACTAACCACTAAAAGACCCTGAATAGCAATTCTGAGAAAGAAGAACAAAACTGGAGGCACCACACTTCCTGATTTCATACTATCTTACAAAGCTATATTAATCAAAACAGTGGCATGAAAACAAACACATAGGCCAATGGAACAGAACTGTGAGCCCAGAAGTAAACTCTCAAATACACAACAACTAATATTTGACAAGGGAGCCAAGGATACTCAGTAGGGGAAGGATAGTCTCTTCAATAAATGGTGTTAGGTAAACTAGATAATCACGCACAGAAAAATGAAATTGAACCTCTACCCTACACCACTCACAAAAATTAACTCAAAATGGATTAAAGACTTAAAAGTAAGACCTGAAACTGTGAAACTCCTAGAACAAAACACAGGGAAAAATCTCCTTTACATGGGTCTTAGCAATGATTTTTTTGGATATGACAACAAAATCACAAGTAACAAAGGCAAAAATCACTAAATGGGACTACATCAAACTGAAAAGCTTCTAACCAGTAAAACTATCAACAAAGAGAAAAGGCAACCTGCAGAATGAGAGAAAATATCTGTAAACCATATATCAGATAAGGGGTTAATATTCAAAATATATTGAAAACTCATACAACTGAATAACAAAAAGCAAACAATTTGAATTTAAAATGGGCAGAGGACCTGAATAGACATTTGTCCAAAGGAGATACAAAAATGGCCAACGGATACACAAAAAGGTGCTCAACACTACTACTCATCAGAAAAATCCAAGTCAGAACTACAATGAGGGGCTTCCCTGGTGGTGCAGTGGTTGAGAGTCTGCCTGCCAATGCAGGGGACACGGGTTCGAGCCCTGGTCTGGGAAGATCCCACATGCCGCGGAGCAACTGGGCCCGTGAGCCACAATTACTGAGCCTGCGTGTCTGGAGCCTGTGCTCCGCAACAAGAGAGGCCGCGATAATGAGAGGCCTGTGCACTGTGATGAAGAGTGGCCCCCACTTGCCACAACTAGAGAAAGCCCTCACACAGAAACAAAGACCCAACACAGCCATAAATAAATAAATAAATAAAATTAAAAAGAAACCAAATAAAAAATGAGAGAAGGAATCTCTTTGTCAGCCTCACTCATAATTTTTAAAAAAACAAACAAACAAAAAAACTACAATGAGATATGGAAAACAGTGTGGAGGCTCCTCAGAAAACTAAAAATAGAATTACCATATATGATCCAGCAATCCCACTCCTGGGCATATACTTGGACAAAACTATAATTCAAAAAGATACATGCACCCTTATGTTCGTAGTAGCACTATTCACAATAGCCAAAACATGGAAACAACCTAAATGTCCACTGACAGATGAATTGATAAAGAAGATGTGGTACATATATACAATGGAATACTACTCAGCCATAAAAAAAGAATGAAATAATGCCATTTGCAGCAACATGGATGCAACTAGAGATTATCATACTAAGTGAAGTCAGTCAGAAAGAGAAAGACAAATACCATATGATAGCACTTATATGTGGAATCTAAAATATGGGACAAATGAATCTGTCTACAAAACAGAAACAGACTTATAGACACAGAGAACAGACTTGCAGTTGCCAAGGTGGAAGGGGGTAGGGGAGGGAAGGACTGGGAGTGTGGAATTAGCAGATGTAAACTATTATGTACGGGATGGATAAACAAGGTCCTTCTGTATAGCACAGGGAACTATATTCAATATCCTGTGATAAACCATAATGGAAAAGAATATTTTTTAAAAAAGAATGTCTATATGTGTATAACTGAGTCACTTTGCTGTACAGCAGAGATTGGCACAAAATTGTAAATCAACTATACTTCAATAAAAAAAAAAAAAACTACAATGAGATATCACCTCACGCCTGTTAGAATGGCTATCATCAAAAAGACAAGAGATGGGCTTACCTGGTGGCGCAGTGGTGGAGAATCTGCCTGCCAATGCAGGGGACGCGGGTTCGAGCCCTGGTCTGGGAAGATCCCACATGCCGCGGAGCAACTGGGCCCGTGAGCCACAATTACTGAGCCTGCGCGTCTGGAGCCTGTGCTCCGCAACAAGAGAGGCCGCGATAGTGAGAGGCCCGTGCACTGCGATGAAGAGTGGCCCCCGCTTGCCACAACTAGAGAAAGCCCTCGCACAGAAACGAAGACCCAACACAGCCATAAATAAATAAATAAATAAATAAATAAATAAATAAATAAATAAAAAAGACAAGAGATAAGATTTGGAGAGGATATAGAGAAAAGAAAATCTTTGTGCACTGTCGGTGAGAATGCAAATTGGTGCAGCCTCAAAAAATTATAAGTAGAACTACCATATGATCCAGCAATTCCACCTCTAGGTATATATTCAAAGGAAATGAAATCAGGATCTCAAAGAGATATCTGCACTCCCACATTCATTGCAGTATTATTCACAATAGCCAAGATAGGAAAACAACTTAAGGGTCTGTTGATGGATGAATGGATAAAGAAGATGTGGTGTGTGTGTGTGTGTAAACATACAATGGAATATTGTTCAGCCATGAGAAAGGAGGAATCTTGCCATTTGCAATAACACGAACGGACCTTGAGGTCATTGTGCTAAGTGAAATAAGTCAGATAGAAAAAGAGAAATACTATATGATCTCACTTATATCTAGAATCTAAAAAAGCCAAACTCTTAGAAACAGAAAGTAGTATGGTGGCTGCTAGGGGCTGGGCATTGGGGGAAGTGGGGAGATAGTTGAAAGCTAAAAATTTCCAGTTAGAAAATGAATAAGTTCTGGGGATCTAAGATGCACAGCATAGTGACTATAGTTATCAATACTGTATTATATACTTGAAAGTTCTAAGAGAGTAGATCTTATAAGTCCCACGCACACACACAAAAAAAGGTAATTATGAGAGGTGATGGATGTGTTAACTAACCCTATCGTGGTAATCATTTTGTGATATAAAAGTGCATCAAATCATCACATCATATACCTTCAACTTACACAATATTATAAGTCAATTATATCTCAATAAAGCTGGGGGTGGGGGAAGAATTCCCATAATCCTTCACCTATATCTCCCAAATGTTAACATCTTACTTTACCCGTAGTACATTTATGAAAATCAGAAAATTAACATGGATATAATACTACTATAATTTACAGACCTTATTAAATTTTTACTAATTGTCTCTAATTATCTACTGTCCTTTGGCCTCTTGAGCATCCTTCAGGATGCTACATTGCGTTTAGCTGTGTCTCCTTGGTCTCTTCCAATCTGTGATGGTTCCCCAGTCTTTCCTGATCTCATGATTTTGACACTTTTGAATACTGCTAGTCAGTTATTGTGTAGAATGTGCCCCATTTGGGGATTATCTGATGTTTTCTCATGATCAGATTGAAGTTATCCATTTTTGCCAGCACTAGCACAAAGGAGATGGGCCCTCAGTGCACTATGTCAGGGGGATATGATGCCGCTATGTCTTCTTCCTGGTGACGTTAACCTTGATCATTTGGTTAAGGTGGTGTCTGCTGGGTTTCTCCACTGTAAAGTTACTATTTTTCATTTTGTAGTTAATAAATATCTTGAGGGAGCTACTTTGAGGCTATGCACATACCCTGTTTCACTTCAAATTTTGCCCACCAATTTTAATTTCCATTAGTGAATCATGCCTGCAATAACTTTTGCTATGGTGTTTGTCTAATGGTGATTTTATATTCCCCTCATTAAATAATAATATTACTACTATACAATTCCCTTGTTATTAATTATTATAAGTAACTGAAATTCTCTCTACAGGAGAGCTGTCCTTTCTCACCCATTTGCTTGTTTGCTTATAAGAGTATGAATGCGTATATTTATTTTATTCTACGGGTTATACTCTAATGTTATCATTATTTATTTTGTTACTCAAACTGTTCCAACCTTGGTCATTGGGAGCTCCTTCAGGTTGTCTCCTGCTTGCTTTTAACATGTTCCTGTCCTTTTTGAGCATTTCCTTACTTTCTGTCACCTCAAGATGCTCTAGGCTCTTCTTATATTTTCCCTGCCCAAGACCAGGAATCAACCACTTCTACAAAAAACCTGGCTCTTTTTATTTAGAAATGAAGATATGGGCACTAGGTGAGCTTATTGTCACTGGTGTCATTGCTTCTAGGCCCTCTCAGAGACCAGAACATATACATATTATATATTAACTCATGCATGCACGTCCATATTTCTGTATCTACCTACCTGTCTGTATACATATGATGTGTATGATATATATGACACACATATATGTGAACATACTTCATAGTGATAGCTCAGATTCCAATCCAACACCCACAGGGTTCATTCTAGCCTCCCCCTTTTCTTATTTGTAACTTCCTTCTCTGACAGTGAGAAACCTGGCTCTCAACATCTACAATGTATTTACTTATTTGTTCAGCCCTAGTCTATACCTAAAGTAGTTTCGGAATTGATAACCCACACTCCTGTGAGAAACAAATTTACTAGAAGTACAGTATTTGTGTGCATTCTTTTTATCTTTAGATACTTATCTGACAGTAGCAAAAGTCAAAAACTTTTTTTTCCCCAAGGTACTTAGGTTGGTCCTGTTCTTCCCCACTTCCTTCAGTGTGGTCAGGTTATACATGGTTAGGTTCATTTGTAACAACTTGTTTTCTATTCAGGGGAACACACACCATCCTGGTTAATTTTTTTTTTTTAATTTACATACAGTAAAATTCACTCTTTCAGGTTTGCAGTTCTGTGGGTTTTGACAAATATATAGACTAATATATCCACCATTACAGCCACGAAACAGTTGCGTCACCCTCCAAAATTCCCTCACGCTGCCCTTTTGTGATCAACCCCTATTTCTGGCAAACACCGATCTGTTTTCCATCCCTATGATTTTATCTTTTCTAGGATGTCACATAAGTGGATTCATGCAATGTGTAGCTTTGGGGATCTGGCTTCTTTCACTTAGCAAAATACACTCATTTTACTCTAGGGGTCGTGATCCACTGTTATCCTTATTTATTTTGTTGCTCAGATTCCCCAGTTTGGGCTGTTGCGAGTCCTTTCAAGCTGGCTCCTGTGACCCTTGGACATGTCCTCATCATGTTTCCAGCACTTCCCTACTTTCTGGCACCACAAGCTAGTCCTGGCTTATTCTGTTCTTTCCCTTTCTCAGTCCTGGAATCCCAGCCCATTTCTCCAAGAAGCCCTGTGTGCCTGGAGAATTCGCTCCAGGGGGCCAGACAACCTGTCCTCAGAGAAGAAGGCCTGGGGAGACTCATACTCATCCTCTGCAGCACCCAAGAAAGAGCAGAGGAGAGGGCTGTCCTCATCAGAAGGCACCAAGGTGACCGAATTGAGGGGCTAAGTACAGACGTGGGCTTACTGTGCCACGCAGGCTGGTGGAGGGCTCACACCAAGGCTGCCATCATTGTGCATCTGCGGCTTCTCCGGTTCCTAGTATCATTTCCAAACAGCACTGCACACGGAAGGCTGTCCAAGGATTTCAAACATGATGCTAAGCCTAGGGATGTCCCCTTCATCATGGGATGCAGCCTCAGTGCCTTTACACCAACTGCCCTACTGCTCCCAGCCATTGATCACATCAGAGTTGTTTTCATTGACTGAACCGAACAGTGACTTTCTCATCAAATTACCTCAGGTGAGGAACCCCTTGATGTCTACCTAGAAACTGTGTTTAAAACTTGTGTCTAAAATATTTGATTCTTTCGAAACCCCTTGCTAAAGCCGTTTGTATCAAGGGCAGGCTGTGATAGTTCCCTGGGGTTGCTATGGGAACTGGTGTCTGTGAATTTCAAGTGATACCTAGTTAGCAGCTGGCTGTTAGCGGCTCTTTGGAAGAAAGGATGTTTCCCTTTTCTTTGAGAATGGAACGTTCCTCTCTTCAGATTGTGAACAATTAGCCTTGGGGGATTTTACTCAGGAAAGACATGCCGCTGTGTGACTGGATTCCTGCTCACTGGAGAAGTGAGGGGCACCAGCGGGAACTGGCTCAGACTTACCCTCTGAGGAGGACGTACCAGTTGAGTCTGCCCTTCACGGGCTGAGGCTTACATCTCTGATGGAGGCAGGGAAGCCATATGGGGTCTGCAGCGTGAAAGACCGTCACGGGGGTGAGGGGGGCTGTAGGTATCAAGAACCACCTCGGGTGCCACAGTGCCTGCTGGGGCCCCCTCCCTGCCCAGGCACCAGCACCCAAGACCAGATTCTTGACCCTTCCCCCTTACATCCTGGGCTGCAGTCCCACTGCCTGTCCTCAGTGCCCTCTCAGCCATTAATAGTCACTTCAGGGCTTCCCTGGTGGCGCAGTGGTTGAGAATCTGCCTGCCAATGCAGGGGACGCGGGTTCGAGCCCTGGTCTGGGAAGATCCCACATGCCGCGGAGCGACTAGGCCCGTGAGCCACAACTGCTGAGCCTGCGCGTCTGGAGCCTGTGCTCCGCAACAAGAGAGGCCGCGATAGTGAGAGGCCCGCGCGCCGCGATGAAGAGTGGCCCCCGCTCGCCGCAACTGGAGAAAGCCCTCGCACAGAAACGAAGACCCAACACAGCCATAAATAAATAAATAAAAATTAAAAAAAAAAAAAGTCACTTCAGATGAGTTGCATTTGTTGGCTGACTGATGCCAGCATGTTCCCATGCTCCAGGTGTGACCCAGAAGCCCTTGCTCCCAAGAGCCTGCCCCTATAGGGCGTTGCTGGTCCAGGTGAGACCTGTAACCATCAGGCCTCCATAGGCCCTGGTCCTGGCCTGCTGCCCCCAATACACCGAGGCGGGGCACAGTGAGCCTCGCAGCCACGCCTGCAGGTCCCAGTCTCCCTTGCTGAATGGGTGAGGGGCACGCAGCGAGATTAAGAGCAGTGTCAGGGGCTGGGTCAAAGGGTGTGCTCCAAAGGGTTGGTCCACAGAGCAAGGGGGACTCAGGGAGGATTATACCTCACAGATGCACTAGGGCTGAAAGTCCGTTTAGCAAAGCATGAGGGAGCCAGGAGGCAGTGGGGGGATGGGTGGGAGAGGCAACCTCATGGAGAGAGCAGGTTTTCTGGATCAGGGCCTAAGAGGTCAGCACAGGTGCCAGCTTTTTTTTTTTCGTTTGGGCTCTTAGAAGACAGAGAGCTAAGGGAGTCCATAGGAGTCTCATCCACAAACTTCTGGAAGACTTTGGATGCTCAGCTGGCTAGAAGGCCCAGGGCTGAGATCCCAAGACTACCTGTAAGTACTGTTTGGCACTAAGCGGGGGTCCAGGGTCAGTTACACAGAGCATTTTCTTGTTTAACAATCAAGGGCACGTGGATGTTGTTGCGCTTTAGAGTCATCGTTCAGTAAACTTGTTTTTTGGTTTCTATTCCATATCAAGTGAACTGTATTAGTAAACAATCACGACCCATTGCTATAAGAGGTGTCCATTGAGTAAACTTGTTTTTGTAAACAGCAAAGGGAAGAACAGGAGTAAATACTGTCATCTAAGGCAGTGGTTCCCAAACCTGACTGCACATCAGAATCTGGAAAAGTGGAGTCACTTATAAACCAAATAAATTTAACCCAGTGATTCAATGGCTCTGAGGTGCAGCTGGGCTTGGATTTTTAAACACTCCCTGAGTGATTCTAATGGGTGGTCAGAGAAGACAACTCGGGCTCTAAGAACATCTATAACCCAAAACAAATTTAGATCATTCGAGAATGGCAGATCTGACTATCACCTGGAGGTAGCATGCTGTAATTTGGTTCAGTTCTTTATTAAATGAAAACGATTCCTCTAAGTTGAATCTGCACTTAGACATATCATCACTCTCTGTAAACAGGGGTAGGAGGGTCAGGAAAACAGATGTCACCCTGAGTGTCGTCCTACTCTTGGGACATGGCTCTCATAGTAGATAAGAACACAGAGCTTCATTTTTCTTCCCATTGATCCAGTGATTGTCCCCTGTCACTGAATAGGAAAGACAGGCTCCAAGGCCACACACTGCTCTGAGGAAATGCATGATTCAAACCCAAAGCATTACAGGTCAGGGGGATGTCCCAGGCACTGATCCTAAGCAAAACTGTGAAGCAAGAGTCCATGCCACATTCCATGGCTGAGAATGGGCAAGGTGGTTTCTCAGGGTTTGGAGGATGAGGGGGGTCTGGGCAGCTATGTCTACCATCATCTCCAAATTGAACCTGTGGGCAGGGGACCCCAGAGAGGGTGGTGAGAACAGAGTTGATGAAGGCCTCAGGCGCTGACTCATTGAGAAGGATAGTATCAGACTTTATGGGTGAGACCAGTGGGAGGAGAGAGTCATCCAGTGGTGGCTGCCAGGAGAGAAAAGGAAGTAAGGAACATATCTGCAGTTCAACTCAAAAGTCTCCAAAACATTGGAGGTCATTAGCCCTGACTTCCTTACTTAAGAGACATGGAGGGCTTCCCTGGTGGCGCAGTGGTTGAGAATCTGCCTGCCAATGCAGGAGACACGGGTTCGAGCCCTGGTCTGGGAAGATCCCACATGCCGCGGAGCAACTAGGCCCGTGAGCCACAACTACTGAGCCTGCGCGTCTGGAGCCTGTGCTCCGCAACAAGAGAGGCCACAATAATAAGAGGCCTGCGCACCGCGATGAAGAGTGGCCCCCACTTGCCGCAACTAGAGAAAAGCCCTTGCACAGAAACGAAGACCAAACACAGCCATAAATAAATAATAAATAAGTAAATTTTTTTTTTTTTTTAAAAAAGAGAAGACATGGAAACTGAGTCACCGGAAGGTGAGGGGACTCACCATGGTCACACAGCCAGATGGGGGCTTGGAGAGACCAGATGCCCACTCCTTCCATCACTCCTACCCCTTCTGAAAATCCTTTCTGAGCACTGGGCCCGCGACAGCATGCTCTGGATTTGGAGGATGTAACAGTAACCCCTGTCCTCAAGGAAGCCACCGTCCACTCACATGTCCTGTATTGGTTTCCTATTGCCGCCGTAACAAATCACCTCAAACAACGTAAACTTATTACCTGACAGTTCTGTGGTTCAGAAGTCCGACGTGGGTCTCACTGGGCTAGAATCAAGGGGTTGGCAGGGCTGTGTTCCTTTCTGGAAGCTCCAGGGGAGAATCCATTTCCTTGTCCTTTCCAGCTTCTAGAGGCCACCACATTCGCGGCTCATGGCCCTCTTCCCCCGGCTCGAAGGCCAGCAGTGTCAGGCGGAGTTCTCACCCTGCCTCGCTCTGAGCTCCCTTCTGCCTCCCTCTTCCCCTTTTAAGGACCTTAATGATTACATTGAGTCCATCTGGGTAATCCAGGATAACTTCCCGTCTTAAGGTCAGCTGATTAGCAACCTTAATTCCCCTTCGCCTGTAACAACACATTCACAGGTTCTGGGGATCAGGACATGGACGTCTTGGGGCCACTCTTCTGCCTGCCATGCTTTCCCATGAGTTTTGTGACAACCCAGTTGTGATGGGAGACGAGCTGGGGATCTGAAAGCTCAGGAGCTGAGCTAGGCGTCAGCAGAAGAAAACTGCAGCTGGCAATTCTCCCGGGATGGAGCCTTTGTAAGATAAACGCAGAGAAGGAAGGTTTAGGACTTTAAAGGATTTGTATGCGCCTCCCTCACCTAATCACACACAGGGTGTGTCTCCCAGAAAGTGGAAATGTTATGCAGGATCAGGAAGGGTAAGTTCTTTCCAGGGCCAGAGGCATAGTGTCTGGAATGAGGCAGAAGTTTAAAAGCTAACCTGTTATGAAGTTGGCCAAGAGCAGAGAAGGGCAAAGCTTCCCGACCCTGCCCCCACTGCACACAGGCTTGTGTAATTCTGAGCTGCTCCAGAGAGGCTCTCCAGTTCAGCCAGCAGGTGGGCATCATAGAAACTTCAACTTGAAAGGACAGGTTTGGAATGGAAATGGTCTCGCAACCTGTCTCCCTGTCTTCTGCTCTGCCTCCACCTCCCTGCTGCCCCAGAGATCTTTCTGAAAGCAAACCTGGCACATGAGTCCAGCTCAAGCCCTGCAGTGGCTTCATGTACCCTTCAGAATAAGGAAGGGCTTTTAAGCCCCTTTGCAACCCCGGTCTGCCCTTCCCTGCAAGCAGCTCTCTTTCCTGAAAACACGACCATCTTTACAGTTTCAAGGCCTCTGGAATAAACTCCCCTTCCTTCTCTTTCCGGAAAACTCTAACTCAAGACCAAATATCACTCCCCCAGGGCTTCCCACAGCAGCTGAATGGCGCCTCCTCTCCCTGTTCATGGTTCGATTCTCCCACTGGGCTGAGCATCCGGGGGACAGAGAGGGGTCATTTTCCTGTATTTCCCCAGGACCTACTGAGCAAGGGGCTGGGCACAGTGGATGCTCTGGAAATGTTTGTCACATGAAGAAGGATTATAGAAGGTTGACGGTTTCCCGGTTCCCTAGGAATTAGGAATTTGGAAGTAGAATCTGAATGTTTCATTAATGTATGATATTGGACTAAGTCCACAATTAAAAGAAAAATCATGTTGGCAGTTCTGATAGATTGCTGGCACTCATGGCCACAGTTAATGGCCCCCCTGTAGGCATCCCCCTTCCTAAATGGCTTCACGACTCCTCCCATTATGAAGCGGAGTGTCCTTTCTCACCCCCGAAATCGGAGCTGGACTTGTGACTTGCTTTGGGCCAACAGAGTGTAGCCGAATTGTGCCATTTCAAGTCCAGGCCTCTGGGGGTCTTGAATGCTTCTGCTCTTCACTTAGGACCCCTGCTTCAGCCATGAGAGCAGTCCAGCTAGAGGAAGAGAGAACAAGCCTGGGCTAGTCTGAGGAGGAGAACTGATTCATCCCACCTGAAGAGAGAACAAGCCTGGGCTAGTCTGAGGAAGAGAACTGATTCATCCCACCTGAGGCCATGCTTGATCGACCAGCCCCCAGCTCAGCCAGGAACTGACCCCAGAGTAAGCCCAGCTGAGTTAAGCCAAGCCTGGCCCAAATCATCAGAACCACCCATCCAACCTACAGTCACATGAGCAATAAGAAATGGTTGTTGTTTGAAGCCACTAAAATTGGGAGATTTTCTTACACAGCATTATTGTCGCAATAGATAACTGATACGGGACAGCTGATGGCTGAGAAGCAAATGAGAAATGAGTTCCTGGCTGTTATGGGAGAGGAAAGGGGGGAGTCAAGAGAATCTATTCTCTTTATTACTTTAACTATTAAAGTTTCACGCTAGGGAAAATGAGGCCCTTTCATCCTTTGATCTTCATGCACTAAGACTGCTTTTCGTTTGCTTTTTCCTGGAGTTCACTTGGGGACTAGAAGCAGGAATGGACTCCAGCATAATATTTTCCTGAGTGGAAATAATTAATCCAATGCTTCCTGAAATAAGGAAGCCATCTGAGACCTATTTTTTTGAACCTGCCTGATGGATCTGGTATTTGCATTCTGGATGCTAGTTTCAGGAAGAAGTTATGGGCCTGGTGGAAAAGATCACTTGAGGAAGGCTGTGTTTGGAACATCATAACAAAAACAAAGATAAGAGCCAATCTGACCCTGTAGTTTTGACAGAAGTGGAAGTGAGAAACAGGTCAGGAACCGTGGGCCTGGAATCTGATGGAGGAGTGTGGGGTGGCGATGGTCAGCTGGAATCATCCTGAAGGCCTGGAGGTGTGGTTATCAATTCAGCACATCCTGAGCACATTTCTGTCTGCCTCAGATAGATTTGGCCTCACTCCTAACACTTCCTCATAACTCACTGGGCCTGATTCAAGGCTCATTTGGGAATTGCCCCAAAGCACACTTCAGAATTTTTCCTAACAAAGATGAGGAAGGAGGACAGAGGGATTGCTCTGCCCCTGAAATGTATCCACCACTCTAAGCCCAGCTCAAATCTCACTGCTTCCCTGGCTTCCTAACTGGAAGGACTCTCTCCCTCCTCTGAATCCCACTAAGAGTTCCTGAGGGCTGCCAGGCACAACATCTCTGCTAGCCTGACGTGTAACACAAGTGTTTTCTAACTTTCCAAACCTTGAAATCTGTCTTCACTACTTCAGGTGCAAATGCTCAGCGTTTAAACTAGCTGAGTAAACTTTATTTTTTCATTTGAAGTTTTTAATTTTCCTTAAGTTGATAAGACAATTTCAATGAAGTTTCACAAATAACACTCAGATGTAACCAAATAATTGTAGTTTCTTTTTGTTAAATAATTGAATTGCTTTTCCTTACAAACTCCCATTCAACATATGGTGAGGAACTAACATAAATCAATTTTTTTTTAAGGATAAGTGTCTAGTCTTTCAGATATCTTGGCTCCTTCTTTTTTTTATTGAGGTATAGTTGATTTACAGTAGTACATAAATTTCAGGTGTACAACATAGTGATTCACATTTTTTAAAGATCATATAAAATTTTAAAGATTAAGGGAGAACTTGGGAACCCAACACCACATATAACATTGCTTCCATGGGAAATGCGTTCTCTGTTCTGAAACAGCCAGCCTGCCACTGACCTTCCATTGAGGCATCAGTCATTTCCAAAGTGGTCATCTTCAAGCAAAGGAGAAGTACATCTGCCTGCAGGGTTTTTAATGTTCATTAAGAAATGCATTCAAAGATGGTTTGCATGATTTATCGGTCGCTCTAGTTCAGTTCACTCCTTTGACCAGAATTTTCCCCAACCTCTGATCCAAGTTTTCCTCCCTTTCCTCCTTCTCACACACCTCAGCTCTTTGCTTTCTCAAGTGTTCTGACTATGGGAGGGCCATAGTGTAGAATCATTATATGTTCCACAACAGTGGTGGCCTCATGTGATCGCCTGCTCTTCCCACCTGGGTCCACGGGAGTCCACAGGCCACTGAGAGTGCTCCCTCCTGGGAAGGGTCCGTGGGGCAGTGAGGGAGGGAACAAGGGTGGAGACACTCGGGTGCAGCCAGCAGACCAGTCAAAGCCAGGCTGGCAGTCAACCGTTGACAGATGTCAGACCTCAACAACTACTTTACCATGATTTTTCTCTTTCAATTCTTCTTGTTTATTTTTAAATAAAAAATAAATATGGAAATAAGGAAATTTTCAAACATACAAAAGTAGGAACATATAACGAACCCCCTGTCACCTAGCTTCAAAAATTGTCTATATATGGCCAATCTCATTTTATCTATACCTCCACTCATTTCCCTCCCTCTTAGTTATTTGGAAATAAATCCCAAGTATCGGGGCTTCCCTGGTGGCGCAGTGGTTGAGAATCTGCCTGCCAGTGCAGGGGACACGGGTTCAAGCCCTGGTCTGGGAAGATCCCACATGCTGCGGAGCAACTAGGCCTGTGAGCCACAACTGCTGAGCCTGCGCGTCTGGAGCCTGTGCTCCACAACAAGAGAGGCCGCGATAGTGAGAGGCCCATGCACTGCGATGAAGAGTGGCCCCCACTTGCCGCAGCTAGAGGAAGCCCTCACACAGAAACAAAGACCCGACACAGCCCAAAAAATAAATAATTAATTAAATAATTAATTAAAGGTGCTAATAATTAAAAAATAAATTAAATAAAATAAAATTAAAATGATCTGACCATCAAATAGCCAAGGCTCGCAGGGAAATCGCTGTCCTCTCCACCTGTGACTTCTGTAAAAAAAAAAAAAAAAAAAAAAAAAATCCCAAGTATCATATCATTTTTTTCCTGTAAATATCTCAGCAATTCTAAAAGACAAGGACTCTTTAAAAAAAACAAAAAAACAAAAAAAAAAAAACAACACAACCCAAAATATTATTAACAAATCTGAAAAGATTCAGTGCAATCTATATCAAAATTCTAATGGCATTTTTCACAGACATTTTTTTAAAATCCTAAAATTTGCATGCAATGACAAAAGACAGAATAGCCAAAACTATCCTGATCAAGAAGAACAAAGCTGGAGGTACCAAACCTCCTGATTTCAAACTATATTACAAAGCTATATTAATCAAAGCAGTATGGTACTGGCATAAAAACAGACACATATACCAATGGAACAGAATCAGGAGCACAGAAATAAGCTCACGCACATACAATCAACTAATATTTGACAAAGAAGCCAAGAATACTCAATGGGGAAATGAGAGTTTCTTCAATAAATAGTGTTAGGACAACTAGATAACCACACACAGAACCCCTATCTTATACCACTCACAAAAAAATTAACTCAAAATGGATTACAGACTTAAATGTAAGACCTGAAACTGTGAAACTCCTAGAAGAAAACATAGGGAAAAAGTTCCTTGACATGTGTCTTAGCAACAGTTTTTTCTGATACAACACCAAAAGTACAAACAACAAAAACAAACATCAATAAGTGGGACTCCATCAAACTAAAAAGCTTCTAACCAGCAAAACAAAATATCAACAAAATCAAAGGCAACCTATGGAATGAGAGAAAATGTTTATAAACCATATATTGGATAAGGGGTTAATATCCAAAATATACAAAGAACTCATACAGCTCAATAGCAAAAGAAAAATATGATTAAAAAATGGGCAGGGGACCTAAATAGACATTTTTCCAAAGAAGACATGCAAATTCCAACAGGTACATGAAAAGATGCTCAACATCGCTAATCATCAGGGAAATGCAAATCAAAACCACAATGAAGTATCACCTCGCGCCTGTCAGACTGGCTTTTATCAAAAAAGCCGAAAGATACTGGGACTTCCCTGGTGGTCCAGTGGTTAAGACTCTGTGCTTCCACTGCAGGGAGCCCAGGTTTGATCCTTGGTCGGGGAACTAAGATACCGCATGCCGCGTGGTGCGGCCAACAGTGTGGAGGTTCCTCAGAAAACTAAAAATAGAATTACCGTATATGATCCAGCAATCCCACTACTGGACATATACCCAGAGAAAACCATAATTCAAAAAGACACATGCACCCCAATGTTCATTGCAGCACTACTTACAATAGCCAGGTCATGGAAGCAACCTAAATGCCCACTGACAGACGAATGGATAAAGAAGATGTGGTACATATATACAATGGAATATTACTCAGCCATTAAAAGGAACGAAATTGGGTTATTTGCAGAGATGTGGATGGATCTAGAGACTGTCATACAGAGTGAAGTAAGTCAGAAAGAGAAAAACAAATATCGTCTATTAACACGTATATGTGGAACCTAGAAAAATGGTACAGATGAACCGGTTTGCAGGGCAGAAATTGAGACACAGATGTAGAGAACAAACGTATGGACACCAAGGGGGGAAAGCGGCAGGGAGGAGGGTGATGGTGTGATGAATTGGGAGATTGGGATTGACATGTATACACTGATGTGTATAAAATGGATGACTAATAAGAACCTGCTGTATAAAAAAATAAAATAAATAAATTTTAAAAAAAGAAAAATAATTAATTTTTTAAATCTACATTAAAAAAAAAAGACAAGAGATAAGTGTTAGCAAGGATGTGGAAAAAAGACCTTGTGCACTGTTGGTGAGAATGTAAATTGGTGCAGCCACTATGGAAAACAGTATGGAGGTTCCTCAAAAGATTAAAAATAGAAATACCATACGATCTAGCAATCCCGCTTCTGGCTATATATCCAAAGAGAATGAAGTTAGGATCTCAAAGAGGTATCTGCACTCCCATGTTCATTACAGTATTAGAATAGCCAAGACATGGAAACAACCTAAATATCTGTTGATGAATGAATAAAGAAGATGTGGTATATTTTATTTTTATAAATTTATTTTTGGCTGCGTTGGGTCTTCGTTGCTGCACGCTGGCTTTCTCTAGTTGCGGTGAGAGGGGGCTACTCTTCGTTTTGGTGCGCGTGCTTCTCATTGCGGTGGCTTCTCTTGTTGCAGAGCATGGGCTCTAGGCACACGGGCTTCAGTAGTTGTGGCTCGCGGGCTCTAGAGCACAGGCTCAGTAGTTGTGGTGCACGGGCTTAGTTGCTCCACGGCATGTGGGATCTTCCTAGACAAGGGCTTGAACCCGTGTCCCCTGCATTGGCAGGCGGATTCTTAACCACTGCGCCACCAGGGAAGCCCCAGATGTGGTATATTTATACAATGGAATATTATCCAGCCATAAGAAGAAGGAACTCTTGCCATTTGGGACAATAGGGATGGACCTTGAGGGCATTATGCTAAGTGAAATAAGTCAGACAGAGAAAGAGAAATACTGTGAGATTTTATTTATATGTGGAATCTAAAAAGACCAAACTTGTAGAAACAGAGAGCAGAATGGTGGTTACCAGGTGCTGGGGGCAGGGGAGATGGGGAGTTGCTGGTCAAAGTGTACAAACTTCCAGTTAGAAAATGAATAAGTTCTGGGGATCTTACACACCGCATCGTGACTATAGATAACGATACTGTACTATATACTTGAAAGCTGCTAAGAGAGTAGATCGTAAATGTTCTCAAGACAAAAAAGAAATGGCAATCATATGACATGATGGAGGTGTTAGCTAACACTATGGTGGTAATCACATTGCAATATGTAAGTGTATCAAATCAACTCTGCAGAACTGAAATTTACAGTGTTATATGCCAATTATATCTCAATAGAGCTGGGAAAAAATCTGAATAATAATAATGCCTCAATATTATCAAATACCCAGTCAGTGTTCAAATTTCCAAAGTGTCATATGCCCTAATTCTTTTAAACAGGTTATTTGACTCAGGATCAGGTAACTTCCACACAGAGCAACTGGTTGATTTGTCTCTTTTAATCTGTGTGTTCCCCCGTGGTCTCTTTTTCTTTTTTCCTTTGGAATTCATTTGTTGAAGTAACTGAGTTGTTTGTCCAGTACAGTTTCCTGCAGTCTGGACTACTTCCCCGTGGTGTCATTTTACACGTTTCTCTGCCTCTCTATTTCCTGTAAGTTTGTGTTGGAGCTACGGGCTTGACTGGACTCAGGTTCCCTTTTTGTTTTTTGGCAAAGCTCCTTCACAGGCGGTGGAGCCTCCTTCTTCCAAAGGAGGGTCATGTTTGGTTGTCTCTCTTTTGACCATATTAGCCATCACTGCTGCTTAGTGCTTAGATATTCAATCATTAGGCTGCCCATGTTTTTTTCTTAATTGAGATATAATTCACACACTATAAAATTCACCATTTTAAAGTGTACAATTCAGTGGGTTTCTAGTATATTCACAAGGTTGTGAAACCATCATCACTATCTAATTCCAGAACATTTTCATCACCCGCAAAACAAAGCCCACTCCCATTAGCAGTCACTCCCCATTCTCCCCTAACCCCAGGTCCTGGCAACCACTAATCTACTTTCTATCTCTATCGATTTTCCTATTCTAGACATTTCATATAAATGGAATCAAGTGTGGTCTTTTGCGACTGGCATATTCACTCAGCTCAGTGTTTTCAAGGTCCATCCATGTTGTAGATGTATCGGTGCTTCATCCCTTTTTATTCTGAAATAACAAGCCATTGTATGGACAGACCACATTTTGTTTATTCATTCATCAGCTGATGGACATTTGGGTTGTTTCTAATTTTGGGCCATTATAAATAATGGTGCTATGCATATCCATGTACAAGTTTTTGGATGGATGTATGTTTTCATTTTTCTTGAGTACAGACCTAGGAGTGGAACTGCTGGGTCATACGATGACTCTATGTTTAACATTTTGAGTGACTGCCAGACTGTTTCCCACAGCTGGTGCACCATTTTACATTCCCGGGAGCAGCGTATGAGGGTTCTGATCTCTCCACATCCTTTTTTTTTTTTTTTTTTTTAAATAAAGGACCTTTTTTTTAAAAAAAATTATTTATTTATTTTTATTTTTGGCTGTGTTGGGTCTTTGTTTCTGTGCGAGGGCTTTCTCCAGTTGCGGCAAGTGGGGGCCACTCTTCATCGTGGTGCGCGGGCCTCTCACTATCGCGGCCTCTCTTGTTGCGGAGCACAGGCTCCAGACACGCAGGCTCAGTAATCGTGGCTCACGGGCCCAGTTGCTCCGCAGCATGTGGGATCTTCCCAGACCAGGGCTCAAACCCGTGTCCCCTGCATTGGCAGGCAGATTCTCAACCACTGTGCCACCAGGGAAGCCCTCTCCACATCCTTAACAACACTTGTTACTGTCATCTTTTTGATTATGGCCCTCCTGGTGGGTGTGAAGTGCTCATGGGTTTTGAATAACTCCTTACCCAGGCTTGGGTTGCACACACTCAGCATTAAAGCTCAAACACACCGTGTTTTCCAGGCAGGCAGGTAGCGCTGGTTCCCACATGCACGCTCCCTGCCGCGCTCCTGTGGTATGTGCTGCAGGGAATAAAAGCTGAATGAGACACAACATCTGTCCTCGAGGCGTTCAAGGTCCAGTCCAGGAGATGTGAAGTAGCTCTTCTGTTGGCAGGAAAAGAGGCCCCAGCAAGTGGGCTCCAGTAAAGGGAAGGTTTGCTGCAAGACCTCCTTGGGGGTCTAACAAATGAGGACAAGAATCGGGTCTCTCTCTCTCTGCCCCCCACCCCATCCATCCTCCTCACTCTCCTGCCTCTGCTCACTGCCTCTCTCAGTTTACCCACAGCCTCTGTACCCCCATCTCCCAATTTTGACTGACAAGTGGCTCCAGGCTCCACGTGGTCCCTCTGCCCAGCCATCAGTCACGGTCACCTAATGGCTCAGTCTCAATTCTCTATCCCACACTCTCCGGTGGGCATGTGTTTCTGTGCCAGGCCCCAGAGGCCCATGAAGGGTCCCCTGGTCCATCCAGCTGTGGCCAGGGAGAGGAGCAGGGGCCTGCGGGATGAGAGAGAGCCTTCCAGACCCCGTGGTCAGGGCAGACGCTGCCACATCAGGGGCAGGTGAGGTCTCTGCTAGGCCTTCAATAACTAGGAATTAGAAAGATGGAGAAGAGGGGCCTTTTATTCCAGGTACGAAGGTGCGAAATGACAAGATGCTCTCAAGACCCAGTGGGTGAGTGGTTTTGGAGAGAGGGAGAAGTGGAAAAGAACAGAGAGGCAGCCTTTGTTGCATGGTTTGGGGTCATGATCGTTAAGCTGGAGAGCATGGTCCTATTGTACAGATCAGTGATTTTCTAACTTATTTTTAGCAACAGACACCTTTCGTTGCCACATCAAATATTACCCAGAAGCTTCCTGCATGAATCCAAGGAGAAAGAAGGGCCGCTCTGGTCAGAGCAGAGGTGGGGAGAACAAAGTGGCTTGTCCAGGCTCCCTCCATCACCTCTGTCCCCTCATCCTCACCTCAAGGTCCCCCCAGCAATTCCTGGAGCTCTGCAGAACAAGGACAACCTCTGATGGGCCCTGGGCAGCTACGGGAGGGTTGCTGCAGAAGAATCAGAGGGTCATTTGAAAAGGGAAAGGATTGAGCAGGCTAAGAAGAAGGGCAGGGAGCCTAGGACCATGGAGGGGCGACCACAGAGATGGACAGGCTTTAAGAAGAAAGATGGCACAGGATTTGGTACAGTTTGAGGGAAAAGGAGAATCCTCGTTAAGGGTGGTTCTGAGCCTCAGAGACTGTGGATGAACCACGTGCGACAGGGGACCTGGGGGGAGAGGAAGGTGACAAGCCTGCAGACATGCTGAGTTGGCAGCAATGGCAAATAAAAAACCCAGAAAAACAGGTTACTCCATAAGCTGCTGAGCAAAAGCGGGGTCCCCACTGCTACCCTGAGGGGCAGAGCAAGGCCAGCCTTCCCAGAGGCTCCACTGTCTTGGGAAACACCTAATCCAAGCAATTGGCTGAGGGCTGTCTTGGTTGGGGCAGGGAGGTTTAAGGTCTGATGAGAAGTTAGAGTTAATTAAATCATACCAAATTACAGTAAAACCTCATTACTTCAGTCTTGGTTAATTAAAAATAGCGACTATTTCAAAGCCACTGCTAGGCCCCAACCAACCAGACGCCTTTTTTCTACTGTTTTAATAAAAGTGCTGAGATAAGCCGAACCTGGTAAATGCAAAATCCAGTGGGGGGTTGGAGAATTTTTCTTTTTGTTCTTTGGATTTCAAATTAATACGGTTTTATTGTAGACAAAGTTCAGGTACCTGTATGCAGCGATGCCAGCAGGATGCCAACTGCCAAGCAATAGAGCTCTAAAATAATTAATTTTTCTCCTTGGCCTGTCAACCTCATACGCCTAGAACTATAGATCCTGGAGTTTTTCCCCCAGAAAATCTTCTTTGTGTATTAGGAGAATCCAGCCCATGCACACAAAATCAATTTTTGAAAAGTACTACTCAGTCCACCAACTATTTATTTTAAAAACAATTAGTCAGTAGTTAGCTACTGTCTTCAAAATAGAGCACTGACCAGGTGTCCAGTTCTAGGTGGGAGACCCTGGCAGGGACCAGGCGACGCCTACACGGCCAGTGCTTCCTGACCAGCTTTGGCATTTGTTCCGGCCCTGCCCTGCTCAGGGACTTTGTGGATCTTGCTGCAGCTGGTCTCAGGGCCTGGAATTCACCTTGCTGTCTGGCTGGCCCTGCCCAAGCCCCCAGGGCTCCCTGTGCCAGGCCCAGATGCATGCATCAGAGCTCCACAAGGTGCAGGACCTGGTGAGTCTGCTCACTTATCTTCCCAAACTGGAGCCCCAGCCTGGGCACAGCACAGGCCATGACTCTTTAGGAGACAGGGGACTTGTTCAGAAGGGTGACTGTCACTTTCAAACCATATACAGTCACATAGAAACAAATGAACATGTTTGAAATTTGAAAATTCATGATTTTCTCTTTGGTGAAAATAGCTACTTTAAGAAGACAGGTACGGGCTTCCCTGGTGGCGCAGTGGTTGAGAACCTGCCTGCCAATGCAGGGGACACGGGTTCAAGCCCTGGTCTGGGAAGATCCCACATGCCGCGGAGCAACTAGGCCCGTGAGCCACAATTACTGAGCCTGCGCGTCTGGAGCCTGTGCTCCGCAACAAGAGAGGCCGCGATAGTGAGAGGCCCGCGCACCGCGATGAAGAGTGGCCCCTGCTCGCCGCAACTAGAGAAAGCCCTCGCACAGAAACGAAGATCCAACACAGCCAAAAATAAATAAATAAATAAATAAATAAATAAATAAATAAATAAATAAATAAATAAATAAATAAATAAGACAGGTACACGGCTTCCCTGATGGCGCAGTGGTTAAGAATCTGCCTGCCAATGCAGGGGACACGGGTTCAAGCCCTGGTCTGGGATGATCCCACATGCCGCGGAGCAACTGGGCCCGTGAGCCACAATTACTGACCCTGCGAGCCACAACTACTGAAGCCTGTGCACCTAGAGCCCGTGCTCCGCTGCAAGAGAAGCCCCCGCAAAGAGAAGCCCACGCACCGCGAAGCCCACGCACCGCAACAAAGAGTGGCCCCCGCTCACCGCAGCTAGAGAAAGCCCGCGTGCAGCAGTGAAGACCCAATGCAGCCCAAAGTAAAATAAATTTATTTTAAAAAAAAAGAGGACAGGCACAAATTATTCTGGGAAAAGGGATTTATCGCTGAAAGAAGTAGTCTTAGCTTCTTCTGTCCTTACTGCTTCTTCCCCGTTAGTCTGTGTAACTCAGTGTATTCGTTTGCCAGGGCTGTCATATCAAAGGACCACAGACAGGGCGGGCTTCAACAACAGAAAGTTATTTTCTCACCGTTCTGGAGGCTAGAAGTCCAAGATCAAGGTGTCAGCAGGGTTGGTTTCTCCCAAGGCCTCTCTCCTTGGCTTGCAGATGACTGTCTTCTCCCTATGTCTTCATAGGGTCTTCCCTCTGTGTATTTTGTCTCCAAACTCCCTCGTGTCATAAGAACACAGTCATATTAGATTGGGGTCTCAACTAATGACCTCATTTTACCTTAATTATCCCTGTAAAGAACCTGTCTCCAAATACAGTCACGTTCCGAGGTACTGGGGATTGGGATTTCAACATATGAATTTTGGGGTCACAAGTCAGCCCATAATACTTGGGAGCTGGCATCATCTGTACACAGACTAGAATTTAGATTTAATACCCTGAAGGCCCTTTGAGTTGTCAATGATATGCAAGACACATAAAAATATTCCAAGCCCTTTAAATCCGAATTATTAAGTAAAAATAAATATTTCTACAGTGTATAGAGGTTATGCCATGTTTATTAATCTTATTTGTTGATAATCTACTTTTATGTTTTCTTACAGAACAACTGCTTATGACATGTTATGCTTTCACATAAGAGGGCTGTGCAGAAGGAAAAATTTTCTGAGTTATAGTATAGTATAGTAATGATACTTGAATGCAAATTCTGTTATGAACTTCCTTTGTAACTATATTTAAATAAGTCATAGCAATTATTTTTATATGATATTTAAAAATACTCGTTTTTCATTCTTTACAGATCTTGTGCAGTAGTTATAAAAATAACTGGACACCTGTCAGCATAAGACAAGAGGTTGGTAAAAAAAAAGAAAAGGTATCTCAAGCTGTAATCCACAAAGTTTGTCATACCACTTTATACTTTCTTCAACACAGCTTCGGATCTCTGCCCAGCACCCCACATTCCTTCCGGCAAATTCTCCAATACTGACTATTCATTGTACAAAGGGCTAAGGTTTCAGAGAAAATAAAAACTAAAAAACGCTGTTTGAGAGCTTTGGGCTCTCCCTCGCTGAGGTGGGTCCTTGCCGACAGGTCAGAGTTCAGCAATCAGCACTCCGAGGTGCACTCAGCACTCAGCCTGAGGTCCTGCCTGGCCCCTCTGTAGGAAGCCAGCCTCCATCCTGCCCCTGAATCTGCTTCCTTGGGCTACAGGCAGCCGGCACTGCCCTACAGCCTGTGCTTCTCTGACTCCTACCCCGACCCGTTGCCTAGTTCTGACTTCTCAGAGGTTGTTAAGCAGACTCCTTCTGCTTCGCCTGCTCTTTGAAGGTAATCCTGGGCACATCACACTTGGGATTGTGTGTTCCCTGTGTGGCCATCACCACTCAAGGCTCTGCCTGCCTCATTACTTCCCTCCATCAGGAAGGACCCATCTCTTCACATTTCAAAGTCTGGGGCCTTGGTTTGACTTCCTGTTTCTCCCGAGTGTCAGGGCCCTGACACTGCCCGCCTTTGCAGAGTGTGTGACATACACCCTTGGAGCCAAGGTGGAGCCAAACTGGAGACTTCCTGGGCTCCTGGCTCCTGCCCACCACGCCCATCCTAGGAACATCCAAACTCCAAGAACCAGGTTAGCAACGGAGAGGACTGTGTCCATCAACAGTGTGAGAAATGCTGTTTACTACCCACTTTGCTCCCCTCCTCTCTCCAGTTCCAAAGCTTTCCAAGTCCCTGACGCTGTACAGAGGCCATGGGTAGATTGTACAAAGCTGCCTGCCAGGCCCTCAATCCGGTCAAACCATGGCTCTGCCCTTGCATGACTGCTGACCCCCCTTCACCTTCAACCCAGACCCAGCACCTCTCCCCGCCACCTCCTCAGGCCAAAAGGGACCTTCATTAAAGAACTTCACCCTTGCTCCCTGCACCTCTAGACAAGGAAGCACAACCTTTTCAGAAACAGATCAAATTATATTAAAAGATCTGGGACTTCCCTGGTGGCGCAGTGGTCAAGAATCCACCTGCCAATGCAGGGGACATGGGTTCGATCCCTGGTCTGGGAAGATCCCACATGCCGCGGAGCAACTAAGCCCGTGTGCCACAGCTACTGAGCCTGCGCACTGCAACAACTGAGCCCACATGCCACAACTACTGAAGCCCGCATGCTGCAACTACTGAAGCCCGTGTGCCTAGAGCCCGTGCTCCATAACAAGAGAGGCCATTGCAATGAGAAGCCCATGCACCACAACGAAGAGTAGCCCCCGCTTGCCGCAACTAGAGAAAGCCTGCGCAGCAACGAAGACCCAAGGCAGCCAAAAATATATGTATAAATAAATAAAAGAAACTTAAAAAAAAAAGATCTAACAATCAAGATATTTTAAATAGTTACAAAGTACAAAGCATATCTTTGCTAAATAGATGGGTTAGTAAATGGACAGGAGCTGACTGAGTTCCTTATTCACAGAGCAGCTCTGGACATCAGGAGAGCATGAGCAATGGCTGGGCATGGACACAGCCTCATTAGACTTACGAGGTCATTCGAGTAACTTAATGAAAAGCAGCCACTCCTCGGGGCTGCATCTTCCCATTCTGGTCTGAGTTGAGCTGTTGGGTACGCAGCTGTTGTGCAATGGTGCTACCTGGTGGTCCTTTGTGGAATAACCACTGTAGTGGCTGCTCTCCTATCACTGAGTTCCTGAGACTGAAATGTCTGATTGTTTTCCCTGTGGTCCACTGTCTGCCCGTGTGTCACCACAAATGAAAGGCGTGAACATTGGCATTCCCCTCTCTTGCTTTTATTTCTCTGAAAAATGAAATCGCCCAGTTTTCTTCACTGATACATTATGGGAAGAACAGGGGATTAAAATTAGGAGATTCAGGCTCATACCCCACTTAGCCAACCTGCTTATTACAGGACTTGGGAAAGTTACTCAGCGCTCTTAGCTACGTTTTCCTTATCTGGAGAGCAAAGATAATAGTAGGATTCTTGTGGGGATGATATGATGATATACATAACACTGTGAGCACGGTGTCTGGTCCAGGAGAGGTGATCAAAATCAAGCACACCTAAGCTGTAGAGTCCTAAGCCATGGTGATGCATTCCTGAAGGAGGCTTAGCTGGTTCTGTCTTCAGTGGCTGGAATATAATTGTCTCTTGGTCAAGTCCTACCCATTTGCTGGCTGTGGCTAAAGTTGTAATGGAGGGTGTGTCCCAGCAGGTGAGTAACTGCTTAGAGCCGGGTGGACACAGTTTGGGGCAGTGCCCACCACCTGACACTGGTCCCACCGAGTATGCAAATGGTGAGGCGGGTATCTCTGTAAACTCTGACTCAAGGCCAAGTGGCAGTTGAAGTAACTAAACCCTCTAAGCCTTGGTTTCTTTGTGAAATGAGGCTAATGTAACAAGGTGAGCAATTTAGTAAAACAAAAAAATTGGTCTTTGGGGTTTGGTTTGGTTTCAGCCCTGTGGGTGTGGGGTAGAAGTGGCATTTGCTAATGCTTTTGCTCTGAATGCCCAAAGGAAGAATAGAGCTTCTTCTTTCCCCTTCCCTGCTTCCCATTCTGGGAAGCAGAGGTCATTTTGGGGTTTCTGAAAGGGTGCACTCTCTCATCTACCCACCCCAACTCCGCAAGTAAAGAGCTGTTATGTTTTAGGCCCCTGGGGCGGGGGAGAGGGAGTCATCTGTGTGGTTCCAGAGGGAAGGGGGGGATGAGAGTGGCGGCTCCAGTCGAAGAGGGGAGTCGACTGTGCCAGGGGAGACGGGGGCACAGGGGTTGTGGTCTCAGCAAAAGGGGAGGAGTCGCGTCGGGGTGGGCTGGCCACGACTGCCCGCAGGGACAGGGCATGAAGACCCGGGGGCTGCACCAGGACTCGATGGCGCCGCTGCCTCCAGGGACCAAGACGACTGAAGAGCCAGTCTCGGCAGTGCCATGCTGAGGCCCAGAGCTCCACTTCCTTGGACCCCAGGAAGCAGTAAAGGTCCTCGCACACAACCGAAGGGGTTTCCTTCCGAGCCTGGGAGCTCGGAAGGAAACTGCTAACTGTTGCGCCTGGAGGTCGCGGAGCGGATCCACACCCACTGCCCTGACGCGGCAACCTGGGCCCCGCAGTACCGCTCAGGGCCCGCCGCTCTGTCCTGGCCGCGCCAGTTTCGCGTTCCAGGCTCTGGACGCAGAGGCCCCACGCACGAGGAGGAGCGCAGGGAAAAGAACTTTTACGACCCACTTCCTGAGGCGCTGCCGGCAGGAACTACTTGTTCATAATCAAGAAATTCTGGCTTCGGGGCCCACATCTGTAGTGGGAACGTTGGCCGGTCAACACGCATCCTCCGGGCGGCCCTGAACGAGGTGCGGAGGAGAAAAGGATCCTCTGAGTCAGAGAGAGAACGCCGCGGCCACCTTCAGGGGCTCAGCTCACGACAGGGGTGCCTGTCCCTCTACGGGGAAGTCCCCTCCCCCTCACTTCAGTCCGAAGGTGCAGTGACACCTGCCCCTCCAGGGCTCAAGGGCGTGGCCTCCCTCCTCGCAGGAGAGGGGCTTCTGGCAGTTCCTGGGGGCTCAGGCCAGCCCTCCTGCCCTTTTATTCTCAGCGCCTCGGCCATACCGCCGCCCGACTCTGGAGCTCTCTCAGCCCCTCCACTTTAGTACTAGGTGTGCTGTGGTGTGAGGAGGGGCCTCTCACAGCTCCCCAGCCCCTAACCTCCCCCATTCAGGTCCCAGTGCGCCCCAAAGTGTCCCAGAAGAAAAGTGAACTCTGTCTCAGAAACACTGAAAAACCACCAAAGGACGTGAACTCACCTTCATCATTTGGGAAACAGGCATAGTTCTGTTTGTTCCGAAACACGCTTTTCACCACCGGGAACGGAGAACAGAGAAGAGTTCTGAGAATCACGTTAGGAGAGGAGCCCCGCTCTCCCCACTTGCCTCGGGCAGGGAGGGCCAGGACCCCAAGCCCCTTCCCACAGTCGCACCCTGCTGAGGGCTTCAAGCGTCTTCCCATTACCCCATGACTCACAGATCCCACATGTGAAAGAGACCCTGAAAGAGATCTCCCTTTTGACAAATGAAGAAACTGAAGAACAGAGAGGTTATGGGCTTTGCACACAGCAAGTTAGTGGCAGAGCCGGGATGGTTCCTCTGCGCCTGGGCCAGTGTGCTTGTGCTACAGGCTCTGGCACGGTGATTCTCAGCTCCTGCAGCCTATTAGAATCACCTGGGGCGCTCTAACCCGCCCCCTACCACTGCCCAGGCCCCGCCAATTAAATCAATTAAATCGGACCCTCGGGACTTCCCTGGTGGCGCAGTGGTTGAGAATCTGCCTGCCAATGCAGGGGACACGGGTTCGATCCCTGGTCCGGGAAGATCCCACATGCCATGGAGCAACTAAGCCCATGTGCCACTACTACTGAGCATGCGCTCTAGGGCCCATGAGACACAGCTACTGAGGCCCACACACCTAGAGCCCGTGCTCCGCAACAAGAGAGGCCACCACAATGAGAACCCATGCACTGCAGCGAAGGGTGGCCCCTGCTCGCTGCAACTAGAGAAAGCCCACACACAGCAACGAAGACCCAACACAGCGAAAAATAAATAATAAAAAAAAAATTAAAAAAAAAAAGAATCGGACCCTCTGGGGGCAGCCGCTGGGGGGTTGGCAGTTGTAAAAGTTCCCCTAGTGATTCCCTGTGCATCCGGAGCGGAGACCCCTCTAGATTCAGGCATGGGGCTTCCACCCTAGCTCCAGATTGTGTGGCTGTGTGATCTGAAGAAAGTCACTTACCTTTCCGAGTCCCATTTGCAAACTGCTATGGAATGATGCCCATCTTCCTGATTAAGAGCAAACAGAAGGCTCAGGACACCGGAGCTCCCCTGGAGACCAAAGAACAGGCATCATGAGATGTGATGGAATACGGAAAGATTTTTATAAGCTTGGTGGACTGTGGTTATTAGATTCTAAAGAATGGTTTTCTGGGGGAAGGAAATCCAAAAAAGAGGGGATGTATGTATACGTAGAGCTGATTCACTTTGCTGTACAGGAGAAACTAACACAACACTGTAAAGCAACTATACTCCAATAAAAATTAATTATAAAAAATGATTTTCTGTTTCTACAAGGAATCCGAAAAAACAGGTGATGGCCATTCTTTACTAGAAGCCTATCTGGAATAAGCCTGCCCCTACAGAAACCACTTTTGAGCAGTGAGGCCGCAGCACAGTGGCAGGCACACAGTAGGTCCTCAGTGAATGTTGGCTTAGTGAATGCAGATGGGGTGGGAGGCCAGTGTCTTTGAATGCACCCTGCTATGTTAAAAAGCCTGTCAGAATAGCCCTCGGCCTCCTGTGGAGGGCCCCTGAGTCCAGGCCAGGTTGGTGAGCACAGCTGTGCCCGCAGAAGTGCAGCCTCGTGGCCTCTTGGGGCCTGCCACACCCTGTGGGACAGGGAAGCACTCCCAACGTGCCGGGAGAGCCCAGGCAGCCCTGGCTTTGTGGTTCAGAGAAGGTCAGAAGGATCATTTTCTTCGGAAAAAATATTCATTAAAGCAGATCTTTCCCTCTTAGCAAAAAAAAAAAAAAACACAACAAACAAACAAGTAATTTCCTCTAGCAGTCTTAGCCAACATTTTTTGGCAAATCATCACTGGACAGGGAGACCTGAGGGGCATGAGTGATCACTGTGGCAAAGGGTCAGCTGAAGAACAAAACAGCAGGCAATAGGGAGCCAAGGTGGGTTCTTGAGTAGGGGAGGGGCCTGGTAAACCCAGGGCTAGAGGGCGGATGGGAGAGGGTGGTAGAGCAGAACCTCAGCTAGCCACTAGGGCCTTGGCTCCCTAATTGTAGGAAATCGCTGAGTCCTGTCATCACTTGGGCCACCTACCCCTCTGACAGCTCCAAACTTCCACCCCAAGACCCCCTCCCCCCCCAGTCCAAATGCTTCGCTGTATGGTTTGTCTTACAGACAAGTTGCTGAGCATAAGACAGTGTGTGCCCAGCCAGCCACGGGCCATCCCATTTCTTTTGTGCCAAGCCTTGGGGCCAGAGGACCTCCTCATCTTGGAAGATCCTGTGAATAGTGGCAGTTGTCATCTTTCTAGGAAACCTGTGGTAATGATAATAATAATGATAATCGTAACTGCCACTTACAGAGAATATCCATGTGATGCTGAATCCATCCAGGCCCTCACCCTGACCTCACCTTGGTCACTCTTCCCTTGTTCACTCTTCCCCAGGGCCCTGGCCTGATGCTGTTCTTGAACTTGAGAGGCAGGTTCCTACCTCAGGACATTTGTACTTGCTGTTCCAGATCCCTGGGATGCTCCTCCCCTCAGTGTCCTCAGGGCCCCCTCCCTGACTTCATTCAGGTCCCTGATGAAATATCACCTTCTCTCTAACACAGCTCCCACCCACCCTCTCTCCTTCTTGATTTTTTTCACCTACCACTCCTGACATACATGTTTCTTCGCCCGTTTGGCTCCAGCCACCTCACACTTGTTTATGAGCTGCTGGGAACAGGGACTTGATTTTGTCACCACTTCTTTCCCAGAGCTTATTGATGGCTGGACCGTCACAGGCATGCAGAGGACCTCTGTGGAGTAAACAATAGCGGGGCAGGCACATGAGAGTCACCCAGTCCTACATCGGTAAACAGACCTCGGTAAACACCAACCCTCTGAAACCCAGAGGCGGAGGTGGTGACCTTAAGGGTCGTTGCAGCTCCAGGACTCATGGCTCACTGGGGTGAGAATACAGTGGGTGTCTGTACAGCCCTCTGGATCTTTGCACGGCGGCTCCTTTCTTTAGGACAGAGGCCCTGGCACCTCCCCAGCGTGGGAAATGCCTTATTCCCATGGTTACGAGGGCCTCCTGTCTCTCCCCACCTGCCACTGGAGACCAGCAGGTCCTGGCCACCTGTGTCCACCTGCCAGCCCCTCTCAGCGCACCGCCTGCATTATTTCCTCTCTGGCACTTTTCTCTATTTGCAATCACCTCTCTTCTGTATTTGTTTACTTGTTTAGAGTCTGTCTTTCCATCTAGAGCAGAGCTGTTCCTCAGAAATATAACACAAGGTACAAACATGAGCCACATAAGTGATTTTACATGTTTCAATAGCCACATTAAAAAAAGAAGAAATAGGAAATACTATTTTTAAAAACATTTTTTCTGTAACCCAATATATCTAAAAGATACATAATCACGACATGCGATCCATATAAAGTACAGGATGTTTTACATTCCTTTTTTCTCACTAAAAGTCTTGGAAATTCCGTGTGTTTTTTACGCTCACAGCGCATCTCATTTCAGATTTAGCCACACTTCCGACGCTCAGTGGCACACCTAGGGGTAGGGACCTGGGCTCTCCTGCTTTCACTGGGTCCCCAAGCCCAGAGAGGAGCACTCAGGAGGCAGAGCAGGTGTTCAGAACATTCCTACCGACGAGGGAAAGTAAGTGTCGGTGTGTGGGTTAATCCCTGGGTATCCTTGGAGCAGGGGCCGGTGGAGCAGATGCGTGTATATGTGTGTGAGTGAGTTTACCTGTGCGCAAGAGAGTTTGGGTCTCTGGAATCAGACCAACCTTGGGTCAATCCTTCCTCTGGCACTTCCTTGGGCCTTGGTTTTTATTTTTTCTGTGAAAGTGAGGATGGAGGTACCTTCTTACCACATAGTGTAGTTGAGAGGATTAAATAGATAAATAGATAGTGCATGTAAAAGCATAGGGCACTGGCCGGGTAAATAGAAACTTCCTTTTCTCCCTCCCTCCCGCCCTTCCTTCCTTCCCAGCTCACAGGGCTGTTGTGAAAATCAAATGAGACAATGCCGGGATAGAGCACAGAAAACTACAACCCTGTGTGACGGCTGCATCACTCACTCATTCAGTGGTTGCCTCGTGGACGGAGGGCCCATCGCATGCTGGCCCTGTGGGCACAGTTCACGCTGAATCTGCAGCCCCTAGCGTGGTGCCTATGCTGACTTAACAGGTGTTCAGTGTAAATGTTTACTGAGAGAATGGGTGGGTGGGTTCTGGGGAGGTTGTAGCCTCTGCAGCTGTCAGTGCTTCCGGAAGCCACAGGAAGCCTCCACCTGTGGGAGAACCTGGGCGGGGAGGGGGGAGGGTGAGGGGTGGGGGGAGGGGGGGAGGGGAGGAGGGGTGGGGGAGGGGGAGGAGGGGAGGGGGAGGGGAGGGGGAGGTGGGCGGGGGAAGGGAGGGGGAAGGGGAGGGGAGGGGAGGGGAGGGGGAAGGGGAGGGGAGGGGGAAGGGGAGGGGGAGGCCCCCCCCCACCACACGAGGCTGCACCGTTCTGGAGCCCAGGCCTGTGAGCTCCCTCCCACCTGTGTCCCCAGACCTGGGCAGCGGTTTGGTGAGGGCACAATCCACAGGGCTGCTCACCCTTCCCGCTCAAAGCGGGGTGGGCTCTTCTGAGGGCAGATCCCATCCTCCATTCTCGAAACATTTCTGCGCGAATAGACGCCTCAGGCGTCGGCTGTTTGTCTTTGGAAATGAGTAAAAGGCATCGCCCAGATTTGTTTCTAAAATGGGCCTGGAAAATGTTCAGGGAAAGATTTATTTTTGCAACCGGGTTTCTGCCAGGCACAGATTGTATATCTTCTGTGAAAACGTCCTGGCTGATGAGAGGAGAGAGCCGAGAAGCAAGGCTGGTGTTGAGGTCCACGGCCGTGTCTGGACCGGGCTGGGCGCCCGGCCCACGGAGGCCGGTTCGGGCTGCACAGGGCTTGGCCTGAGCACTTCCCTCCCATAGAGGAGCCCCCTCTCACTGCAGGGAATGGGGCCACCCCGCTGCACCCACAGCTGCCCCGACAGCTCTTGTGCAACGTCCAGTGGAGACCGGATCGCGGGGCACGTGATCCCATTTCACACGCACCAGGAGAGCCTCTGTGTCAGGAGCCCGCGGCCCCGGCGTCTGAGGCCGAGCTCCGGGATGCCCACCGTCTCCCGCGGGAGCGGGCCGCTAGGTCCGCACGAGGCTCTTCCGCGGTAGGAGGGAGCCAGACGCAGAATAGAAGGCGGTACCTCAGGGGCCTCGAACCCTCAAGGGCTCCATCAACAACCACGAGGGCGGCCAAACTGAGTTCCCTCACCTCCTAGTAGCTCACGATAAAAACTACCAGGTATCGGGGAGGCCCGGGGAGAGCAGCCGGCAGAGCGCCCACCCCACCCTGCCCTCCCCTGGGCCCCAGCCTCCTCCCCAGCTCTTCCGGGTACCTGGCTACGGGGGTGCATACGCTTTGCCCAGGGTCTTGCCCACATTTGGGGAGCCCCACGTGTGTGCCTTTGGCCGGTGGCTTCTCCTCTGTTCTTCAAGATCTCGACCCCGTAATCCATGGACCCTTGGGCTTCATAGGGACTGTAGCCGCTTCCCACTGTCCCCCCCACCGGCTGTCCTCGCTGTCCGTGGGCAGCCCCAATAACCTCTGCCTTCTTGCCTTCTTCCCAACCACGTGTGTCCTCCTTGGGTTTCCACACACAGTCCTGCTTCCCACCCACCCTGCACTCTGGGAAGGCAGCGAGGGGGGTCTGTAAGCTGTTTTCAAGATTTCAAAAAGCCCAGAGGAAATCATACATTTACCTCAATGAGGTTCCCAGACTAAATAAAACATTACGTTTATTTGCTTTGGGCTGTAGTCATATCAACTCCGTGTGGTAACAGTGGTTATCTTGACTGATCAGAAACACTGATTGGCAGCAATATGTCTTTGATGAATAAAACTCAAAGGACAAATTATTATTCAATAAATGTAGTTTGTTGGGTAGATAAAAGCTTTCGAAACATGGAATCCCTTGAGGAAAGAACTAAAAAGGATCTTTCGTGGTGAAAGGCGTGGGGACCTCTGATCTACACGAATGTCATACTTTCATTAAAGCACAGCACACACATTTTCCCATAGGCCTTTGATGCCAGATTTCTCATTAGCGAATGTGACTTCACAGCATTTCTACAAATAATACATTGTTCATGCCAGCTTCTCCCAAAGTGTGGTTCACCAAACCCTGCTAATAGGTGTTCCTTGGGAGTTCATAGGAAAGGGTCCATGATCAAAAAGGTTTTGGGAAAAACTAGCTAAACAATGTTAAACCATTTATTATGGAATTTTTCAGAGCTCTCAATAGGTGACACGAATTGAGAATCTCCACGAGGGACACAGTGTGCGCCATTCCTGGCAGTTGGTCAGGGATCCGTTTTTTTTTTTGACGCACATTCTCAAGTAAGTGTTCCACAGAGCACACTTTGGAACCCATGAGTTTATGATGACAAAGATGACCCAAGAGCCCCGTGACAGCCATAAGGGTGGACAAAAATAAAGAGGAGAAAGATGGATGAAGAGACAGTGGAGGGTAGAAGGTGGGGAGCCAGCGCCAGAGCGGGAGGGATGGACATACCAGCAATGGCAGCACTTCTGGAATCATCTCTCTGCTCTCTCCCTGCTCCCTCTGCAGAATGGAGATGGAAGACAGGTACGAAACAGGGGTGGCTGACAGGCCGTGTTATCCCAGGGCCCTGGATTCAGAGGAATAGCTCAAGTGACTTGGGGAATTTTGCTTAATTGCTTAACTTGATTTCCAGCCCTCATCGTGTTTTCTCCTGTGAAAGTAGCAGGAAGCAGGGAGTTTATGAGAAGTGTGTCAACAGCCTTCAGTGAAACCCACTTAATAGGATCCTACCTGACTCCTCATCTCTGCAGGCCCTCCGAGTTCCCTCTTCCTTCCTCCGGGGCCACCCCAGCACCTACGTGTAGACCCACACAAAGCCGCCTCTAGGCTTGCCCCAGAACAAATGACATGATTCTCAGTGTGCAGTTACAGTGTGGCTCTGAGACATGTCCAGATGCAACATGAAAATTAGGTGACATCCAGACGTTTTCCCAAATGTGAAGACTCTAGAAGAACTCAGAGAAGGCCAGTATGGAAAAGGAGAAGTGGTCTTGTGAAGACTTCTCCAGGAAAATGCACAGACATGTGGCTAAATCTGCTTTCTGCATCTCCTTTGCAAAGAGAGCAAATGGAACACCTAATCAGGAGAGAGGAGACAGTACCTTGCAGGCAGCTGAGTGGGGAAGGAAGAGGGAGAGAAGGAAAAAGGAAAAGGATGCACTTTTAGCTCCTATAATATGCCAGGTCCTTTCACCCATGTTCTTTTATCTCATCCTCAGAGATTCCCAGTGAAGTAGATTTATTACCTCCATTTTACAAATGAGAAAACCAAGGCTCGGTAAGATCCATGGATAATTAATTAATGATCTGTAGCCCAAAGTCCCACAAGCTCCCCCTATGCTCTGCTGCCTCTAGGAATTCAGGAGACCTGACTTGATTTAAGGAAAGTGATTGCCCAGTCAAGAATTCAAAAAGAAGACTCTGGAAGACACAGCTGAGAAACTGTGAGGAGGGCCGTTTCAGGAGGAAGCCAAGAGGTTCATCCCTGTTTCTTGCCTCCCCAGTGTCAGGGGCAGAGAGTGTGAGGCAGTGACAAACCAGCAAGAAACCCAGGCTGACCCCTAAGGAGCTGGCCAGAGAAGAGACCACTGGCCATCTGGGCTGTGATGCTTGAACCAGCACAGTCTCAACAGCAAGAACATGGCGGATGAATTCCTAAACCTGTGATTGGAAATGATTGAAAAGCTTCATCAGAATCTAGAAATGATTTCCATTTGTGCTTTCTAATTGTGTAGAACTTTGAATTTTGCATGGAAATTTCGAATCTCTTTTCTCTTTTTACTCATGTTAACAGTCCTGGGAGGTAAGGGGTGGATTAGCAAGTTATTAGTGTTTCCACTTGACAGATAAGGAAAGTAGGGCTCAGAAAAGTAGGGGGAAAGGCATCCTTTATGCCTGACAACTGGTGAATGACAATTCATTACTTTTCTACACCTCTTGATACAGTACAATATCTAATCTAGAAACACCCCTAAGATGAGCCATTCAGTGACTTGAATTGTAGTTAACATCTGTGGCAGAACGAGCACCAGAACTTGAGTTTCCTGGCACCAAGAGTCAGAGTACCCCTTCCTGCCATCCCATTTCTAGATTCAACCCAAGAAGTCACCTTCCTGGGCTTCCCTGGTGGCGCAGTGGTTGAGAATCTGCCTGCCAATGCAGGGGACACAGGTTCAAGCCCTGGTCTGGGAAGATCCCACATGCCGCGGAGCAACTGGGCCCGTGAGCCACAATTACTGAGCCTGCGCGTCTGGAGCCTGTGCTCCGCAACAAGAGAGGCCGCGACAGTGAGAGGCCCGCGCACCGCGATGAAGAGTGGCCCGCACTTGCCACAACTAGAGAAAGCCCTCGCACAGAAATGAAGACCCAACACAGCCAAAAAATAAATTAAATAAATAAATAAATAAATTTTAAAAAAATTAAAAAAAAAAAGTCACCTTCCACAGATTTCCAAGGCTTTACACTCCAAAATGGCATCCAGTCTCTGGAAATACTTTCCGGTGTACTGAGAGATGGTCACCAAAAGTCACACTGACCAGGGTATGGTGACTTCACGCCCAAGCTATCTGCAACCCAGGAGGTGTCTGGAATTTACCCGGCGGTCTTCTGGAACCACAAGCAGATGACTGTTTAGTAAATTAGCTACCAGCGTTAATGGGAAATTTAACACCAGTGCTTCTTCCCAGTGACCTCATTTGTTGAGTCAGACTTAATTCTATCACAATCCTCTGAGCTCAAGGATCCAAGTCAGTGGATGGCGTGCTTCTGAGGCATTCTCAGACTGGGTACTACACTTGATCGCCTTAAGGGACGGGGAAAAAAATTCTATCATTCAACAGTTGCTGGGTTTCAGTGACATATCCGTTTGGCTGCCCTGCCCCCCGCCTTTTTTTTTTTTTTTTTACACAGTGAATTCAGCCAGGTACTTTGGAATGCAGACATTAATTCATCATTAATTATCAGATAATGTTGTCATCAAATGTTGGTAAGGTTGAGTGATGCTGAAATATTATTCTGAGAAGAGCATTCTAAAAGCTCTGCTAGGGACTAGCAGCCAGTTTAGGGCAGTTAAACTTAGGGGTGCTGTGCTTTCTGCTTGTTATTGACACGGCTTCCACGCTGTGGGAATAGAAATGGGCTGATCATATAATTCATTATTATGTTCCCCTGGTGACAGAGACAATGGGCATTTTAAGACAGGAGAATAGAGAGTTTTAGAGTTATCAAGTCACTGGTTAAGATAAGAAAAAGAAACAAGAAGGTCAGTTAAAATAAATAAGCCCTTTGGAGCCCACATCAGGCAAACAATTCTTTTTAATTAAGGAAGAAATTTAAAACACGACAGAAGAGAAAGGGGGCTTAAAGACAATTTCTGTCAGTGTGAGGTATTTTCAGGAAAGAATTAGGGCAACTAAGGATTATTATTTTCTTAAGCTTTTGATTGAAATCTCAGACTTTTATCCGTTCTGCAGTTAGAAAATCAAGAGACAAATGGCTCAACCTCCAGAGGGTGAACCAAAGGCTGGAAATCACCTGGAGCTGTTGAAATTCTGGGGGAAAAGTCAGTGGGAAGGAGGGAGCTGCTCAGCCAACACACTGAGTAATCCTACTTCCTCCTCCTTAGCTTCATGTCTTGGCCACATGGCACGTGTGGCCTTGCCACGTGTCTTGTGGATCTTAATTCCTGGATCAGGGATTGAACCCAGGCCCTTGGCAGTGAAAGCGCCGAGTCCTGACCACTGGACCGCCAGGGAATTCCCAACATCAAATAACTTTTGACTCTGCACTTTCCCTCTAGAATTTTCTCCATCAAGGTTGCCCTCTCCCAGGGGGTTAACTCAAGCCTTCACCCCTGCAGGCATGAGTTTCGGGGACCACTGTCTAAGGGACAGGGCTCTCGTCTCTCTGGCAGCAGAGTGAATTCCTCAGAGCAAAGACCATTCTTTGTCTTTACCAACAAACCCGCACATAGAGGGTGCCAGTCTCAGCTCTTGAACCATACAGGTAGTTTAGCTCCCTGCCAGGTAAAAAGACCTCACTAAAGTCTCCAGCATTAAAAAAAACGAAAAAACTTTTTCTATTTTACCATTGGGAAAAAAATCTCTTGGCTGTGTAGGAGTGCTCTCTTAAGCCCCTACCATGGAGTGTTACACACCACTGAAAAGAATAAGATCTCTATCTGCTCAAGCAGAGGGATTTTCTTGGTGTATTTATTGTTCAGGGAGCAAAACAAGTGGCAGAGAATTGTACACTGTGTGAGGCAACTTTTGTAAAACAAACAGTGACAGAAAAGGAGTGACACCCTTTACGTGTGAATTTGTTTGAATGCACAAGGAGAAAAGGGCAAGTTTTTAATAACTGTTACCTTGGGTTACAGGCATAGGTAAAGGGACCGAGAGACGTAAGAAAACACGTTTTGGGGAAAGCGCTTATAAACAAAGACAAGAAATGCACGTAATAGGGTAGTCATTACAGGTGTTCATACAGGGGTTAAAACGAAAAACAAAAACAACTTGGAGTTCAACCCTGGAGTTTCATTTTAGCAGATGCAAACCACTCTATATAAGATAAACAACAAGGTCCCACTGTAGAGCACGGGGAGCTATAGTCAGTATCCTGTGATAAACCGTAATGGAGAAGAATATGAAAAAGAGTGCACATATAGATGTATAACTGAGTCACTCTGCTGTACACCAGAAACTAACACAGCACTGTAAATCCAACTTTACTTCAATTAAAAAAAATAAAAAAGACAAAAGAGAGTCACTGTGGTACAACCACACATTGCAATTCCTCCTGCGCATAGATGAAGACAGAGAGAAGTTGGGGTAGAGCCCTCCGGGTGGTGGTGATGAGACAGATTTCCCTCTCCTCCCCCTGCTCCTCTCCCTTCCCCCCAGCCCTCCTTCTGCACTTCCTCCCCTCCCTCACCTCCTCCAGGAAACTGGGCCGGGCTGTGGTATGGCTTGCTCTTTGCCCAGGGTCTGTCACACCACCAGAGAGCCGGTGAGCCTCCAGAGAGGGCAGGTCTGGGTCTTCCTCCTGCTTCTATCCCTCCCAGGATCTGGCGAGATAAGTGACTTCCCCAAGGTCACAAAACTTCCCACCCACCAAAACAGGCCCAGCCCCCAGTTCCCCCAACTCCAAGTGTGTTCTTTCTCTCCTGCATCAAGTGGCTGGAGGAAATGAATGTGGACAGATTTTTGGGCTGCTCTGACATCCCTGCCCAGGGAATCCAAGTGAGCTGAGGGCCGGGTTTGTCCGCCTGATACAAGGGAAGGCACCCACCAGCTCCCATCATCCCGGGGGAGCCGGTTACAGGCAGCTCACTGCGTCAGCGAGTCTTCACTTTCCTGCCCAAAGGTGCCCCCTCATCTGGAGGCAGGTAAAAGCCCCACTGGCACCCGCCGTCGGCCTGGGGATCACTTTTAGTGCCCGTACTCTTGCCAAATGTGCTGTTTTCTGCCTTTACCATATGCTGGGCCGCCTGGGGCCGGCGCCTAGGCTCTGCGGGCCTGGGTGCTCCCTGCCTCTGGGCCTCCCTCGCATCCCCACCTCCAAGCACCCCTCCGGCCCACCCTGGCCTCTGCGGGCGAGCGCTCCAAGGGGCTGCGGGGGCCCGGCGGAAGCACAGCCCCCAGGCCCACGCAGGCGCGGAGTGCCGGGAGATGCCGGCCGGGTCTGGGGTGGGGGCCTGTGCCCGCATCCGATCCCTGCCCCCCAACACCCCATCGTTGCCCATGTTCTCATCTCAGAATATCACCATTTCCGTCTGCTTGCATAAGCCAGGAACTCGGGGCTCCACCTTAACACCTCCTTCTCCTTCATCTCCAGGGGAACTAATTGCCGAATCCTGTCCATTTCGTCTCCTAAACATCCCTGGAGCTCATCCCTGCCCAACGTGCTCTCCTCTCCTGGCTGGACCACTGCAGGGTCTCCTCCTGGGCTCCTTCTTCCCTTTTGCCTCCCTCCAGACTAACTGAATGGGGATGTCTGGAGGTGAGGCCAGGGTATGGGTCCTTCTCAAACTTCTCCGTGCTTCTTACACATCTGGGGCTACAAATCACCACTCCAGGCCACTCTGCACAGCAGCCAAGATAATTGTTCTGAAACACCTATTTGATCTCTCACTCCCCTCTCTACAACCCCTCACAGGCTTCCCAGATGGCTCCTCTGAGCAAGACAACACTCCCTCCACAGCCCACACAGCCAGGCTCACCACTGCCACCCCCGATGTCTCTGGAAGTCCTCCCCGCACCCTGGCCTTCCTCCAGCCCTTCTCATCCTCCACACTCCCTTTGGCCAGAGTCAGCACATGGTCTTCCCCTCCTGGGAGCCTCTCCTTCCGCATCCCACTCTCACAAGCTCTCGGGGAACTCTTCTCTCTTCCTTCTTCACACTTCTCTGTTTGCAGTTATACATTCCTAAGCATGATTGTTTGATTAATGTCTCCCTTTCCCCACCATGAAGGCAGAACTATGTCCGAATTTGTCATTGTCACAGCACACGCTAATCATTCAGGAATGTTTGGTGGATTGAATGACTAGATAATTACAACACGCGTTCAGGTGAAGGCAGTGATGGTGGATACACAACTGGGAAGATCACAACCCCAAACTGAAGGAGGAGGCATCTTATTGAGAGATAAAGGACTCACTGGACTTTTTCTGGCCAGGGCACTGGGGCAGGAGGAGGCGTGCTCTGCGTAGCGGGTGCAAACAAGGCTGTGGAACAAGTAATCCACAGGAAGTAGCAAATGGGAGATAAGACTGGAGAGATGAGCTGTGACCAGATCACACAGAGCCTTGAGCTCCAGGCTGAGGGGTGTGGGCTTGATGCTGTGGGCCACGGGGAATCCTTGAACACTAAGTTTAGCGTGGAGAGGCCCTCACTAGTATTTCCAGTACAAGGGCAGCATGTCACCGCGGGAAGGGATCTGAGCTCATTTAAGCCCAGCCCTTTCATTTAGGAGGTGAGAAAGTTGAGGCCCAGAGAGGGAAAGTGATTTCCTCAAGGGTACACAGCTGACTCCCAGTGCAGTGCTTTTTCAAAAAGAAAAGAAGGATCATCTCAATTACGTCAGTCTAATTTCAGCCCCTTATTAATTTTGTACATTGCTTCCACCGATCAACCTCCTTTTCTTTGCCAATTATTAGACAATATATTTGTTCATAAAAGTATTCCTCCTGGCTAGGGACTTCCCTGGTGGCGCAGTGGTTAAGAATATGCTTGCCAATGCAGGGGATGCGGGTTCGATCCCTGGTCCAGGAAGATCCCACATGCCGTGGAGCAACTAAGCCCGTGCACCACAACTACTGAGCCTGTGCTCTACAACCCGCGAGCCACAACTACTGAAGCCTATGCGCCTAGAGCCTGTGCTTTGCAACAAGAGAAGCCACCGCAATGAGAAGCTCGCGCACCGCAACAAAGAGTAGCCTCCGCTCACTGCAACTAGAGAAAGCCTGAGCGCAGCAACGAAGAGCCAATGCACCCAAAAATAAATAAATAAACAAATGTATTAAAAAAAAAAAAAAAGTATTCCTCCTGGCTCCTGTTCTGTTGGCCATAGCTGCTTAGACGGCCTGGCTTCTGGGACTAACTCTGCCATTTACATACAGTGGTGCCTTGGGTCATTCCCTCCCCTCTTGTGGACCTTTAGTTTCTGGCTTGCACTGTTAACTGCAGACTTCCCAGAGAGAGTCAATATAGGGAAAGTCCTCTGCTAGGCCAGTCATAATGGAGATGAAAGTTCAGAGGCCCTGTGGCACCCTCAAGCTAATAACTTTGTCCAGCAGCTAGGCCCAGAAATGGCCATGAAGACACTTTCGAAGACCTGACAATAACTCCCTGGTGAGCCTAGCTGGGCCTTTCTAACATTATTTTTAACACCTGCCCTCAGATGTTTTGAAGAGGCACACGGAGGTGTCAGGCATCGGCGAGAACTGTGTGTGTAGGATGAGGCTCTGAGGGAGCTGCTGGTGAGCCCTGAGCCTACACAAGGATCTAAAAAGGAAGAGAAAAAGTACACAAACTGCAGCTGGTCATCATTCCTCTTCTAAACCCTATTACATCATATCTCCCCAAGGACTGACTCTGTTCCTCCTTAAAGAACTTGTGAAGCATTCTTTTTTTTCTAAAAACAGTTCCTTCTACAAATGAAGGAATCCCCATGGCAACGATTTTATGTCATTGGAGCCCTAAGAGGGAAGTAGAGTGGGAGCTCTTTGCCTCTGCCTGGGATCTGAGGCCTCTCGTTTACATGAGTCTGAGAGACAAAGAAATTGGCCTAACCTTCAGCCTTCGGCTGAGGTAGAAGCTCAGAGGAGTCTCCGAAAGAAAACAATAAGCAGGGCTATCAGAGCGAGCGCCAGATCCACAAGCATCTGAGGAAGACGCGGGGAGAGCGCAGAGGAGGGCGTGCTGTTCTGCAGTCTGCAGGGGGAGAGCCCGGACCATCTGCTATCCTCGGGGGGGTGGGGGTGGGTGGCTGGGCGGGGGCTGCCGCCCTGGCCTCTTCCCGAGCTGTGCTGGGGAGACCGCCTTCCCTTCTCCTTCCTCCTCCCCACACCCCACCCCTTTTTTTCCCTGTGTCAGGAAGAATCCCCTTCCCTCTCGACAGAATGGGAAAAGAATGAAAAGAACCACCTCTGGGCAGACTTGGCCTGTAACACTCCTTTGACAGAGAAGAAGCGGGGCCGGGTGCCCTGCTTCGGGCCAGCAGGGACATGTGGGCGATGCTCGCCCAGCAGGGCGCGGAGCACGTGTGGGCGATGCCGCCGCAGTGGGGACTGCCTGGAAGCGTCCAGCTCGCTGCAGGGCGGTCCCCGTCTTTCCCATACCGCCATGGCTGCTCCCCTCATCCTTCCCGTCCACAGGGCGTTCTGCTGGCATGACTCGGACCCACGACAGCTGCAGGGACTCCTACGGGGCCCCTATCCCTGTGTAGGCTCAGGGCTCACCGGCAGCTCCCTCGGAGCCTCATCCTACACACACAGTTCTCGCCGATGCCTGACACCGCCGTGTGCCTCTTCAAAGCATCTGAGGGCAAGTGGCCAAGGTGGGGTTCACCTCCTGACTCAGGGGCCGTCAGCACCTCCACCCAGCCCCAGGCCCACCCTGGACCTCCAAGGCACAGAGAGACCAAAGGCCTGGGGAGCAGAAGGGCTGAGTCTCACCCAGCTGGAGACCACGGTGCTTTCTCCATTGGCTGGGGGACCTCTCCTGCCTCCTGAGCCCTGGGGTGCTTCTGTCTCTGTCCCTTTCTCTCCTGTTTGGCTCAGAGCCTTAATCTCCACACCACCCACCTCAGTGTCCCATTCAGGCCCGCCCTACTTACCATGTCCAGGACTCCGGAACTTTCTCCTCACCTGGGAACTGTCACCCGCCTTCGCTTTACAGCTTCGCATTAGGAACAGTGAAACAAGATGACCTGGTGACAGGTTGTTTGGGCCATGGGCCTCCCTGGCCCCCTCCTGCAGGCTTCCCGGTCAGCGCATGAGGGGTCACCGCCTGCCACCTTAGCCAGTGCCAGCTGCTTCTCTCTCCCTCAGGACAGAGCCTCACCCACGGCCAGGTGGTCTACCTGGGGGGCTGGCTTTGCCCACCCTGAGGTCTCTGGGGAGGGGAGGAAGGGGAGTAGGAGGGAGGGGAAACGTGACCATCCCCAAGAGAGGAGCCCCCGGCAGCAGACCCTAGGCATTCTGGGTCAGTGGCCCTGCCCAGGCATGCACGCAGACGGTCAGGTGGGTTCGGCTTCTTTCCAGTTCTTCTAAATGCGAATCACGTGTGCTTGGGCGTCGGCGTCCGTTCCTGCGTTTGCTCCTCGTGGCCCACAGCGTCCACTGCTCACCATCCTAAAGAAAAAGAGAAACGACACACCCTTACTCACCGTTGCCTCCACTTCAGGCTCTGAGGTCACTGCCCTTCTTCCTCCCGTTATCTGACGTTTCCCCCGCAGGCCCGTGTTTGTTGCCGGGAAAGAGACTGAGAAGACGAGATCCTGTCCTCAAGTCCTAGCAACTACTGCCGGGCAAAGGATAAACCCCTCAGGGAGGGCGTCCAGATGAGACGTGATGTACGCCACCTCTTCCTTCGGCTGGGGCTGCCTTTATTTCTGGATTGGGGATTTAACAGTAAAGGTTTTCAACTGGTAAATGTCCTTTGGGTGAAGCTTGCCCCAGGTTACGATATAAATAGTTGTTCGTATGTCACCCCAAGTCCCACGGAGACGGGACTCTTCCCTAAGGCTGAGCACAGCTCTCTGGCAGTAGAACGCCCCTCCGCCACTAAAAGTGGTTTGAAGGCCCTCTCCCCACCCCCTTCGGAGCGCCTTAGGGGCCCCAGCGATTAGCCCCATGCCTGGCACAGAGTGGGTTCACAGTAGAACGGACCTGATGGGCCCAGGCAGCTCGGGGGTGAGGAGCAGGGCCGGTCCTAGTGGCACTAGAGGGGCAGATCCCGGCCCTGCCGCTTCCCACCTGGCTTCCCACCTCCCTGAACTTCCTCCTCTGTAGGACAGGACTAGTACTGCCCGACTCAGGGGATTGCTCTGAGGGTCACAGACTGTGTATAAAATTAGAACAACAAACGACAAGTTGACAAATCCTTCCCATAAGGGTTTTTCTAGAGAAGCTCTTAGGTATGCAGTTGAAAGGGAGACACGTCCAAGGAAGAGATTCTTCAGTCAACAGACGTTTTTTGAGCACCTCTGTGCTAGATGCTGGGGGACCTAGGGGTGCCTGGGAACAGGGGAACGACGACGGAGGGGCAGGGAAGGAGGTGAGCTGAAATGGGTGGGCACAAGCTGGACAGGCAGGATCCAGAGGGGCCAGATGAGCCGCCAGGGTTGTGGCCGCCCAGCCAGCATCTTTCGCGACCCGGGCACCAGGAAGTCATGGAGAGCAGCATCTTTTCTGCCCTCTGGTGGGGACGGAGTTGGGGCAGAAGGGCCATGCGGAGGACGTGGGTTCAGCCCCTGTGTCTGCCAGAACGGTGGCTCTGATTTCAAGGCAAGGAGGGAAAAGACTTAGAGGGAAAAGGTTCCCCATTAGCCTTGGGAGATAGAAAGGGGACCTGAGCAAAGGGCTGGGGCTGGTTCCCTGGAGCACAGAGGAGTGAGAGCAGGCAGCAGGCCCAGAAATGTCTCAGTGTGGCCTGAACAAGGCAAGACTGGATTGAGAGCACCCCGGCATGGCAGGAGAGCGGGGGACAAGCTTGCAGTGGCGCTGTCAGGCCCAGAAAGTCTGGCTGGCTTTGGACTTGCTGTTGAGCAGAAGCCTCTTCTGGGATGTAAATTCATGCCCTTCCACACAGTGAGCCTGGAGGGCTTTTCCTGCTTCCAGATGAAATGAAGTCACATCTTCGACAATCAAGAACTTTCACATTGATCCTAAGTTCCTTTTTAAAAAGATGCTACAATTCAAATGTCCATCAATGGCTGAATGGATAAATCAAATATGGTATATCCATACCATGGTGTATTACTCAGCCATTAAAAGGAATGAAGTACTGACATATGCTGTGACATGGATGAATCTTGAAAATCTTAGGCTAAGTGAAATAAACCTGACACAAAAGTTCCCATACTATATGATTCCATTTATATGAAATGTCCAGAATAGGTAAATCCATAGAGACAGAAAGCAGACTGGTGCTTGCCCAGGGCTGGGGGGAGGGGAAAGGTAGTGACCGCTGAATGGGTAGGGGTTTTCATTTGTGGGGATGAAAACATTTTGAAACTTGGTAAGGGTGGTAGTTGTACAACCCTGTGAATGTAACAAATGCCACTGGATTGTACACTTTAAAGTGGTTCATTTCGTGATTTTACGTTATGTGAAATTTGCCTCCATTTTTAAAAAAATTGCAGATGAAAGAAGAGAAATGAAATGCTGTCACGGATGTTCTGATGCCGTCAGGGCCCACCTCAGGGAGTGACACCTGACTTACTCCCCTCCCTGCCTGCTGGGATGCTGCCACAGACAGGCCTGGGTTGTCAGCCCCTCACAGGGCACCCCCCCCATTACACCCCCCCTTCCAGGGGCCCCACCAATGCCTAACTTGCGTGGGGGTATAAAGTTCTGACCCCCTCTGCCCCTTTACTCCTCTGAGTGCCCAGCTTCAGAGCGCCCAAAGGTCCGCTGAGACACACCCCAGCTCGATTCCTCCCTCTGCCCATGCCTGCCCCCTTCCCAGATGCACATCCCAAGAATTCCCCCTAACATGCCCCCCCCCCGGCAGCCCTCCCCCTCCAGAGCCAACCTCCTCTCTGGGTTGGCTTCCTGGGGACCCCCTGCAGCAGACTCCTGTACGGGAAAGCGTTACGTACCCACGCAAATCAGCAGGGCGACAGTCTGGACCACTCGGTGACCCGAGGCCAGACCATACTCTTTGTGGTCATGTAGGACAAGACTGTGTGAGTCTAGGTGCCGCCGGTGTTTCTGTTTTTATCATCTGAGGAGCAGGATTGCAGAGCGGGCCTGTCTTGGCATTTCGGTTTCACAGTTGCTTTGGGACCCCTGCCAGGACAGGGCCCCTGACTGGGAGAACTTTGGAAAGACATTCACCCAACCACCCTGATCCCCCAGGTTACTTGTTTCCAAGGCTTTTAAAAATAGAAGTGTGAAAACCGTGTAATTGCCAAGCCTTGGGGTTCTGCGCTTCTGTGGCCACGGTCACGTTGGAACGCAGCCTTGGGATGCAGGAACAAGTCCCTGTTGCCCTGTCTGTGACTCAGATGGCGCAGGCACACTTGGAACGTCGTCGGGTGCCAGGCCACGAGGCCCGAGGGGGCAGCAGTCACCGGGCAAGCCGAGTCTGCGCTGTAATCACTCAGGGCGGCGGAGGGGCCGGAGCAGCCTTCCGCCACCCTGGCCTCTCCTTCAAACCCTGGGCTGTGAGCAAAAGGGATTCTTGCCCCGTAAAGGAGGTGGAGATGGGAGATGGGGAGTCTGGGAACTCAGGCAGGTCATGAAGTCACATCCTTAAAATTTCTGCCACTTATCTTCAAAAAGAAAATATCAGAACTGCCTATTTCACCAGGTCCAAGCAGTTTTCTTTAAAAAGTATTTTAAGAGCCTGGAATAAAGCAGGATAACATATCAAGAATTTACTTAAATGCGGCAACTTGAAATGTGTGATATTTTGCAGAATCGGGGCTGACGTTTACTTTGGTGGAAATGATGAGGGCGGAGTGGGCTGAGCGAATGATGGTGTATAAAAGATATCACCGCAGCGGAGAACGAGCAGGCTTTTCCAGAACGAAAATGTCTTCCATTTCCATGCAGTAACTGATAAGCTAGCGATAAACCATTTCCCCTTCTTCATTAACGATCCCAAAGGACTTTTCCTGCCTGAGATTTAACTTGCTTAAACTTCTACAAGCCCCTTGGGGCAATAAAACTGTTTAGTTTAAAAGATGTAATTCAGATTTCATTTTACTAATTTGCTGAGACCTCCCCCACTTAAGTGAGATAGTAAGTAGTTGGTAAAACACTACACCAATTATTTAAAATATTAATACATTGGTGATTTTGAAAATAATGTAAAATAACATGTGATGCTAATTTGTATAAGTGGTTGGGTCAGTTTTGTGCATGAAATGCAATTCCAGCACCAGGCCCTTTGCCCGTGGCCATGGATTTGGAGGCTCACACTATGTGATGTTGCCCAAGTCGCTACTTGCACACATGGATATTGTGCCCAGCTCCTTGCCAAGGATAAACTGTAGTGTCTGCCAGGAGGATGGTGGAGACCAAACATGCTGTTTGCCTCCCTGGCACCATCCCTCTGGGGGTTTGGACCTGATTCGCTTCTGGGGGGATCAGGAACTATTTGTATTTTTGCTCCTTTTTGCAGGCCACTGGGGATGTATTTCCTGGACTTGTGATTTGGAGGTAGCCTTTTTCTTCCTCTTCATGGTTCCTACTGGAAGCATCCAGGCTGAGCTGACATTTTCACACCTTGAAAATGACTTTCCCATTGTCTATAGTTCTAATTAGGGAAGTGTACTCAGGTTTCTCCTTGGCTTTGAAAAATGCTTTAAAAAATCAGAAAGCCTCTGATTTGAGGAAAAACTGAGACGTTTTCTTGGTGACTTTTGAGAAAAATAGGCTCTTCCACTGCTAGAGAGTAGTGTCAGGACATGTGACCTGTGCAGCCGCACGGGGCCCGGTGCCCAGAAGGGCCCCGCACTTGGTTTAATACTCAGCTGTCACCTGGACAAACCTTGAGGACATTATGCTCAGTGGAAGAAGCCAGCCACAAAAGGTCAAATACTGCATGATTCCACTTCTATGAGGCATGTAGAGGAGTCAAATTCATAGAGACAGAAAATAGAATGGTGGCTGTCAGGGGCTGGGAGGACAGGTAATGGGGAGCTATTGTTTAAGGGAAACAGAGTTTCCATTTGGAAAGATGGAAAAGTTCTGAAGATGGACGGTGGTGATGGGTGCACCGCAGTGTGAATGTACTTACTGCCACCGAATTGTATACTCAAAAAGGGTTATAATGGCAAATTTTATGTTATATAGATGTTACCACAGTAAAAACAAAATAGAATTCTGCTGCTGCTGCCTTGAAATTGTAATTTTTTTAACAAGGGGTCCCACATTTTTGTTTTGCCCTGGGCCTTGTAAATTACCTGGCCAACTGAGCAGTGTTTCAGGAACCTTAATGGATACAAATCTCCTGGGATCAGAAGATACAGGTTCTGAGTCATTCTCTGGGGCGAGGCCCAAGCTTCTGCCTTTCCAACAAGCTCCCATGGGCTGCTGATGCCGTGGTTTGTGGACCACACTTTGTAGCGAGGATATAGAGCAGTGAGATCTGGTTCAGGTCCTAGAAAAGTTCCGGGCATAGTTCCTAAGGAACTTAGTCATTTTGAGGAGGGCATGACTTTCTCGGTCCTTTGGGCAGCCACAGGATACACTGAAATTTGAACAAAACCTTCTGCTGCTCCCCCTACATTAAGCAGTAAACTCACCAAGTCTGTCCTCTGGGGTTCCTTTTCTAGCTGGGTTAATGGTATCCCTGTTACATTTCCAACTCAAATCTGGTTCTTTTCCTGCCTCTGGCAAAACAGAGAACTGGCCCCAAAGGTGAGTCACGATGCCAGGTCGGCCTCAGCAAACCTGCAGCTCCTTGCATCTTCTGCAGGCCCCCAACCCTCATAAGCCAGGCCTTCGGAAGCATCCATGGCCCTGGGGCTTGGCTTGGACTAGGTGCCTCTTGCCCTACTCTATCACCCTCTCCAGCTCTAGGGACATTGAAGCCACTCTCTGGTGCTTTGTTTCCCTAGACCCCCTGATTAGCATTGTCCGCTGTCTGTGTCCTTCAAACCCTGAGTCAGAGTTGGACTAGCAACTTCAAATTTTCTTCCTACTTCAAGATTTCATGACTCATTGAAATCGTAAGGGTTTGCATGCTAGTATAACAGAGGGCATCTGTGGGGAATCTCCATAATTGACCCCTGCCCCACTCCTGCTGTCGAGACCATGAAGAACCCAGGCTGGTGTCAACTTACCAGTAGGTGCCATGGTAAGAGGACTGGACATCAGGACCTCCAGAGATGGCAAGGGTCTCCAGCAGAACTGCAGTTGGGAGGAGCCCCAGCTGAGCCTAACCCTGGGTTCTGGGCATAGCTACGTCTGATGAATTTGTGGGCTGGCAGCCTCTGGGACCCATACCATTTACCATTTGTGTGAGGAAGGAAGGAAGCAAGAAGACGTGTGTTTGGGTGAAGGTGCCTGGGAGCAGAGATGGGAGAAGCAGGGAGTGAAAGAACAGTGTAAGAACAGTTTCTGTCCCCAGGAACTAAGTCTGAGATTTTCACAAGGGTCTCTGTGGGGCGCAGGGCACAAGTAGAGGGTAGCTCCCTCTGGGTTCAAACCCTACGTCCAGGGTAGTTCGGGGGATACTGTTATTCTGCACAAGTGACTCCGGGCTGAGTGGCAATCAGGATGGGATTTAATGTTCCTCCAAAGCCTGGTCAGCATCTGGGGACCTAAGCAGAGAGGTTTGCTTTGAAGGCGATGACACAGCTGTAATAACGTCTCCCTCCCTCGTCTCCCTGTCTCGCGCTGCCAGCAAAAATGTGGGCTGGTGAAGGGAGGCCAGAAAGGATCACTGCCAGAATGGGTAAAATTAAAAGGTGATCCTCCAGCTCTTTCTTATTTTGCTAGCGGGAGAATTGATGGGCTCGGAACAGAGACCTGGAACTGTAATAAGGAAGAGGAGCACCAGCCTGGGATACGCCGAGCAGCATTTTATCTCAGAAAATATCGTTTTAATTTGCATTTGTCTTTGGAATACAGGGAATAATTCTCTTCTGAAAAGATTAATCTCCCCCGCTTTGCTCCTCTTTAGCTTTCTGAATGAACTTGACTCCTTGAGTGTGCCTCGGCCAGATGGGTGGGGTCAGGAAACTGGGCGTGCGGGGGCGGGGGGGGGGGCGGGTCATGGGGGAGATGGGCTGGATGTTAGCATCTTTCCAAGAATGTTCTACCCAAGCACAGGATAGGTGTAGACTGGGTCTGTGCAAGGTCCCCCTATCAAAAAGAATCCTCTAGGAGGTTCTTCATAAACTCAATTCATGTATTTGGAGCCGTCGCCTTTGAATTACTGGAACAAGGATCAGACTCTTTGGTTAAAAAGACAGGTCATGTCTGGGCCGAGGCACCGTGGACTAGGAAGGCCAAGGGGAGGGGGTGATGCTGGTCTTCATGATAAGCCTGGCAGAAGAAGAGTATCCATAAATTTAGACCCAGAGGCACTAAATCCTTCCAACTGATGATAATTATTGTACAAGCATCGAGAGGCAGTCTTCTCAATGGTTGGCTGAGTGGACCCTCCCATGGAAAGCCCGCTTCTCCCCTAGGCAAAGTGTCCCCTTTTGGCCTTGATGCCAGGCGGGCCTCAGTAGCGCTTTGCCTGTTCACAGGCATGGTTCCCATCACCCTGGCCCACAGCCCTCAAAACTCCCTGTCTTGCCTGTGACTTCTCAGCCTGTCACCCTTCACAAGCTCATGTTCTGTAGCTCTGGCAACCAGTTCTGTGCGTGGAAGTAGAGATGGTGGTCGGTGTTATGGGGTGAATTGTGTCCCCCATAAGTTCCTATGTTGGAGCCCTAACCGCCAGTCCCTCAGAATGTGACTGTTTGGAGATTGGGCCTATAAAGAGGTAATGAAGCTAAAATGAGGTCATTAGGGCAGGTCTTAATTAACGACTGGGGTCCCTATAAGAAGAGATGAAGACACAGACCCAGGGAAGACCAGGTGAGAACACAGGGGCAGCTTGGCCATCTACAAGCCAAGGAGCAGAGCCTCAGAAGAAACAACCCGCCACACCTGGCTTTCAGACTTCTAGCCTCCAGAGTTGTGGAAGAATACACTTCTGTTTTTCAGCCTTGCAGCCCGTGGTACTTTGTTCTGGCAGCCCTGGCAAACTAACACAGTGGGGGAAATAATGAAATAGATACAGAAGAGGTTTCCAGAACCCCTGAGAAGGCCGAGGCTGAGGACACATAGGATGGGGTGGCCTGTAGGAAGAAGACAGGCCACTGGGGGGTAGAAGTGGGAGTCATCGGACACCCGAGGGCAGATGTGGGAACGGGAGGAGGACCAACCTGGAAGGCAAAACAGGGATTCCAGGGCCATAAGTAGAGGGGAGGGCCGACAGAGGGACATGCCTGCGCTTTCCACCCACCAACATCTTGATGTACTGTCCCTCCGTTCCAAAGGGGCTGGATCTATGACTACAGGAACATGAGGGAACAGCCAAAAGTACATGAGACCCATTTCCTAAGACGTGAAACACAAGCCAAGGTTCTGTTTGTTCTCTGACAATGTAAACATCACACATTTCTATTAAGAGAGAAAATAAAAAGCCAAGAATCCACACGAGGCTCTCTAGAGAGAATCTCGTCACCGCCACGACCGAGGAATCTGGCCTTCACCGGCATCTTAGCTCCGCTGGCCGTCAGACGGTTGCCCAGACAGACGGCCACGTCCAGGGGCTGCATTAGGACTTGGGTGAGGGCCCTTTTCACTCTCTAAATAACATTCAAAGTTATATTTTATGCCTGTGTTGGTATAAAGATGAAGATGTTAACATTGTATACTAAAATGTTTTCTTCAGCCTGAAAGTTTATTTCTGCCTTCTGATTCTACAAGAAATGGAAACATTCCCATGGGCCCCTATGGTACAGGGTGCCTCCGGGGCCTCCTGGGTGAGTGGGCCCTGGTGTGAGCCGTCCAACAGCCCAGAGGCCACACAGGCTGGGCAGGAGGGTGGGGGTCCCTGGGAGATGGAAAAGCAGACTTGGTTCTGAGCAGAATGGGGGCAGGGAGCAAGGCCAGAAAGTCACTGGCCCCTGCTTGGCCCCCAGGGAAGGAGAGCGGGTAGGACCTGCAGGGATGGCACCTTTTTTTAAAAAATAAATTTATTTATTTTATTTTATTTATTTATTTTTGGCTGCACTGGGTCTTCGTTGCTGCGTGCGGGCTTTCCCTAGTTGCGGCGAGCGGGGACTACTCTTTGTTGCGGTGCGCGGGCTTCTCAGTGCGGTGGCTTCTCTTGTTGTGGAGCATGGGCTCTAGGCACGTGGGCTTCAGTAGTTGTGGCACGTGGGCTCAGTAGTTGTGGCTTGCGGGCTCTAAAGTGCAGGCTCAGTAGTTGTGGCACATGGGCTTAGTTGCTCCGCGGCATGTGGGATCATCCCAGACCAGGGCTCGAACCCATGTCCCCTGCATTGGCAGGCAGATGCTTAACCACTGCGCCACAGGGAAGCCCAGGGATGGCGTCTTGATGCTGCCTTGCTTGCCCTCCTCACCCAGGGGTCTCAGATCTCCCTTCACCAGGAACCAGAGCTGGCATGGAGCCTGGGGTCTGGCTGAAAGCTGGGTCAGGTGGCCTGGGGTGGGGTGCGGGGGACGCACCCTGGTTGTAGCCCGGCAGGCGTGGCCTGCATCTTACCCAGCTTCCTCCACAATCCCCAGCAGACTGCTGGCCTGTGGATGCCTGAAGTTCTTTTTGATTAATTGTTTGCCACTGTTCGCAGCCCGTGTGACGTGAACCTAATCAGTCCCCTAACTGAACCCTCTGCCCAATGGTCACAGCAATTTCTAGCGGCAGGGGGCGCTCCAGCGCTGGACGTGAAAGGTCGGCCGGACCAGGTGCTAGAGCCTCTGGCTTGGTGACCAGAGGAGGGCAGGAGCTCTGGGAACACTGATAGGGGAGGAAAAGGCCAGAGGGCTGGGAAGCTGGGATATACCCCAGCACTAAGGCAGCCCCGACAGAGGCAGCTTAGGTCTAGAAAGAGCCCCTGTGGGAAGGAGAAGTCCAGTTCGAAAAGTAAATCAAATGTGAAGAATAATTCATCAAACCCACCCCACCTCCACCTCTGAAGAGCCCTTTCCTGTCTCGTGATCTCCCTCCCCAGACTCCAGGCTTCTTCCCTGAAGGGCAAGGAGAACAGCTCTGCTTCGGTCTAGGAATATACATGTTCAGGTTATGAGTGACTGGGGTGAAGACCCAAGCTAACCTCCCCTCTGAAGGCCATGAGTCCAGAGAGCCCCTCTGATCACATCTTTGTCTAAAAATAAACACGGAGGAAACGGAAGGATATGATCGTCTTTCAGAGAGCGCCACTGGGGCCCCTCTGAGGAGGACACAAGGCCACGCCACCCCCATTTTTTAAAAAAATATTTATTTATTTATTTTGGCTGCACCAGGTCTTAGTTGTGACACACGGGATCTTTGTTGCAGCATGAGGACTCTTAGTTGCGGCACGCATGCGAGATCTAGTTCCCCGAACGGGGAATCGAACCCAGGTCCCCTGCATTGGGAGGGCAGAGTCTTACACACTGGACCACCAGGGAAGTTTCCCCAAGGATGTTATTGTAATGAAAACAAACGTGGCCCTTTCAGCAGCTGAGGGCAAACAGGAGATGAGACCAGTCAGGGGCAGATGAAGAGAAACCAAAGGAGCACATGTAGGAAGCACAGAGCAAAAACAGGCAGAACATGTATTGCAACAGCCTTTACCATACTGTACATGCTGACAAGCTTCTAAAGATGCCCTGGGCCTTCAATAAGTGCTAAGATTTCGGCATTTGTTTTTGAAAGCACAGTAGAGAGTCCCACAGTTAGTCTGGGTCACAGAAAGTGGGGTGGTGAGGGAGAAGTGCAGGCGGGCGCCTTGCCTCTACAGCCTGGGCCTAGACCTGTCTTTCCCCAACTTCCTCACAGTTCACATAGCCAGAATATGAAGCCCAGACAAGTTAAGTAACTTGCTCAGTGTCACATGGCAAATTGGCAAAAAAAAAAAAATCTGGATCGAAAGAGCCAAGTAACAGGACTCCCATTCCAGTGTTCTTTGTTTAGTTCTCATTGGGCCATTCAGTCGATGACTAATTACTGAGAGCTCACTATGTGTTAGGCTCTACTCTGGTCTTGGCCTCCTGAGTGGTTTCTCAGGTGTTTGGTTCTTATCACGTTTTTATCATCTTTCACCAACATCCAGTCCACACACCACATCTGTGGTTAGGCCGTGCCTTCAGTGGGCTCTCGGCATCCTGTCTCCAGACCTCCCCTCTCATGTGTGGGGCTCTCGGGAGGAGCAGAAAGCAGCCCAACATCAGCCTGGCCCCAAACCGCCCCCCTCAGGGGCCTTCACTCTCCATGTCTAGAGGAGACCAACACTGACAGCTGCACAATGGGCCAAGTTAAATGACTCCTGCAAATGGTTTGATGTGTCTTGGATCATTTCTGATCATAATATTTAACCTTTGTTAGTGCTAAGGATTGTTCACACATTATATTAGTTAAACCTTCCAACAAGCCTCTCCGTTGAATAGCCCATTTTGCAGATGAGAAACTGAGGCTTGAAAAAGATTAAGCAGAATGAGGGAGAAGGGTCAAATCTGCCTTACAGAATTCCAAATGTAATGTGACTACCCCTCCCTCCAAGAGGTGTGGCTTAATTCCTCTGTCCTTGAGTGTGGGCTGGATTTAGTGACTGGCTTCTAAGGAATAAAACATGGAAAGGGAAAATAGTAACTTTCCAGTGGAGGAAACTGGCAGACACCACCTTACGCAAGTGATACAGGTGACATCACCAGTGATAAGTCATGTCGATAGCAGATACCCCCCACATGATATGATAAGGGCACTTCATCCCTGTGGTGTTCTTCCCCCAAATCCATAACCTGGCGTGAGGAAAGGCCAGAAAAAATTATAAATCGAGCTACAGTCCCTGACCTGTACTCTTCAAAGTGTCAAAGTCAAGAGAAAACAAGGAAAAATTGAGAAATAGTCACAGACTGGACACAGCTAAATGCAACATGGTATAATGGATTGGATCCTAGAACAGAAAAAGGACATTAGTGGGAAACGGTGAAACCTGAATAAAGTCTAGTTTTAGTTCCTAGTAATGTACCACTGTTAATTTCTTAGTTTTAATAAGTGTACATCATTATATAAGATATTAGAGGAAGAGGGGTAAAGGATACAAGGGAACTTTCTATACTGTATTTGGAACTCTTCTGTAAACCTAAAATTATTGAAAAGAAAAAGTTAAACAAAAAAAGATTAAGCCCAAGGTCACAAACCAAGCCAGGATTCAGATCCAGACCCCTGATTCGCTGAAGCTTTTGATCTTAAATACCACCCTTGGTTATGTCTTCAAATAACGTCACCTGCTGTTCATTGAGTGTTGTGTTGTAAGCACTTTTACCTATGTTATCCCCCCAATACATCATTCCTTGTTTCACAGGCATTTTCTCTGTTTTTCTCCTCCCATGGGTGGTATACTCTTCAAAGGATGGAAACTTTTCATTCAGTGGTGGTCCTCAAATCCAGATTCAAAGGTTAACAAGTTCACAGGCACATAGACACAGCTCACCCACACTCACTCACACTCACACAGCCTAGCACTAACCCATGTGCACCTAGGATGGCACATCTTCCTCCTCTTGTTTCTAGTGAGTGGGGGACAGTCCTGCTTCCCAATCAAACATACAAATAGGGACATACTTCCCCCCCAGAGATTTCAGTTCCTTGGAAACAAATAATCCCAACTCTGGGTATCACTCCAGCCAATAGTGACCTGACTGGCCTGTTAAGTGAAGGGTCGCCCACTAGCCCGTCATGTTGCCCCCAGTCCCCAGATGGGACCTTTTCTTTGTGGGGGGCTTCTAGTGAACATTTCATTAAATCGATGACCCACCTCTTGTTCAAACCGACTGGTTGCTGGAGGTTCTGCATTTGTTGTTATCAGATCCAACAGGAGGAACAACCGAGGCCGCTGGCTGGAGGGCAGATCAAGTCTAAGGCCGGGATTCGCTCTCTCAGAAGGAGAGAGGAGAGGAGACCTGCGATTTGGAATAGAGAGCTCTCTGTGGACCCCAGATATTTCTGGGGAGCTCCCCACTGAGAAAGGTAAATAAAACACCCATCCCCCATGCCAGCCCCTCCATTGCTTTGAGCTCCCTCATCTTATCTGACTTTGTTCACCCTCAGTGGAAGAGCACTTGCCTTCTCTGGACCCCGGTGTTGGCAGAAAAGGCAGAGTTCTCGGTGACTGTGTCTCTTTTCTTGGGGAATCAACCAGCCAGTGGTTTTCCCTGAGCAAGTTCAAAGATCCCACCCTCCCCTGGCTTTCTATATAGGCCTTTCAGTCTCTGGATAAAGTTGAGACATTTAAAATTTTGAAAAATGAATCTAATTCATGTAGTTAATATAAATAGCCCAACATATTTAGTTTGTCTAAATAACTAAATCCTTTATTCAATGATTGAGAAAATTTTATGGCCCCAATCCACATCCCCCTCCAACTGACACGCTGCCGCCAGACTCTAGGGGAGGGACTGAGTCGTTCATCCTGGTTGCTCTAGAAAGGAGCATGGGGGGTAGGAGTGGGAAAATGGGATTTCTCCCTCCAGGATAAGTGGGATCAGAGTGCCGGGCAACAGATAGGAGGCTGAGACCAGGGCATGGCAGCAGCCCTGTAGAAAACCCCACAAGGCCAACGAATAAAGCCCACCACGAAGGGTTACCTGGTTGCAGGTTCCCCTGTGGTTCCTTCCATCGAGATATCCCCGAGCTAGCTTAGAGAGGCCAGCCCGTCCCAGCCGTGCTGCCCGGCATTGAAGGAAGACCTGAGAGTGTCTGCTGGGGCCTTGGGATCCCCCTCCCCTGCCCAGGTGTGGAGAGACAGGGTGGGATAAGAATTCCTGAACCACAAGAAACAAAATTTCACTTTTAACTGCTTGGGGTCCCTTGCTGTCTGAGTCACCTGATTCCCAAAGGACCTTGGCTTCCCTTCCACCTCCCCTGTGTCTCACGGAGCACCTGGGATGGGGAGCTGGCCCAGAGCTCTGCCTTGCTTGGCTGCCTCCCACTTTTTATAACCAGTGGAGGGGCTGGGGTGTGAACTCCCAGAAGTCCCCTCCTCGCCCCAAATACTGAGTCTTTCCTGGGTCCGTGCACACCCCAAAGCTGGGACAGCACAGGGGCCTGTGGTTACGCCCTGTGAAGTCTTGGCGCGTGTGACCACACCCAGGAGACTACGCTGCAGGAGGCTTGTCGTGGCCGTGGACGGCTCTGGTCATCTCACAGATGCCTGTCTCCAGGATCTGCTGGCTCTTCCCCTCTGTCCATCCACCATGGTGCTGAGTGATTGGCCCAGCCCTGGTCGGATAAGAACAGGAGGGTGCAGGGGAGGAAGAGGAAGCAGGGAAGAGAGTCACGAGGGGGAAGGGACCAGGTGCCTATTACCGGGCCTGCTAGCAGAGGAGTCATTGAGTCAGCCCTGAAGGTGGAGGTGCCAGGACCCCCGGCATTGCAGAGCTGGGGGAGGGGGTGGGTGCAGTAGGGTACAGGGGTTACCTCCACACACACACCTCGCCCTGCCCTGTGCAGTCTGTATGTTGCAGAGGATATGACTTGAACTAGGAGTAAAGTACCACATTGTAATTCTCCAGACTCTGTGTGTGCTTGGCTGGCTAACACAGAACCCTCTCATGCACTAGGAAGGACTCCTACCTGTGGAGATTGAAGGTGTGAAGTCTTCTCCTGAAGTAGTGTAGGAACTCTGTGTGCTCCCCGTCCTAGCAGTGTAGGAACCTATCTGCCACCCCAAGTAGAGTGAGAACTCCCTGAGGGTAGGGTGACCCCAGCCAGCGCCATTTGGTGCAGAAGAACTGCCCAGCTGATCCCTGCCTGAATCCCTGACCCACAGAGTTGTAAGAGATAAAAAAGTATTTGTAACTGAATGATTGAATGAATGAGGGAATGGGACTCAGGTTTGCCCAGGAAACCTGATTTATTTCTACCAAGAGGACCTGAGGTCAATGGCTGGACTGAGCTTTAAAAACGTCCTGCTGGTTCAATGGCATGTCTAACTCCTCCTGTCTTGTGTCACTCCAAATGCATTAAGTTAGAATTCAGCTCAGTTTAGCAAGCATAAGAATCCATGCGATGCAGTGAATGGGCCTCTGCTCTAAACCCCCCATCATGTGAGGCTCACAGTCCCCTAGGCCCCCAGCTAATGTTTGCTGCTGCTGCTACTATTAGTTTGTCACCGTCCTCCCTGACACCCTCTCTTGTATGAGTTAACTGCTCCCTTCTTAGGTCCAGAGCCCTGGGTCCGCACCCTGGGGAGCCCTTGCTGTGCTGCCTTGTTATTTCTCATTAATGTCTTGGCCTCTTCTGCTGATCTGCATTGTGGTCTTCGTTGGGTTTCCCACAGCACCAGGTGCAGTGCCCGCCACTTCAGAAGACCCTGAACGCTGGTGTAGAGAGGGAGGGAGGGAAGAACAGGGAGTCCCATCAGGCCAGCTTCAGCCCCACCCGGCAGGGAACTGGAGCTACAAGAACCTGACATGTATTTTTATAACTTAAACTTCTTCTTATGAAAAATGTCAAACATACACAAAAGTAGGGGAGGATAAAATAATAAATCTTCATCCAGTTTTAAGAATTATCAATATTCTGACATTCTTGTTTCATCTACTCTACATTTTTTTTTTTTTGCTAAAATATCTTAAAATAAATCCCAGATATCACAGCATTTCACCCCAAAACACTTCCAAATGTGTGATCAAGATGTAGCATCACCGAATTTGGGGGTCGAATGAACCGCAAAGTCATCCTGTGTTCTAACAAGCCAGCTGGGGCTGGCAGGCTGTGCAGTGGGTACCCAGCCCCTGGGACGCCCCTGGCCCAGGAAGATGTCGGGTACTTCGTGGAGACTGTAATCAGCTCTCTGCCGGGATTTTGGAGGAAGGCCCCCTGGGGTGACTGGTTTAGTTCTTTCTGCGCCCAGCAGAATCCATCCAAAGGGGCCTTTTCCTTTTCTCCAACTTCCCTCTCCCCGACACCATACCCTGGTGATTTAGGGATTACTGTTTCCATTTTATAGGCAAAGCAGTTAATGCTCAGAGAGGCCAAGTGACTTGCCTAGGGTTACCCAGTCAGTGGAAGCAGAAGCAGGTTCTCACTCAGTTCTGTTGAGCCCCAGAGCCTCAGCGGGCTCCACTGTCGGTACCGCCTGGCAGGCAGGCCCCCGTCCTCAGTTTATGCTCAAGAAGAAACAGTCGGCAAGCACCCTCTTCTCAACGGTCAACAGGGGAGGGCAGGCTCCTGTGTTTCTCCTGGTTGGTGCAAATGTTGCTTTTGAAAAGGTCGCTTTAGGGGAGGTTTTAGGAAGTGTATTAAACGATGGAAGGGGGCTTCAAAGCAATGCTCAGACACACACCATTGGGAGCTCTCCTCCCCCACACCGGAGTCTGTGAAGTCTCTGCTCCAGCCCTGCCCACTGCCCGTGGGCCTCAGCCCCATTGTATCTCCTGTCCTTTGATGTCGGATAAACCCAATTCATCTCTTTCGTATCACTACAAAGCGGCCTCCTCATTACTTTGTTTAGACAGTCTCTCTCCCAAATATTAAACATTTGGTCTTCCCAGGGCCCCCCAAGCTCTTAACCTCATCAAGGTTGTTGCAGAATCCACCTTTCCCCACACTGATTGGCAGATTCTGCTCTCCCCATCACCAGCCTTCCTGGGCAGATCTGGACATGTCACCCCCATGCAAGCTGCTCCGGGACACAGCACTTCCTTGGGGAGAGGGTCACTGTGGTACGGTTCTCAGTCCTGTGGGGACCCCTGGAGAAGCCTCAGGGAAATGGGGACGCTCCGGTCGGTCACGTGAGAGATCAGGGTGCCTGCCTTCCCCACGCAGGCACCTGGGGGAACTTTGCCCTTGGTGGTGGCCCAGCGCCTAGACCAGGGCCACCCGCCAGCTGGTGGGGGGAGCAGACACTCCAATTTCCAGACCACAGACTATCCGGAGTGGCCTGTGTCTCTCCAGATACCAGCTGCTTGGTACCTGGGGGGTACCGCAGGCTCTCCTTCTCCTTCAAAGAGCCCACTCTAATCCTGGAGCACCCCACCTCCAGCCTTGCCGGCCCTGCCACCCTTTCTTTAGGTAGGGAAGTGGGCTCCCATTGCTTCCTCCTCCACAGCTCTTTATGTTCTCCCCTCTAAGCATCCCTTCTGATCCCATGGCCCTACACCACCCAATGTCACGGGCGAGACCTGTGCTAGGCTCCACTTTCCGCTGTCACCCTGTCCTGCTGTCTCTCTCCATGGTCCGCAGAGGGACTTTGCCGCTTGGGGCTGCTCCCTGGATGGCCCTCCTGTCTCCTCATGGGTCTCATCGCTCTGGATGAGGAGAAAACACCCTCCGTCCCCTGCCAATGTGGGGCTCGGGGAAGGTTTCAGAAGGGACACTTGGGCAGAATCTTCTTTCCTCCTTCTTGCCCCCCCACCCCGGCCCCCTCCTCCCGCTCTTCCTCCCTTCCTTCCTTCCTGCCTTTCTCCTCTCTTTCAACTTGTCATGAAAAATGTCAAACATCTACAAAATAAAGAGCATAATGAACCCCCATGTATCTGTCACCCAGGTTTAACAATGATCGACTCACAGTCTTGTTTCATCTAAACCCTCTCACCCCACCCCACCCCCGCTGCCTGCCCTACACCGAAGCTAATTCCAGACACCTCTTCATTCCCTCTGTAAATACTGCAGCATACGCATCTCTACAAGACAAGGACTTTCAGAAAAACAATCACACCTAAAAATATAAACAATTATTTTCTTAATGGCTACATCATTTTTTGATTTGCCGCTCCCTTGGTTTGCTTTCGTTAGGTGGGTTAGAAAGTGCCTCCTGTGTGCCATGCACCTCTGAACTCCTCAATTCATTCTCAGAACCATCACACGAGCTAGTACGATTGTAAATTATCCCCATTTTACAGAAGAGGAAACTGAAGCTCCCAGGGGTGAGTTTTGATTGGCCAAATCTCACGGCTAAGTGAGGTCCCTCCTTCCTCCCTTTGCCCTCCCCACCACCCGTCAGTCCTGGCTGGAAAGTTCTAGAAAATGCTAGTAATAGCGTTAGGGAACCCTTGACCAAAACCGCCCGCCTTGGCCAGGCACGATGATAACCTGCTTACCTGAGTTGTCTCACCACAGGAGGCTCCCATAAGAAACGCAGTGCTGCCTCGGAAAACTAACCAGGATAATTCAGGAGGGGCCCAAGGAAGGAGGAGACGACCAACTTCCCAGAATCCTTCACGCTGGAATCCATCTTGGCTGAGAGATGCGTGCGCAACCAGGAAGGACCCTGAGTCACCAGGCATGGGCCAAGCAAGATGACCGGCCAGAGAAAACTCGGAAACTAACCCCATCACCATAAAACCCAAGGCTGCGAGCCCCGTGGCACAGCAGTTCTCCTGGGTTCCCTTACCCAGCTGCTCTCCGCCTGGGCGCCCCTTCCCAATAGTCTCTTGCTTTGTCAGCACGTGTGTCTCCTCGGACAATTCATTTCCAAGGGTTAGACAAGAGCCCCCTCTTGGGCCCTGGAAGGGGTGCCCCCTCCTCAGCTGCAGGAAATGTTTCCTTTCACTATCTGTACTTGGGTCTCAGGGTGATTACCCCCTCCCCATCCAACCTTTCTCTCCCAGCCCAACGGAGCTGAATTCTCCCCTGCGGCAACCTCAGCCCCTGGAGGCTGAGCAAGCCTACAGCACGTACTTCAAAGCGACGCGCTTAATCGCACCTTCCTGTGCATCATTAGGCAGGGAGCAAAACAAAGAAACTAAAGGCACATTTTCATATGAGATCCTTGCAGGAAGACACCCCCTCCTCAGCAATGTTTGTGCTCTTGTGTTGGTTGGGAGTAGGCACTCAAGTGCTGGAATATGTTTACCTGCTTCTTCCTCGGTTTCCTGCTCCTCCCCCTCCCCCTCTGGGACAGAAGAAGAATAGTTCCTTTGTGTTTTCTTTCCTTTCTTCCTGTGCCTAATTAGGGATTATGCTTGGGAATCAAGCTAATTAATCTCTGCCAGTCCGGGGTGAGATCAAGCTCCTTGCACTATCAGGGTGGATCAATACCTACCTGCTGAAAGAGGGAGCTCTTTCAGCACAGGCTTTACTGGGGGCGAGGCAGGATGACCTCTGGGTGGCCTGGAATGAGTGGGTGTGGTGGCTCAGCCCGACAGGATGGAGGTGTCAGGAGAGGCTCCTGGGGCTGGAGCTTGAGTGTGAGGTGGCCCCATAAGTAGGACTTCCCAATGCCCACAGCCCTGCAAGGCAGGGGCCAGAGCTTCATTACTGTGCTGCTTTGGAACATCATCCAGCTTCCCTGAGTTGTGAGGGTGACCACTGGGAGTACTCAGACGGAGGAAATCTATCACAGCTGATGGCTGGGTGTGTTTCAGAACAAGGTGATCCCTCCAGCTTGCGGACCAGAGGCCCTGCGCCGGGCTTGCTCCCAACACTGGGCTACCACCTCAGTTCAACAAGGACCAGGAGAGAACTCAGGCTTGTAGGAAGGAGCTGAAGAAGGCCAGAGAAGTGGGAGAAAGCAAAAAATCTCATAGGGCTGCAAGGGACTCAGGAAGAACTCACCCTGGAAGCAGGGGAAGAGTGGTCTGTTTAGCGCTTCTAAAAAACTCGTGCTGTCTCTGGGGGTTCTCACAGCCTAGGCAGGTTAGATCTTCAGAGATACACCGGTGGTCCTCACCTCGAGGGGAAGACGCGGTTGTACGTCTTCCTAAGGTTATTAAGAAACCAAAGACAAATGTATTAAATGAAAGAGACTGGACTTGAAGGAACCCAAGGTGTTAAACCTTTGGAAGGTGTTTAAGGCCTTTCCATCATATGTGTGTGTGTGTGTGTATATATACATATATATATATATGTATGTATGTATAAAAATATATTAAATGAGCTCAAATCCCACATTATATAGTAATTTTATTTTGCTATAAAAATTTGAAATGATTTTTGTAATTGTCTTTAAAATTAATTTCATTTTTGCAGTTTTTTAATCTTTTGGCACAATATTTTTCAGGTTGCATTTTCACAGGCTTTAACAGGCTTGGAAGCTTTGGGCATTGTGCTTGCAGTTTCCAAGGCTAAAATGGCCTTGAGAGACCACACAGCCAGGCACCCTGTCTAGGGGGGCACCCACCCTCAGGAGTGAGAAAGGAGAACCTGGCTGCGTGCAGCAGTGCCCCACATCAGTTCTGGGAGATTAGCGGTCTAGGCCAAAAGGGAACAGAAGAGCCCTTTAAGGATGTCTTCTGGAATAAATGATTAAAAAGGGAAAGAAAAAGAAGACAAGAAAGATATTTCTACTTACACGAACATGCCCCAAGTACAGGACAGAGGTAAGAGCTCCGGGGGCTGGGGGCAGCATACGGAAACACCTCAAAACAATGAGGACATTGTGGCCTTCCAAAGCCAGGTTGCCACAAAGACCCTGTGGACCATCCACTGACCCAGAAGACAGGGACTATCACAATGTCCTGTGAAGAACACCAGAATAACACAGCAACTTTAGGGACTCAGACCCAGATTATATACCAGCCTACATAATGGCCCATGAAAATGGAGGAGGAATGGAATTGTCCTTCTTGATAACACATGTAGGTTTCCTTGACGGCACAATGCCAGGGGAGAAAGAATTGCAGTTTTTGAAATACTGATGAGCCTGCTGAGGTCAGCTGTGGTCCCAGTGACTGCAGAAGACCCTTGGGTTTTGTTCTGCCAGTTCTGTAGCAAGTAGCAATGAGGTGCTGTGAAAGCCATTGAGGTGCACCTCTGAGACCTCCCTTCAAGGGATAACCAGTCAGGGGAGTGCAGTTAGCTCTCAGCCTCCAAGTGCAGAACTTTGGAGTTTTCAAACTGAGGCCTGTCTTCTCAGGTAGCTCCCAGGTGACTGCCCACCACAGGGACACTGGCACCTTACCACTTCTGTCCAACACAAGACTCCTCAATGGGCAATCTTCTTGGACCTCAGGACTTTGTCCAGAGCTACAGGCAGTCTGAGGTTCTCCTTACCTAATCCGCCTTCCTCTCCCCTTCTTTCACAGATGTCAGACCTGCATCATGGTCTGAAGCCCATCCCTAATTACTCCTGATTCCTGCCTGTCCCTTTTGTTTCCCCCAGGTACTACCTCCAGTAAATCCCTTGCACTTCTATCTTGGTATCTACTTCCTGCGGACCCAAAATGACTTAGCTGCCAACCCATGAAGTGTGACTGGGCAAAGCCTACTGGCTCACTCTTTTGAAATGTGAAGGTTTAAAAAAAAGCCCTCATACAACGTACCCAACGGGAGGGCATTGAACATGTTTCACTGGCTTGCCCCCAAAGAATGCAGACTCCTGCAAAGATGGGTTGACATCTTCTTGGGGTTGTTTTTACCACCATTTACCTCTCACGCAGGATGGCTGAAGAAGAATCTTCCTGGGAGCTGGTTAAAAGGAGAGCTACTATTTATTTAAAAAATATTTATCATTTATTGAGTACTTATGTGACAGGAACCAAGGTAAGAGCTTTCCATACATTGTTTCATTCAGTACTTACACAATTCTAATATGTATCTCCATTTTTCAGATAAGGAAATGGAGCTAACTAGATGTCGAGCCTGGACTGAATCGAGGACTGTTTGATGCCAAAGCTAATACTCTTTAACCTTTGACACACACACATGCATGCACACATGCATGCACACATGACGTGATGTACATTTAAATTTTGAGTTTCCATGGAAGAAAAAATATATGAACTAGAGGAGAGAAAAACGAAAGAAAAAAATGTAGTAGAGGAGAGAAAAAAGTGAAGCCACTAAATAGAATTGGCCTAAAAATCTATAAAGACAAAGGACAAAAAGTAAAGGCAAGAAGATTTTGTAGGACAAGTTTTAAGTGTCTTGATCTGTTACTAGTTATGTGCTTTTGGAGACATACAACCTCTCTGGGCCTCAGTTTTTATAAATCTATTAATGAGGTGGTTGACGAGATGGTCTCCAGATTTCATTTAACTCTAATATTCTATGTTTTATTCTTAGATAGAGCTTTTTTATCAATTTTTATAAAGAAAAATCAAACTAAAATGTTTGTTTTCATCAACTCCTACAAGTAAAATGATCTGTTGGGCCTCCAATGTGAACAGTGGATTTCATAATTCACCAAGAGAAGCAATTTGCCAGGATCCCAAGAGGGTGTGATGATGATCTCGGGTGTCTCACATATAGGCCCTACGAAAGTTTGTCCAAAAAAGTTCATCCACTGTTTATTTTAGGCTCTTGCTTGGCTGAAGTCCTTGTGGATAATCACTATGCATATTTTTGGCAGGGGGGTGGAGTGGGGCTGTATGTGAAAACTGGGATAAGAGCAGAACTTTGAATCTGAGAACAGTAAATAATACCATCTCCTAATTATGAGATAGGCTTTTTGTGAGAAAAGGGACATAAAACATGTGAAAGTGCTTCAAAGAATGTTAATTTGAAAAGCTTCATTTGAGTCCTTTTCCTTCTTTGTTTTTCTGTAGATCTACAAATAAGCAGATTTTAACTACTAATCACCATTGGTAAACCTTCAGGAAAAGGCTAAAAGGCCACTATCAGTAGAGAGGGCAAGACGAGAAACATATAACCCAGAGAAGCTATAGACTAGATTAGCAGCTTAGTTCTACAAGTCTGATTCTGTCCTGATGGGTTTCCCAGATAAGGTCACAGACAATGCACATAAGAAAAGCAGCGTGGTCCTTAAACATTTTTGCCATACACACAAAAAAGGAACTATGTAAGGTGATGTGTTAACTAACCTTGCTGTGGTAATCATTTTGCAATATATACATATATCAAATCATGACGTTCTACATCTTAAACATACACAATATTATATGTCAACTATATCTCAAGAAAGCTGGGAGAAAAGAAAGAAAAGCAGTGTGAGCATTCCTGGGAGCAATGAGATGGAGGAAAAAAAACCAAAATGCATTACTGTTTGAGAGAGGAATGTAAAAAACTCACTAGTTTACTATGTTAAAAAAAAAGATGGCACATTTATTGCTACATAAATGTTATATACATATTGTGTTTTCTGTTACAGTGACAGAAAAAATTTTGAACTTCTTGCTGCTGGTTCAAAAGGTTTATCAATAATACCTTGAATTTGACACAGGATACAAATCTGCAATAAACCAACAATGGAAACTGGAGAACAAGATGAGAAGCAATTCATCTCGGACAATTAGCTCTTACAATACTCCATAGGTACTACACGGTATGCTAGAATTCTACTATGGTCTTAAAATGCTATTGTAAATTTCTGATATTAATGAACAGGTTATGGTAAATAACCCTACATTTTTACTACCTAATATAATAAAATAAAGTAAGAAACTTTTTACTGAAAACTTTTCGATTTCAAAAATCTAGAAAGAGTAATATTTAGAATTCAAGAAATTTTCTTACAAGATTATTGTATAAAAGACTAGCTACAGTGAAAAATAAGCCAAATGTTTTTTTCTTTCTATTTTATGAAGGAAAGCTTCTGGGCATACTGCAAAGTCTAATATAGCGAAAAAGACAACAAGCTCCGAAGAAAAAAGGCCAGGCAGTGGCATATGTTCACTCACACATCATAAGCAACAACTTGTTTTAGCTGATTAACACTGAAATGAAGAACAAGGCCACAGAGAGAGTCTGATGTAACTGGAGAATATAGGCAAATTAAAGTTACCAAAAAGTCCACTACGTTCACCAAAGACTGATTTGTTAGGAATCATCCTGATTGGAGAATCTGAAGTTCTGTCTTAATTGTTTTTGTTCTTTCAAATTAACAGAAATCTTTAAGTTACATAGTGATTTGGGTCCTTTCTTCTGTGTGCTGATTGCCCTTGTTGATATTGGCTATAAGGAATTATGAAGCCAAGACAACCTTGTTTAGCATGTTTTTCTCTCCCAGGGTTGTTGTGGTGGAAGACAGGTTTCATGGAAGTTCAAAGTGATTATTATGTCTTAAAAGAAAACTCTTAAGGATTAGAGACAGAGGGGTGCCTTAATGCACAGTATTAAGATGGACTGACAAGGACTGGTTTAATGCTAATCTGGCTCATCTTCTTGGGACAGGGCAGATGGTTTGCAGTTGATTACATCACCCACTGAATTCCTCCCCACTAACCAGCCATCCAAATGACAGAGAAATAAAGGCTAGAATAAGGACACATGGGTGACCATTGCTCTTGTATTCCATTAGGTAATTAGCCTCAGAGTGGTGTGTTCATTTATCACACTACCTGCCTTGGTGACTACTGGGTTGTTATGTTCAACGTAATCACAGCCTGAAAATCTTCTTTGTATTTTAAATCCATTTTGTGCTTACTTACAGCTAACACTTTATAAGTACTATATGTAGTACTTAACTGCTTGGAAAACAAAGCAATTTCTAAAAAGTAAATTCTTCCCTTGTAATTTACACTTCTTTCTATTACAAGCTTTACTATGAAACCTAGAAGCTTGAAAAGTCTTGTTATTATTAGAAATAAAGCAATATTTATTTGGGGGAAAATATAGGGGACAAAATTTCCCCTTTTAAAATCTTAGCTAGGCTATGGTCACAGATGGTCTCTGCTTATCTCTGTAAGGTAAATATGCAAAGCACATAGGGCTACATGGAGGATTCTGGACTGTGACCATAGCTATTCAGATTCAGAGACCAAATACAACACCCACAAAGAAAAAATAAAAATGAATGAAAAAAATGAGCGCGAGAGAAATGCTATACCGAGTAATATTTTCCTATTTCTTGGAAAACACTATTCATATGGCAAAAGGATAGGAGAGGGCAACAAAAGACTTTTCCCTTCCTTTTTAAGACACTAATAGGTATGCCGGGAATGCTAAGGGCCAATGGTTGTCACTGCTTTGTTCTCTGCACGTGAACAGCTTTAACTAATGCTGGCATCAGCTGAGTGGAGATCAGCTTTCCACATTAACTTTTTCCCTTTATATGTAGACCTTACAGTTCCATAACAATAAATAAAATTTGTAGTTACAATGCATTTGTCAATTCAGTTTAGGCACAAGGCAACTTCCACGGTGAGTGGAGAGATCGAGACAGTCTCTGATTGTGCAGAAGCGACACACTGTTTGCAACAAAATGATACGTTGCGAACATCTCATGGGCTGATGTTCTGTCTGATGAGCTTCCTATCTTCACTTCTGATGGAAGTGTTGACCAGCTGCTTTGATCGTAGGATTACATTTGCATTTCTTGCTTCAAGTGTTTTGTTTTTTCTTCTCCCTCCTATCAGGTTTGTGTCTTCAGATAATCTGAGTTGTCCAAGTCCTTATGAGGAGAGGTCACCTTCTATCTAGCCTACTGATAACTCTGGAACTGTGGCAGGGAGAGCCAAGGGAGAGAATAGAACCAATTAGGACATCATGGTTAAAAATAAACACCTCCCCAGAAACAAAACAAAACAAAACAAAAAACAAGTTGGTATTCCTCATTTATACCCAGGTTTACACTAAATTAGCAGTCGGCTACATGACTTATAAATGAGGTTTTTTCTTTTAAGGTGTAACTGGTTTTACTTGATGTATGTGGTAAGATTTTTAAAGGAGATCATGTAATTATAGAATCACAAGATAGAGGATTATATAACAGCTGTGGTAATTATGCAAACCTTAATTTTGGCAACATTCAGGTTGGCAATACCTGAGCTCTGAGGTTCTACTCATCCAGTTCTCAGTGGAGAGAAGTTAAAGCATATATTTATTGCTACATCCAGTCCACTGTACTGTGTTAACTGTTTACATCTATCTCCTCTAAACTGAAAGTTTCTGAGGGCAGGGACCATTCTGAATTCATTTTCACATTGGTTTCAGTTACTGGTCCATGGTAGGTCCTCAGTAAGTGTTTGTTCAATGAATTTATTAAGAAAATTTACTGTATTAGTACAAATTTTATGTTTATATTCTTAATATACATAGTAGTAGCTCTGAAATTTCCCATTTCAGCCATTTTGGATGGAAATAGCTTTAGGAAGAATCATACTTTTCACCTCCTTATTAAACAAGGGCCACAGTATGGTTTTATATTAGAGTGATGCATTCTGTGGTCATTTATCAGCCATTCTGATTCTAGCAGTCGTTTTCCTGCTGCCCAGTCTCTTGCTGGTTTTAATCTGCTGCTATCCAGTTCTATAAAGAATTGAAGGTTGTCAGATGAAACCAGATCACCACCTTTATGAAATTAGCAATCTTTAAGACTTATTTTAATATAATAAACACTAGCCTTTGAAATCTTATGGAACAAAGTGCATTTACTACATTTCTTATATAACCTTGAAACCTCTCCCCACTCCCTTTTAAAAAAGAATTCTTTCTGATAGGTGAGAATGCTCAAGGTTTAATTTTAACCTAAAGCGGGGGAATTTCTTCATAACGGAGATAAGGATAGAGCTATGAAAGAGTAGGAGATACAGAAACAGTGAAAGAACAGGAAGTAAACGGTAGGGGAGAAGAGAGATGTGAGGTAGGGAGAGAAGTTGACGGAGAAAGAGCTAGAGAGAGACTGGGAAGAGAATAACAGGAAATGGGTACAACAAACTAGAGAGACAAAAAAAGAAGACCCAGGCTCTGAGGTAAACGTGACAGCTGAACGTGAAGTGCTCTTCTCACAGCCTGGTGGTTAGCTGGTACCCGACCACAGGAAGGTACCTCTACATAATCTGCCAACTTAGAAAGTCACTTTTGCACCAAGAAACACTTGCCTGTATTTATTTTAAAGACTTCAAAACTTATTTTTGAATAAAAATATTTTTTCATGATATTCTATAGTTTCCACAGAACATGAAGCAATGGCATGGGTTTTAGAGGACCTGTAATTTAACTAGCTCTTGCCTAAATAAAGCCCCTTTGACATGCACAGTCTGTTATAGCTGTTTTTTCGTTTTTTGTTTTGGTGGGAGAGATGACAGGGTTTCTTTCCAGTGTGCTAATGTTAGAATTATAACTGACACATTTTAAATAATTACATCAATACTTCCTCCTCTGTCCCCAAATGAAATCTTCCGTTTTGGTCTAGTTTGATCCTAAGAAGGATATATGAAGAGGTGGTAGGAAATCAATTTCTTCAGGAAAAGGTGAGTTATTGACTAATCTTTGTAGTTTACAAAATATTCTATCAAATTCCAAACTTTCAGCTCAAAATGAGATAGTCACAAAGCTGACAAAATGAAATTGCACTCAGTATTTTTTTCCTGCTCCAAACCTCCCATCCATTTACTTTTACTTACTGCTTTTACTCTGCTGATGAAACTAGGAAAAGAACTATACACTGCTGAAGGCAGATTATAAAAATGAAGTTACCAGTTCTATTCCTAATCCATGCTGCTAGCTATATTTTGCTACTGACCCAAATATTTAATTATGGTCTGTATTAATTTCTGTCACCCAAATATTAACTTTACAACTTACAGATAATATGAATGTACATAGTTAAGAAAAAGATGGTTCACATTATCTAATTACTTGGGCAACAACCTCCTACTACTGTTGTCACTTTGTTAAAAAAAAGAAAAATTACAAAGAAGCAAACTGTTTAGTTCATGAAGAGGAAGATAAAAAGAAGAGTCTTTCAACAAGTAAAATTCCCAAGAGAAGGACGTTCTGATTCTATCATATACAACACCTCGACATTCTTTAATAGATTCCACAAGGTGTAACTAATATTCTTACAGGGGAAGGAACATGCGTATTACACACTTCCATTAATGATCCAAATGGAAGCAAGCAATAACTGTTCTGTGCATGAAGATTTCATGATAGAGAAGAGGTAGATGGTTAACAGAAAACTGGCTGACGATGCCATCAAGTACTTCTGAGTAGAAAAGTGAGGACCATGAGTGGTAGCAAAAGTATTTTTTGATAGATGAGTCATTGCACTGTTTTCTTCTTGGATCAGAATAATATTCATGTGAGGGAGTATACATGATGATCCAGAACATGAGAGCCCAAAGTTCTTTATGAATCAAAGGATAGTATCACATTTTGAAGAGAACAGTAATTTGGTATAAAATGACATGGGCTCTCTAACTATGTAACAGAAAGGTAAGCTGTTGGATTCCAAATTACACGTGACCTTTACCATGACCAGTGCTACCAGAGAATTCTGTTCAAAGGTTCTAACTCAGTTTAAGATGAATCAGGGGACTTCCCTGTACTTTCTTTTCATACCCATACTTACCTGGCTGATGTTTACATATGACCCATAGGGTTGGTAGTTTCACTAAGCCCAGGATGGGTTCCTGGCAGTGTGGTTGGTGGCTCTGCCGATACGGCAGAAACTTTTTCTTCTTCCCTTCTCTTAAGGCAGGCTGCTTTGGGGTTAAGGTTCCTCTCTGAAATAGGGAAAAATAATTTTATCATTAGAGACAGAAGTTATGAATCATGGACTCCTGGGTCTTAAACTGAACAAATGGCTGTTATTTTTTCTATCTGTGGGGATTACCAATCTCTGTGTAATTCCATTCCCATAATGAATAACCTCAGAGGCAACAATGATATGCTTACATAAAACCTCAGCATTAACTGAGCCTTAAAACTTATACTTCTTTCTGACCATTTTGTGTTTTCTTCTTATGATTTAGTTTTCCAGGGTTTGACTTGATCTACATCAGTATCTTAAAGTAGTTCTTTTCCTGCTTCATCCAAACACTGTGGCAAATGCTGTTATTAGTCTACCGAATCTCCTCAGTGTCCTGTGAAGATATGATACATTGAACTGTTATGAATGCTGACATTCTCTATGTGCTGGAGAGGGACATCTGTGCTTTATCTAGAATTCTACCAGTTCAGAAAATGATAAACTAAGACACACCCTCAGCCATTCCTCTATAGGAAATGTGCCAACCCCTCCAGGAAGAGAGGTAGCCTGAGTATATCCTGCTTTTCTCCTTTGATTTATATGCAGAAGGAGATGATTGAGATGTTCTTTCTACAGTTGGGGGTGTGATTGAGAGGGTTATAAAAACCTTTACTGCTTTGTATATGAGACAGCAGAGAAGACTGAATGGAACTTCTGATGTGGGCATTTTCAAAGGAGCTTAAAGTGTGGGATATTACCATATGAAATAAAGATAAAGAAAATCCACTGAACTTAAAACCCACTGAATGAAAATCTACTTAGGAACTACAGTTCCTGTTATAACTTCTTTAAATGAGTTTTAAGTACAAGATATCTAACCCATGACAGTTCCTGGTGTAGTTTTTTGTTTCAGTTTATAACATACAGTATCAGTTAAAAGTTGTTACACTTATTTTTATAAACTGATTAAAAATGTGTTAATGAATATAATATAAAAAGACCACTTAAACTTAGTCTGTAATGAAAACAATATTTTGTATAAGTTGTATTTTTTTTACATGTTAGATTTTCTTGCAATGATGGCCCAAGCTGAATGCAACATAGCAGAGCTTTTTTTTTTTTTAATGTATTTCCTTTTTCAAGGAAAGTAAAAACATATTTGAATGTGCATATTTCAAAACACATTTATAGTTCACTTCTGAGTTTAAAAAAAGTAGACAAAAGACTTTATTATGGTAAATTTACTGACTCTATTTTTACTCATACGTGATAACATTTCATCATCGAAGTCCCTGCATTTAGGAAAAGACATGAAGCCTATACAACTCTGAGGAGGCAATGAAGAAAGGAAGGTACACTCTTACTTAATTTATCAGGATAACTAGTAGTAGAAATCGGCATGTCCATCATTATGTAAAAATATTAGGAGCTGCTTTCACTTTTTTTTTTTTTTTTTTAAGAAATTCACGTTCTTTTATTTATTTATTTATTTATTTATTTATGACTGTGTTGAGTCTTCATTTCTGTGTGAGGGCTTTCTCTAGTTGCGGCAAGCGGGGGCCACTCTTCATCGCGGTGCGCGGGTCTCTCACCATTGCGGCCTCTCTTGTTGTGGAGCACAGGCTCCAGACGCGCAGGCTCAGTAATTGTGGCTCACGGGCCCAGCCGCTCCGCGGCATGTGGGATCTTCCCAGACCAGGGCCCGAACCCGTGTCCCCCGCACTGGCAGGCAGACTCTCAACCACTGCGCCACCAGGGAAGCCCCTGCTTTCACTTTTTAATTTTAATTTTATTTATTTTTTTTGGCCACACCACGTGTGGCACGTGGGATCTTAGTTCTCCAACCAGGGATCAAACCTGTGCCCCCTGCGCTGGAAGTGCAGAGTCTTAACCACTGGACCACCAGGGAAGTCCCAGGAGCTGCTTTCTTAACAAGGAATTGTGTACCTCTGACAAATAAGAGAAGTCTGTCTTTCATTAGGTATCATATCTCCTTTACTGTGTAGGCAATAGTCTCAAACAATGACCAGAGAGACTGAAAAGGGGGCACAAATTAACATGTGAAATCCAAAGAGGAGAAAGATTTCAACGTTTTCTAATTGAAACATTCTCACATTTCTCTTACAATGCAACATTGCTCTTAGCTTACTAAGACTCTAGGAAGCATGATCAGAATAGCTGGAAAGGACCAGAACCAAAAACTCAAGTTAGGCAAGATTTTGTAGACTCCTACGATGAGTCAGACAACACTCAGGGCTGGAAGAACCAAGAGAATACTACAGTAAGCTCTATGAAATGTGAAGTTAGTGAGCTTTGATCCAAAAAAGCAAAGGCAAAAGCTAGTGCTGTTGCTTCATACTTCCTGGTCTGTGTGAGCAGGCCATGGCAAACATGTTAAGTAGCCAGGAAGGCTTGATACAGAGGTAAGAAGAAGTCAGACATTATGTGCGGAGCATAAGAAGCAACTGTCTTTCTTACATTTCTATTAAGGGTTTATTACCCTCTGGTATGTGGCTGAGGACTTGCCTCTCTATAATATCATCTTCTTAACATGTTTATAGCACAATATTTGGCTAATGCAACAGTCACTTCTTCAATATTATGACTAGGTAAATATTTGTTATTATATCTATGTGGACATACTTGCAAGTCAAGAATTTTATATTGTTTCCTTGTTCATATGACTGTTTTTCCTGTAGTTAATAGTTGCTTTGCTTTTCATTTGTTAGTAATGCTTCCCCCCCCCCCCGAAATGCTCTACTAAATCTAACAAATGGCTCTCAATATTTCTTCCTAAAATCTCAAACATATCATATTATCTATTAATTCCATCTTCTTTCCCTGTAAACCTTTCTTCCACAGCTAATAGTCTTCTATTTTCAATGTAAACTGGTTCTTTTCTAGGCCTAGTAGTTCTTGTTATGGGATTTTCTTTTGCTGCTCCCATGCGTTAGATCCTTTCTTTCCCAAATCCTATGCCTTTGTCTTTGTTGATTACGTCCTCATTTGGCCTAAGCATATGTTCCAGATGCTTCCTCAGAAAGTGTACATGGGAGGTAAAATTTTAAAGTCTTTGCATATCTGAACTATCTTTATCCTATCTTTACATTTTAATTAATAGTTTGGCTAGATATTGAATACGAGGTTGAAAGTGATGTTTCCTCAGAATTTTGAAGGTATTGTTCCACTGTCTCCTGGAATCCAGCACTACTTCTTCAGAACTCTGATGACATGTTGAATCTTGTTCCTTTGTCTCTGAGCTATTTAAATTTTGTCTCTAAAAGCTTTAGGATATTCTTTTTAACCTGGATGCTCAGAAATTTCATGATGATACACTTCAACTTGAAGTAATTATTAAAATCATTATTATTTTTTTAAAATTTATTTATTTATTTTTTGGCTGCATTGGGTCTTCATTGCTGTGCACGGGCTTTCTCTAGTTGCATTGAGCGGGGGCTACTCTATGTTGCGGTGAGCTGGCTTCCCATTGCAGTGGCTTCTCTTGTTGTGGAGCACAGGCTCTAGGCGTGTGGGCTTCAGTAGTTGTGGCACGTGGGCTCAGTAGTTGTGGCTCGTGGGCTCTAGAGTGCAGGCTCAGTAGTTGTGGCACACGGGCTTAGTTGCTCTGCGGCATGTGGGATCTTCCCGGACCAGGGCTCGAACCCGTGTCCCCTGCATTGGCAGGTGGATTCTTAACCACTGCACCACCAGGGAAGTCCTAAAATCATTATTCTTAACACAAGATTAGAGTTTACCAATCTTGAGACACGTACTCTTTAGTACTGGTAAATTTCCTGTATTATTGCCATGATAATCCCCTTTGCTCTCTTCTGCTCTTACTCTGCTAATCCTATTGGTCAGATGTTGGACTTCTACATTGATCCCCCCTAATTTTATTAGTTCTTCTCTCCTATTTTTCATCTCTTTCTAGGAGATTTTTCTCAGCTCTATCAGCTAACTTCTCTACTATATTTTTTCTGCTATCGTATCATCTGAATTTCTTTTTCATGGCTTCTTTCTCTTTTATGCATACATTTTCTCTTATTAGAAGATATTAATTTTAGTTTTTTTAAAAAAAAGTTTCCCAATGCTTTTTGCATGTCTCTGTTTTCTTCTTTCTTTTTTGTTTGGTTTGATCTCAATTTCTCTTTTTCATGGTGGTTTTTCTTAAATCTTTGGCTGTCCTTTAATATTAGAAGTAAGACATCAACTGGTGGGCTTTATTACTCTATGGTAATCCAAAAGTGAGAAATTATTACTCAGGAATTCCTAAATCTGGAGGTCTTTTCTCTAGAGTATTCTAATTTCTTTAGAAAAGAATTATCCCAATTCCTTGAGGATAGAATTAATATACTTTGTTGCCAGCATTAGGAAAGCAAAGCAGGACACAGGGCTGCAGGTCTCACTGTTCAGCTTCATACTTCACTCTTTCTCTGCTCCTCTTGGTGTTTCAGATTTGCAGCCTTTCAGATTTCACTTTTTGCTAAAGATAATCCTCCTGGCTTCTATGGTGGAAGGGAAAAGAGGGCAGAAGCAATATGAAGTACAGAGGAGACTTAGGGATCCAACTTTCCATAGCAAACCTCCAATGAATCTTTCTGTTTTCAGGTCTGATGCCTGACTTCTGCTTTTTCCAATAATTAGTACCTCCAAAGTCCAGAGGCTTTCAGGGGACAGGGACCCTGTAAGGCAAAATGTTCTGCTTCTTGCTGGTATTCCTCTCTGTTCCATTTAATTTCTTCTAAGTAAGTCAGTTACCCCTTCTCTATCTACTTTTGCTCTCTTGTTTGTTATTATCTTCTCTCCCCTCTATCCTTGTGGGTTAATGCCATTTTTATTCATTTCAGTGGAGATTTAGGGAGGAGTGGTGTATTATCAATGAATATGCTAAGACTACTATGTTTGACCATCTCATTGCAACTGAATTAAATGTACTGAGGGTAGGGTCTGGAAATTTGGGAAAAGGAAAAGCCTCAGGTGATTCTGAGACCAGCCAGATTTGAGAACCGCTGTCCTAGCTTATTCATCTTCGAACTAACTAAGAGACCAGTAAACTAAGATCCTAATAGTTCTATTGTCCCTAAATTATCACCAGAAGAGAAATGAGTTTATCAAACTGACCTGTGAAAGAGTTTGAGGAGGAAGTGTTTGACCACTAATTTAATCTTTAGTAAAGCTGAGAGGACAAACTTGAAGATAGTATGTGAAATCTGCTGAGGATTAGTAAAACTGTAATGGTAAAATTATAGTCACGATAATAGAAAGGCTTAAATTGGCAATGACAGAGGCCATATGGGATTTGATATGTGGAGCACCAAGGCACAAAAATGCTCTGGCAAAATCTGAGGCTTGGAAGGGAAGCCACTTCTTGCTTTTCTCGAAGGATGCACTGCTAGACCCAGGTCTGGTTGCCCTCCTGGTATATCCACTTGTCTAGGGATGACAGGTTGTGGACAGCTAGACATGGTCTTGGAACACTACCCCAAACCAAAGGGGGTGGCCAGAGAGCCCAGAGGATGTCCAAAGTAGGTCATGTAAACAAAATGTATGTCTTTATAGAAATTGCTGGGCCCAGGGGCTGCTGCGTAGGGCCCCTGCAGGGATGAAGAGGCTTTCAAAGGTGAACAGGTTACCAAAATAACTCAAAACTGCTGGAGATAAAGTGCAGGGAAGGAGAGCGGTTATACAAAACTCTGAAGGTGCTGCTATAGACAAGGCACAGGTATTATGGGCTACACGAAGGGTTCGAAACTCTGTTAGATAGCCAGCCTTTCAAGGAGTCTCACATGGATCCCACGGCTTTTACATTAAGCTGTAAAATAAAGGCTCTGGGCTTTGAAGCCCAGAGTTTGAGGTGGGAAGAAGGCAGGCTTTTATGAATATTAAAGCAGTCCCTAATGAAGTTACAGTTCAGTGTATCTAAATTTTGTTCATTCTAATCAGTCAATGATGGCTCCTTATATAGAGCTTTCCAGAATAGTTTGAAGAAGTCAGTACCCATAACAATGACCAGAAAGTTAGTAGGCAGCTGGATAAGCCTAGATGTTAGATCCTCTTTCAGACTCAGCTTTTCTATTCTAGGTGCTTGCATGGAATCATGACAAGGTGAAATCTTACAAATGAATGAATAAGATCCACCCAGGCATGATGGAGTTTATAACTTTTTTTCAAACAGAGGTATTTCTCATTTTTGATGGCTTGGATCTGAGAGTAGGTACCTCTGATCTTAAAAAAAAGACTTTAAAGAACACAAATGACTTTATTCTAGCTCTAATGAACCGTGAGAAGGAAAGGTGCTGAATAAGTTCTGGCACCACTGTTGTCCCGACAGTAAAACTTTCACAGTGCTGATGGAGGCAACAGTCTTGACAGCAAAAGGCTGGGTAGCGTCAGGGTAGAAAATATATTGGGCTGCTGAGGAGGAGGATGAATATACTTGGACCACTGAATGTCAGACATAATTGAACAAAAACATTTGGTAAAGTGACAGGAGATAGTGAAAGCTCAAGGGACAAATGCTCCTGCCACAGATGAGAGGCAGCTATCAGACTGTCTTTATGAATATCACAAGGGAGTCTATAACTTCTTTTTTTTAAAATATATTTTATTATTATTAAAAAAATTTTTTTGGCCACGCCACACGGCATGCAGGATTTTAGCTCCCTGACCAGGGATCGAACCTGTGCCCCCTGCAGTGGAAGTGCCGAGTCTTAACCACTGGACCACCAGGGAAGTCCCAAGTCTATAAATTCTTGATCAGGTTTCATTAACATGTATGCTTTACAGGTACTTAAAGGGCCTTAAAAGACAACAGGAGCAGTATCTGGTTTTAGTGGTAAGTGTTTTATCTATTCATCATTCTTATTCATTAAAAACACTGGAGGGAAAGGAATAGATAAATTAATTACTAGTGTTATGTTTTTCTGAAAATGTGTTCAAGTTCTCTAACTCTGGTTTCCTTAGAAAGAGTATTCTTTCTATGACCAGTGCTGAGGGACCTTGTCGTAGTTGTCAAGCATCTGCCCACTCCTACTATTTTTTCTTTTCCAACTTTCTTTAAATAAAATATTATATAAATACCCAATAAATAAGGAAGACAAAGTTGCTCTCAATGACGGGAGGTTAGAGATGGGGTCTGGAATCAAAGGCCACATCTATAAATTCTTTGCACAAAGGCTTAGGATGAGGCATTCGTAACTTTGAATAAGAAGATATATAAGTATATTCAAAAAAGCAAGCTTGATGATAGAACCTCTCAAGGGATGGAAGCTTGTATTAATTGATAACCCAGGGTCTAGAACATAGCTGACTGCGACAGAGGAGGTGTACAATAAACACTTTGTTCAAAAAATGAAGTTTCAAAGCTTCTTCAAGGTTCCATCAAGGAGTTCCCTGGCGGCCTAGTGGTTAGGGTTCCGGGCTTTCACTGCCATGGCCCAGGTTCAATCGCTGGTTGGGGAACTGAGATCTCACAACCTGCACTGTGTGGCCAAAAAAAAAAAAAAGATTCCATCAAAATAAAACAGTTGGGAGAGCTGTCTGAGTCAGCAGTGGATAAGTCTGTATGAACCACACTTTTGTCCTTAGGGACACACAGGCATGCCAGTGCATATTCACCCAAGAACCTCATGGCATTCCTGATCAGGAATCAACGAAGAAACTCTGACACCTTATTGACATGGGTATAAAGGACATCCATAGGGGGCAAAGCCAGTAGGGGCCATGACCAGGCATCCCATTAACCACCAGGGCCTCACAGATGCCCTGGGTAAAGCAGGCAAGAAACTGACTACAGAGAAGTAGGGAAGACAGGAAGGAGCAGGTTGGAGGACAGGTGTAGGCAGGTAAATTCAAGAGCATGGGAGACCAGAGTCAACAAGAGGCACAAAGCACTAATGCTGAGTAGGAGGCTGGCTGTTCACTGCATTGTTTCATAGGGTTACTCCCTACTGGTTTCTGGGAAGCACTGAGCCTACAGATATTGACCTATATAATGAGACAGAGGTGAGAGAATTATAGAGAAAACCTGATACGGATGATGCGGTGGCAGAAGTACTAGGAGCACCTACAAACAACCTGCCCAAGCAGAAAAGCGAGTGGACACAGAAATGTCTACTCACTGGAAGCAGAACAGTTACATATCTCTGCTGAACCTACTTACCTCTGACTTGCTGTTCTAGACTAAGGATGACTGCCACGGCCTGATGAAGAATAAGGAGTTTTGTCTGGGGTTTTTCACTCTTTAAATGAAGCTGACACATTCGACCAAGCTCTTTGAATGCCTCATTAATATCCCGCACACGCAAGCGTTCTCTGGCATTGTTAGCCATCCGCCTTTCCTTCTCCCTTTCTATCTTCTGTTCTGGGTTCAAATCCTCATCTTCATTAGTACTGCTGGAAGGCAAAGTAACAACAATGTCTATTAGGTTCGCTGTAAAGTAAGATATGCTTATTGTACAAAATTAAAGATTATAAAAATAAAAATGACCTATAAATTTTACCAAATGGTAGTAATAGCTACACTTAACATTATTGTATATTTCTTTCCAGTCCTTCCTCAATGCAAATATATAGTTATATAGTTGAAATTATACCACATACATTTTTAAAAAAATTAATTTATTTATTTTTGGCTGCGTTGGGTCTTCGTTGCTGCGCACAGGCTTTCTCTAGTTGCGGCGAGTGGGGGCTACTCTTCGTTGCGGTGCGCGGGCTTCTCATTGCAGTGGCTTCTCTTGTTGTGGAGCACAGGCTCTAGGTGTGTGGGCTTCAGTAGTTGTGGCACACGGGCTCAGTAGTTGTGGCTCGTGGGCTCTAGAGCGCAGGCTCAGTAGTTGTGGCCCACGGGCTTAGCTGCTCTGCTGCATGTGGGATCTTCCCGGACAGGGCTCGAACCCATGTCCCCTGCATTGGCAGGCGGATTCTTAACCACTGTGCCACCAGGGAAGTCCCCCACATACATTTCTAAATGCATTTTCATTGCACATTACAGCATAAAGACTTCTCCACACTACTAGTGAAACTCTTCATAAACATAATTTGAATGACCACATATTATAGCACCCTGCTTTTCCAAATGTGATTAGCAGCATCAGCATTACTGCTTAAAAACTTTGCTTTTTACATTACTGTAAAAACAGTGTTACATTACCGTTAGAAACAGAATCTCAGGTTCCGCTACAAACCTACTGAATCAGAAGCTGCATTTTAACAAGATTCATATGTACATTAAGGTTTGACAAACACTGTACTATTATAGTAATGTATTACAGTTTGCTTATGTTCTTAAATATATTCTGGCAGTCCCCTGGTGAGGAGGAGGAAGAAAAGCTTAAGATATGGAATGAGAGAAGTATCTCAGAAAATGACTATACTTTTTGTTCTGGAAGAAATATCATCATCAGTGGTGATGATTTTAAAACATGGGTGAACTGGAACAATTTTTTTGAAGGACAAATTGGCAAAATGAATCCAAAGCCTTAAATTGTTCATTATCTCTCTCTCTCTTTTTTTTTTTATAAATTTATTTATTTACTTATTTATTTTTGGCTGTGTTGGGTCTTCATTTCTGTGCGAGGGCTTTCTCTAGTTGCGGCGAGCGGGGGCCACTCTTCATCGCGGTGCGCGGGCCTCTCACTATCGCGGCCTCTCTTGTTGCGGAGCACAGGCTCCGGACGCGCAGGCTCAGTAGTTGTGGCTCATGGGCTCAGTTGCTCCGCGGCATGTGGGATCTTCCCAGACCAGGGCTCGAACCCGTGTCCCCTGCATTGGCAGGCAGATTCTCAACCACTGCACCACCAGGGAAGCCCTGTTCATTATCTCTTGATCAGCAATTCCAACTTTAGAAATTCATCCAAAGGATATAATTAGAGATGTTCATAGAAATTTAGGTAAAGAAGTTGATCACAGAATTATTTACTTCAGAACAAATGGGAGTCCAATATTAGGAGATGGGTTAAATAAATCACAGTACATCCCGATAATGGTCTACTATGTACCCTCTAAAAATCAAGCTGTAGATTATGCTAGGTAAAAGATGCCAAACACAAAAGACTACATATCGTATGATTCCATTTACAGTAACTTCTAGAAAAGACAAAAGTATGGTAACAGAAAGCAGATCAATGTTTGTCAGAAGATGGGAGAAGAAGACTGGTTATAAATTGGCATGAGGAAACTTTTGGGGTGGCAGAAATATTCTACATTATTAATGTATGTAACTGTATACATGTGTCAAAGGACCAAAACTGTACACTTAAAATTGGTGTATTTTATTATACTTGAATTAAACCTCAATAAAGCTGCCTAAAAACAAAAACAACAAGAAGAAAACATGTTGGAGAAAACACTCACAGGTAGATAAAAAGGTTAAAAATACACTGTTAAATTAAAAAAGCTGAAATTATAAAACTTTTATCCAGTTTATCTCCAATTTAAACTGTATTTATGGAAAAAGAGATATTCCTTGAAAAGTAAACTGTGGTTAATTCTGGGTAGTGGAGTTTCTTGTGATTTTTGTGTGTGCTTTTCTGTAATTTTCAAATTTCTGTAATGAAAATAGACAAATTAATCAGAAAAAAATATTTGAGAAAAATGCTTTGGAATAACTTCTAGAAAATTCTATTTATATTTCAGAAATAAATTACTGAGCAGGGCCTCTTAGAACCTGGAAAAAAATATGCACAAAGAATTGGTGCTTCACCTCTAATACCTTGAGTACTCTAATAAAGAACAAGTAGAGGGACTTCCCTGGTGGTCCAGTGGTAAAGAATCCGCCTTACAATGCAAGGGATGCGGGTTCGATCCCTGGTCAGGGAACTAAGATTCCCACATGCCACAGGGCAACTAAGCCCACACGCCACAACTACAGAGCCCACATGCCCTGAAGCCTGCTCACCACAACTAGAGAGAGAAAACCCACACACCATGAGTAGAGAGACGCCCGTGCGCCGCAACAAAAAATCCCGCATGCCGCAACTAAGACGGAATGCAGCCAAAAATAAATAAAAAAATAATAAATAAATCTTAAAAAAAAGAGAACAAGTGGACAACAGATTTTTACTAGCCAATTGTCAAGAATTTCATAAAAGTATTCTTTTGATAATAGAGAATCACTAGCTCTTTGACTTCAAAGGAACCTTTACAGATCATCTAGCCCAAAGGTTTCCAAAGGTGGCCACTCACTAGAATCTTCAGGAGCACTTACAAAATATAGCTTTCAAAGGTCCCACTGCCAGAGATGCTGATACAGTGAGCTCAGGTTCAGGGGCCAGGCACCTGTATTTCTAAAATGTTTCAGGAGTCTGTGCAGCAGGGTTGAGAACCACTGTAAGATCAGTGACCTCCCTAGGATTACAAGGCTAATGAGTGGCAGGGTAGCGACAAGAATCCAGGTTAGTGCTTCATGGAAGAAATCAAGAGCACATATCTACAATTATTATCATAAGTTACCACAGTACCTTTACTGATGTTTACTGCATGTGAGACAGTGTGAAAAGGGCTTTATATGCATAATTTTCAGTTCATTCCCACAAGAATCCTAAACAGAAAGTCTCCTGTTAAGATAGAACCAAACCTCAGAGAGCTTAATAACTTGCCAAGGTTACTTGCCAAAATGTGATGAAGCCATGATTCAAACCCAGGTTAGCCTCATTTTGTCCAAAGGCTGTGTTTTAAATTTACTATTATTAACTACTAAGTATTGTTATTATTAACCCATTATACTGCCTTCTCAATTTCTGATGACCTATAACAGTGCTCAGCAAACTGGCCCATAAGCCAGCTACCTGTTTTTGTAAATAAAATTTTATTGGAAGAGCCACACCCACCTGTTTATGTATTGTCTATGGCTGCTTTCATGATACAATGGCAATGTTCGACAGTTGCAACAGAGACTGTATGACCCACAAAGACTAAAATATTTACTATCTGGCCCTTTACACACAAAGTTTGCTGACCTATATAATGAAAGAATGAATGATGAGGAGAGATGCAAATTATTTCCCTTAAAGTTCTATTTGAATAATGAAACTATGAAAGAATTAAGATTCCTTAAAGGAGTGGACTCTGGATTCCCTGACCCAATTTTTATTTCTTCATGCCCTTGCACAACTGAATACAATGCATATTAAAATGATAGTATTAGGACCTTAAGATTTAATTTTCCTCAAGAGAAATGTCAACTACTGAAAATAGTGAGAATGTCAAACGCAAAAGAACAACTTTTAAGTATGGGACTGACAGAAAGGACTATCCTGGTTCTTTTAGTTTGTAATTTCCTTTGTACCATAATTTAATACAAAGAACAATGTTTTAAATATAAATATCTATATGTGATATATACATACTACTGATAAATGGATATATACCAAGAAATAGGATGTACCACGGATATATCAAATTACCCACTTCTAATGTAGAACTAGAAGAAAAATCTGATGGAAGAATCTGGAAATAATTTGAAACTAATGTATTATGTGTCAATATCCATATTTCAAAGCAAAGTCAAGTCCAGTTTCTAGAAAACCTTCCCCGACAACATCAACGCATGTGGAGTACTTCCTTTTCCATACTCTTTTCAAATTATTGTTTAAAACGTAAGTTGCAAATATCTTCTATAAAGAGCCAGAAAGTAAATATTTTCGGCTTTGTGGGTCATCCGACCTATGTTGCAACTTCTCAAATCTGCCACTGCACTGTGAGAGCAGCCATAGACAATATGTAAATGAATGGTGTGTAGTGGTGTTCCAATAAAACTTTATTTATAAAAACAGGCAATGAACTAGATTTGGCCCATGGGCCATAGTTTGCCAGCCCCTGGTTTAAATCATACAAGAGTCTTACCATATACTTAGCCTTAAAATAATGTATTTGAATATTTACTGATAGGTTATATCTAAATACCTATACTTGTACAATTTAACTTGTTTTAGCTATTTTGTTCTCTAGCTGTCTTACAGACTATAAGCATTGAGGGGAGAGAAGTAATTCTTTTTTATATGTAGACCCTAAAATATTGTGGGAAACATGGAAAACATAAACTTAGAGTCATCTTCATACGCCTCCCTTTTATGGATGCTATGAGGATTAAATGAGATAACAGACATAAAAGTCCAAACACAGTATCTAGAACACAGCTGACACTTAAATGCATGACACACTTCAATTTTCCAAGTATCTTCACCCATGGCAAATGAGTGAAATTTAATACCTGGATGCTAACAAATACCTTGTTCTGCCTCTAGATGAAACTTTGATATCTTTTTGGGAGGATTCATCATCTGATTTCATGTCATCTGATGAAGGAGGTTCATGAAGGTTTTCATCTTTCTCTTTGTTTTCAGTCTTGATTTCTGTTGGAACAACAGTTCCAGACTGACTTTGCAAGCCACCTAACAAAGAGGCAAAGAAACAGAATAAATGTCCAGACTGATTTATGAATTAGAATTAAGACAGTAAAAAGTTTTCTTGATGGTAAATACCCTTAGTTGTTATAGAGCTACTGTAGAAATCTGAAGATGTAAAAAAGTAAACTATTCAGAGCTGGAAAGAGCATGTCCACAAACCTTAGAAAAAAATGCTTTTTAAAGCACCTGTATTTAAAAAAAACAAGCCTGACCCTGATGGTGAGTCCAATGCTCATTTTCAGGCACATTTAACAATCAAACAAGGTAGAAGAAACATGATGCATTTTAAAAACTAACTTCTAAGATGCTGTCAAGGTAAATGAAATAAGCTTTAACATTTTCCTGGACAAACACAATAAAACAGGCATCATGGTTAAATACAACTGGGAAAACTTTATCTTGGTGGTCTTAATACCACCTATATATTTGTACTTATTTGTAAGGTCTATTATAACATTGACCACAGTTTGCTTTTTGTAAGAATTGTCTGTCTCTCCAATTAAATTATAATCTTCTAAACAACAGCTATTATCATTCAGAGCTCTAAACATACACAGAAATGTCTTTCTCAATTCTTCTAGGGACAATGAGGATTCAGCCATGAGGGGAAGTGATTTAGAAAGAGACAGGACAGGGACTTCCCTGGCAGTCCAGTGGTTAAGACTCTGCACTTCCACTGAAGGGGGTGTGGTCAGGGAACTAAGATCCCGCATGCCACACGGTGCAGCCAAAAAAGAAAAAAAAAAAAAAAGAAAGAGGACAGATGCAGGAGCTGGTAAGAAGATGACCAGTAAACACTGAACAACGGTTTGCACAGGGTCTCATCCATCAATAAATATTATAATTGGCCCAGCTAAATGGACCAACTGGAACCCTAAATATCTACCCTGTACATTCATGCAGTAGTACTACTACTATTTGGAATTCTGCCACCTAAGATGACTTTTGATTCACAGATGTCAATCTGACTGTGAAGAAGGTGACAGTGCTCCAAAATGATACCTCTGTATGCACTACTGCTGTAAACGAACTATACAGTTACCTCTATAATTTTCTTGTGTTTTATGGTTCAAGTCTGTGCTTGAAGCAGTGACCGTACTAGACAGGACTGAATGATTGCCATTGAGACTGACAGAGTCTTCTCGATGAGTTCCGACCTAAAGTTAAAAAATAAAAATAAAAAAAATAAAAAGAAGTTCATGGTGCAGTAATTGTTCAAATTCTTTCACTGGGTTTAATAGAGAAAACAGTTACCACTCATCTAAATTTAGCAACATTTTTTGGATGCTACTTTTCTGGTTTTTGGATTGTAAAAGACTTGACAGTAGTACTGTTTGTGAATAAAAATATTTTAAAAAATTCCAGCTTTCAAATTTTATATCCCACAGAGGGTTGCTGTGAGAAGCAAATGAGCTAATAGACAAAAAGCACTCTATAATCCATACAGCACTACATATTACAGCCTCTATTGTGTATCAATCAATCTGAAAACCTATTCCATGTACTACCTAAAAATGTTAAAGTATCCATGAATTTGCATTTAGCAAAATAACTGCTTTGTTCCAAGTAATAATAGTATTTATCTATACTTTAGCATATCCTTTTCTAACACACAGTGTCTTGTTTTTTCTTCCTCTAATTGCTTCTCCTCAAAAATTTTAAAAGAGCAGCAAAAGCAATACAAAATTAAAATAACTTAAAATAAAAGTTCTACATTGCCAGGCAACAAAAATGCCATATATTTTTATTCTCAGTTTTAATCAGATTTAGACAAGTCACAGTTAACCTGAACTGAGAAGGCATGCAAACACTACCAAGTGTTTTCAGCTATTGCAGTATTTTTAGAAAAACTGGTTACAAATGAACCAGTTTTTTTTATTAGAACAATAGCAGATGTGGCTATTAGAAGATTAAGACTTTAATTAAATAGGTTTATTGCCTGGAGTTATACATGAGAACCACTGTTTTTCAACAAATCCTTCAATCCCAGTAAAATGCCATGCTTTGAATCCCTCTTGAGTAATTAATATAGCTTTTATCTTTCATGACTTTGTATGGATTTTACCCTAAGAGGTATAAATACCCCTATGCAAGTTTATCCTTTGGTTTCCTGTGAGCCAAACAAAAGAAACCAAAGTTTCAGGCAATGCAGGCTACTGGTAGTGTATCTGATTAGAACATATCAGGTCTTCCACCCAACTTTTTAAGAAATGTCTGTCCTCTACCTTTATTCTTATCTTTAATGTAGTTTTGAAAAACTCATTTAATGTATTCCATAGCTACTTTTTAAATTATTTGAGGATTAGTCATTGCTGAGAATTAGCTGTGTCACTACTCCCTTGGATGATCAAGCCTTGACCATAACCTTTTTCTAAACCACATAATTTCATCATGCATTAGAATCATAAAATCTTAAAGCTGGGAAGGGACCACAGAAATCAAGACAGCTTTCTATTCCGTTACCACTTTGGAAATCTGCCCTTAGACCCTTAACCTTTACTTCTGCCCTGAACCGCAACCCGCCCCCAGTAAAAAATCTTGAGAAAAATCTGAAGAACCAAATCTAACACCAAGTGAAGAAGTGGACTATGAAAATTACATTTGAGAGAGGAAATTATTTTTAAAATAGTTTATGATATCCTATCTCTAGGGAATCCTGGTCATGTTTATTCATAACACATAGGTTGCTTTCTTGCTAGCTATGAACTACTCAATGACCTAATGATCTGAGAGGAAGGTCAGTTCAAAAATTGCATTTTATAAAAATAGATAGGGTAAAATACAACAAATAGTTACAAATTCTTTGGGACCTTAGGAGTCTAGGCCTATTTTAGAGATAATATATTACTAGAATAATTTTGACTGGCTGAGGAAATCACTGCAGGATAAAGTAAAAGCTAAGATTTTTATGTCTGTGTTTATAATGTGGACTTAAAACTTCCTATGATCTTTGGTAATATATGCCAGTTTTGCTCTTATCTAGTATTTTGAGCTATCACACCAAGTAAGTGAAAAAGAAATAGCCTTTTAAAATTTAAACTTTTAAACATACATTTATTTACTATATATTGTACCTGTGAAACCCATTTTATAGCTCTGTAAGATAATACCATTGAACAGTAACAAAATGAATTTCACTCATTTGAGTGATAAGTGATGATGCATCTGTGAAATTCTTATTCTTTTATTTCATGAGTATAAATCATTCTTTGATTTTTCTGAATCTCAACTAATAAAAATGTTCTATCACCTCTTTTCTGATGAAAGGCTTGGCAGACAAAGGATCATTATCTAAACAATAGATCTTAAGGAGTTTGCTTTTCCCTGAAGGAAAATCAGAAAGGTTGCTCAATTTGTTTTGGGATATAAAATGTCAGTGAATATCTTTGTCTTTCTAGAATACTACAAACCAAGTATTTTCTCACACCAACCTTGAAAAAAATTAAACCTTTTAAAAATGGCATCAGACTAGCAAAAAGTTTTAAGTCTGGAGTTTTTCATGTTAATGAAGTTAGCAGGAACTTTTTCTTTGTAACTTGATTCCCCTTGCAAATGGCCCTCATATATTTTCTGGAGAATTTGATGTTCACAGTTCTTACAGTTTTCTTTAACCCTTGCTCACCCTGGCTCCCATGTCCTTCCTTTAATCTGAAGCTACCCATTCAAATGGCTCTGTCCACACACGGAACAGGTGTATAAACAGTTCTTTGTCTGAGCTCAGAGACTGTGAGGCCAGCCAGATAGGACCTTGTTTAATTGTTCATCTCGTTAGCATACAGCTGACAGAGTGCTTCTACTGGGGGACTAGCAGGGGAAGGAAAAACCCCTAGGCCTGCTATGCTCTAAATTTCAATTATTATGAAGAGCTCCGTTTCAGAATAAAAGGCCCATTCCATTAAATGACATCATCTTGCATTCTGAATCTTTACAATCTACCTATGGCCTTATTTTTGTGGGAGCATCTGACAAGGGACTTGTTTTCATTTAATTTGGCCAATGGCTTCAACACCCACAATGGAAAAATGTTAAATCTAATTAGTTGATGAATAAGAGGTCTTGTGAATTAAGGGACAGACTGAAAACTACTCAGTAAGAACTCCTCTCTGATTTTGAATTCTAATAATTTGTTCAATTTGTACTATTCACTGAGTACTAATGATTTAAATTAATCACTATTAATCTACAGACTGAATAAAGGCTCTTTATGTACTGTTAAGTATTTTGTTTTACCCAGAGGGTTTTATGCTAAAACTTGGAAGAATTCCAGTTGTTATGATTCCTTTTGAATAATATTTCCATAAATATATAATCTGTATGGATTTCAGGCTTAAAAAACTTGACATTTAAACAATTTTGAGTTTAAAAAATCGTATCAAAACCCTTTAAAAGCACTATAATGTGGTCTTAACGAAATTTTAAAAAATTTAAGTTGCCCATTTGGGAAAAAAATCGGTTAGAAAAAGTAAAATACAGTTAAAAAATAAACTCCTTCAGTTTAGCTGAAACCTACACATACCATTTCTACTGTATACAAACCTATACTAATAAAATTAAATACTGTCTAAATATAAGGTTAAAATGATTCCGAATTTACTCTGATAAAGTGACAAAAAGTGCCAAAATGTTGAATAAAATATTACTCTATTTGCCTGTTAGTCTTTAATAACTGAATCTTAAATCTTTTAGAACTAGGAAAAATATAGTTTCTCTAACTGCTTTAGGATTTAGAAAACAGACATGATTTATATTTTAAATCCTTATATAAGGTAGCTTTAAGTTCTACAATTGAACATTATTTGCTCTCATATAAGACACACATCTCCAACCACAGCTTAAACAACAAAAAACCCAAGCAATGCCCGCCCAAACCACCACCACCACCCCCCCCCCCACCCCGCCCAAAAAAAGACATGCCTGAGTTAAATTTCCTCAGGACTTGTAACAAAGAAATCAAAAGACCTCCTGGATGTAATTTTATCCTGTATCATAAATGAGGAACTTTTTAAGATTTGCATCAGCCTTCCATTAACACAAAAGCTTCTAATCTAACTTAGTTTGAAGTTGAAATCACTGTCTGAACAATAACTGAGCACTTTGTGTTAAAGATAAAAGTGCTATTACAGAGCTATCTCATCAGGCCTCGGTATTCTAGATATTACAGCCATAAACTGATGTGATGTACAATAACTTTATATTGCTGAGACCTCTTTGTAATGCCTAAATGAAATTAATGAGTCTCATTCCTTTTCAGTTTTCCACTTAATAACATTATTTTTTTGCTGTCAGCAGTTTATTTCGAGTTTATTCTTACATTAAATAAATGGGAGCAAAACTATAGTCCGTCCAACGCTGACATTTCAATAGTTCTAAAAATCCTGATTTTGTGTTTTAAAATTTAAATTATACGTCAATCACATCCTAATAATAGTGTCTGATAAAGCCTTAAGTTTTAATTTGCATTAAGAAAATATGGAGAAACTATCCAAAATATTGAAAGGGAGTAGGAAATTAAGTAAATGAAAATGTTAACCCTATTCAAAAGTAAGATCAAATGTTAAAACTAGGGCAGGCTGGCTACACTAATTATATGAGAAGGAGTAGTAATTACCCACTTCCTAGTCTCTTTTTCTGATATAATAATCTTCAGGAAATTTAATTTTTGTGTATATTAGATAGCTAAAATATGTTAAAAGCTTTCTGTGGTTGAAACCTCATTTAATCCTAACCTTTGATGCTAGTCAAGTTTGTTCAGTTAAAAGAAACAATAGTCAAAGTTAAGTCTTTTGATATTGACTCCTATTAATATTTTTGGCAGGTGGTAGTCTTATTACCTTTGTGTGAAATATAAAAATTGTTTTCTGGAATAATGAAAAAATAGTAATTATTTCATCTATAAGACAAGAAGATGGATCTACAAATCAGTAGATCAGCTGTAGATGATCTTACTGGCATAATCTTGCTATAACTGAAAATAATGTAAAGAAAGGTTCTCAGCAAGAAAGCTATTTCCTTGATCAAGGAGACTATTTTGGTTAACCTGCCCAGGTAGACTTCACACCACAAGTTATCTTGATAGCACTGAAGGCTGAGAGCAGAGCTCTCTGTATTACTTTTATACTGCCATCAACTCTTACTCTTCTACTCCCAGTGCATTCTGGCTCGCCTCAAATATTCCAACTACTTCAACAGAACTCCCAAACTACTCATTAAAACAAAATAAGAAAAAAGTTATAGGCTCCAAGAAAAAGAAAACAAAAAAACCCCCCAAAAACAAAAAAAAACCCAAAAAACAAAACTTGCTAACTCTCATTTCCTGCACTGGGAAGCTAATTTATGTTCTAAATCAGGGATTGGCAAAGTATGCCTATGGGCCAAATCTGGTTCTGTTTTTTTTTTTTTTTTTTTAATTTATTTTTTTGTTTTACTACTTTACTACTTTTTTTTTTGTTTACTACTTTTGTTTTGTTTTTTGTTTGGCTCTTTTTTATACATAAAGTTTTATTCAAACACAGCCACACCGATTTGTTTTCATAACAGCTATGGTTGCTTTCGTGTTACCAAATCAGAGTTAAGTAGTTGTGCCAGAGACCATATAGCCTGCAAAGCTGAAAATATTTACTATCTGGCCTTTTACAAAAAAAGTATGCTGACTCTTCTCCTTTAAATGCTAGGAGAGAAAGTAACATCATATTTAAAACTTGGAATTAGGATGGTGACCTCTAGTAAATGCCCACAAAAATCCATTACATCAAAAATTTTATTTGAATGTTCTGTGGAGTTCCTGGAATGGTATTTATGTTTAGTAGACCAGTTCTACTCTCTGCAGAAAAATAAATGAAGTGATGAAAATTAAATATTTTTGAGAGGAAACTGACCTTACAAATTCTAAATGGTGATATAGAATTGCTGATAAACTGATATTTCTGTGGTTACTTTGTAATAATGGCCATGTAACCTCCATTTTTAGGGGCCTAAAAAATACTAATTTATGTTAATGCAGAGGAAAAGTATATAAAGTACCAGAAAGTTAAACAAGACAAAAAAAGAAAAGTGATTCCAGAATGTAAAACTGTGTTATTTCTTAGTCATGATCAGTTAGAAAACATGGGGGTGAGATAATAAAAGCAGACTAACTCTTAAAGATGGCTGGCAACAGTTACAAGATGTCCCCCAAATCACACACCCTCCCAGAATATGAAAAGAGTTGATTCCACATAAGTAGGTACAAAGCATGTAAGCAAGGCTCCTGGCAGTACTGATGCAAGCCCTCAGACATGAATAACATCCACCAGGATAAGAGTTTTCCTCAACAATATGCCTAAGACTTAGCTGGGACAGTCACTGGCTGACTGTGATCTTCATTTCATTCCATTCTTTGGTCTTTCTGCTGAAACTGAGAACTGAGTACTCACAGCTAAGAAGTTCATTTCAGAAGGATGGGAGCTGAATACTAACTCACCTGACATTGTCAGATTTTGTCAGTTAATAACTTTTTAGGGTAAGCCTGGCAGAAACATCTGCATCTCCACCCCCATTAGTGACTGGAGAGGGGGTGGATATAGTAGATGATGTCTGGCAGACTTTTCTCAGCTCTGTGTCCTCTAAGAAGGTTATAAAAACTGAAGGAAGACGTTGATAGACAAACTCAGCAATAGCTTGGGCTTAGTTGCTGCAGCACTGATGCTGCTTCTCAAGACTAAGCCAGACTCACCTCATGTTTCAGGAACTCTCTTTTTCTAGATCACCTTGAATTTTTTTCCTTTTTAAAGAATATCTCTGGCAGCTCTGAAGTAGGGAGCATATTCCTAGTGAATATAATGGAAGCTACTTTCTTAATTAAAAGCTTCAGGGCAGTATCTAATATTAGAAACAATTTTTCCCTTAACAAGTTCTTTTAAAATGCACTAGGTTTTTACATGGTTTGGAGGACTGGATTTTGAAAAATCTCTTTTCCAACTTATATCCAAAGTTGGTAAAAACAACCTCCCAAAGATAGAAGTTCCATTTCATATAAATCCTATATTTATGTGGGAGGAGCCAGAGATATATCATATATTGTAGCAGATAAACTGGAGAAAGGAGCAGTGGGCTATTAACAATGAAGAATTAAAAAAACGATTAAGAGGTGAGGACTAAGAATTGCAAATACTGCAGCTGAGACAAGCTTAGGATTCAAACATACTGATTTTCAAGTCATTCTTCTAAATAAGGATAAACAGTATTTCAGCAAAGTAATAATTTATACTTGCAACAAATGCTATCTTATTATACTGTTAAAGTTATTTTATTACTACCACTAATAGTGATTACAATATTCCCTTATATTTCTAGGAATTCAGTAATTTAAAAATGTTTTCACATTTATAAGTTTATCAATAGCAACGAAAGCTAATTTAAAAGGAGTCTTAATTTCAAGATCTTCTGATATTAAAAAACAAAAACAAAAAACTGGTTGTTAAGATATGTGGGCATCTAACGTCACCTATGTTGCTGAAAACACTCTTCTTAGGAAACCAGGCAGCCTTGTTTGATGTTTACTTCAGCAACTCCAGAATGAATATAAGTGGCTGTCTGATATATGAATGTGAATGTGAAAATCTGGAACCAATCCTATTTTACAGAACACAAGACTTCAGCATTTGGGGCACCTAATTATTGCGATGATAGGTGAATTTTAGCCTTGATCACACGGCTTACAGCTAGAAATCTGTTTCATAGGAGAATATTTCACGGCATGCAATGAATCTTAAAAACCATGCCATAAACATGCAAACACATGGTTTCAGTTAAATAGCAGATTCAAAAAGAGCTTCATTCCTTTAAAACATAATTTGTATAAAAAACAATGTAAGACATTCGACACAGAATTTTTGATGTGCATGGCTGCAGAATTTTACTTTTTTCCTCCTTTAAAGAACTACCACGTTAAAAAAAAAAAAGGGATTGAACGATTTTACTCTCTTCAGGGATTAATCTAAAATTGTTTCCTTTCATTGTCACTTAAATTACAGTCATTCTTAAAACTACCCCACATTTTTCCTTCATTTGGGAATAAAGCTTAAATTTGGACCTGTACAAATAATATTACATTCGTTCTACTATTGAAGGCTGGTTCCAAATTATAATAAACAGCTTTTCTAGACCAGAACCCTTGAAATTCAGTCTTGCTTTATTGATTTTGATATTAAGACTTTCTACAACTGTTTCAAGGCAAAAACTGTTCTGCCAATTATTACATATCTGGAAAAAAAATCCAAGTTTAAGCTAAAATGATCTCTGTAGAAAGTTTCTGCTTTTTGCACACGGTCATAGTAGGATTTTAAGGGCCAATGCTCAGCCAATGACCCTGCCCAAGACAGTAAAAGAAATTCTTAAAAGCCCCTCTACCTTCCTTCCTTACAGAAAGAAGGAACCTCTCTCCCTGAAAGATTTCATGAAAAACATGTAGGACAATACGCTTCAGAAGTTATTTCAAAAAGGATGAGCACTATTTTACCATTGAAGCAGGTCGACTGCTTGTAACAAGGCTTGATCCACCATAGTTTGAATTGAGGCTTCCAATTGGTGCATTATGGGATGGTCCCAATAAACTGTGTATATCACTGTGACCAGCAGGCAAACTGGTGGAAGGTCCCACGGCATGGTTCCGCAGCACATGGATAGCATCATCCAGTCTGTCCAAACGATCCTCCATTCGAGATTGCTGTAGGGATTGAAAAAAGACATGGAGGTTACTGATGTTATCTATTACATTCATTAAACTGCTATGTTTCCTACTTTGAGATATAGGGAAGACAGCAAGTGAATAGGCAATATCAAGTAGCTTCAAAAGAAGCTACCTGTACTACGAATCAACAATTAAAGAAAGGATATTTGTAGACTATGCTAAATTAACAAAGCTTCAGAAGCAAATCACTGCTTCATAAAATCTATTTACCAATATAGCATGAGGTTATTTCTTTTAGCTTCTACAAAAGCTGAAGGCTACTCTACTGTGTCTGATACTCAATTAACATTGATAAAAAAGATAACCTGTACTTTAACACTGATCTTTGAAATCAGGGCAATTTGGGGGAGGGTCTTCAAATCCATCAAATTTAAGTTGTAATTTTGTTTTAAGTGAATATTTTTAATACCTATCTGAAATGGTGACCACATCCAAATGTGCTCTTTCAAAAAACTGATGAAATGATATTGTCTGTCTGTGAATATACACATGCCCCATCCACAAACATATTAGAATTTAAGAAAATAAAAGCACATGCCAGTAGAGCTCTTTTAAAAAGAATCACACTCAACAAAAGCCTATTCTTACATATTGTTACAAAAACGAAAATAGTCATTGTTTGATTTTAAAAGACTCTGGAGTCTGTACAGGCTTGATGATTTTAAATGGATAATAGGAAGTATAATTAATTGAAACACAAAAAAGGCACCATCTAAAAGAAATAGTACCTCACAGACATCCTTTAAGAAGGACATTGCATCTTGCAAATGCTCGTGAAGTTGCTGCTCAACTCGATTTTTCTGGCAAAGTCAAGACAGAACAGGAGGCAAAGCACAGGTTAAGATTAACTCCAAAAGAGATGAGGAAATAGCTGATGTGCATGTCAGCATAACATGTTAGTAAAGTTAACGCGGAGACCTGCAAGATCTACTTGTATTAAGGTATGAGAAGGCTGGGATTTAACAGCAAAGTTATAAGGTTAGCATCTAAATAGCACACATTGCTTATATTCGCTTATATGTGAGAAGAAAACTTTCCTTTAATTTAAAATGTTCTGTTAGTCACAGAAAAAGAACTTTTCTATTTGCAACCTGGAATTACTGAATGATAGCATGACTTAACATTCCATCAAGTCATCCTTATTTTGTTTTTATAATGCTTCGTAATTCTGTGGTAAGTATAGAAAGGCAACAGTAGTTAACATCCTACCACAAATTCTTCACGCTCAATACCTAGACAGGCTCCTTTATTCTACTGCTTTGTTTGTCAATGGTTTTGCTTGTACAATTTACATAATACATTCTTTTTTAAAAAAGAAAACATGGGAAACAATAATCTTCCTGACAAAAATAACTGATGTTACATTTAAAAATTTTAACAGAAATGTAATAAACTATACACAGTATCATCATATGAGAAAGAGTAAAATACAACCATTTTGCAATGCTGGACTAATTTTCTCTTACTTGGTCTGTGTTTTTTTTTTTTCTTCTTTAAATTTCCTTTACATGTAAACATAAAATTATAGTAAAATTAAACCCTAGATCTGTCAAAGAAACAAAAATCCCATAACACTATTTTAATACCAGCTGTCCTGAGACCAGAAGCCTGATGTCCCAAAGAACAGATGGTAAAAGGCACACCCAATGTGTCTTATATAGTTCAACTAAATCAGGCCATTTGTTAGCAAAGAATTCGTGTGTAATGCTATCCTACTGTTTTTTCATTGTTACTCAAGATTTTCTGGAAAAAAAAAAAAAAGAACTCCACACTATTAGATAAAAGAGACCTTGTATGTTTCTCGGAGGCTCTTACCAGGGAGTGGAGTGAGTTTTCATAGCTTGGGGATGAAGGGGCTTGCCCTCCAGGTCTGGGCCACTGACTGGTACCTGCTAAAACAAAACCCAAAAGCACCCACACACCTTGGTTAACTCAGTGATCTTGATAATGTTCTGAAGGAAAGGGTAAAGATATATTGTAAGTATGCATAAATTTACGTGAAAATTTTTGTTCAGTCTTCAGCATGTTACTGGCTACTGATAAACCCAACACATTAAAAAATTTTTTTCATTATTAATATAACTGTGTAGGGAGTTGAGAAAAAAAACTATACTTTAAAACATAACTGGGCTTCCCTGGTGGTGCAGTGGTTGAGGGTCTGCCTGCCAATGCAGGGGACACGGGTTCGAGCCCTGGTCTGGGAGGATCCCACATGCCGCGGAGTGACTGGGCCCGTGAGCCACAACTCCTGAGCCTGCGCGTCTGGAGCCTGTGCTCCGCAACAGGAGGGGCCGCGGCAGTGAGAGGCCCGCGCACCGCGATGAGGAGTGGCCCCTGCTCGCCACAACTAGAGAAAGCCCTTGCACAGAGACGAGGACCCAACACAGCCATAAATAAATAAATAAATAAATAAAATTTAAAAAAACAAAAAAAACCCCCCAAAAAACACATAACTACATTTATGTTTTCATGTTCTTCACACTCTGTCCACATGCACACATATCTTGAGAAAATGTACTTAAAATATGCATAATTTAAAATTCTGTCCCTCCCCCCATATTTTTAATCTTTATGATCATGCTATTAATGACTTACATTAATATTCACCTGATTCTCTACATCATAATTTGCTTAACCACCGTTACCTCACTGCTAGACATTTTGGTTGCTTTCATTTGGCTATTATGAATAGTAATTGAATATCACTATATTATGAACGGTAATACTGTGTTTTTTCTTTTGGGGAATATGTCTAAGGATAAATAGCATTTCTAAGTTAAAAGGTATGAACATATTTATGATCCTTAATTCATAAGGCCAAAACTGCTTTCTAAAGGGTCATGTTAACTTGTGCCTCCAGTAATGCACAAATGCACCAATTTCAAATGATTGCAAATACATTTAGGATTATCTGCTAAAAATTTTCCCAACATAATTTACACCAAAACATATTATTTAATTTGGAAAATATCATCATGAAAATTTTTCTTTTTAAAATTTACTTATTTATTTTCTTTTTTTGGCTGTGTTGGGTCTTCATTGCTGCACGCGGGCTCTAGAGTACAGGCTCAGTAGTTGCGGCGCACGGGCTTAGTTGCTCCATGGCATGTGGGATCTTCCCGGACCAGGGCTTGAACGCGTGTCCCCTGCATTGGCAGGTGGATTCTTAACGACTGAGCCACCAGGGAAGCCCCATCACGAAAATTTAGTTAAATGTTGTTTACTCTTCAACTTTAGAAAAGTGGCAATGTAATAAAAAAAAGAAGACAGAAGAAGCAAGGATACAAGTTCAGAACAGAAAGAATAAAAAGGAAAAAAAAAAACAGAAGAAAAAAATAAAAGGATTAATTCATTCATGTATTGGGGAGAATGCAGTGTTTTAAAATAGCTTTAGGGACCTCCCTAGTGGTCCAGTGGGTAAGACTCCACGCTCCCAATGCAGGGGGCCCAGGTTCAACTGGTCGGGGAACTAGATCCCACATGCATGCTGCAACTAAGAGTTCACATGCCACAACTAAAGATCCCACGTGCCACAACTAAGACCTGGCACAGCCAAAATAAATAAATAAAATAAATAATAAATAAATATTAAAAAAAATAAAATAGCTTTAAATAGCTTTAAAATAACCAAAATAGCTTTAAAAAGAAAAAGACAAAACAAATGATTGAAAATCTTTACTATTTGAAAGTAAGTTATGTATAGAAAATAATGAAGACTGTTCAATTAAATACATGGTTTTGTTCTTAACAAATCTTCAGTGACAAACTGAATTATCAATATATTAGAAATCTGAAGTTGGAGAAGGTTTACTTAATTTGTCTTGTTTATTGCTAAGTGAAATTTTAAACTATGTTCCACCAGAGCTTGTTGTTGCAGGTTAATCTGCCATATTTAGGAAACTAAAAACTTATGGGTAAATTGGAACTATTATAGTTCACTTTAGCTGAGTAACCTAGTAATTGTATTCTTATTAGTCATTTACATTTTGTTAAGTTGGATACATAGATTCTTAATAACCTGATTATATTTCACAGTTACATGAATACTGTTCTGATTATACAAAACAATTTTAAATACTAAAATTGTAAGAAAAATATATGTTATATACTTCATCAGCTAACAATTTTTTTTAACTTGTAAGCAAACTACAAATTATTCTGAGTACCATTAAAGGCTTCCTGCTAGACATACAAATGTAATCATAACTACATAAATTATGGACAATCTAAAACTGCCCACTGAAACAGAAGCCTTGTGGGCTAATTTTACAATTAGCAAGTAGAATTTAGCAACCAGAAAAATCCAGTAACTGACTACATGAAGAATTCGTATAAAAACAACCAGCTAACACTTTACCATTGATTTCAGTGCATCAGTGCTTTCCAAAACTGATGTAGAATTGTGAATTTTTATGTGGATAAGAGGTTAATCATGATCTATTTTGAAAAAGACCCGAAATTATTTTTAAAAGTTTCCCTTAATGTTTACAATATTTTATTTTCAATCATTTCCCCCAACATCCTTGGGTGATTAGCCTGTGACAGAGCCTGATTATTACATTACTTAATTTGTGTGGATTATTAATACAAGTTTATATTTAAACACCTCAGAACTGTTAGCACACATCTGCTTTGCAAAACAGGCAATTTTTGTGGTTCTTCACTAGCTTAGTGTTGAGGAATGAGATGTGTGCACAGAGTTATTACTCAGGCAAGAAATCACCTATATTCATTATTTTTTTGACAGTGACATGAAGTAACTATGCTAACGTCTATCTTCAAAATATACTTTATTAAACTGGAAAAATATACATATACTCAAACCTATTTTGTTTTTATTATAGATTGGGCTGCCCCACTGTGACGTACTTGATTAAAATAGAATACTGACATGGTTAAATCACTGTTATCTGTTTGAACTTCATACTAATGCCAAGTTGTATTTCATGGACTGAGCACTTTAAACCCCACTTAGTCATTTCAAAAATTCATGCTATTGGTCACAAAGGGGATGGCTGGATAGTTAGACAGACTGAGTTAGCTCAACAGAAGTCAATCCTATGGCTGGTAAAGCTCAAAAAAGGGCATGGAAGTTTAGTGGATACTGGGAATCAGCAGACCTGCATTCTGGTTGATCTGTACTATCAATTAATCTTGAGTCCTGACTATAAAATAGGCACCCACAGTTTTTTGTTTTTGTTTTTAATCTGCCTTTATGAAGCGAATGAGGTAAAAGATATGAATGCACTCACTCTGAGAGCCTAAAGGTCTTTTTGACCATGAGACATTATTATTATTTCTTCCTAATGACAGATCTATCATGTAATCAATGAAGAAAAAAGATACATAGATTTTTGTAATTCTGGCCCACTGACGGCTTATTAGCTATGGATGAGAACTTTGGGGTTGTGAATGGAATTCAAATTCTAGACAGACACCATAATGCTGTAGAATACCTCTGACACTAGACAGATCTGCATCTTTGTCTTTTTATAAAACTGGTGCATGAATAAAATATACAAATTTATTTAGAATCATACTGGTATCTTTATCTCTAGCTTGTAATCACCAACTGTAGCATTATTACACAAATATGGAAAAACAAAAGTACAAAGGCTAAAAACCTAAGGGGCTTCCCAGAGAAGAGGTTATTTCCCCCTTTCCTTCCCTGTCACCTGCTATCTGGTGGTAGACATGCACAGAGGTTTTGGGCTTATACTACTTCCTTCTGTTAGATAAGGGCAAGCTTTCAACTATTTATATAGTTAACAATTTTTGTAATTGCCCTGAGCTTTTTAGTGACCACCCCCAAAAGCTAGCTGTTATTCAAGGATTATAATAAACGTACTTATATCAAAATTTATTGACTACGTCCAGAGAACAAGTTAGCTGACAAGGATAAGAGAATCGAATTATTTGGCTAGAAAATCTGGAAAGGCTTTCTTTGATCACTAAATCTAAAATTCACCCAGTGTTTCTGATCTGTTCTCACTCTGAGTGGGATTCAGTAATATGCCACCTAATAAAACTGGTTAATAAATTTAGAGAATAGATAATATCATTTTGCATGGTTGAGAGAAATTCTTAGGACTATTTACCATGCATTTTCCTATTTTGTTAGTTGTTTCCCTTTGTAATCTCACCCTAAACTCAAACTTTCATGAGATACTCCACACTTGGAAAAGGTTGAATAATCCTAAATGTAGCACTGAATGCTTTGCTTTCCACAATCTGGCCCCAGCCAACCTTTCCACTTCCAATATGTGAAGAGTTCATAATCAGTCATCTCAATGACTCTGGATGAACAGGTGATGATGCACTTTCTTACATCTTGATCTTTGTCATGCTCTCCTTTTATACTCAAAGTTTTTTCTCCTTTATACTCTCTTCATGAAGTACATCCGGAGAACTGTAGTTTAGAGTAAATTCTGACGGTTCTATTTTCATGTGTTTATCTCTATTTTCTCAACTAAACTGAAAACTTGCTGAAGTCAGGTAACTGCTTTAACACCAGGCATACTGACAGATGATAAAAATAAACATCTCATTGATGAAATGAGCCTAAACTGAGGAATCCTTTCTCCCCTATCTCCTCCCACTCCCTCTTTATTTTTATTGTGGATGTTCTGAAGATTGTTATTGAGTACCGCGATTATTAAACTTTTATTCATTGATATTCTAGAAGGAGGTAAAGAAAGGTGAAGAGTGGTTTTGTTTGTCTGCTTTCCAAGTTCCCTTAGTAAACACATTCTCTTTTTTTTTTCTTTTTCACATCTTTATTGGAGTATAAATGCTTTACAATGTTGTAAGTAAACACATTCTCTTAACTCAAATACTCATGTCTTTTCTCAAAGGACAACTGTATTAGACACAGCCATACTTCTACCTCACTGCTAGAGCCCAGATTTTGCTCAGAAGGTGGGGGAGGGTGTCCATCCTTTCCTACTGTGAACAAAGAAAGAGTAATTCTATTCTTAGCTCTTGGGAGAAATCCTAATGACTAAGACAAACATGGTGGTCCCATTTCTGTTGAGTAACTCTGTTAAGCCCAGTGCTGGTCAATGAATCATGAGGGAAAATCTGTTGAAGAGGCTTCTGGAAAAAGATTCTTAAAAGACATATAATAGATGATCCTTTTTCTTACATGAGACATGGTTATGTCCATATGTGGTACCTTCAACTGCTGTCTTGCCACCAGCCTAAGAAAGAATTGCAAAGAAATAGAGCTGGAGCCCTGACTGGTCCAGGAACTTGCCCTGCTATGGGCTTTATACAAGATATCCAAAATCCCCTTATTATTTAATCCAGTCCAGACAAGAGTTTCTCTTCCTTTCAGCCTAAAGTATCCTAACTAAAACAATATCATCTCAGAAGCTTCTTTCTCGTAAGCATTTTCTATGCAGGAATGTTATGTTCTTAGTCTGAAAAGTTCCCAAGGAAAATGAGCAGGATTTAAACAAGAATGATGAATGCCTTAGAAACTGCCTATGTTGCTTTGCACCTGTGCAACTATTCTTACAAGGTCTGTCCTGAGTCTGACTGATGCTCAGGCATAAGGAAGAGGGCAAGTGTAGAGCGCACATAGCGGGGAGGAGTTTTTACTCTAGATGATAGGCTCCTGCCACACAAGGTACAAAATAATTTGTACATATTATATAGGAGCTCTGGTTTGCTCTATCTTTTTCATTTTTCCTTCAACTGTGAATACTTCATCACCCATTGCTTTCCTTTTTTTCTTCCTCCCTTTGCATGTCTGCTCTGCCAGTCTGGGGTGTGTGTGTGTGTGGGGGGTGTGGTTATAAGAAGAAAACACTAGATACAGGAGATGAGAGACAGAGATGCACCTGTATAAAGTCAGTCTTTGATGCCATTTCAACAGGAGTATATGAAAATATTTTTCTTTTGAGTATGACTGCTGAATTGAAAAAAGAAGCCTATTAATACCTTCATTACACAATTTAACATTTCACAGATTTTCATTAATCAGCTGAATTAAAGGTGGAAAGAGGATATCATCCATTAAACATCAAATAAAAATGGAGGAGAAGGGAAGGGTAAGCTGGGACAAAGTGAGAGAGTGGCATTGACATATATACACTACCAAATGTAAAACCGATAGCTAGTGGGAAGCAGCCTCATAGCATAGGGAGATCAGCTCGGTGCTTTGTGACCACCTAGAGGGGTGGGATAGGGAGGGTGGGAGGGAGACACAAGAGGGAGGGGATATGGGGATATATATACATATAGCTGATTCACTTCGTTATAAAGCAGAAACTATCACACCATTGTAAAGCAACTATACTCCAATAAAGATGTTAAAAAAAAATAAACAAAATAAAAAAATAAATTCAAAAAAAAAATGGAGGAGGAAATGTGAGATTTTACTTTGGACCATTATTTTTTGAAAAACGTCTAAGTTTCTGATTCTTCATTTTACTGATGTCCCTGCATAGATGCTGAGCTCCTCTGCTGCCTGCTTTCCCAACCAGTGTTAATGGAAACCAAAGGACACTTTTATCTTACTGGGCTGGGTAGAGGAGAAGAGGCAGTGGGAACATACAGTAAGGGCCAATATAGCTACCTGAGATGAGAAAGTGAAACAGGCTGTGGCAAAAATGACACTGATAATTTTAGTAAAACTCTGCCAAGAGGGTGAGTATGGTTAAAGTTACATCATTCTTCCTGTAATTTCATCCCTCTGTTAAACAACAACTTTAAGTCAATGGGTCTTTCATAGTCCTGTCTATGTGGGGAACAGCTGTTCAACTTTTACTAGACAGCTGAAGCCATGGTGTCTGAGAAAGTGACAGAACCCACTAATAGCTGAAAGCAGCTGCCAGCAGTTCATCATTTCCACACTGGAATGCTTCTTAGCAGAGTCACAGGCTAAATCACAGAGCACAGGTGATAGCCAGGGCCCTGATACACCAGAGCCTTGATTTTCAGAAACCCTGAACAATGCAAAAAGGCTTCACAGCAACAACAACAACGCCACATGGACTGAACTAGTGACTTTGATCAGGAATAGAGAATCATTTCTGAGGTCAACTGTTGGAGGAAAATGGCAATTTTTACACAGTTGTCTAATGTCTTTTCCTTAGAACTAATACATTTCTTCTTTAGCATGGTTTTTCTCCAAACACTGCTCAGGAAACACATTCCAAGTTTTATAGCTTAACAGATCAGATCCAAGCATCTTCCTGTAATTTGATTTATTCCTAATAAATCAAAAAATTCCTATTTACAATAATAACAGTTGTATCTCAACAAATTTATACTGTAGGATAGTATCTGGAACTTGTTAAAGCTACTGTAAAAAAAACGGAAAAAAGCAATACAAATCTGAACACTTATTTAACTCCACTAACAATATTCATACACATTCACAAAGAGTTTTCTTTAGCAAAAAAAACTACATTATCCCCAAGAATTTATATATATATATGAAATAATAACTCAGTGGACTTAAAAATAAAGACAAACTAGTGCAGAGTTTTTCATTTGAGTCTTATACATGGTATGTGGAAAATGCAGAGGATAAGGAAGAAAGAAGTTATATGTACTTCTAAATAGGTTATTTTATTTTCTATGTTAGCTTATCAAAATTTCTGATTCATCTCCTTCTCTATATTTTACCTTCATCCCAATTGCTTAGCCTTATTTTTTATCCTGTTATAATAATTGTTCTTAGAAATTATCACAAATTATTTTAAGAATCAGAGAAGATATGAACAAATAATTCAAACAGCAAACACTTCAATATTTTCCAAAATGAACTCAGGAGAAGGCTCTGTTTACATGTTTTCTCAGGATAGAAATGATTTTTTTGGTATGAGTTCTTACTATATTTTAATGAAAAATAAACTTCGAATATTTCCAAGTAGCCCCATGCATGTTATCAAGTAGTTAGATAAAACAAAAGCCTACCTGTGAGAGGTGAGGGTGATCCAACTGGTGTTGACGGATTTGATGGAAAACTACTGCTGGTATGGTCAGGAGAATAAATCTAACCAGAAAACAAAAGATATACACATATCAATGTGACAAAAGCAAAAATGTAAATCCATTTGCATGGAGTTATTTTTATAATCTAAGCTGCCACCCTTAAGGCTCAGAGTGAAAAACTGTTTAATCAATTTTAGAACTATTCCATTACATAAAGGCTATAGAAGCCCCAGTTTTAAAACTCGGATTAAAGAATATCATATATATTCTAATATGAGAGGAGTAAATAGATCATACCTATTTCTTTATTATCCTAGTTGAAAGTAATTTAAATTTCTAATTGCTAGAACAAAAAAGAGAAGTGATAAAAAAAAAAGAGAAGTGACTATAAAGTCAACAAGTCTGATAAACAATCTTTCTAGAATATACCATCTAAATAAATTTTATTCATTAAAAATAATCTTAGGAAACTGTTATCTTTTGAAGAGAACAGTCCTTAAAGATAGTTTTAAAAGTCAAAGAAATTGATTTTTAAAAATAATTATCCCTTATTTCTTTTAGAAAGTTGTTTGATTAACTACATTTTTGCCAAATTTAGCTCCTAATGATGTGTGAGTGTTGTAAAAAAAATCAAACTTGCTTTCAAAGGATATTTTGTCACCCTTGAAGAAAGTGAAAAAACCCTGAAAGTTCTTAAAAAAATGTTCCCAAAATAATCTGTGGACTTTACCTCCTAAGAGGATAACATATCTGGATGCATAAATTTTGGTATTTTGGCTAAAGGTTTTGTTGCAACATTTTATATTTACTTCATATTGCTAAAAAAAATAGTGACAGAAATTCATTCAAGTTTACATAATTAACCATTAAACACTTAAAAAGTCTCCTTAATCCACGCACCAACGGATCCTAGGAACTCCTCTCTAGGACAATCCCATTCCTATAACAGGCATCATAAGTCATCTTCACATCTCAGCACTTAGGGCAGACAAATCAACTTATTTGGAGAAACTGTGGTCAAATACTTTAAATAGGAAAACTACTTGTGGGTGCAAAGTGTCATCCAACAGAAATAATCCTGCTCTGAGTAAGTTTAGCGCTCTAATAAATTTAAAGAGGCCCAAATTATGGCATATATGGGGTCTCAGCACTGGTTTTAAAGACAGTATAATACGTTGAAAAAGTCAGATACTGGGACAGGCTCACGTAAAACAAAATTCCACAGGTCACAATCATCAAACATTAACAGCTTTCATTTTTTTTAAAAAAAGAAGATAGCACCAATTAAATTGTAAGCATTGACTACAAATGAGTATATCTATACCAATTTGTATGATGTTACTAAATTGTAACTGGAAATCCCTTTACACACCAACTCTTTCCAAAGAGCCAGATCTAAAAGTTGTATATTCAGGTTGGAAAGTCATTTCATTTTATTAAAAAATTTTTTTTTTGCCACGCCAGGCAGCTTGCGGGATCTTAGTTCCCCGACCAGGGACTGAACCCGGGCCCCCAGCAGTGGAAGTGCTGAGTCCCAACCACTGGACCGCCAGGGAACTCCCAGGTTGGAAAGTCATTTTAGAAAAGCGCAGTTATCAAGAAGACTTCAAAAAACTTTATGGGAAGACTTAGTAATAGGGAAGTAGTATGCTACAAGATCAATGTTGTTTGTCTTAAAGTTGTCAAAGTTGTTACCTTTTAAAAGTTACTTTTCACACCTGTGAAAATTAGCTAAAGGTCACATTTTGGTTCCTAATGGCTTGCATACATACAGTGATTTATTTCAACCATAAGTAAATTAGGTAACGTCACCGAACTTCAGCAAAAACATATCTCAACATACCCTTTTATTTTTGTAAATCACTATTTCTCATGTTTACGATTCAAATAATTATAACTTTTATTAACAACTGATGCTAACATATGAAATATGTCTTTACTATAATACTGGTAAGGGAGGGAAGGGTTGATAACACTGATGGTGGGTGGCTGAGGAGTGAAAGAAGTTCCATTTCCATGCAAAACTTTGATTATCATAAACTAGACTAACTTGCTGACTTTCAGTTTCCTTGACCGTATGAATTAATCGCATGAAAGCACTGGAGAAACAGCATTCCCTGTGTATCATACCTCTCGCTTTGTTTTCTTCATACTGCTTCCATTAATCCCTAATTGTCTAAATTTGTTTACTTGTTTATCATATGTCTCTTTCACCCTTTTCCCTAATGAAATGTATGTTCCAGAAGAGCAAGGACTTTGTCTTATTCAGATCAATGTGAATTACACAGCATCTGCAGTAGCTTCCGATTCTACAACAGTGCTGGTAAATAAAGAAAGAAGTTAGCATTTGAGCATCCCTTTTCAATCCTTGGATGTACAATTTTTACTCAGGCTCCTTCTCTCTTTTACTCTCTTATACAGTTCACTTAATGTAGGTTTTCCGAGAGCTCAGTTTTCTTTTCTATTTACCTGTGTTTCCTCTCTTTGTAATACCATTCTTTATAAAGTATCAACTATGACATCCATGTGAATGACTCCTAAGTTGACACCTCTATCCTCCTACTGGTTGCTGGACTTCTCCATCTGAGCATATCTTTCTTTCATCTCAAGCTCAGTATGTCCAAACCCAAACTTTGCATCACTGCCCCAAGCTTCCCACCCTTCCCATCTCTACTGTCCTGTTTCCTCTATCTCAGTTAGCACCAGTATTCTCATGGTCACCAAAACCACTCTCACTCTCCCTCCTTTCTCCTGTTCCTCCACTCTTCCCACCATAGACACCAATGCTCACAATTCTCTATAATGTTTCTGGGATGGGCATACATCATTCTCACTGCCATTATACTACCTTAAGCTTTTACTAGAACTTATGGCTGGACTATTTAAGTCTTTATATTTTTAGTTACTCCCCACTCCTTTCATCCCATACATAATTGACTGAGCTATTGTCCTCAACCAGTTTTGAACAAATGCCATATAGCACTTCCTGTTGTCTACTAAATAAAACAGAATGACATTTGACATATTCCGTTACCTGGTTACAAAAATATCTTTCTACCTTATAACCTACATAAAGCATTATATCAAACAAAATATTTTTTTCATTTTCTGAACACAGCTTGTCCTTGCAAAAGGCCTGTTTCTTAACTTCTCCCTGATGGAATTCTGTAACACATCAAAGCCCAACTCAAATGTAACCTCCCCACTTACACTCATTTTCACTTCCCTTATATTCTTAGTGTAACCTGTTACTTCTTTTTGGTATTTTACTTCACACTATGCTCTATGTTACCATTTTTCTATCTTCTCTCCTTGACTGTAAGCTCTTTGAAAGCAGGGACCTTATACTGTTCAACATTGAATCCATCATTGTCTGTCACTGTTTTGCACAAGTAGGTGCTCAATATTTAAAAAAAAAACAAAACAAAGCTTGAGCGATTAAATTGCACTTGAAATTTGCTACAATACTTTTTGATAAAAAAGCGGAATTCAGTAAATAGTTTATCTCAGCATTTATATAGTGGGGTTCAGTAACAGGAATACCAAGGGGAGAAAAAGATACTACTATAAAGATGGATTCATTTACAAATCAGTTTTATGGTATAAGCTTTGAGAACAATATGGTAAGGTTCCAATATTTCTGAGAATTAGTGTTGATGTACTAAGCTGTCCATACCACATCGTTAGGCAGGTATGGGCTTTTGAGGACATAAGCAGACTATCAACCCTTATTTTCCCTGATAACTCTGCCATTACAGCTAAATAATCCCTAAGCACGTGAAGGACTGGTGACAACTTCTTTATCTCAAAGAAGGAAGTTTATACTTTAGAGTCATTTTGCAATGACTACCTTGCAATGACTAAGCAAAATGATGTTATATATAAAATGGGTGTGGGCTCTTAAAAATCACTGTGAAAACAGGAGAAGCAGTACCAAAAGCATATCAACATATAATTTCTGGTGTTTTTATCAAAAGCACCTTCTCCATTTGTATAATAAAAGGCATTTTCTCCACTCACTCATCACATTCCCTGGTTCTATTTTGCCCTAAATTAAAGTGATGACAGACAGAATTGTTACTAATACTTTTCCTGAACTGACAGATAGCCTGGCAAATTACAGGACTTTTTCTTGTTCCTTTTACTTTCATAAAAAGAACATGCATGTGGGAAGGGAGCAACAACATTAAAAGAGCAGAATAATACAGCCTTTTAGATCACAGATCATGTCATTAAACTTCACTTCTGCATATTTATTCTATTACCAAATGACAAACTATACTGATTCTACAGAAACTGTTGTGCTACTTTAAGAAATTCTAAACATAAGGCTTTATTTGACGAAGAGCATTCTAAATCAGGAATACATTACTTTTTGTACTTTCTGACCTTAAAGAACTCCTAACATAGATGTTTCAAAGAAAAAAAAGAGAAGGAAAAAAAATCAGTTACTTAAAAAATGGGGATGGGAGTGATTTAGAATCTAGAGCATAAACACAAAGTAAGAACTCATTCTGCATGCAGTCCGTGGTCCTCATACTGTTAAGTGACCAATGATGAATAACTCCCAATACCTTCTGCCAGGCTTAAACGGTAATATGCCTCATTTTACTGCAACAAATGAGGCTCCTCCTCCTATCAGTCACGGTCTATTCCGATCAGCAGGGTGCCAATAAGCCAGAAGCTAATGAAAAGGGCTTCAGACAAAAAAGAAACAATGGAGTGCTCCCAAGCCCAACCTTGGAACTGCAAGCCCAATTTTTTAAACACTACAGTGCACATTTCAGTTAATCTTTATTATGCTAATGTTATTGAGTCTAAGGAACAAAGAAACTTATTTCATGAATTACTTTTAAACATCAACTTCCCTGAATTTTCTTTTCTTTTGTTAGAGACTACTGACCATTTAACTATCTAGATTAAAACACACACACACACACACACATACACAATACACACACATACATATACTCTCTCCCTTTCCTTTGCTCTGAGGTAGAAATCAAAACATAAATTGTCACAAAGAAGTCTGATATAATCAACAAAGTCCAACAGTCTTCTTGTTTGATCTCCTCTAAATTAAAGACCAAGTGTTTTGATATGGTATTAGGCACTGAAATAAACCAGATGTTTCTTCTCTATATAACTCTCCATGGGCACAATCTTAAAGGGTTATTGTCTGGCAGACGTTCAGGGAAACACAGAAATGGCACGAATATCCAGATTTTCCTTTCCCTCTATCTACCCTAGTTTATTATCTAAACTAATGCATAATCCATAGGGCTTTGGGAACTTTGTGTAAATACTTTCATGTACAATTCTCTTTCTAGCTATCCTGAGATTAAGACCACAATTATCCAGGCTTAAACCTAAAATAAAGGAACCTTTGCGAATGTATTATCTGGCCTTACATGTTTAATCACCCAGTATTCTGTGTGCTTTTTAATACATAAACTGAAGAACAAAGGTTGTATGTAACCTCTGTTTCACACATGAAAGGGCATCTAAGACATGTATCAGACATTTGGGGAGCTATTAGAAATAACTTCTAATGGCAATAGCATGGCATTTCTCCATCTAAACCTAGATGCTGTATTTAAAACGTCACATTCTATAGAACTTAAAATTTCAAATACTCATGGTCACCATTTCCAAAGATCTGTAATACCTAACATCAAATTCTGAGACGCATGTCAGACTCTCAAATGTAATCCTCATAAAATTCCTTCTACTCATCTCTTCTAATCCTTCCTATCCCCAATGTATTTTTTTGTCTGTTTTTCAGGACATTCTAAGAGCACTAAAGTGAATATGAGTTTGTAATGGAAGTTAGAGAAAGAATGTGTTTGGGGGAGGTGTCTAGTGCAGAGCGGGGCAGGAGATGGATTGAAGGAAGGGGTCTGAAGTGTGCAGACTATGGCATGCCGTGATGGAGCAGATGGAATGCATCACCGTCAGCTATGACAGAAATGATTTATGGAATGACCTGGCTGCTCCTGCCTAGTAACAACACAGGATGACAGGGCTGAGTTTCCATGACAACCAAAGCCCACCCACTAACTAGACTAAACATCCTCCCCTGGCTTCCACTCACACTGAATTTAGATTTTCTTTTCCAAATGCCAATTGGTTTAGCTAGTATGTTGGTCGTAATATGGGAGAATAGTCAAGGACCTGAAGGGTAACTGAAAAGGAGCTTGGAGGACCACTGAGAACATCACAAATTCCTGCCTGCCTATCTGCCAAGGATCCTTTATGGAAGTTTTCCTTGAATGAAATAAACAAAAACTTTTGAGAAAAAAGCCCCTGAAATGCAGGTTATACTTTTTTAAGTTGTCTAGTATCGAAAGTTCAAATGTTATTTGTCTTTCTACCTGTGAAATATCTGCTACTGGATTCTTACAGAATCAGCAGAAGGAATCGGCAAGTCAATCAAATACCTGGGAGGCACTCATTTAATATTACAGAATAATTTTCTTCCAAAGTAGGTAGTTTTCATCATGTGGAATAAGTCCAGAATAAGTGAGACAACTCCCTTTAATCCTCATCAACACCTTGTAAAATAACAGTCCCTGTACCACTGGTCTTTCTGAAAGTGAAGCTAGTTAGATCAGATCTAATCTAATATCTAGGCTTTACCTTTCCTAGCTTGGTGATCCCTAGGGCAAGTTACTTAATCTTTCTGAGCCAAAGTTACTTAACCTTTTAAACCTTAGTTCCTCATCTGTAACATGGGAATAATAATGCCAACCTCACAGGGCTTTCTTGAGGATTAAATGAAACGACGCATGTAAATGCTTAGTATAGTGCCTAGCACCTAGTAAGCATACAAATTACAGATGATATTTTTGTGGGTTTTGTTATCATCATCATCATTTTTGTCATATGATGCAAGACTGAATTCAGCAAACATTTACTGAGCTCTATTTTGTGTGAGCCACCACTATGTGGTAGATGAATTTGACTTGGCTTCATTTCTCAAGAAACGTGTACTGCTCTGGAGTAAGGTTTATTTACAGAAACCATTCACAAAGAGGTTTATCTCTTTAAATTTCAACAGTTGCTTCCTACTACTCACACATTAAGTGGTTTGCCTTCCCCATGAACAGCAGCAAATGTGTTTGACAGAGTTAACTGCACTTCATAGTAAGACATAAGTAAGACAACTCTGTGAAAATTCTGAGAGGCATATCACTCAGGAGGAAAAAAGAAAGGAAGAAAAAGCCTAAGGAGAAACTTTAGAAAATACAAAGCAGAAGAGCCTCTTAAATAATTAGATTTGGAATCTTTATGGACTACTGGTAAATGTTCTCCCAAAAGAATGGATTTCGTTTCAATGTTTTAAGGATCATATATTAAAACCGATCACTGCCTTTATTAAAGCAACTCATTGCTTTGTCATTAACATTCTGGTGTGATGTAAACTACTTGCTGAGGAAAATACTATAGGATTCCTTCAAATTAGTTTTACTCATTTTAGCGTGGGTTCTTCAATGAATCTGTTTTTTTCCTTTTTGGGAAGGCTCTCATCTCCTATGTCTTGAATCAGCAGCAGATGCTTATTTTTTCCTTTAAAAAAAAAAATATAAAATACCTTCCATGTTAGAAAAAAATCCTTATAAAAGCACTTCCTTCTCTGGTTCAGAAGAATAACTAAGTTATGTTTCTTGGTTCCACTTGACTTATTTTAATGGGCAACTCACAAAGTATATGTTTAAAACTAATAAACAGATTGAACTATTAACCTCAGTAATCTGTGCTTTAGATTTCAAAATGCCCAAATTTCTTTTTCTTTTCCCTACATCTGTTGCATTAAGACAAAAACAGATATTTAAATTGAAATTAGAAGGACAGTTCTTGTGGGAATAGGGTGGGAAGGTGTTCTCGTGAATTATTTTAAGGGCAGTACAAATCAATACAAACCGAAAATAGCTCTAAATGAGTAATGAAGTGGTCCTGTTATAACTACACCCTTTAACTATGACGCATACTGCCCACAAAATCTAATCACTGCATTCAGCAGTGTAAAAATCATTCAGCAAAATATGTAAATTCAATACTTACAGATGCCAAAGCTTTTCCAAGTGCATCACCTGTCTGTGAGCTTCCAGCAGCATTTCCTCTGGTTCCTGAGTATTTCAAAGAGGAAAACAAATCAAGAAGTTTAGCAGGCAAGCAGGCATGCTTTTCAGCACTCTGCCATTATTTCAATGGTGTTCTCCATTGTTGTTGCACATCTGTCACAATAAACCTGCAAATACTCTGCATGTGTTGTGTTTAGTAAGCTAAAGTAAAGATGGGTTCCTTACCAGTTTGTACATTAATGAAAAACAGAAAGTTTCTTTTCTTCCTTTCTTTCATTTTTAAACTCAATACTAAAAAATACGTTGAGTCAAAAGGTACAAATTTCCAGTTATAAGTAAGTACTGGGGGTGTACGTGATAAATATAACTAACGCTGCTGTATGTCATTTAGGAAAGTTAAGAGAGTAAATCCTAAGGGTTATCACAAAGAAAAAAAATTTTTTCTATTGCTTTAATTTTGTATCTATATAAGATAATGAATGTTCACTAAACTTATTGTGATAATCATTTCATGATGTATTTAAGTCAAATCATTACACTGTACACCTTAAACTTATACAGCGCTATATGTCAATGACGTATCTTGATAAAGCTGGAAGAAAAAAATATGAAAAGAACAAAAAAATATATATATATGTATTGAAAAATATGGGATTCACTACAAATCGCCAAATTCAGTTTTAGGGAGTTTTGCCAACCTAAAAAAGCTCACCTAGGATGCTATCTGATCCATTGATGGGAGGGGTGTGTGAGGCAGCAACATAAGGTGAACTGCTGGTACTGGCACGGTGGAAGCTGGACATTGGTGGAAGACTTGTGTTTATGTCTGTTGGTGAAACTGAGTGTGGAGGATAACTCTAAAGAAAGGGGGAAAGAGACATGATCTATTAAATACATTTTCTGAATAATACACACATATAACTGGGCAACTACTATAACAGGTTAAAAAGAACATCATAAATTAGCAGCTGAAGAGCACTACTCTTGTCATTTACTTTTTCAAAAGGCATGAAGTAAGCCTAGAAGTATTTCAAAATTCAGAAGTTTTGGCAGAATCAAATCTTACACTTGTAATCCAAAAAGAAACACAAGTGAGGACAAAGTGTTGCTGCACCCTAGTCATGTGTTACAGCCTACCAAGCGGTCATGTGAATGAAGGCTGCCATAACTACTGGATTGAGACATGTGGGAAGTGGAGGTCCCCAGAATTCCACCAAAACCAGGCTGGCTCATCCCATTTGATGAACTCCAAAGGTCAGAAGAATTGTGGGTCCCATCTAAGACAAAAAGAGAAATATAAAATTTTCCTTAGCCAAAATTTTTTCTTTTATTTTGATGATGCTATAAAAATTCAAAGGGTACCCTCCAGATATGTTTTTTCCTCCCCTTTCCAACCTAGTCTTCATCTAGTTTTCTTCCCTCCAAACTGTATAGTTACTATGTTAAATGAAGGAATAAAGCTTTATAGTTAGAGGGAGAAAAAGTAATCTAAACTGTAGTAGGCAGGTCATTATAAAAATCCTCACAAGACCTAAATTCATATCAGGGAGGACAATAAAAATTCCAAATTTGGGGATAGGTTGGATTTAACTTTTGGTTAAATGGTATACCTATATACAAAAAATTCTTAATCTATAAGCAATGTATATTATACCAAACATTCTCAAACTAGAATAAAGAAGTTTCTCTTACAGAGAACCTAAGTGATGGATAATGACTATATTATAGTCAGCCTTCAAAAGAAATGTGTTAGCAATGACTTCACTCTCCAATGTAAAGTCAAGGAACCATTTATGTAGTAATTTATTGCTCCCATAGTCCAAAACCACAGAAGACCAAATAAAAATGATTTGCTAGACAAGAATGAAAGGAAGTGCAACACTTTTTCTCTCTTAAAGTCTTGTTCTGTTCTATGATATTCACTTTTTATTTGCACTGATAATTCTAGGGGTGATATGAATCTGTAATTTAAACAAGAAACTAAAATTGCTAATAGCTTTTATACATTTAAATCCTAAAATGAGAAAGAGCAGCTTTACTCACTTTTCTCAACTGAAGTCCTTTATAAATTCAATCAATATTAGATGGGCACTCTGATGCTTCGCTGAATAATCCAACTACATTGCAGTCAGCAATAATTAGCAATAGGAAACTTTAAAACTAAATTTTAATTTGCTTCAACCAAACATATCTAGATAAAAAATGTCTGAACTTCTATACAGATATTCTCTTTCCTCACAACTTTAAAATATTAGCTAATATACAAGAGATAACTGTTGTAGTACTTGACAACTATCTGGCAGTACTTACCTTGCATAAAGAAAGTGCTAGCAAACATACTGGTTGGTGGCTTGGGAGATGGATAACTAGGAGATTCACGGTTGAAGTCATCTGAATTTGGGGACGGTGCATATACCTTAAAATTAGACAGGAAATTTAATTAAAATGTAAATGACTGTCATACCACTTATGTAAAATGTGTTTCCTGAAGGGCCTAAAAAGGCCTATCCAATATCTAAAAAGGCCTACCACAAATCCAAATAAACTGCCTAAATCCTCATAAATAACGTCTAACTTGGATATTATCTACCTGTTTGTTTTTGCTGATTACTAGAGAAAAAACTATTCTAAATATCCCTGTAATGCATCTTTGTGTGACAATTACATCAGGTGGTTGAATAAAGTCACAAATGTTGACTTTGTTTACAAAACACAAATCCGTATAGGCTCATGATTCAAAATGTGATAGTGGAAACTAATGTCTTTTGAATACAGCATGAAATAAAATTTGTTTTATTTTATGAATTTGTTCATAAAATTCATTCTTTTCACTGTTACAAGATTTACCAAAATCAAAACGAGTTAGATTAAATGTTACTATTCTTTACTACTATTAAAAGTTAACTGTGAAAGGCACAACACAATTGTTCAGAAACTTCCTTAACTTAGTAGGGTTGGCAAAATTAAAACCAAGTTCTGCTCAGGGGTTTTAATTCTTTAATTTCAAGTATATTTTCAGCTCTGGCACAGCTTTCAGGAAAGTCTCATTTAATCTGTCAGAGCAGTATTAATTTCCTTTGGTAAACCTTTGCTTCAGATAAACAAAGTCTGAACATTTTGAATTGGCAAATGGCCAACTCTGTCATTTCTCTGGAAAACTAAATGGGCATCCAAATAACTGTAATAATCAAAACATGATCAAACCATTCTCATGATGACTACTGAAACCAAGAAGGAAAACAAGTAAGTAACACTTAAGGTGATGCATGGTCTGTTAAAGTAAAAGTAAACCAGGAGTCAGGAAGAATGGAAAGGTGTCCTATTGTGAGCAGTGTATGAAACATATTTCTTTTGTTTAGTTTGATAAGGGTACATCTATTAAATTTTAATCAAAAATAAAAATTCAAAGTGTTCACTTAACGTGGAAGAAAGTAACTAGCTCAATAAAATTATGGGAGGATTAGTAAAAAAAGCATACACATTTTTTGCATAAGCACAGAAGATTTCTGGAATTACACGTAAGAAACTTAATGGTTACACCTCTGGACTTATAATTGGGGAGGAAAACGTTTGCTTTATGCCTTTCCACACAGTTTGATATTTTTATCCAGCATACATTCCTATGCACTAATAAAAAACTGGAGGAAGCACACACAGAGATTAAAATGGGAGCCAATTTTTTATTTACCTAAACTTTCATTTATTCTTTCTCTGAGGCATTAACTAACTGTAAAGATTTCTGGCAAATTACCTAACCTTCTGAGACTCAACTTCCTCATTTGTAAGATGGTGCTAACATTACCTGCATGGGGGAGCAGGGGGTGATGGGAAGATTAGATGAGATAATAATACATACAAAATGTTTAGGGAATTCCCTGGCGGTCCAGTGGTTAGGACTCTGCACTCTTAATGCCTAAGGAACAGGTTTGATCCCTGGCTGGGGAACTAAGATCCCACAAGCCGCGCGGCCAAAACAAAACAAAACACCCCCCCCCAAAAAACAAACAAACAAAAACCACAAAAACCACCTGGATTCCTCAAGATGGCTAAGGTGCACAGAAGGCTCGAAAATGTTTAGCATGGTAACCACTCACTAAGTATCAGCTAATAATATCAACTTTCGAATTCTTATAAGAGCAGTTACACTGCTACATACTGTCCCTGTTTAGTACTCAACTGCTATTTCTTATAGTTTTTGTCCAACATCATCCTACTTATATATACAGTTCACCCTAGATAAAAGTTTAAAAAGTCCATTTTTAGTCTTCTTGCTAGCCATGCTATTACAAGCACAGGTGTGTCTTTTTAATGGACTGGCATTCAGGTTAGTTTCCTACTTCTTACATCCCAGAGGGGAAAACACACACTTGTGGTACCTGAGAAGTCTGGGACAAGATATATTCCTAAGAATTACCCAGAAGGATCCTAGATAGGGGATTATGCATTATACATATTAAACATATTTTTCTAGTTTAGTGCTATTACATAAAGACAGAGTTAGAATGAAAGAATTGGATATACACAAATGTGTTTGCAATGTATTAGATAGGCTGATAGACAGGAAAAGTTTTCAGGAAAGGAATTTTGTACTTTTTTCTTTTAATCAAGTTTCAGCATCAAAATTTAGCTTTAGCTAGATGTCCTCTGTCCCCTTTATAATATACAGATTTTTCCCAAACTACGTTGAAACCACAAACAACAAAAAAGAGTATATCCACAGATGTAGAAAGAAAATACAAATGAGAATAAAATTTAGAAGACAGCATTAGAACATGTTTTTGTCACAAATGCTTATTTACTATGTATACCATCACTGATCTAAAAGTATACAATATAAAATTCTCTAATTCTATCTAGGTTATAAATTGAAACAGTATATAAACCTCCCAATGATACTTATGAAAAACTCCAGTTTTGATGTGTCATTTCACACACAAAAATCTACATAATCTGTCAGTTAAAATTTATATATAATCTCTCAATATATATTTCTTTATCCTTATTTCTATTCAATTCACTATATTCCATACAAGATAAACTTACACTTAAAAAATTTTTAAATGTATGCAATTACAAAAGCAAAGAATTTCTGCTGATTTACAAAAGAACTTTTGCTGACTTTACTGATTTACAAATCGCTGTAAATAAAGGAGAATATGCTGATCAGATAATGGTCAATTGATGACTATCATGGAAAGCAAGAAAACCAAGACAAACACACGAAGCAGAAGAGGCTTGCCTGCTTGCCTCTCGTATGTAAAAACTTTGAAGCTGTATTAAGAACACAGGGCTCATTTTAGGGCAAAGTTGTTTTTAATGTTAGTCTCTATAAATAGACTTTGAAAAAGATAAATGGACTTTTAAAGAATAGATCTTATAAATGAAAATGGTAAAAACTCTAAACTACTAGAAGTTTATCATTTATTTACTAACATAAGTTCAAAGTTTTTATCATGATAAAAATGTTTTGAAAACCGTGGTTCTCAAAGAGGCCCATCTAACAGCATTTCTAACACACGACAAAAAACTTTACTTTTGGTATCTTAACCATAGCTTGCAAAAACATAGATGCAATGTTATGAAGCAGCAGTTGTGCCAGTTGCGATTTTTCAGATCAAAGAGTTCTTGCGGCAAAGCACAACTGATGTGGTCTCAAAGACTTTATTAACTCCAGATGTAGGGAAATAGTCAGCCAATTCCACAAAAAGAGCAAGTCTCTTTTAGTTACAATCAGTACTGGCCACAAATTAAAACCAGACTGCTTATGTCATCTGATCACCTGCACATAGATGCCAGTTTTTTCCTAGTTAATGATCTAATCACACATTTAAATCTTAAATATGATTTTGTATCACAACAAACAAAATTAAGAGAAAGGAATATGTGTGCTTAAGGTGATTAAAATCTACCAGGAGTCACACTATTTTAAAAAGAAACAGAAAAAGTACAATTAAGTAATTTAAGATGTTCTATTGAAATGCGGTAATTAGAAATTTTCTTTAGAATTCTAGCCTCCATTTCAGAATGTCAGGTTCAAAGTAGGTATCATGTGGGAATGTCCTTCTTTCTCAAGTACTTAATTTTTCTCCTCCAGGAATGGAGAAGAGAGAAATTTTGAGTGTTGGGTGAACAGAACCATAACATTTACCCCAACTTAAACGAATATAACTGAAAATCTAACAGATTCCTCCCTTTCATTGTTAAGTATGTTTGAAAAGAATAAATTCACAGTAATATCTCTACTGTCCTCATCCCATCAACCCAAACTTACTTTTTAAGAGTGACAGAGTACTTCAGGGATGAATATTTACATTACTCTATACAGTGATTACACAATTATCCTTGGAATGTTTTAGCTCATAAAACCAATTGGAGTCAAGTTAGCAAAAACATTCCTTTTTTTCCTGCTTGGGTGATTCAGTTTAGTCATATGGATCACCCCAGTTCAGGGCAGTCCACTCTCTGTTTAGCTTTAGAAGCTGGAGCTGTGCACTGTGCTCTTGACTTCAGTGCATCCATCCTGTAATTAATATTGGAAACATCTCTGTAAGGCAGAAAGGCATGATTTTCTGATAGTTGTTCAGCAAAGATGAAAAAAAGTAGAAGCTTCTGCTAAAAAGATATTTTTTTCTTTTTATCTTGTCACATCCAGTGATGAGTTAAAAGATGATGCCATTCCCTATGCTTTTAAAAATAGATCCAAAGCCTGTGTGGTAGCGGATATCTTTAAATGTTCTAAATGATGAGGAAATGAATTGGGAATTTTCTTTAGTATGTGAGAATAGCTCGCTATATATCTTAATTAAGATACCCTTCCACAGAAAATGAGAGGAATGCTTTAGACGGGCACTGTCCAATAGGCTTCTGTAATAATGGAAATGTTCTATATCTGAAAAGACGGTAATGTATCTATGTACAATACAGTAGCTACTCGTTACATGTGACTACTGAACACTTGAGATGTGGATAGTACAAGTGAGAAACTGAATTTTTAATTTTAATTTAATTAAATAGTCATTTGTGGCTATTGGTTACTATATTGAACAATACAGGATGAGATCACTCTTCCTTACCCACCAGTTTAAAATTAGATAAATTATTTTGAAAGAAATATTCTAGGAGTCTCATAAACTCCAAAGGCTATGAAACAAAAACCAAAACTCTTAAACATTTTGGGAACACCTTTATCTAATTTGGAAAGAAGAAAGACGGAGAAGCTTATCAATTTTTCTGAACATGCTCTAACACAGAAATTATTACCGATATTTCATTATGTTTAGGCTCCTATTAGCTCTTTTGTCAAGGTGGTTTGACTTGCAGTTCTCTTTAAGTTCCAATATGTTAAATACCATTAAACACTTTAATGCTAACATTAAACCTCCAATGTGTGAAAAGTTTATGCTAATAGCATAAATCATCTCCAGCATAATCTTTATCAACTTACCAAAATAATAAGGCAAAACAAAATCATTTGGCTAATTTACCCTACCATCATAATTTTAAAATAAAAATGTGATACTATATTCAGGAGCAAACACTTAATTTATCTCATTTTATGTAACTATATTTTGTATTAAGCAATAAAAATTTTTCAAGATCTAGCTGAGTATCTAAAACCTGACAACTAACAAACAAAACAGTTCAGGTCACTGGAAAAAAAGAAAATCCCAACCCAACTCAAATTCTAGCTTTAAAATCTGTAATTAAACCTCTGGGCCACTGATTTTAAAAATAGGCACATTTAAGGGTCAACACTCAAAAACTAAGAAAGAAAAACTAGGTAATTATTATAAGAATTTTTTAGTTACTGCTGGTCAACTTATGCAAGTTTCACACACAATAATGTACATAAACAGTTTCCTTCTACCTCTGCATTTTGTGGGACCTGAATTTACTAAAAAGAGGCTGTTTAAAAAAGAGTAAGTAAAATTTCTGCTTTAAATAATTGGACTCACTGAGGTAAGAGTGCTAAGTAAGTAAAAGTTAAAGAAATTTTACTTAAAGAAATTTAACTAAAAGTTAAAGAAATTTCCTAAAAACTATTCCCTATTGATTTTTCTGATCATTTTGGATCCATTGTTTTCTATGCATACTGACCTTATGCATAAACTCAGATAAAAAGCGTATCTTTAACATAAATGTCAAAATCTTAAAGTTTCTGAACTTCAGGGCTTCCCACTTTCCTGGTTCCCTCTTTAATCAAAATTAAAACAAGCACAACCCAAAAGAAAAAGACATTTAAAAATTTAAGTACATGAAATAGCAGTCTAATTTAAGAATCTCCTAACATCCAAGAATATTTAAACAAATGACAGATTTGATAAATATCTCAATGTTTTCAGTATTTTAATATTACATAAAAGTAGTAAATTTTGCCATAAAGTCCAACCTACTACTCAAGTTTTTATGGTAATTCCAAGCCTGGGGGGGGGGGAGTATTTATATACTTCCAGTACTAAATATTGTTAAGAACTGAGACCAAAAGGCATCATAAAGCAAAATGTCTGAAGTAGGACTAACTCAGGGACACACAAGCTATCCATGAAAGATTCTTTTCATCTAATTAGTTAGCCTGATAAAAACACAACTGAAATTTCTGTAAAAGGCATAAATATATGTTCATATTTTCAACACTCATAAATAAAAGGACCAATATCTTTTCCCAAGAATTTCCGCAGAACGTTTAGCGGTGAAATAATGTAAAATTTCCTTTTTAACGATGATAAGAAAAAAGAATTCTAGCTTTCAGTACAAAGCAGCTTAAAATCAATTACTACTGCTGCTGTCTAAAAAGTATAGTTGAGTAATAGTGGTTTTCAAGTGTGAGAATTTCATCTTAGGTAAGTCAAGCACATTTTAATTAATCTTAACATCACTGGGCATATTTTATCAGTTCTTTATTGTAACCAGTATCATTTTTATAATAAGCACAAATTTTTTTCCTGAGAGATAAACCATGGAATTTTTAAGGGACTGGGTTTGAAACTTGTATGCTAGGATAATGTACTGAACAAATCAATGAGTGTCACTTCGCTATCTACATTTTAAAAATATTTAGACCTAACAATACAGCACCTGATCCCTGTCTTCAATATGTTCATGAGCTAGTGGAAAGGGACATAAATTTCCTTCTAAAAGATTAATAAACCTGACCCGTGACAACATACTCTCCTGGCAGGGGCTTAACTTCCTGGTATTTGTGTCCACTTGAATCAAGAAAAAAAGACCTTCTTGGATTCATATCTAGAATATAGTCTCATATATTTTTGATAAAGGGAAAAAAAATCAAAGCAGATTTAAGCTAAACTCCTTGTCATCCAATGTCTTTAGCATTCCAACTTCAGAGAATTCTTAAATGACTTCATGTTTTCCTCATCATACAAATGTTAGATTTAACCCTACTGGGCCCATAGACAGCCTGGAAATTCGAATTAATTAATTATATACTTTCCTCTCTCATGTTAATTAGCAGTAAATCCCCAATGGAACAGAAATGTAGCTCTATATACTCTCATATTGGTTTCTGTGCTTTTATTAACTGAAAATGTTTATTTGAAAAATAAATCTTAGAAGTATTTACAATGCAATTTTAGCTACTTGCTGCTCTAATTCTTATGATAATACAAATTATGTGGGGAGGCAGGTGCCAAAACCATGGCTATACCAATTTTCACTACTATGAGTTCTATTAGAAGAGGCCTGCTAATTTCCTGCATTTAAAAACATATCTAGGATAGTTTTAAGTTCTTCATCTTAAATAGAAACTAGTAAAAAGCTGCTTGACTGACCATATCAATTAGCATTCATAAAATTGTTAAGTCTGATCATATATGCAAAATATATTTATTTGTAAATGGCCTAGTGTTTTTCTCAGTGACATTTTCTTTCCAATGGAGTACTTGGATACAACCAGTAGTAAGGATAAGTGAAATCTGGCCCTTTGCTATGCAGACTAGTTTACTTGTCCTTGGATGATAGAAAAGAGAAAACCTGCTCTTAGGAGACAGACCTGGGTTCAGTTCTGGCCTCAACACTTAACTAACAGGGTGGGGCTTAAACAAGTTACCTAACTTCCCAGCACCAATTTTTCCTTACTTATAAAAGGAGGCTAGTAACAGCTAAATGACAGAGTGGTTATGAGAATTAAATGAGGTAAACATAAAGTCCCCAGCGTAGTTCCTGACACAGAGTAGCCCTTATGATCATGTTAGTTCCTGTCTCTTCTTTCCCAGATTCCATACAAAGAAGGTGAATATTCAAAATGTGTTTCTAAGCTTGAGTTTTAAAACTTGGATTTCTGTGTTGTCTCTAATAATATTAAAATAATCCCCTGAAATAATGAAAAGAGCATCATGTCTGTACTTGCTGCAATTTTTATACCTGGAACACTTTGCAGCATCTTCAGTTCAAGGCCTAGAAAATGGAGGCTGATGAGATCAGAGGAAGGCTGAAACTCCAGAATCCCAAGGTGAAGAGAACAGGAATCCTCTCCTCCCAAAACTTCCCTTCCTTTACCTCTAAGACTTTCTACCTTTCTGCATAAAGGACACAATTGAGTCATATCAATGAGAAAACTGAGAGCAGGCCAAGTTCTTTATAAGTAAGGAATCTCAGAAATCCATTATTCCTTGCTATTTTTCAAAGTTCAAAAAATATTCAAAGTGATTTTAAGTCCCATATTTATCATAAACACATATTAATATCTTATAGCATGGTACATAATACAGCTACACAAAAGCTACATGTGATATAAAACATTAACCCCTTCTCTTTTCAGATAGTGGGGAAAACAGGGTTAACATTTTTGCCTTTTCTTTTCTACACATAGATGCCCAAGCCTCTTATATTTCCAACAGTACAATACAGCCACATAATCTTAAATAACAAAATATGAAAAGGCTCTTCTCTTATTAATCTATTTTTTCCTAGAGTCTGTTCAGTCTATTTATTAAATTACCCCAAGCATCCATAAATATATGGAAATCAACCTGAAAATTTAAAAATAAAAACCGGAAAAAAAAGGAAAGCATTTTCTTTAAGCCCAGTATCACTCAGGATTTCTCACTCTTTCATAACACCCATAAAACGATCTTAAAAATGAAATCAAAATATTAATATTCAAAATATAAATCTGTCCTATCATCTTAAGATAAACTGATAAAATGGAGTTAAAGAGTGAGCTTAAATTTAACTGGTTTATTATGAGAATTATACAAAAATTCCATAACTCAAGTGAGGAAATACATTTCACTTAGACTCTGGCAATATTAATTTAAAGTGCTAGTTTTTACTATAAAGCATTGATGGGTAGACATTTCCCAATATATACAAAGATGAGGTATTTACCATAGTCTTTGGATAATATAATTACATACTATACGATTTTCTTATTGAAGAGTTAGAATAATAATAATAAACTAGATGTGGTAAAAATAAAATACATGTAAGAAAACACATATAAGACTAAGGGCTTATGATACAGAGGACTAAGAAAATATATCATCCTTTACGTATTTTTCGAGAACATAAAAGTCACCTTTGACCTATATCAAGCACAGGCTATCAACTTTCAGGCTACACTTTTCTAACATACCAGCCATGTCATCTACCGTAAGCCTGGAAATACTTAATACGATCAAAGCTGTTCCCCCACCCCTCCACCCCCAAATGTAGAACAAAGAGAAATGCTGTAATAGAGTGATCTGTGCTCTTGAAAGAATAAAATCTAAACTCAATCTGAGTTATAGTCTCTCTGCTTCAGGGGTCCTGTATGATTAATTTTACTAAACTTGCACACACACCATTTTCAGACTATTTTACTTAGAATTGGACATAAAAGAAAAAAATTTCACATTTGAAAGACAGTTGCCAAGGAAATTACATAGAGATCAAGTTATTTCACTTATACTACCCATCTAAATCTACCTCTCACATTCTCCAAAGCTCTGTTTATAAGGCTAGTGTGAACACATACTTTTTAATGAGTTTAAGGATATTTTGGCTTGATTGTCATCTAGTAAGAAAGCTTACTGAAAAGTTAAGAACCAAATGCTAACGAAGTCCAAAGAGGCCTTACCAAAGCAGTCAGAGAACGAAAAAGTGCTTTCATTAGTTCTCACGTACACTGGTTAAAGTCATATGCTACTTTAAAACATTTTCAAGTGGTAAAAAGGGAACGGACCAACATAACTGATTGTATACCTATTTTAGGAAAATGTGATTAATTTTTTTTGTAACTTCAAACATTAACATTAAAAATGCCTCCACTCCTGACCAAAAAAAATCGCTAAAGTCATTTACGTATTTAATAAAACACCTGAGCTAATACATTGTTTTGGAAAAATTGAGGAGGAAAATACTGAATTCCTGACATAAACCCAAGATTGTTATTCACTAGTATAACATTTTTATGTTTATCAACTATCTAATAAAGATAACTCCTATTGAATATTCCAGAGAAGTTCACCTTCTTTTTAGAATACACAAAATCCTCTGACTTAAAGATATTTTTGTAGAAACATACTAAGTAATTAATACTGAGTAATTAATTTAAAAAACAGAGAAGTTTTACTTAGCAACACAGAAAGGTATTATTTTAAAACATCTAACCATGTGCTATAAATCGACCAGAAATACATTCTTTGGAAAATGTATAAATGCACTCTTTGAAAAATAGTGATTTATTTTATGAATCTGTACAGGGTCAAAATTCTAGTTTGATTGGAAACAGATGGTATCTGAGTAAAGTCAGGCTCCGGACCTGAAACTCCAAACAGGAAATACGGCCCTCACTAGCTGACTGCTTCCCTAATCATTCCCAGAGCTTCATACTTGTTATTTTTATGAATATCTAAGATGACTTTCATCTTTCCCCTCTATCTACAAAGCATCAAGTAATCTTCCCTCTTTCTCTCTCTCTGTGTTATATATGTATTTTACATGTAGATTATATGTTTACAATATAAGAAAACATTAAAACAAATGTACTTTCAAGCTCATTACTAGTAAAGACATCAGGCATTAAAAAAATATCCCACAAATTCAAGTTTATTTTCTATATTATTTTAAAAATAAAAGCCAAAAACTATTGAGTAACTGTGTCAAAGACAACTTTGCTAACCTTACTTACAAAGAAACATACAATCTTAACATATTACAGAAAATGATAAAACAAAACCTCACAGGTTTTAGTAAAAAGTAATTAATCTACCCTCCCTTCCCTTAAACAAACCAGTTAGAAGCTATCTGAACAAAGAAAAAGACTTACTGTTTTTCCATTGTAGTAATACATCAAAGAATTGCTGCCCATTCCAGGCACAGGATAAGCACAATACATGTTGATTTTGAAAATGTTACTGTTTGCAGCTAATGCACACAGCTTCTCTCCAAGACATACATCCACACAGCCAAACAGAGTTAAGTCTTCAGCACTATGCATCCACACATGATCTACTCAAAAGGAACTTATGCAAAATAGGACGGAACCAACTCACGGAGCAGAGAGGGAGGGTTTGTGCTGTAAGTAACCTCTTTCAATCTCTATCAAGTCCTCACGCTGGTGGAGGATACCAATAAGACAAATTTTGGAATTAAAAAAAAATACAAGCCACAAGTGCTAAATAATAAAAAGTGATACAGTGTCCTGGAGATAAATATCCAGAGGAATTATTAATATTGTCATATATATAGTATGTATGTCTCTTTCAAAGAAAGACAAACTGACAGATCTGCTAGCCTATTTTTAGTTTAAATTAGAGCACTTGTAGCAGGGAAACCTAGCTTGCTACACCTCTAGCAACATTACCATCTGGCATGGCCTACAGTTGCTTCTAACTTTGATAAACACATGATCAAGCAATCAGGAATTGGAAACACTGAATCATGTGTAACAAGAAGGATCTAAACAGTTAAGCCTTGTACAAAGTCACTTCCTGGAGAAAGCGGACCTGTCATGTAAGTACCTCTAAACTAGCTAGAACAAACTATGATTTTTTATGTTATAAAAATGGTATGGAAAGAAATTTGAAAGGAACACATTTCATGAAAAAGCTCATTCCAACAATTCAAAAAATTATTTTGAAAATAAATGATCTGTTTTTAAAATATTTAATATAGGTTTTCAATTATAAAGCTCCTTAAATTCCTCATTCATAACACCAATTAAAAGTTTATAATGGACTGCACTCTCCTAGAATATGTACTAAGCAATTCAATAATTAAAAAGAAAAAACAAACAAGGTTTTGTTTTCCCTTACAGGAAAATATGAAAGGCTGGTATGTATAGACAAAATGCGCACTGTAGCTAATAAACTAAAAAATATTTCTTGGAAGTCTTTCCTCCAAGTTCATTATTTTTCTTAACTAACACTTAATATATTCATATTTTTATGTTCAAATTTCTCAAAAAGGAAAAATAATCAGTGTGGGAATAAACATCTCATAGATTTAAAAAATTCATTATACTTAGAAGTCAAAAGGTCTTAGACATTGTTTTGCAAATACTTTCTCACACACAAACATATTTCATTATTTAAAAAAATTTCAATTTGTCTTTTGGTGTGGATTCTAACCCAGAAAAACAGAATAGCAACTTTTCTTTCCTCTCATTTCCCCCCATGAAAACCTCTTTGTACTATCTCTTCTCCCTGTGCCTTGCAGGTTCTCACAAAACTGTTCATCAGAGGACAGCTCACAAGCTGCAAAAAGGGACACATCACTTTTTTAAAGGCACCTTTCATGAAGCAGAACTGCTTTAAGGGAATATTCTATAAGGGACCCCCAAACCCCCCATTTTTATGAAAAATATTGATTAAAAGATAACAATAAAATCAAATAAGACCAGCTAAGTTCATAATGTTTTAAAAGCTGATGGTGTTGGAATAACAATAAAACCTCCCCACACCCTCCAGATATAGAAAAGGCTAAGCAGCAGCTGCAAAAGAACATCACTGTACAGCAGACCATTAAAATGCCAGTCTGCAGAGTGGCTTGTAACTTCCTCCCTCCTGAGAGACCACAAAGACCCATTTCAATCCTTAGAGAACTGTGTAAAAAGCGTTGACTTACAATTAACAATGCCATGCCTTAAAACCATTCAAGTAAATTTTAGTCTTTTATAGACATAGTCTCTCTCTGACAGAACAGCTTAAAAAAAAAAAAGGAAAATCAACCATCCAAAATAAAATTTCCTTTTTTCCTTAATGATTAAAAAAAAAAAACAAAACTTACTTTTAAAATAGAAATTTAGGGGACTGGGGGAAAAGGGCAGCCACAAAGCACTTCAACATTTTCTTCCTATAATCAGTAGGAAGTTCAGCTTCAACCTGAGAAAACTTTTATATATTGATTAAAAAAAAAATCCACCTACAGTAGTTAGGCTTGTTTCTTTGGGGCTTGCCAGAAAAGAGAGAGTACTATGATGTTTGTTAAAACAAACAGCATAATGTAAAATCCAACTCTGCAATCTTGGCTATTAAAGCACAATGAAAATTTGAGTATTTCATTAACAGTTCTTTATTTTAGAGGCAACTATATGGTATTCTGAAAGTAATAAACAAATATCCAAGTCAAAAAAGTTCAGAGTAAAACCAGACAGCATAATACTCTTTTACTGTTCTAAAGCAGTTTATTAAGGAACTGGATAAGACTTGCTATTAAACCTGAAACCTGAACTTTGAAACATAATAGTTTCTAAGCAGAGCTGAGTAATTAATTAAAAGCTTTTGCTTCTACTTTTCATTCCTCCTCTCAAAAACGCAGATACAAAATCCATACATGTGTTTAAATATAAGACTGAGCCCCCCCTCCCCCATGTACCCAACACAATCACTTGGTATACACTACTGCCGAAACTGAGGGTGGATGTAGAAACTTGAGGGAAGAGAGAAGAGGTGGGGGCGTGGGCGTTTACATACATATGGCATTAAATTTATTCCTCAAAAACAGCAAATCATCAAGAAAACTGGTGGTAATTTAAATAGTCCCGTATTTTACTCGTATGCTATGGTAATGTCCTTCAAGTTTGCTACTCCAAAATAACATCTTTTTGAAGTCTGCCTTACTCAAAAGAAAGTAAAACTGGTTGATGTAGACATATTTTTAACACAGTTACAAATTATCTTCTATGATAAAGTCCTTTTTCTCTTCCTCAAAAATATTTTTAAAAAAAAATCTAATTTAATCTATGTAACAGCTGCAGCACAATTTTTTTTCTTAAGCAGAATCATATTACAGGAAAAAAAATGCATATAGATGGATCAAGTGCTGCTCTAAGTCAATGCAGTTGTTTAATCTTTGCCTCTTTTTTTTGAAGGAACATGTCAAGGGTTAATCCTATGACTCAGTCTGACAAAACGAGTCAGCTGGAGACAGGGCCACTTTTTAAACCTGATTTCAGACAGACGTGCAGCCTGCACAGGAGCTCTGAACTGTCATGCACTTTTTATCCTGAATTGTTTCCACCCGCAATTCTACGTAATCACTTATGTGTTATTCTAAGATTATGTGATCTGACTCAATATTCATACTACCTAGTCCAACAATCTAAAAACTCACCAACTTTTATAGCAAAATGGGCATTACTGTACACACTGGCAACATGATTAATGAAAATGTCAGAGAGCCCTGAAAAAATATGACTTGGAGCCATACATCTTTTATTAGCAAACTGATTATTCCTGGTTTGAGGATTACTGCATTTCACTGATTTTTAAATATACTTCCCTGCCTTCAATAGTTCAGGATGTGATGTTTATTGCCATTCCAACAATCATCAAGCACAGACCTAAACTAGATAAGAAAAAGCTATTATGTGTTTTGCCTAAGCAATTTACTTCTTTCCAGAAGATTTAGGAAAAAATGTTTCCAAAAAACCTACTAGGTAGAGACCTTCTGGCAACTTCAGTTTAAATTCCAGGCCCTTATTTCCTTCTTATTTTTCTGTTGACTGGGAAACAGATCATCCTTGGAGAGCTATGCAAAATTTCCTGGGGTTACCCATGCAATATTTTAATTTATTTTATTAGCTCTTCTTTATCCCTGATATTTGGATTGCTATAACTCTCAAATCTGTTTTTAAAACTATCTTAAACAAGAATGTTTCAAGAGTGACTTAAAATTCTAAAAAATTTTTAAAAGAAAATTTCAATTTAACTGAATTACACATCTTGAATTAATTAATTAATAAAGGCCAGTTAGTGGTTAATATTATTGTACATTTTTCTAAAATAAGCAGGCAACATTCCAGTGTCCCAAAAGGCCAGAAGATCTGGCTGGAAAAGTAAATCTAAAACCCACTCATAGGATTCCTCATGAAAAGTTTCAACATTATTTCTAAGTGAATCAATTCCTGGAAAACAAGACTTTCAGAGTAAAAAACAAAGCTAAACAAAGTTCACATGTGAATAATTCCACAAATGAACTCTATATATTCCTGCTTTACGAAACTCAGTAAATAACTAATACAGTATTGGTTGCAAGGGAGGTGCGGGGAGAGGATAGGTTTAAGAGGATAATAAGAGAATCTACAAAGAAGATACAAAAGATACAAAAGCAAAAGACCCTTCCCCAATGTCTCCTCTTCCTTACTTAGCATGTAGAAAGATGACTAGTAAATGAATACTGTCTCCTAAATGTGCAGTACTTTAGCTGGCCTGGCTAACTAAATCAGATGCCAAATAAGACACCAAAAAATTCCAGGTATTATATCTGAACATTATATTGCAAATTGTTATAGTATATGCTGCTTTGTAAATAAAGTCACTCCTAAGTGTTCAGGAAGTTGGTCTTCTGCTCTTTTTCTAATATTTAGAAATATTCTTTTTCTCACAATTTAGAACATTTACCTTTGCAAAAAATAAAGCAAGAATTAAAACTGTAGCGAAATAATGCATCCCTCTCAAACCGATCCACTAACAATCAGTACCTATTATTTAAACATAATAATGCTATTTATCTGAAGTCATATAATGCATCTTCTAACTCAACAATATTACTCTCATCTATCTTGCTGATACTAATCAATCAGTAAAAAGGCTTCCAAATACTGTCTTTCCACTGTATGAAAATATTAAACATCAAAGACCTGATTTTCTGATCTTTCCTCAGGTGATATTTTGAAAAAATGGTTCCAATTATGCCTTATTTGTGAGTACCTAAATCCTAGCCAAACCAATAATCAGAGTTATATTACAGATTGGTCTGAAAACTGGTACACAATTTACTTGAATATTGATTGGAAATGAGGAGCAATCAACCCCCCCCACCACACTTCTCAGAGTAAAATTCATGCTAAAGTTCACAAATCACATCATCTGTCTCAGACATAAAACATCAGATTTCTTATCATCTCTTTACAAAAATCTCAAGCCTAACATGAGTTTTAGAAATGCTTAATGCTTAACAAAATAGAAAACACCTATCTGTATAGCCAATGTAAACAGTCAGCTGTATAAACTGCATTTATAGGGCAAAAGAACACTTGTTTAATTCCCCTTTGACAACCATATGACCAAAATGAGGATGTGTAAAAACAGCCATACCTCCTGGAGGAGAAAAGCAGATAAATCTCTTTCTGAGGTAACTAAATAGTATCCCTCTGACATCAACATGAACAGAACTGACAGATCATACAAAGCTTCTAAAAGGCAATCATTAAATACCCCTTCAAACAAGATAGAACTACCATTAGTGAGAATATATAAAACATGAAGCAAACTTCATGTTTCTCTTGATCATGAACTCACTATGACAAAGCAGTTTTCCTCGAAAAATTAAAGTGGGGAGTCCCCCTCCCTAGTAATTCCTGCATCTCTTGGCTGTCCATTTCTTTCCCCATATGAATTGCAGTTTGTCACTTCTCATTTACCACTTGAAATAACACAAGAGAATCATTAACTATGTTGCAACTTGATAATTTTCCTGCAGATGGCTCTATAATCACAGCACTAATGGTGTGTCTGCGGTAAAAAAAAGTTGAGGAGAGTATCCAGGTTTTAAAATTCTTTAATAAACCAGCAATTCTGATGAGCTTTCAAGACTGGGACAAGGTATTGCACTACTGACTTATTAGGTTACAGCAAAACAAAAACTAGAAGCAAACAAAGCTATTATTTTAAACCATAAAGGTAAACAATTTGATCTTGGGTCCAGTTAGCTCTCCCTTAAGGAAAGTGCTCCCTGGTTTTTTTATTTCTTCTTTGACCTGTGTAATTTTTTTCTTCTGAGCTGGAAAGTACCAGATCCTTTCGATTTATGAGAAATGGAACAGTACCATGATATTCTACTCTATTTTAAATTTATTTTTAAAGAGACCAGAAATAACATCTGCATCTTAGCCCAGAGCCATTTCAAGAGTCTGCAACTGGAAACTCTAAATAACTTATACATTAAGTTATTTCTGGCACCCAATCTATGTTTTGTTCCAGTAAAAATTCTTGCTAGTGGTAGTAATTTTTTAATACTTCATACCTCTAATTAATTAAGTACTGAATATCTACCAAATCATCCTGCCTCATATTTGTAATGATCAAGTAACAAAGCAGAGTTCATTTTAGCTATACTCACTGGAAGAAATCATGCAGATCCTGAATTTATGAAAAGACCCATCTTAAAAAGAGAATGATTTCTAACCATTAAATTCTGGTGACCAACTCTCAACGAAAGCCAAGTAATACTTCAGTTTGAAAACATATATGAGGAGGGTATAATAAACAGGGGAGGAGATGGGAGATAGTGTCAGTTCAAAGCAAAACAAAAGTTTCAGTAATGCTTACTTAGTGTGCTTCACCGGTAAAGGTAATATGCCACCCCAACAAGTGTTCCTTACCAGACAGATTGGGAAACACAGTCACAAAACTCTGAAAGAAGAAAATGTGTTAAGCTACTTGTTCCATGTATCTCTATCACAAACACTTATAGTAGGGCAGAATAATTCTCCCTACCACTCCTTAGTACTCTGTAACATGAGATAAGCTGCTCAGGTTCCAGACACTGTAGCGTCATACCATATGATGAAAAAGAGCACTAGACTAGGAGTCAGGAGACAGGGATTCAGGTTTTAGCTCTGCCTCTTAGGAGGCATGAGAGCTTAGGCGAGGTCACTGAATTTCCCTGAGTCTAAGTTTCCATTTCTGGAAAACTCAGGAATTAAACTAGGCCAAACATTTCCTAGCCATTTCACCAACAGTAAAACCTTTTATTACCTACTCCACCCCAAAACATTGAATTCCTATTCTGAAAGATTTTTGTCTCCCAAACTTTTTTTGAGTTATAATGAATATTTTTCCCTGTTAAAAAAAAGCCATGCAACTCCCATTCAGAACTTCTGATTAAAAGGAAAATGAAGCATTGCCATGCTGAGTTGAAATAATTCTAGTGAAAGAAATCTGATAGCACGGATAATTTATTTCTGTAAATTACACAATTTGTTAGGTTTTCTGAAATATTTACATTTTGTATTACTAATTTTGAAGACCCAGGTTATGACTCACTGGCATAGATGATACCTAATGTCCACACACCAACCTTAAATTGTATTTTTATAATCATATCTGCAAGTGGCACAGTTAAAAGCCCAGAGCCTCACATGAAATGAAAGGTTGATCAGATAGGGAATCAAAAACATAATTACAACTTCTCAATTCTAAGCTAAGAGTCCAAATGCTTGTATTCTAGTAACATTTATACGCTGGCAAGTGAATTATCTTTACAAGGGGTTTAGTTATGTATTTCTAGTAATATTTTCGTTTAAAACTAACATCTTTTTAAATAGCTCTGTAGTGTCTAGGATAAAATGGTAAAAAAAATGAAAAGGGTTGACATCTTACCAATAGGTAACAACTCTTACCTAATTCTGTCATCTAATTAGTTCGATAACAATTTTGGTTTCTTAATAATGTACAGTTTGATCTACAGGTCAGACATTTTATGTTTAATACAGCACCACCGGGAAAATAAAGATTTTTGGCCATATTCTTCAAATTAACATGTAAGCCTCTACAGAGATGGTTTTGTTATAATTTTAGCAGGCAACAAGAGTTAAGGAGACAATCCTTAACTTAAAAGAGCCCATCTTAACTAAGTAGGCTGTGGCTCCTGCACTGTTCGGTAATAAAGAAGTTGGGCCTGTCATTTGCTTCTTTGTGCCTTTTGGCTGGAGAATTTAGTATATCATAAAAGAGACTGTTACGTGGATTATAAACAAAAGTGCCTGTAATGAATACGTAGGTTGGATAGTTTACAGGGTATAATAGAAGAATAAAGGGTGAAAAGCATGTAGCAGTACCACAGTACCTTTACAGCGTATGATCTTTTTTTTTAAAATTTATTTATTTACTTATTTATTTTTGGCTGCGTTGGGTCTTCGCTGCTGCACGCAGGCTTTCTCTAGTTGTGGCGAGCGGGGTCTACTCTTGGTTGTGGTGCGCGGGCTTCTCATTGCAGTGGCTTCTCTTGTTGTGGAGCACGGGCTCTAGGCACACGGGCTTCAGTAGTTGTGGCATACGGGCTCAGTAGCTGTGGTGCACAGGCTTAGCTGCTCTGCGCCATGTGGGATCTTCCCAGACCAGGGCTTGAACCCGTGTCCCCTGCACTGGCAGGTGGATTCTTAACCACTGTGTCACCAGGGAAGCCCCAGCTGTGTGATCTTGAGGAACACTGGGTTGCTCTAACACTGGTTATTTCAGACTGGAATGACTGATATATTAAAAAGATTCAAACTGTGTTACTATTGTTAAAATTGGAATAAAGATCATATGAATACAGGATCACAATTATTAATGCTAAGTCCACACATGGAAAACCAAATTCAGGTCTTCCTAGCTGTGATGTATCTAACTGAGAGTAAGACTATGCCTATGTAAATGGGAAGAATTCCAGTGATCTTTGCCACAGAAAACACTTCCACTTTTTTATGAAAAACTGGAGCTTTTTTTTTCTCCCTGAAAAGCTTTTACAAAGTTTAACCATGTTAAACATCTTACAGTATAGATAGTTAAAATATACTTGCAGTTCTCCTTGAAGGATATGTTAATTTCAGATTATTCAGTACGTTGTTTATACCTTCTCTGAGTCAAATGAGTATGATCCAGGAAGAAAGAACAACTATGGCTGTATTGCTAATCATTTGAGTTTGTTCATTTATTCAACAACTATTCACTGAGCATCTATTATGCACCTAGGAGCTGCTGATAAAGCAATAAACAACATAAGTAAAATCCCTGTTTTATCAAAATTCTCCTGGGTAAGACAGATAAAGAATAAATTATAGTACATCAGATGGTAGTAAGTGTTTCAAAGAAAATTATAGCAGGAAAGGAGAGAGGGGAATATGGGGCATGTTGCCATTTTATATAGGATGGTCAGGAAAGATTCCCCAGTGATAAAGTGATATGTGATCAAAGAGAAAAGTATACAAGGAAACTAGCTATGTGGGTACTAAGGGAGGTGTGCTCTGGCAGAGAGAAGAGTAAATGCAAAGGCCCTGAGGCAGGACGGTGCTTGATATCTTTAAGGAGCAGAAAAGAGGGCAGAAGGCTAGAGGGATAAATTAATGGAAGATGAAGTCTGGGAGGTAGCAGAAAACAGGTAAGAAGGGTCTTGAAAGCCATTTTAAGGACTTTGGTTTTACACAGATAAGGGATGCTGTTGGAGGATTTTGAGCAGAAGAATGATATCATCTGACTTAAAATTTAAAGGGATTGTCCTGTATTAAAAAAAATGATTGAAGGAAAATTGGGAGGTCAGTTGGGAAGATGCTGCTTTAATTCAGGAAAGAGAGAAAAGTGTCTTGGATAATGAAGATAGCAGCAGGTGGTAAGAAATGATCAAATTCTTGAAGACAATTTTAGTATGAGAAATTTAGTATGGGACGATAACCACTGTTTTACTTTTATGTCAATGAAACCATAACTTTTTTTCCTTTAGAAAAAGGTTTCCTGTATTATGGTTTTCCATACTCATCTGTCACATGAGGATCATGACACTACATCGTTAACTACATCAATCCCAGCACACTGTAGAGTTACGGCTGAATTACTGGTAATTTACCATTTGGGGGGCAAATTTATTCCTATTATTGTGTATAATTAGGAGTTAACTGTACAATTGAGGGAAAAAATAGGACAAATAGTTCAGTGTCTTATACAAAAAAAGCAAGTTAACATATTTTTGATGATTTGGAACAGCCAGAGTAGGAGAAAGTTGAAAAGTACAGCTTGGAGCAGGAAGTCATTAAAAGATGATGTTCCCCATTACAGATAACATAAAATAATAGCTTCACAGTATTTATTTTTATCCTCTTAATTTAATTCAAAAAGCATTTCCTGGATACTCCACTATGTGCCCAGAGGGCGATAATCACTCAAATGAAAAAAATTTTAAAGTTAACTTATTTCCAAAGGTCAAAGTTACCTTTTGACTATAAGCATCTTGAAGACAGGGTACAAGGTCCATGGTTTATTATTACTTAAATATCTAAAGCCTAGAAGAATTCTTAATTCACAATAAGTACTTTATATTTACTAACTTTATCAGAATGAATTCATATTTCTCTCAGTGGAAATTTACTAAACGGAGTCCACTCTAGTAGCAATAAATTTCTAATTCTCATTCAAATTACTGTTTTTTGAAATTTATAAGTATCTTCGGTGATGTTGAAAAAGATATTGATAACTTAATTTCAATTATGTCAAGTTTTATGGTTTAAAAAATTATCAAGCTCAAGTTGGAAAACTTGAGAAGCTTTATTACTTATTTATGAAGTATTGATTTCTTATTAACACTAGCCATCATAAAACTAAAAAAAAAAAAAACTAAATAAGAACCATAAATATTCACTTAAATTTATAGAGATTGTGAGTTTTCTAGTCATCTGAGTGAAGAGTCTCTTAAGTTTTGAATGAAGCTTTTAGGTTTAGAGAGACATGTCACGTGTTTCAATAGAATCTGTCTCACAATCATACATGGGTTGGAACTGATTCTCAAGCTGCTAGGAATTACCTTTTTAGCTTTGGGTTCTATGAGGAAGTTGGACCAGGATAAAAGATGGTGATTGGGCACATGTATATATAAGTTCAAGGAAAAAATTATAATAGAACTGTTTATATCAAAGTTAAATTATTTAAATACTTTAAACCCAATTGTTTCAAATAAACATTTTCTAATATATCTCTACATAGACTTACTTTTGATGTCATAAACTTCTGCATATTATTACCTAATATGACATTTAAATCCTAGAAAAATTATGACTTCGTAGCATCCACTTTATATATTGAGGTTCTTCCACCATCCTAGTCAGGTACATTTTAAGGCAAATAACTGTCCTGGAAAGTTTCTATCAATGTGCCTAGGGCCTTAAGGAAATGATGAAGGGACTAATGAATATCACGTAATGGATCTAAAAAACAAACAAACAAAAAACAGTGTTTTATTTTGTTTCTCTTTGGGTCTGTTTTTCACGGGAAGTATATTTATGAAGAAGGTAAGAATATATCTACTCTAGGCATAGACTTATGGTCTTTAAGTCTAATGCAGGGGTTGGCAAATTATAGTTGTGGGCCAGATCTGGTTTACCACCTGATTTTACAAATAAAGTTTTACCGGAACACAGTCATGCCCATTCATTTATGTATCATCTGTGGCTGCTTTCACACTCCAATATCAGAGCTGAATAGTTGTGACAGAGACTGTCTGACCCACAAAGCTGAACATATTGACAACAGAACCCTTTACAAAAAAAGTTTGCTGACTCCTGGTCGAGCACACTGAGGAAGAGTAGAAATATAGGCTGTAAGAAAGAGATAGCAAATTCTAGCAAATTTTCCAGAAACAATTTCTAGAACCAAATTACTTTTGAAAATTAATAAAATGTTGTCATATTATAGATATATTGGGTTATGTCTTAAATTAAATGCAGATAATAAAAAAGACAAAAACTTTGAAGGGCTAACACTTTAAAATTTGTTTAAAATCGGGACTTCCGTGGTGGCGCAGTGGTTAGGACTCTGCACTCCCAATGCAGGGGGCCGGGGTTCGATCCCTGGTCGGGGACCTAGATCCCACATGCATGCTGCAACTAAGAGTTTGTATGCCACACTAAGGAGTCTGCAAGCCACAACTAAGGAGCCCGCCTGCCACAAATAAGACCCGGCGCAATCAAAAAAAAAAAATTTGTTTAAAATCTATTCAATGAATACAAACACGGGAGAAATAAGGAACTATCCTGGAACTAGTACTGTTTTTAAACTGCTTAGAAGTCTAAGTATGAAATTATCTATATAGCATACATTACACTCTTTGAAATTAGTTATCATACAAGTACACTAAATGACTTTTCAAACTAAAATCATCACTGGTTAAACAAAGGGAATATCAGTGATGGCAAATTTCACGTCAGTAAATTACTTAGGATATAAATGCCTTCCCTAACCTAGAATGAAATCCAGAGCCCCAAACATCCCCAGTGATAAACTCTGGAGTTTCTTAATTTATTCCTTCTTTCCTATACTTGAAGAAATTGTATTAGATAAAAAACGAAACAAAAAAACTTCATGGTTCTACTGATGCTGAATGACAAAACAGTGGGCTTAACGTCTGAAAGCATTTATAGAATTCAACCACATATCCTTTAAAAACCATACAAATTACACACACACACACACACACACACACACATTGGGGCTTATCCTACATCTGGTTTGTAAAGTCTCAAAGATCTAAAATATAGCAGCTGAGGAGTTCAATAAATCGTAAAAGCTGGTTCTGAAATTCAGCCATGTTCTTTCTTCTTTAAAAAGAAATAGAAAGGTCAGAAAATAACAAATATCACTGTGGTTGTACCATCACATCAGTACAAACAGATACAGAGGACTTGCTCACTGGTAACTTTCCTTTTTTTTTTTTTTTTTGACTTGAAATCAGATCAAAGATGGACTGGCTTGTTACAAAAAACGAACATCTTAGAACTATGGATTAAAAGCCCATTATCTACACTGATACAAGTCTGACACTGTTCTGAACAGTAGTTACTGTCAGCATAAACAGTGGCTATTTCTTCTTATTAATGTATGAAGAAAATCTTTCATTCAATGACCAAACTGAATATGAGTTTGGAATGGATTATAGAACCATTCCCTTTAGGTACTAAGATTTTTCTGCTAGAATGACCTGTAAGGTCAGAGAAAGAATCAGTCAGTTTGGAAATTTTATATCGAGGTAGCCTTCAAACAGAGACAGCTTATCTAACATTTCGAAATAAGAAACTCTTAAGTACTTAGTTGTTGTGCACCCTATGGGCTTGTCTGCTAAAGGAGCTAAGCAAATACCTATTCCCACTCATGTTCAGGAACTGGAGTGTTGACTTTATGAAGTTTAGCTGAAGCTGGTGCTGCATGTAAATACTGTTTATTCTAGAATCAACTAGGATTCTTGCTAGTTAAGGGTCTCGGATAATTGTCTACAAATACAGTGTTACCCTAGCTTCCTAATGACTTCCACAGAACACTCCCACTCATACACTTGTGGCATATCGCACTATTTTTGTGGATAAACTGGAGGTAACAATATCTCTATAGTTCTACCCCTTGACCTTTTTCTTACTGGTTCAGATAACCACTAATCTTTCAAGTGGTACTTTTCCAAGTTATTCATTTATATCAGCCCCAGAAAGTTGTATCTGTCCTCCCTTTCCTATTTAAAAAAAATCCTTACTTTAGCCACCCTCAAAATTTAATATTCTGACTTTTCTATTTAATATTCTACTAAGTATATTTAGTATGTACATGAAAATGCTAGATCACGGTACATGTTTAGTGGTCTTTGTGATTTAGAAACACCTCAGAATATCTCCAATTATCTCAAGGGGTGTCCCTAAAATAGAAAATTTAATACTAAAAATGACAAAAAATCCACATTAATTAAAAGAAGCCATTCCCAACAAAATAAAATCCCACAAAAGTCTGGCAGAAAGGAAGGTCATTTCCTGAACTATAGCCAATTACCAATTCAAAGGTTACAGAACTCTGTACCTGTCCGCAGCAAAGCAAGAAAAGGTGGTGTCTAAGCTGCTTTGATTTATCTCAGAAACAATAAAGTTCCTTGTGAGGGAAGAAATCAGAAAAAAATTTTTTTCACGATGGCTAGGGAGGTAAAATATACTTTGAGAGTTTAACTCTCAAACTCTCAAAAAAATTAAAGCAATTATCTGATAAACTGTTACAGCTTTTGTGGGATAATATATACACACTTAAAGACAGAGGACAAAGACTAGCATGATATTTGATTAAGAAACAAATAGATTGTGTCATCAGCCTATGTGTGGGACTATAAACCAGTTATGTTCAAAATGAGTAAGACATGTCGGACTTCCCTGAAGACACAGTGGTTAAGAATCCGCCTGCCAATGCAGGGGACACAGGTTCGAGCCCTGGTCCGGGAAGATCCCACATGCCGCGGAGCAACTAAACCCGTGCGCCACAACTACTGAGCCTGCGCTCTAGAGCCCACGAGCCACAACTTCTGAGTTCGTGTGCCACAACTACTGAAGCCTGCGTGCCTAGAGCCCGTGATCTGCAACAAGAGAAACCACCGCAATGAGAGGCCCGGGCACCGCAACAAAGAGTAGCCCCCGCTGGCCGCAACTAGAGAACGCCTACGCACAGCAACAAAAGACCCAACGTAGCCAAAAATTAATTAATTAATTAAAAAAAAATGAATAAGACATGCCATTTTGATGCAGAGCATGAAGATGTTCAAAAGATGTTTTCAAATGCTACTGAACAAGATCACAACTTGGATATAAAGGCATTCTGAAATTTGTCTAGGTGTTTACTTTCTGGTGATAAAAATCTTGAAAGTGTCTTGCTGCTTTCTTCAGGATTCTGCATTTTCTGCAGGCATTTTAAAAAAAAGATCTATGTTTGGAAATACTATATAACATCAAGTTAAGAAACAAAGAATAAAGAACAAAGAAACTTCCCTCCATCTGAGAAATGCTTTAGAGAACCATAAAGATGTTCAACCAATGATAAAATAAAGGGAAAAAAAAGCATAGACTCCTGACAGTTCAGAAGACAAAAATAATTAGTATGAATTCTAGGCAGGAATTAATTCAATCAATTTTTTCCTCCTTCTATAGGTTCCTTTTCTAAAAATGAATGCTTTCTTAACAATAGCAGCTACAATTTACTACTCACTATGTGCCAGGCACATACATTACATATGCAAGTAAATACTTTTTTTTACCATAATATTTATCTTTCCTTATGTTTTCAAACTTCTCCTTGCTTTTCAACAAAATATGGTATGGGAATTCCCTGGTGGTCCAATGGTTAGGACTCCACGCTCTCACTGCCGAGGGCCTGGGTTCGATCCCTGGTCGGGGAACTAAAATCCCATAAGCCGTGAGGCACAGCCAAGAAAAAAAAACGGTAAACATGAAACGCTAAAATTCCTTTAAATTGCAGGCTGTAGTGGTAGGAACTAGAAAAAAATAAAGAAAGAACATTTACTGAGTGTCTATTATATACTAGGCACATGTTAGGCACATAATACCCTCATACTAACATTTGAGATAAGCATTACTATCTCCTTTTACAAACAGAAACTTGGTGTTCAGAGAACTTAAAAGCAATTTCTCTAAGGTTACAAAACAAAAAGCAGCTGAGGCCAGATAAAACCCATCTGCTTGACTAGGAAGTCTGTGCTTTTCTACGTCATCCTTTCAAGATGGTGGTAGGTCTTTAAACAACAAAGCAATTAATAAATTTGATCAAGAAAAACACAACTGACAGAATAAACTGTTTTAAATTTAATATACTAACCAAGATACCTTATGAGTACACCAAGATACACAACATGTTTTAACATTCAAAAGAAAAAGAAAATGGTCTTTGATATTAAATTAGGTTGTAATCTTTGGCTATATGTGTAATCTTGGGCAAGTTACTTAATATTTCTGAGTCTCAATTTCCTCATCTGTAAGAAGAGGATATTAGTTATCTTATAGATTGGTGTGGTGAAGATTAAAGATTAAGATGATACAGATAATGGTTAGCACAGATGCTCACACATGTAAGATATGTGTTACTCTAACACAGTGAAGTTGAGGCTGTAAAGGATGCTAACAAATATAATGCAAATGTTTCATTTTTTCCCACAACTTACTAGGAAAAAATCACAGTTGCTCCCGATCCCTACCCAGTGTTTCAAAATTTCCTTAAATGTTTTATCTCAGTAAAAATTTGATACAGATGAAAAACAGCTTGTGTATATACAAAGAACAAAGACTAGAGTTGGTGGTTAGAGAAGGTGAGGGGAGGTTCAGGAACCCTAAAAAGGAAAGAAAACATCCTGCCAAGTCAAAGCACACCCATACCTTCAGAAAGACTCCCAGATAATCTTAACAACTACAAATGCCTCCTATTATCTACAGGCCAGGAGACTTTAGGCTTTTATCCAGGGTAGACTGCTATGACAATTTATCTCTTTTCATATCTGAGCTGGTCTTATGTGTCCCTCAATCTTCCTCTGGAGTGGGAGAGCGGGTCTGCTATAGGAAAAGCATAAAGGTTATATTTGGTATAGAACTCAAAAATGCTGTACTTCTAGATGTGGCCTGAGAATGTGTTTATTTTTTTACATGTCTATGCCTTTTACCTGTATTGACTGCTACTAATCTTCCCAGACAGAGTTCAAATGTCAACTCCTGAGGCCATTAGTACTCCCCAAGGCAGAGTTAGTTCTACCTACTCTATGTTTCCAGAGTACTTGGTACACACCTTTACTTGCCTCACTGAAATACATGTAATTAATTCACTAAATGCTTGTTTCTCGCACTAGTTCCCTGCAGGCAATGATGGTGTGCTTGTATGTTCGAATTCAATGCCAGGCATCGCTCTACTGTTGCTGCTACAGAAGTTCACTTTGTTCAATATTTCAACCTGTCTAGAGAAACAAGTGGAAAACTTAATGTGCTTAAGAACACCATTTTTTCATCGGTAGGAAGAAAACTATGCCCATTACACCTTTTGGTTATGTATTGAGCATATTAATTTTAAAACCCTAAGAATGTAACATTTTAGACCTGAAAGGAACTTTAGATTTCCCAGTTCAAACTTCCTAAGGCTAACTGACAAGTCCAGGGTCATACAATCAATCAAAAACTAAGCCAGCAGATTTGAACAGACCATTTTCTTAACCTTAGTGACCATACTGCTTTAAGAATGTCAATACACCGTTATCGGACCTTCATCCAGACAGGATTTACCATTCAGTTGTTCTGCAGTGAGGAATAGAGGAGCTGAGGTTTGTAAGTATGATACCTAAATACATATCATGGATTACAAAAAGAAAAGGCCTCTAACCAATGGTCTATGGTCAAATTATGTAGATTATCAAGGCTTTGCATGTTAAGTAACACTGCCTGTTGTTTTCTGTAGTGGTGTGAGCAGTATGATACCAACCTAGCTCTTTCACTCTTTCTTTAGTAAAGGTAACATGTATTTTACAGATGACTAAAGGTTGACTGCACAAGCAGCAAACTGTGAAATCTGAGATGTTACGGTCAAGTTTCTAGTTTGGGAAGTAGGATATTCAAATGATCATGAAATAAAATATACATAGTCCATTTTCATTTTTATACCCATTTTTAAAAAACAATTCACATTGTTAAAGGCCTATGAATTACACACATTTCAGTAAAAGCATCCAAATAGAAAACCATTACTTTAAATTCCATTTGTTTTAGACACTGAAAAGGTAAGTAGTGTAACCATAAGTGTTCTCAGTTTATTATTTTGGCATCATTTATCAAAGTACCAGTTTTTAAAGTTTAAAAAAATTCTCTTTTAAAAACCTGAGATTTCAACATAGCATTTAATCTAAAATATACTTTTAATTAAAATGCATTTATCATTTATATATCCTTAATAACATTCAATATGTTTAAATACTATTTTCAGCATGGTTTCAAAGCAGTATGATCATGTTTGATGCTGATGTTAAGTACAGAATTGAAAATAATAATTTCTAATATTTTCTATACAAATATCTAATAAATCCCAAGTAAAGAAGTTAGTAATACAATATATAAGTAGGATTGACTTGTGAAATTTCCTAATGGTTCTCAAAGAAATCGAAGTTTTCATCAGAATTCATTGGCTTTCCCCCTCTCCGTGGCTCATCCTTAACACCTGAGACAATACAGAGAATTACCTCCAGGTAGTGAATGCTGTTTTGATTAGGATTGCAAGGAACACTGGTGACCTCCAGTGTTTATTCTCTTTCCAGGTTGTTCTGTCCATTTTGCCCTTTTGTTTTAAAAATGAAAGAACTATGAAACAACAAAAATATACTGTTTCTTAAAATTAATGTCAGGCAAAGAAATGAGATGAATTTTTCATTTACTAATCTGGTATTTTTTAAAACCTGTGTAGTTCTACTAAATATTAATATGTAATTTAACTTCTATTACTCTCAGAATTATAGTAACAAATTACCAAAAAAATCGCACAGTTACATGTTTTAGCTGTTCTGTCAGTTTTAAATGACTTCCGTTAATCTAGCAGAAATCACGTATGCTGTTGAACCACCTACCCCTGCACAGCACACAACTGTTAAAATGTAAATTGCCCAACTATTTTTAGCTGTCGCTGAAAAAAAAATCCTGTCTTTGGGAATAATGATTTGAGGCATTGTGTTCATTTTGTTTATCAAGCAGCTATTCAGCCTCTAGTGGGTCCAAGTGCTTATGCAAGCAAAAGCTTTTAAGAATGCCTGCAGCTGCAATCCAACCTTCCAGGTAAGCTGCAGGTTCAGAGCACAGCTGCCCTAGGCTGCATAAAACTCAGATCCATCTGGAAGTGAGTTTCAAATTTGAGTTTTCATGTATCACATGGAAGAGAAGGAGGGGAAGAACATAGGAAAGAAGGAAGGCAAACAACCAAAAAGATGGTATCTCTACTTCAGCCTTAATAAAAAATAAAAAGCTCAGACCCATGCTGCTCCTTCTAGATTACTACTTGCCAAGCCAGATATTCCATTCAGTGTATACTTCGATGAGCTGTGACTCATCCAGCAGCACCTGCGCCCATGTGTTAAGTACTGCCAAATAAAAGGCCAACATCCATTTACACAACAAAGAGATGTACCCTACAAGGCATGGGGCCTCAATCCAAAAGCCCCACTCCCCATTTGTTCTAAGAAAAGGGAAAGGAAAAAAAATCTTCCCTCCTCACACCAGGGGTTTTTAAATTGTAGGTGGATTTATGATATAGGTTCATTTACAAATACTTTTACTCTTTAACAGAATAAAGTATATTTAATAGCACAAACACCCCTACAGCATTTGATTATCATGGCCATTAACGGTTGTTCACCAAACCTTTCCAACCTCCTTCATGAAAGCTCTTTATTCTCAAAGGATACATTTTTGAGCAAAGAGGGATCAACAAACTAGCTGCTTGAAAGCTTTCCTGATGCTAGGCTGAAGTTAGGAAAGGCTTAATGAAGGCTTTAAAATCCACAAGGGCTTCACAATGAACATCTGACTTGGTGATTTATGCATATTAATAACCTCAGTCCTACTGAGGCAAGCTGAGCCGAACATGTCCTCCGAATCTTAATGTCTTTAGCTCCATTGGGATTATTACAAATGTAAATTTCTAAGATTCTCAGCTATTAATCTCTGTCTGTCCTCCTGTTCAGCAACATAATGACTAATTAAACATCAAAAGACCTGTACAGGAGATCTTCTTTGACAGCTACCAGCCTAGTCCTCTTCCCAAGAGGGGAATTCAAATGACAGGGACATGGAGTAAAAGCGTATGAGTAAGCTACAAATCACTGAAGAGAAATCTTAAAAACCTAACACTGAATTTGGATTTAACTCAATCAGTGACTCCGTTAAGTAGAGGACAGTTACTATGTGAAGTGTGCCTACTGATACCGACCAAATGTATCCTTACAGCCAGCAGATACTGAATACCTGAAATCAGTTTGTTTACCACAAAGTCAAAAAAATGGGTACTTACAGAAGAAGGCAAGCCAGGAGGCACCTTTCTGACTTTCTTTGCTTGCAAAGGATCTGCACGTGGGAAACAGTATATTTCATCAGCATTTATATTAGAAAAGTTTCAGACTTCAAATGAGCAGGAAAGAATTTTTCCTCCTAGTACCTTTCTTGTTTTCCAGTATTTAGAAGTTAAGTAAGGGAATACAGGGATAGGGGTCTCATTCTTTCTAACTGGTTCCAGTGCAAAACAGGGACTCCTAATGAAGTGATATATTCTGAAATACATATCCTGTAAGTTTGGGAAGATGACAGCAAAGTAAAACAAGAAAGAAAATAACAAACCAATAAGCATGTGTGAGAAAAGGGAATAATATTTCTTAAGCACCTATTATGTGCAAGGTTCCATATTAGGCACTTTACATCATTTATCTCAGCTCATTTGCAGAGGGGCATTTGGTACAACAGGTCAGTTTAATAATATGACTCCTTAAGAGAGACACAAATTTAGTGTTCATATCACATTGAGAATTAGGTTTAAAAGCATACTAACTAGACTAAAAGCTAATGCTAATGCTGTAAGTCATTATGTTAAAAATTTGAAATAAAATTTAATAACTGAAAAATTAAGGTTATAATAATATCTGAGATATGCTACATAAACTATTAGATACAGGCATTGTCATGTACAATATCATCCTATAAGTATTCTATAAGAACATTTACTTTAACAATGTGTGGTTAAAACTGCAACTTCAGCACTAATTATTGTACAATTTTATCCTTGGATGTTTATATTTATTTCCAAGAAATAACTAAAGTATATTTCTTTCTAAGACACAAATTATTTATTAATATAATGGAGAATATGAATATTTTCATACGCCTAACCACCTTACTTGATATTTTACTTTTACTTATCTGTAAAATTTAAAATTTAATACTTGTTCATCTTATTTATTGTAAAAAATGGTGTTAATTGCACCTTTCCAATCGTACACAAATAATGGATCAAATTCAGGATTTTTCAGAGGGGTTCACTATTAAGAGAGAACGCATAAGAAGGCTGATGTTAATTACAATGTTTTTGAAAACTGTAAAAATGGTATTTTCCTGGGTCATAAATGATACGACAGTAAAACATGCAGTTGTTTAAGAAAGAATGAAACCCATTTAAATTGGGGCTGGGAATCTTTATAGTGAATATCCCAGGAGGCTGCAAAGCTAAAAAAGCAACTTTGTAAGTAGCACATGGAAAAATTTTATACAAGAAAAAGAGGAAAAAAACACTCATTAGCATCTATTCCCTACCCCAAGAGGCAGCCTATATTTCCTTAAAACAAAAGTGCCAAAGATAAACAACATCTGGCACACTCTATAAAACTTACAGGCAAAATTTTTGTTCTTTGTGAGGCTTTTCTAAAACCCAATTTTTCACAACTAGTACAGTATCCCTTGAGCAAAAGCCACACTCCATACATACCAAGAGAGTCAACTGAACTGTTCCTATCAGTCTGGAGCCCATCACTCTCTTTTGGGGTAGTTAGCAGTAGAGTACATTGCTGTTTAGATAAGGACAGTTTTTCACTGCCATGGGAATGGAAATTTTTCTTTTATATTTTTAATCTCATCATTAGCTGCCACTCTACAATTATGTAAATAATGTTGGATTCAAAATCATGAACTTAGGATACAGAGTTCACTTTTGGGAGGTTTCAAAGTGTAATAGTTAAGAGAGTAAGCTGATTGGATTCAAATTTCAGCTCCATCACACAGCAGCTGTGTGAGCCTGGGCAAGTTACTTAACCTCTTAGAACTTCAGTTACCTACAATAACCTCCTGGAGTTATTGCAATAAACATAATACAGAAAGATGCTCAGGGCAGTGCCTAACAGAAAGTGACACAATAAATTTTAGCCATTATTACTAGGTTTATATTAAAAACCGTGGCAAGAGTATTATAAGTTAGATACTGTTTTGCAGAATGTTGATTTCCTAAAGCATCTAAATAGCTTGAGAAGATGCTAAGATTGGCGTAGATTATCTCTGAAGTCCTTTCAGAGATTTTATGGATAACTGCAATGTCAAGAAAGAGTGTCTAAGACTGAGAAATAACAATGAAGAATGGAATAATAATCCACTAAACGGTATTCACCCAGGAGATGAGTGCACCTCCCTGGATACCAAGGCTTGGCTAAGTTACTTAGCTTCCTGGGTCTTGGTTCCTTATCTGCAACATGAGGTTAATATCATAACCTCATAGAGTTTTTGTAAAGATGCAGTATGTATAACACAGTACCTGGCATAGAAGAAATAATCCATAGTACCTAGCATTATCATAATCAAAACGAAAATGAAGAATATATAAACTTTAATTTCTGGAAAGCTTGAGTATTTATGAAATCCACTCCCCCTCCCTGCCCTCAATATTCCAATTATTTCCTCCTTGAACTCTTAGTAATAGTATACTGGTCTATATTAGTGCTTTTTGTCACAGTGTGTGCTCACACAGCATACTAACAGATATTTTTCTAGAGTGACACCGCCACATCTAGACTCAGAAGAATGTTCTTACCCTGACCCTTATATAAAGGATTCTTTGGTAAGAATAACCAAAAATTCCCACATTTAAACACTGACTGGATAGGGTGTCAGAGTATACCTGAGGCTTGCTGTAAGCAGCAACACAAAACAGATTGGCCTGGTTAGGCTATGTATAGGACATAAAAGAAGGAAGCTAAAGAAAATGAGATTTGCATGCTTGATAGTTACTGAGTTTCCTTTTGAGGTGATGTTTTGGAGCTAGAGATGATGGCTGTACAGTTTTGTGAATATACTAAATGTCCCTGGATTGTACACTTTAATATGGATAATTGTTATGTTAATTTTACCTCAATTTTTTAAAAAGTGGGGAGTAGAAGCAATTAATATGCAAAGAACATTGGACTTGGAGTCAGAAAATCTGAAATTTTATCCTGCATAAATCACCTACTAGTTATATGAATGTGTCCTCTTTTGAGCCTCAATTTTATGTTAAAGCTAGTATTACGTCCACTGACTACTAGGATCGCTGTATGGATGAAATGAGAACGTATACTATAAAACCACTTTGTAAACTGTTGAGCATTATATCAATTTTAGTCAAGAATAAGATGTTAATATTAGTACATGACATTTTTATTATAAGAGGAAAAACTAATCCCATTTTTAAAGTTCCATTTTTCACTATTCAGTTCCTCTTATACTGATGACCAAATAAAAATATTGTTTATTAAATATATGATATATTATTTTATGTAAATAAGCCCCAATATCATCGTGATACCCAAGAAACCAAATTTCTTCTAATTAAAAGTATAGCCAGAAGCATAGACTAAGGGGGAGTGGGGTAGGGAAGAAACATTTGTAAAATGGGGTTTGTTGTGTGATACACTTACCAAGTGCTGCAGAGTCATGGAGTGGTCTTCTCCTGGAACTTGTGGCAGAGAATGAGTAGTACGGTGTCCCAGGTTTTCCTGAAGAAGAGATTTGTGCTGGGCTTCCAAGCCCTAGATCTTGTCTCAGGAGACTAGACTATAAAACAAGGCCAAAGAAACAAGTTATCTTCTTGTTGATTATGAACCCAAATCTGAAAATGACATCACTCCTGAACTATTTATAGTAACTTCAACAAACCCTTGAATTTAGGAAGTATCTAAGTACTTATTTGAATTTTATTAGACCATTAGTTTAAACCTGTATTTTCTCTTTTTCCCCATCCTCATGTTGCCTGCTTTCTAGTAATTATGTAGATCCATACACTCTTAGGGTTGAAAGATACTTTAGTTACTATGTAGTTCCACTCTTTAATCATCAAGAACATTTTTGAAAAATGGCCACCCAGTCTTTGCTTGAATGCTTTCATGACCACAAAAGGTAGTCAATTCTGTTCTTTTTCCATTTTTTTTCCTTTTTGGAAAGCTCTCATTGTTTGAAGAGTGCCAATATTTTCAAGACTAGCCATTCCTGTTTTCTTCAACTGTGTCTCATGACATGGTTTGAATGTCCTCCTCACCATCCCTGATACAGACCTCTAGATTTATTTTCCATTTGTCAAAGTCTCTTGCAAAGGAGAATGGAGAATAATGCCCCAGATGTGGCCTTATTAATGCAGAGTAGTTTTCAACACTATATTTAAACAACCCATTTGTGCTAGCTAGCTCATACTGAGAGGTTAAGAGTATTCACACCCTGTTACTCTTTATTGTATAAGTTGCTATTAAGTCATGTCCCTCCAATGGTTTCTTTGTTCAGTTTGTGTTCTTTGGTTCCAAGTACAAGACTTAACATTTATCTCTGATAAAAGTCATCTTGTTATATTTGATCCATAATAATCATCCATTTTTATCCTTGTCCAGGATGACAAGGCTGAGGAGAGAGCCCTAATGTATGTCACAGTGATGTCATGAAACTGTGTCAAGTACTTCACTGAAATCCAGAGATTCAGCAGCCCTGACCTACTAACGAATTGACCCTGTCATAAAGCAAATGAAGTTAATTTGGCAGAATTTGTTTTCAAGCTTTCTGGTAGCTGAGCGAAAAGGAAGACCTCAATTGGAAAGGGTGTTAGATATACTTGAGAAGATGCTCTCAAATGAAAAGAGCTGTGATTTCTCTAATATATTTACTATTCTCCCACTCAATAATACCCCTTACTGCTATCACCATACTGTTGGTAGTTGTCATTCCAGCTACTGAGCATCATAAAGGTACTGAGAAATAAACCTCAGCTCTGGTTAGAAAGAATCAGTAGAACTTTATAATGCTAGTCATAATAGTCCAGTCCCCGCCTCCAGAAAGACTTTCATTTCAGTTTATCACACTATTTAATAATTTTAAGTAATATTTATGTTTCAGCTTAAAAATCTAAGGTGGAATTAACATAACATAAAATTAACCATTTTAACATTTCCAATCAGTGACATTTAGTACATTCATAATGTGCAACCATCACCCTCTAGTTCCAGAACATTTCGTCACCCCAAAAGGCAACTCCATACCCAAACAGTCACTTCCATTCCTCCCCTCCTCCAATCCCTGACAACCACTAATCTGCTTCTGTCTCTGTGGATTTAATTTATTTTGAATATTTCATATAAATGAAATAATGCAATATGTGACCTTTTGCATCCAGCTTCTTTCACTTAGCATGTTTTTGAAGTTCATCATGTTGCAGCATGTATCAGTACTTCATTTCTTTTCAGGAATGAATGATATTCCATTGGACGGATATACTACAATTTGTTTATGCATTTATCCATTGATGTAACATTTTGGTTTTCTCCAGCTTTGGACTATTGTGAATAGTGTTGCTATGAACCTTTGTGTGCAAGTATTTGTTTGAGTATCTCTTTTCAATTGTTTTGGTTATACACTTAAGAGTGGAGTTGCTGGGTCACGTGGTAAAAATCTAACTTTTTGAGAAACTGCCAAACTGTTTTCCATGGTGACTGCACAATGTTACACTTCATTGTATGACGGTTCTAAGTTCTCTACATCCTTACCAATACTTGTTACTTTCTGGTTTTTAAATTATAGCCATCCTCATGGGTGTGAAGTGGTATCTTATTGTGGTTTTGATTTGCAATTCCCTCGTGACTAATGATGCTGAACAACTCTTCTTGGGCTTGATGATCCTTTGTATATCTTCTTTGGAAAAATGTTTATTCAAGTCCTTTGCCCATTTTTGAATTGAGTTGCCTTTCTGCTGTGGTATTCTAAGAGTTCTTATATGTTCTGTTCTGTATATTAGACCCTTATCAGACATCTGATTTGCAAATATTTTCTCCCATTTTGTAGGTTGTCTTTTCACTTCTTGATAATGTCCTTTGATTCACAAAAGTTTTTAATATTGATGAAGTCCAACTTATTTTTCCCTTTGTTTCTTGTGCTTTTAATGTCATATCTAAGAATCCATTGCCAAATCCAAGGTAATGAAGATTTATCCCTACATTTTCCTCTAAGAGTTTATAGTTTTAGCTCTTATACTTAGATCACTGATGCACTTTGAGTTAACTTTTGTATATAGTGTATATAGGGGTAGGGGTAGGGGTCCAACTTCATTCTTTTGTATGTGGATATCCAGTTGTTCTAGCACTATTTGTTAAGGAAAATAGTATTTCCTAACTCAGTGGTCTTGGCGCCCTTGTTAAAAATCAATTGGTCATAGATGTTCCAGTTTCTATCTGGACTTTCAATTCTATCACATGGGTCTATATGTCTACCTTATACCAGTTCCACAGTGTTTTGGTTACTGTAGCTTTGTATTAAGTTTTGAAATTGGAAAGTATGCGTACTCCAATTTTACTTTTCTTTTTCAATGCTGTTTTGGCTATTCGGGATTTCTTGAAGTTACATATAAATTTGAGAATCGGCTTTTCCATTTCTGCAAAAAGATGCCATTGGAATTTTGATAGGGATTGCACTGAATCTGTAGATTGCTTTGGGGAGTACTGTCATCCTAACAACAAAAGTCTTCCAATTGATGAACACTGAATATTTTTCCTTTTACTTAGGTCTTCTTTAATTTCTTTCAGCAGTGCTTTGTAGTTTCCAGTGTACAAGTCTTACACCTTGTAGTTAAATTTATTCCTAGGTTATTTTATTCTTTTGGATGATACTGTAAGTTGAGCTGTCACTTAATTTTATTTTTGGTTTGTTCATCAGCGTAAAGAAATAAAACTAAATTTTGTGTGTTGATCTTGAATCTTGCAACTTTGCTAAATTCATTTATTAGCTCTAATAATTTTATTATAGATTCCCTATATATAAAGATCATATCATCTGCAAACAGAGATAGTTTTACTTCTTCCTTTCCAATTTGGATGTCTTTTATTTCTTTTTCTTGCCTAAATGCTCTGGTTAGAATGTACAGTAAAATGTGGAATGAAAGTGGTGAAAGTAGACATCTTTGTCCTGTTCTTGATCATAGGAGGAAAGGCTTTCATGTTTTACCATTGGGCATGGCATTAGGTGTGGGTTTTTCACAAATGACCTTTATCAAATTGAGGAAGTTCCTGCCTATTCCTAGTATTGTGAAGTATTTTATCATAAAAGGGTATTGGATTTTGTCAGATGCTTCTTCTGCATCAGATGTGATGACTGAGTGACTTTTTCCCCCTTCATTCTAATTAATGAATGATCAATTCTCATATGTCTAATACACATGCATTCTTAAAATAAAACCCAGTTAGTCGTGGTGTGCAATCCTTTTAACACGGTGGTGGATTTGTAGCTTGCTAGTATTTTGTAGAAAATTTTTCATTAATATACAAAAAGGATACTGGTCTGTAGTTTCCTTTTTCCTGTGATATCTCTAGCTTTGTATCATGGTAATTCTTGCCTCGTTGAATGAGTTAAGAAGTGTTTGAGAAGGACTGTTGTTAATTCTCCTTTAAATGATTGGTAAAATTCATTAGTGAAACCATTTGGTCCTGTGCTTTTCTTTTTTGGGAGGATTTTTATTACCGATTCAATCTACTTGTTTTAGTTCTGTTCAGATTTTCTATTTCTTCAGTTTTGGTGGTATGTATGTTTCTAGGAATTTGTCCATTTCTTCTACAGTGTCTGATTTTTTAGCATACAATTGTTCACAGTATTCTTTTATAATCCCTTTTATTTTTGTAAGGTTGGTAGTAATGCTCCCTATTTCATTTCTGATTTTAGTAATTAGACTTTTTTTCTTAGTCAATATAGCTAAAGGTTTGTCAATTTTGTTTATCTTTTCAGAGAAGAAACTTTTGATTTTGATGGTTCTATTGTTTTCCTTTTCTCTATTTTTAAAAATTTCTGCTCTAATCTTTATTATTTCCTTCCTTCTGCTAGCATTGGGTTTGGTTTTCTTTTTTTTCTAGGTTCTTATGGTATAAAGTTAGGTTACTGATCTTTCTTCTTTTTCAATGTAGACATTTACAACTATAAATTTCCTTCTGATCACTGCTTTCACTGCACCTCATACGTTTTGCTATACTGTCTCTTCATGTGATATTTGATATTTCAGTTTTTAAAAAAAAGCCTATTCAACAATGCTGGAGCACACATGAAGTAATTAGTATATTAAGTCACCCAAAGATCACTGCATCTTTCAGAAATGTTTATAATTAAGAAGACAAATTTTTCAGACTTCTCAAAAGGTAAGTGATTCTTTGAATAGAGTTGATATCTTCTTTTACAAAAGAGGAAAGTGAGAAGAGGATTTCGATCACCAGACAATATGATGTGTATATGAAAAGACTGCTTAATATCAATGTAATTATTTAGCATTAATCACACAAATTCCAACAGATACAAGGTTCAACAGATTAGGAAACAAAGGTGTTGACTAACAGGCATGAAGGAGAAATAGCTCCCCTTAAGACAATAATCTCTAGGAGAAATGATAAAAATGAGAAAACAATTAATATAAATGTAAATGGCACATGTATCCTTTCTATTTCTATAACAAACCATTAGAAGTGGATCTCCTGATTATGTTATTTGTGTGAGAATAGTGTGACCCAGGAATCATCAAGTCTCCCACACATTATACTAAAATTTCCATTGTTACATCTGTTTTGTGTTTCTTTCTGTTTTTTTTGCCTGTGCTAGGCACATCTGACATTCCTCAAATAGCAATTAGAATATGGCTAGAGTATGCTAGATGGAACATATTATTACCACATGTTTGAGGGCAGGGGTCATGTACCTTGAATTTTTCCTTAAAAACATCATTAGTCTTTTAATAGGATGTTCCCTGCTCAGTGCAAAACTGACTTTCATGATATCATGTTTTGAGGTGCCTGCTGTATTTATTACTTCATCTGTGTTTTCTCATGTAGAAGGTACATACAAAACTGGTCACTGTACCCACACAAACAAATACATGAGAGGAGATGGGCATTCATGTATCTCTTACATTGTTCCTTTCAACATTTCCCTGGCATATAAATTCTAATGGGCATATAAGATGATGATTAATACTAGTGGTCAACAAACCATGGCCTACAGGTCAAATTGGGCCTGTTTGGAAAATACTTTTATTGGAACACAGTCTCAATTCACTTATATATTGGCTATGGCTGTTTTTGTGCTACAGTGGAAGAGTTGAGTAGTTGCAACAGACAATGTATGGTCTGGAAAGCCTTAATTATTTACTATGTAGCCCTTTTTAGAAAATATTAATTGATCCCTTACATAATGCTTTAATGGCGAAACAAAGGGCTGAGTTCGGAGGATGGTTAAGAAGTCTGTCTGCTTAAAGTTGTAAGATACAGATAGATAAACATTCAGATGAATAAAATGTAGCCAGTGAGTTATTTCTTCAAAGAAGTCCAGTAATAGTCATAATAAAGACTAAAAGAAGTATAAAACAATCTAAAAGGTGAATAGGCAAATGTATTTCTTATATTCCTAAAAGTAAATAAAATGTCTACAAAAACTCTGATGTCCTGGAAACAGCATGGGCTTTGGAGTTAGCTACCCTGAGTTCAAAACCTGACTGTAAGATCCTGGGCAAACTGTCTAACATTAATGCATCTGTTTTGTTTGGTTATATTAATATTTCACAGGGTTACTGGCAGAAGTAAATAAAGCTTAAGTAAAAGTGAGTAGCATGGTTGTAGGCCCTAGAGAAAATAAAAACTCCAATTCATTTTTTTTCCTCCACAGGTTACCATATTCTAAGTATCACAAAGAATGAAAGTAAGATGAGTGGCATTTTTTTTTATTGTTTCCTGGGCACAAACTCTTTCTCCTAAGTAAGGAGACCTCGTCTGCCCTGAATCCAAGACGGTTGAGTTGCAACTCCCAATGGCTAAAGTAAAATAGGATATTGGAAATAGAAAAGAGAATAGGCCCCCAGAGAAAGGATTGACAATTAGAGGCTAAATCCAAAGAGGAGTGTGACAGATTTAAACTGTATGAACCTAGACCAAGAATAAACAGAAAAATGCCAACTTATTCTCAGAGCGATTCAGCAGAAATGTGTATATTTGTGTGCATAAACCCACATTTAGCATACAAACATCTACAGACACATATTGAGTGAAAGAAAAAGAATGCGTGTGCACCAATATGGTGAAACGTTAAATGATGAGACTCGATTAAGAGTAACTGGATGCTCACTGTACTATTCTGGTATCTTTTCTGTGGGTTTGTAATTTTTCAAAATAAAAACTTGGAGAAAATCAGACTAAATATCAAGGATCCACTAGCACAACATCAAATGTACCATCTCAGTTAATATTTACTGCAATCTTACTAAGCATTACGTACAGAGATTTTATGTTATACAGATAGCAAGCAGTGGAAACTAATTTGAATCTAGTTCTGTTGAAGAGGCTCTTTCCTCAATACAATAAAACTTCCACAATAGTCCAGGAACCCAATTACCATTTATAAGATTAACTTAAAAAAATATAAGTGACCTATAAATTAATTTGTGAATTATAATCCTAAAGCTGAGTTACCTATAGAATACATACTGGTAGGTTTTTGTACATATGCATGAAATAAAGGAAGAAAAAGAAGAACAGACTTTTTTTTTAGGGAAAAAAGTTTACTTGTTACCAATTTTACTGTTGATATACTTTTCTCCTTATTGTTGCCAAATCTGGAGATGTGGTTAGGAAATACCGTCTTCTTTTTCTCCAGTGAATATTAGTGCCAAAAAAAGATACAGAAGTTGTTCTTCATTCAGCTGCCCTTCACTCAGCTGTCCTAATCATAGAAATAACCATTTCCCCATTTTACCTGTATCATGATCAAAATGATTAGGCAAAGTAAATGTAGGAGAAATTGTTTCTTTTTAAGAACACAAGATGATATTTTATCCTGTTAACTAAAATGAAATGTTCAGTACTATAAGAAACACAAAAGAAGTTTAAGACAAGGTTTTCTCCACAAGGACTTGATAATCTAAGAAAAAATGCCCATGGAACTAATGGTAAATATGACTTTAAAAATCAAGGGCTAAACTATATATGCCTAACATTTTGATATTCTACCACTGACAAAATCATGTATTTTTCCTTTATTTGATCCTTTAAACATTTTGGTAAAACTAAAGTGCACATAATAAACTATTGAATTTTTTCCTAAAATAAAATTACATATCAGCTCATATTATTGATTTTTCTGCCTGTCTGAAACAAATGAGAAGCATTATTGATCTTGTCCTGGAGGTATCTAAGGCAAAAAGAATACCCAAGTATCCCAGAGGATACAGAACTAGACAAAGCAGTTTTATTCTGCTGTCTTATTCAAGGCAGAATTAGTATTCTGAAATGACATAGCACTTGAGAAAAGAATCTTTTCTACAGTCATCTAGCAACTCCATCTGTGAAAAATATATCTAATTACCAAAGAATAATTAATAAAGGGTTATTCCTGAAACACTAAGATAGCCTAGATTATTATTATTATTTTTTGCTCTTCGTATTCTTTTAATGCCTTTATATATATATATGAAATAAATTATTTTTCAAAGAAGAAATTTAGAGGCTTGAAGTTTATTATATTATTCTCTCTACTCTTCTGGAATTTGAAGTTTCTTCAAATTAATAAAATACCATATTTCATTTTATTTATTTATTTTTTAAAACATCTTTATTGGAGTATAATTGTTTTACAATGGTATGTTAGCTTCTGCTTTATAGCAAAGTGAATCAGCTATACATATACATATATCCCCATATCTCCTTCCTCTTGCGTCTCCCTCCCACCCTCCCTATCCCACCCCTCTAGGTGGTCACAAAGCACCGAGCTGATCTCCTTGTGCTATGTGGCTGCTTCCCACTAGCTATCTATTTTACATTTGGTAGTGTATATATGTCCACGCCACTCTCTCACTTCGTCCCAGCTTACCCTTCCCCCTCCCCGCGTCCTCAAGTCCATTCTCTACGTCTGCGTCTTTATTCCTCTCCTGCCCCTAGGTTCTTCAGAAACTTTTTTTTTTAATTTAGATTCCATATATATGTGTTAGCATACGGTATTTGTTTTTCTCTTTCTGACTTACTTCACTCTGTATGACAGACTCTAGGTCCATCCACCTCACTACAAATAACTCAATTTTGTTTCTTTTTATTAGCCTAGATTATTGTAATAAAAACCTACAGTAAGTTTCATTTTGAACTGCATATGACAAACCTTCAGCCTGAAGAAAAATTCTCATTTCTTTATATGGAACTTTAGTAGCCTATGCAATAATTTATTTTTTAAAGCTCTCTCTTCCTCATCATGTGCTTGAGAAATCCTGACTCTAAAATGTGAACTTGAAAAGGCTATTTAGAGAAAGTCTTCATGGTGATACTGACCAAAGTGTAAAGAAGAGGTATAAAGTACTGGGCATGGCCAACAGCATTTACTAATGCAACTTCTTCTTAATTATATTGGAAGACACTGTGAATGTAATTTAATAGTAACACAGGAAAATATCCTATATTAAAATGGTGCTGATAAGTAGCCAGGAAGATTCAAAATCACACTGCAGTAATTTGGATATTCTTTACCCTTAAAAGGGAAAGTATCTGAAATCTGGATAAATATAAACTTACTTCCTCAGAACTACTTTTTACCATTAAATGGCTTGGTCCAAATGCTGTACTACATATACTTTGATATCTATGCACAATCAGAGAAAATAAGGACCTACTGTCAAAAATTTTTATCCTCATTTTATGATTAAAAATTTGAAGCACTAACTTAACACTAATTTGTTTTCTAGAAAAGATGGAGAGTACCTAATGTTGTAGTCATATATTTCAAAAAACTTAAAATATTTAATATGGACTCTTGGAACCACTGCTCTCTGTACATTCTACAGACCTCCTTAATTTCATGCCTATATTATATCCCTGAAATGGCATGCAGTTTTCATACGTAAGGGCAAGCAGCTGTTCCCAAATTTGTCTTTTTGAGAGGGGGAGCTTATTAATTAAAGATGTAGAAAGGTATAAAAAACAATCATGATAAAATAGAGTACATAAATTGTTAAAATTTCCCAGATGAATTCTTTTTTTTTGGCCGCGCAGCTTGCAGGATCTTAGTTTCCTGACTAGTTCCCGGACCAGGGATTGAACCTGTGTCCTCGGGAGTGAAAGTGCGGGGTCCTAACCACTGGACTGGCAGGGAATTCCTCTCAGATGAATTCTTTATACTGTACCATGTGTTCTTTTGTCACTGAGGGATAAAGAAAGAAAACTGTTCTAGAAGCAAAATTAGTATAGTATTATTATATTTGCAACTGCTCTTTTAATTTAGAAACATCACAGTACAGTTCAGCTGTGAGTCCATCTGAAGTTTCAGAGACAGGGGAATTGAAAATGACAAAGAAGCCTCTCACATCATGTCACAACCAAATCAAAATCTCAGAGGGTGAAGGGGAACTCAGGGCAAAATATAAATGTTGGGCTTTAATAATGTATCAGTCTTCTGTTAACTTTCTACAAATGATTAAAAAACAGGCTGTAATAAATCTCAAATTTGGAAAACACAGACATTTGTGAAATAATTGTATTATTATGCAAATTCATTTACATTGAAATTCCAGGGATATGTTAGCAATTATCAGCAAGTTGTTAAAGAATTCTATCCTGAGAATCTCATTAGATAGCAATGCAAACTACAGTTATCATTCTGAGAACAAAGGGATCTTGAATGAGTAATCAATAGCAACTGGCAGAAAATGAGACATTAATTATGATCCTCTCTAGTGTTTTGTCTAAGACAAGATTTCATTAAATGCTTTGTGCAACCTGAATAGTTCCAAGTCATTACCAACATTTTGGACAATATATTAATTGGGGGAGGGGGTGGGGAGGGATGTACAGGGAAACAAAGTAAAAGAAAACCTGAGATGCTTCTATTTCTTTCCTGGGTCAATAAAAACACACCAGCCACCACTAGCCAACTGCTATGCTCATTCTTTTACAAGTCCCAAATCTTATAATCTCAACATGGTCTCTTGAAAATTTAATTATCATTTTCAATATTTAAAGTGTCATGCAGGTTTGAGAAGATAATGACAGTCATCCATCAAATGCATCCTGCCAACACAATCAGCCCAATCTTTCTGGCTTAAAAAGAGAAAAAAGAAAAAAGAGAAGAAAAGAAACTACCTATATACTATTAAATTACTAAAACATGGCAATCTTAGCAGTTTAAGTTTCTCAATCTTCCTTAATTATCAGTAAGCAGAGGGAAATTTTACCATCTTATTATTATTTCATTTTCACTATTTTTTTTCTTTGAACTTTTCTCCTGAATCCTGTGTATCAGCCAATGGAAGGATAACAAAGTAGGAAGATCTGGGATGTAGATTGATAAAAAAGACCTCCCAGAAATAAAAGAACTATGAAAAAACCCAGCAAAAATAATCCAGTATTCATATATCCAGTATTTAATCCAGTATTAATATATCCAGTATTTAAATAATTTAAGAACGACTTAGGATTTTATAGGCTTCCATAAGGAGAGTCCCCACTTTCAAAAATGTTATAGGAATGTCTTGAAGGCAGACTCTCATGAGGTTAGTAGTGAGTATACTCTAAGCATGTCTTCTCCTAAGTGAGCAGTTTTTCTGACTATTTGAATTTAGAAACTTCCTTGATAAATAGGGCCCTCTGGAAGACTTCCTGTAAAGGTACCAGTATGCCTTTGAGCCTTTTCTTTTATGAATACAAAGCAGCCAACTATGTGAGATGTTAACCAACATAAGAAGAACAAGAGATAAGGAAATGTCATTTCTCTTTTGCTTCTGTGGAAATGGTGTTATGTAGTCCTAAGATTTTCAGCAGAGTTCTAACACTTTGAAGCCACTCCCTTTCTGTTTAATGCTAGCTTTCACATCTAGTAAATGAGTATGCCCTCTTTCCCATACCTTGCATTTTCAAGAATACAATTAAGGGTAACACAAAACCCAATATAGCACTAGGCCTACAGTTAGGCATGTAATACTTTTTGAACTGAAACATTCTATACTGGATATCTTTTTAAAAATTAAACTTTTTATTTTGGGAATTTTCAAATATAAACAAAAGTAGGAAAAAAAGTGTAATAAACCTTTATTTATATACCTTTCACCCAGCTTCAACAACTGTCAGTATTCTGCTGCTTCTGCTTCATTTATTCTTCCATTTCTCAGCTCTTGTTACATCCCCCAAACTGACAACAATCCCTTATTAACATGTAATACCCAGTCTGTGGTCACCTCTTTCTTCACTTTTTTTCCCCAGGATGGTGTCTAATCTCTAGCCATTATTTAACAGACTCCTTTCTCCTGAAATAAGTTTACAAAAGAATAATGATCTTTGAAACAATATTCTGAAACAGCACTGAGTAGCACGAAAAATATAATTAGCAAGTTTTATGGAAGGAATAGGAACAAAGAAACAATGCCTCTTCCCCCTGCCAAGTTACCTCTGCATAATCTAACTCTCTCTGGCCTTTTAACAGAAGCAGGATGTTAAAACTGCCTACTGTTCATACTTCATGATGAGACATAACTCCCACAAAACAATTTATTTTACCTCTGCTCCAAACAACTCACAAAGCCCAGCTCACCCTGAAGGCAGCTGATGGCTTACTACCCTTTCCTGGATCGCAGGATTCAGATTCAAACATTTTTTGATGCCTACTGTGTGCCAGCCACTGTGCATGCCCTTTCACATGCTCTTTTATTAGTGAATCATCTCTTGGATAGCTTCAACATTTGATCCAACAGCCAGTTTTATGTCTCAACATTCCTGACTCCAACAATCCTCCATCACCATCGAATAACCTACTCCTGAAAAGGTGTTGGTATGGGGAACCACTTGACTTCTGAAATTTTGAAGTTCAATATTCAATTCTGACATAATCTATTCTTAAAGCACCATCACTCCCCTACTACTTATTGCACCTGTAAAACGTAAACAGAAACCTCAATTAAACAGAGCTGAGAGACCAGAAGGGAGAGCTCTCACCACCTGTGATGATAACAGAGTCCAGAAGGAAGAAGAAAGACTCCTCTTCTTTCCTGACAAGGACTCAGTCAATGAAAAGCCATGAACTCTTGTTTACTCCAGCCCTTGCAATTTCCTTTTCGCCCTCTATAAAAGCATTCTCCTTTCCTTGCTGTGGGAGACTTGCATGTGGCTCACCATGGTTACAGACCTTGAATTGCAATTCTTTGCTGATCCTGAATAAACCCATCTTTGTTGGAGAAATATCTGGTACTCTATTTGTTTTAGGTCAACATTTTGGTGGCCCATAGGGAGACCAGAGAAGACCCCCAACGACTCTGGGGCTGGTAAGCAAACAGGTGTGGTACTCACAATTGAGTCCATTTTGCTCACTGATTTTCTTGCTGACCGAGATTTGAAGGTATGTCTTTCTCCTGGATCCGTGTTCTTACCCTCTTTGTGTTTGAAGGTCTCCAGGCTTTATTTGGGATCTATTTTAAGGTTTCACCTTTCTGGTTAAGGCCTTGCTCTGTATGTGAGTACTTGTTTGGCACGCCAGTCTGATTTTGAGAACAGACTGGCTCAGCTAAAGCTGGCTGAGAAGCTGTCCACCCATTCCTTTGGTAACAGGGACTGCTTCACTGAAACCGCTTCAGTTGAGCCACTGGCCCATTCCTATGAAAGAGGGGCTGTTCTCTGGAAACTTGTTGAAAAATCTTTGGCCCCGTTCCTCTAGGACAAAGCTGTTTCCTTCGAACTGGATGATATAAGCTTGCTGGTTGTTTGAGTTTCAAGCTGTTTGAACTGAGCTGTTTGGGCAGTTTGAAAAATTATTCTTTTACTCTAGAGAAAAACCTCTGAGGAATGGGATCCCAGATATCTAAGTATTTTGAGGGCACCCCCTCTTACAGGAACTCAGGCTGATTTTATGTTTAAGAACCTTCCTCAGGCACATTTTAAACTAAATGGACCAACCTGACCAAAGGCAATTTAGAATATCAATGGCCATTATGGGGAACATTTGAAATTCCCAACTTTAATTTCCTTTAAATTGAATTTGACTACAACTGCTCAAAAATTTTGAGAACTGAGGGGAATACCTATTTTAATTGGTATTTTGAGGCTTCCCAATGTTATCAGGAGTCTGAAATTGCCTCTCTGCAAAATAAGATTTTAAGGTAAGATTTCTCTTGTTGAACTTCCCTTTTTCTCTGAAACTCTCCCTACTCCCTTTTCTTCTGAACTTGTCAGAACCTGTCCCTTCAAAATTAAGCCCTCTGAGGATCCAGAAGCTAAACCCTTAATTTCTTATATTCCCTGGACCAAAGCTGAACTGGGAGCCATAGTCAAATATTTTCCCAAAGTAACTAAAGATCCTCACAGATTTGCTGAAGAATTTAATATAGTCATTCAAACTTATCAACCTGGTTTCTCTAATTATATCAACTAGTTTATATACTTGTTAGTGAAGGCCAGACCCAGTACTGAAAACTGCTAATTGGGAAAATCCTGAAAGGTCTCTAGAATTACAACTGGGAGACCAGCCCACTAACTTATTATATGATCAGGCTCAGGCAATCACTAGGTGACTTCATCAAGCAATTCCTGGGGCTTTTCCGAATCCTGTTGATTGGAACAAATTCAGACTTGCACACAAAAATCTGATGAACCTGTTCATGACTCTTACAATCAACTTCAAATTGGTTTTAAAGAAAATTCTGGTTTTCCTTCCTATGTTGATTCCACCTGAGGAGCTTTTAACTCTACGTTTATTAAGGGGCTGAACCGGGACCTTTCCCTTCTAGTAGAAAGGACCAGGCTGGAAGGGGAAACTATGTCCACTCCAGATTTAGGTAATCTGGTAAACCAGCTCTCTCACACTCTAGAGCAGTCACCTAAAAGGAAGATGAACAAAATTCTTAATCCTCAATTCCAGCAAATGAAAGTTCCTAAACAAAGTAAAAACCCTTCTAGTTTTTGTTATTATTACAAAAAGCCAGGACACTGAAAAAGAGATTGTTATAAATTTAAGTGCTTTAGGCACCTTTAGCTCTCTAACTAGCCTTTCCAACATCCTGCCTATTCTCAATGGTAGGGGCTCTGAGGAACTACAGGCACTCTTCCCAATTCTCCCTCTTAATCATCCTGGAGAAACGTTTCTCCAGATTTGGGATGAATCTCTTCCAGTCCTAACTGACACTAGAGCCACAGTCTTAGTGCTCAACTCCACGACTATAAAGCAGCCCATGCCTCAGAGTACTGAAACAGTTCAAATACTGAGGATCTCTAGTGAAGCTCAAGAGTTCCTGTCTCTGAACCTATTCCCTTCTGTTTAGGCCCAACAGGCTGAATTATATGCTCTTACGTGGGCTTGCACTTTAGCCAAGGACAAAGTTTGCCAGTATTTATACTGACAGTAGATATGCTTCTCAGAGTAGCTCACGATTTTCAAGTGTTGTGGAAGCAACATGGCTTTCTTACTTTCAGCAGAAATAAAATTAAAATTTTTGAAAATTTAAATAAAATTTAAAATTATTAGTGTAATACTTTTACCTGCCACTTTAGCTATTATTAAGATCATGGGGGGGCTTCCCTGGTGGCGCAGTGGTTGAGAGTCTGCCTGCCAATGCAGGGGACACGGGTTCGAGCCCTGGTCGGGGAGGATCCCACATGCCGCGGAGCAACTGGGCCCGTGAGCCACAACTGCTGAGCCTGCGCGTCTGGAGCCTGTGCCCCACAACGGGAGGGGCCGCGATAGTGAGAGGCCTGCGCACCGCGATGAAGAGTGGCCCCCGCTTGCCGCAACTAGAGAAAGCCCTCGCACGAAACGAAGACCCAACACAGCTAAAAATAAATAAATAAATAAAGTAGCTATTAAAAAAAAAAAAGATTATGGGGCATTCTAAACTTGACTTGCTGGAGGCTGAGGGAAATCACCTTGTTGGTATTTCCAAAAGAAATGCTGCCCTCAAAGGCACCAGCAGCAGCCAAATCTCTGTCATGGTCCAAAGGGATACTCCCCCAAAAGATAACTCAGAAAAACTGGCTAGAGGAACCTAAAAATTGGCCTCAGAAAAGGAAAAACAAGATTAGAAATTCAATAATTGTTGGTTTGATAAAAAGAGAAAGCTCTGGTTTGTACCAAATAACAACCCAGTCCAAGCGGAGAGTCTAAAATTCCCACTCCTTACCACTGTATATGCTTTAAACTACTGGTCTACTGACAAAATGATAACATTCATGAATCAATATTGCTGGGGAAATTAAAACATGTATAAAACCATATAGATGAATATCAATAGTAATTTCTGGTCTCCAACCTCAGATGGATCATCAACACCTCCTGAAAAGCTTTTTACTTGTCACTAAAGAGCTCATGGAATTAGAAGAAAACTTCAATAAGGTCTGTTATTTCAATCAAACAACAGATGCTCTAATCCCTCTAGTATAAAAATTCCAGTAAAGTGAATGTCTAGCTTCTACTCAAACATAGCCACTAAGAGGGAAGTCACTATTTACCAAGGTTGAATATTCCATCCTCTATACTAGGAGAATATTCCTTCTTATACTACGTTAAAATCAGAATTGCTTAACTCCTACATATTGCCCAAAGTTTTAACCTTAAAAGTTATAGAACAACCCAAATTATGCTTCAAATATTTGAAGATGCTTCTCAAGTTACTGGTGTCCTCCTTTCTTAAAACTAAATAGCCCTCTGTCCTTCAAACATTCTCTATATGCTGGAGTTGCAAGTTACTTTACTATCTGCAAATAGTAAAATGTATTTCTAACAGGCGATTATGCCTGTTTAGAAATACATTTGCTCAGAATGGTATACAACATCAGCTTCCTGGCTCTAAATATTGTATTCTAATAATTTAGCCTAAAGCTAAGGTCTCTATCATTAGGTTTGTTATGTAAAGAAATATCCCAACTGCTGTTTAAAACAACTAGCTTTAATTAATCATCCTGGGGAAACATCAGGTTAGTTTAGGATTCGCTGCATATGAAAACCCTGATTCTCTTAATTGTCAGAAACACATACCTGCGTTGGAAAAAAATCATGCTTTGATGGAATATTATGCATTACCTGGAGTACGGTCAGTTCAGTTAAGGGCCAGATAGAAAACATTTAAGCTTTGTGGGCCATATTGTCTCTTTGTAACTACTCAATTCCATTTTTGTAGCAAGAAAGAAGCCATAGCCAATACATAAATGAATGAACATGGGTATGTTCTAATAAAATCATTCAAGGGGTTGAGATATTTGGCTGGCAGCCATAGTTTGCTGACCACTGGTCTACAGCATACCTTTCTAGGTTACCTGATTCTCATTCTATGGGAGCTATTTTACAACTCTCTAAATTGCAGACAACTAGTAGCAATGAAAAATAATTCTTATATGTACATCTGAAAAAAAATTCTGTCCAGTAAAGGGATGAAAGACCTTTCCCCACCCTCAATACCTCTACCACCCTGCTCCAAAGGAAAAAAATGTTTTGCCTCTCTGTTTGAATATTAATTTCCATAATTTTGATCTATGAATGTGTCTGTTTTTGGATTCTCCTTTGAATTGGTTCTAACACCTTACAGATTTCTTCACTGATGAGATACAATCTATATACATGTTCATTTTTATAGCTATAGGACAGTCATGATTTTATTTTTAAAAAATTCTCTCTTAACACCTGCAATGTGCTGTTGTTATATAACTAAGATCTGTCTAAACTACCTATCCCACTGTTCTTGATATGTAGCCTAGAGCAATACCATTTCAAATAGTTTCCTTGTCACCAGTTTATAAATTCTCTAGCAAATCGTAAACTAAAGCTTAACTTTTCTAAGAAACACCTGTATTTTTTATCATGCCTCGTGTCCAATCCCAAACCCTTACAGGATAAAACATAAACTCTTTGTTTAGGTATCCAAGCATCATCCTTACAGTTCACACATCTCACACTGTTTCCCTAAATAAATATTCCATTCAAGCCAAGTTAAAATGCTACTATTCCTAGAATACACATTCACTTCTTTTTTCATTCCAAATACATTCATTCAAAAGGTGTTCATTGTGGTAACCGGGATGGGGGATGGGGTGGGAGGGAGGTCCTAGAGGGAGGGGATATATGTATAACATACAGTTGATTCACTTTGTTGTACAGCAGAAACTAACACAACATTGTAAAGCAACTATACTCTAATTAAAAAAAAAAAAAAGGTATTCATTGATAGCTTCTATTTGTCAGGAACAGAGCGAGGCGCTGGAAATACAACAAACAAGCAGCCACTGACGGTGCCTTCACAAAGCTGATACTTTTGGTGGGAGAAAATTAAGGAAGAAGCAGTAAGATGTGCTGAATACTACTGCTTCTATTTTATTAGTCATATGTTCTCCTTCCCCAAGATGTTCTCCTGTCTACTCTGTCAAATTTTACCCATCCTCCAAGATCTCAGTGTTCTGTACTTCCTTTGCAAAATCTTCTCTGTATCAAAATCACATTCATTTCTCTCTTCTGAGTTCTAACTTACATTTGTGCTACTTGAGATTTAATACGGATCACCTTATCATTTTAGTTAATTTTCTGTGTGTACACTGTTGGTCTTCCCAACTAGAATGTAAGTTTCCTGAAGACTGATACTAATTCTTTTTTTCTGTTGCCTGGCCCAGTTTCTTATACATGATAAAATAAGCAAATACTTATTGATAAGATTCTTTATCTTTTAAGCAAGTTTTGTAATGTGTGAAGTTTTTTTTTTTTTTGGACATTTTTTTACCCAGTGAGAAAAAAGCATGAGAAAAAGATGAAGCATTTAAATTGTAAATGAACTTGGTCTGCTTAAAAGAGAAGTGGCAACAAATTTCTGTAAATTGGAAATGCTATAATTTCTAAGGGTACGATAGTCCATAGGGAATAAGGGATCCTTTTTATTAAAAATAAAACACTAAGATTGCAAAATCTGGTTAATAAAATGTTAAAATACAATGAATACATTATGTTGTGCGATACAGATCTGTGTAATATGTCCTATTAAATCAGTGCAAAACTCAATATTTGATTAAAAGTAGGTCTGAAATAAAGCAAATCATCTGAAATACTTCTTAAGGAATTTATTTTAAATTTATAGAAATTTGTGGCCCTGAACCAAGATGGCGGGGTAGAAGGACGTGCTCTCTCTCTTGTGAGAACACAGGAATCACAACTAGCTGCTGGACAATCATCGACAGGAAGACACTGGAACTCACCAAAAAAGATACCCCACATCCAAAGACAAAGGAGAAGTCACAATGAGACAGTAGGAGGGGCGCAATCACAGTAAAATCAAATCCCGTAACTGCTGGGTGGGTGACTCACAGACTGGAGAACACTTATACCACAGAAGTCCACCCACTGGAGCGAAGGTTCTGAGCCCCACGTCAGGCTTCCCAACCTGGGGGTCCGGCAACGGGAGGAGGAACTCCTAGAGAATCAGACTTTGAGGGCTAGTGGGATTTGACTGCAGGACTTCGACAGGACTTGGGGAAACAGAGACTCCACTCTGGGAGGGCACACACACAGTGTGTGCATCGGAACCCAGGGGAAGGAGAGTGACCCCAGGGGAGACTGAACCAGACCTACCTGCTAGTGTTGGAGGGTCTCTTGCAGAGGCAGGGGGTGGATGTGGCTCACCGTGGGGACAACGACACTGGCAGCAAAAGTTCTGGGAAGTACTCCTTGGCGTGAGCCCTCCCAGAGTCTGCCATTAGCCCCACCAAAGAGCCCAGATAGGCTCCAGTGTTGGGTTGCCTCAGGCCAAACAACCAACAGGGAGGGAACCCAGCCCCACCCATCAGCAGTCAAGCAGATTAAAGTTTTTCTGAGCTCTGCCCACCAGAGCAACAGTCCTCAGCTATTTTAAGCTGAGGAGTTTGGGAAACTGACAGAACCAGGAAGGTCACTCTGACGCCCTCCACCCCCACCCCAGCCCTTCTTCCCTGAAACAGGCTATCCTCATGTGAGATGTGCCTTCCCTATATCCAGAGAAAAGGAGCATCCTTATGTCCAAAGAAAAAGGGATGTCAAGAAGAATCCTAACAAACAGGCCTTACTAAGTTTCCCCCAGTTTATAATTACCTCATACTTCTTAATCTATATCATATTCATCCATAATGCCTACTCTTCATCAAACTTAGCATGAAAGTACATAGGTCTGTTTCTTTTGGTCTTCATTTCCTGATGAAGACTTCTGTGTCATGCAAAACTTATATTAAATGAATATGTAAGCTTTTCTCCTGTTAATCTGTCTTTGTCAGTTTGCTTTTCAGATCCAACCAGGAACCCTAAGAGGGTTGAAGAAAACTTTCCTCCTCTACAGAATTAAGACTTTTTAATATACTTATGGATATCTCAGGCTAGATAATTATTCCACTGGTCTCATCCTTTAGGGTTTTCTCTAAGTATGCTGTCAGAAATTACCCGATCAAGTAACTGTTCAACCTCTAAAATTGTTAGTTGTCACTGGCTAAGGAAACCTGTCCTCCTTAAGAGAAAAGTATTACTGGGCGGGTGGTGGGGGGAGGAGGAAGAAGGAAGGAAAAAGAAAGAGAAGTAGCTACACCATGGGTATCTTTTATGTAACAGCTTGTAGTCATGTTACCAACTAGAAATGATCCTGTTCTTGAAATTATCATAGAATTACAAGTCTAGAAGGGACTGGAAATTTGTTCATCAACTGCACTTAACCTTGTCACAAAAAGAAAAATTGGAGAAGCCTTGGGTAACCTTATAGATTTGTAGGAGTTCTTTTTATATCCTGGATACTAGTACTTTGTCAGATGTATGTTTTGCAAATATTGACTCCCAGACTGTGGCTTGTCTACTCTTTTTAACCTATGCTTTTTAATAAGCAGAAGTCTAATTATGATTAAGTCTAATTTATCATTTTTTTCTTTTGCAGTTTTTTTCTTTCTGTATTCTGTGTAAGAAAGCTTTGCTTACCCCCTAATTGAAGAGAGATTCTCCTGTGTTTTCTTCTTAAAGCTTTGTAGTTTTAGCTTTTACATTTAGGTCTAGGATCCATCTTGAATAACTTTTGCTTTCAGTGTAAGAGAAGGACTAACATTCATAATTTTCCATATGAATATCCATTTGTTACTGCACTTTTTATTAAGAATCTTCCCTTTTCCCATTGGAATACTTTGACAAATACTGTTGAAAATCAAATGAACTGCATAAATGTGGGTGTACTTCTGGGCTCTATTCTATACCAGTGTCATATTTCTCAATCACACCAGTACCATGCTGTTTAATTACAACAGCTTTATACTACATCTTATGTTAGAGTCAGGTAGCATAAATTCACCAACTTTGCTCTTCACTTCTCAAGACTGCTTTGGGTATTCCAGGTCATTTGTTTTTCTAAAGAAATTTTAAAATTAGCTTGTAAGTTCCTATACAAACACAAAGAATCTTGGTAGGGTTATAATTGGGATTGCATTTAATCTACGGATCAATTTGGGAAGAACTGATATTTTAAGAATATTGTCTTCCTGTTCATGAACATGGTACATCTTTGCATTTGCTGAGGTCTTTTAAAATTTCTCCAAGCAAACTGTTTGCTCAGCAGTTTTCAGTGGTCTTGCATGTCTTCTAACATTTACTCTTAAGTATTTAAATAAAGTTTCTTAGATGCTACTATAAATGACATTTCTTTTCATTTAATTTTTTTAAAAACTAAGCTGTTCTTTACATACAATAAAATGTTCAGATCTTAAGTGTATCACTTAATCAGCTTTGATGAATGCATATTAAGACACAAGACATTTCTGTCATCTCAGAAATGAGTTACCTTCACAGTAGAACACTTCTCCCAGTGGCAACCACTGATTTGATTTTTATCAACACAGGAGAGTTTTGCCTATTATAGCTGTTCACATAAATGGAGTCATACCGTAGTTTTGAGATTTGGCCTCTTCCACTCAGCATAACATTACTGAGATCATTACATCATTCCATTTTATTGCTGAATAGCATTCAACGTATGAACATAACACAGGTCATTTATCCACTCTCCTGCTGATGAATATCTGGGATGTTTCCAGTTTTAGGCTATAATGAATAAAGATGCTATGAACATTTTCGATGAAAGCTTTTGGTGAACAATGTTTTCATTTTTCTTGGATAAACACCTGGAAGTAAACCTGTGGAGTCATGGAGTAGATGCATACTTAACTTTATAAGAAATTGCCAAACAGTTTTCCAAAGTCATTTACCATTTTACAGTCCAACTAGCAATTTTAACTTTAGCTTTCAAAAAATTTTAGCTATTTTGAACAACAAAGTTCTAATGTATAGCACAGGGAACTATATTCAATATCCTGTGATAAACGATAATGGCAAAGAATATAAAAAAAGAATGTCTCTATGTGTATAACCGAGTCACTTTGCTGTACAGCAGAGATTGCCACAACATGGTAAATCAACTCTACTTCAATTAAAAAAAAATAAAACAAATTTTTAGCTATTCTGGTAGGTGTGTACTGTCACGTTATTGTGGTTTTAATTTTCATGTACCTGACAGCTAACAATGTGGAGCATTTTTTAACGTGCTGACTGCCCGTTTGTGTACTGTCTTTTGTGAAGTGTCTGTTGTAAAAATTTGGACTGCTTCTTTCTTATTACTGAGTTGTCAGGGATCATTATATAGTCTACACTTAAGTCCTCTGTCAAATATATGTGTTGCTAATACCTTCTCCCATTCTGTGGCTTCTCTTTTCCTTTTCTTGATGGTGTTCTGGGATGAATGCAAGCTTTAAATTTTAATTAAGGTCAATTCATCAATTTTTTTTCCATGTTCTATGCTTTCTATAGCTTCCGTAAAAAATTTTTGTTTATCTTGAAGTGGTAAAGATATTAATCTATTTTTTTCCCTATCAGCTTTATTATTTTAGCTCATATTTAAGTCCATGATCCATCTCAAACTTATGTTTGTCTATGATGTAAGTTAAGAGTTGAAGTTCTTTTTTTTTTTAAATATTGTTTTATAGTTGTTCCAGCACCATATATTGAAAAGAGATGTTTCTTTTCTTACTGAATTGCTGGAGTGCTCTTATCAAACACCATTTCCCATATAGGGATGGATCCCTTTCTGGACTCTATACTGTTCCATGATCTATTTGTCAGTCTTTATAAGAAAACTACGCTGTCTTGATTAGTATTGCTTTACAGGAAGTCTTTAAGTCAGGTAAAGTCCTTCTTCCTTTCTTTTTGAAGATTCTTCTGGCTCTTCTTAATTCTCTGCCTTTTCAGATCAACTTTTAAATAATCTTGTCAATGTTTTATAAAGAGCCTCCTGGAATTCTGACTGGGATTGCATTAAATCTATAGCCCAGTGGAACTAACATCTAAATGATACTGAGTCTTCCAATTCATGAACATGGTACATGTCTCTATTTATTTAGATCTTCTTTGATTTCTATCATCAGTATTTTATAGTTTTCATTGTTGAAGTCTTATCATCTTTTTAAAAAAATTTTTTTTTATATGAATGGCTGGATTTTTATTTATTTATTTATTTATTTATTTTTTGGCTGTGTTGGGTCTTCATTTCTATGCGAGGGCTTTCTCTAGTTGTGGCAAGCGGGGGCCACTCTTCATCACGGTGTGCGGACTTTTCACTGTCGCGGCCTCTCTTGTTGCGGGGCACAGGCTCCAGACGCGCAGGCTCAGTAGTTGTGGCTCACGGGCCTAGTTGCTCCGCAGCATGTGGGATCTTCCCAGACCAGGGCTCGAACCCGTGTCCCCTGCATTGGCAGGCAGATTCTCAACCACTGCGCCACCAGGGAAGCCCAAAGTCTTATCATCTTTTGTTAAATTTATCCTTCTGTATTTTATACTTTTTGATGTGACTATAAACAATACTGTTTTTTTAAAATAGAAGTACAGTTGATTTACAATATTGTGCCAATCTCTGATGCACAGCAAAGTGACTCAGTTATACATATAGACATTCTTTTTTTATATTCTTTTCCATTATGGTTTATCACAGGATACTGAATATAGTTCCCTGTGCTATACATTAGGACCTTGTTGTTTATCCATTTTAAATGTAATAGTTTGCATCTACCGACCTCAAAATCCCAGTCCATCCCTCTCCCTCCCCTTGGCAACCACAAGTCTGTTCTCTCTGTCTGTGAGTCTGTTTCTGTTTTGTAGATAGGTTCATTTGTTCCATATTTTAGATTCTACATATACGTGGTATCATATTGTATTTGTCTTTCTCTTTCTGACTTACTTCACTTAGTATGATAATCTCTAGTTGCATCCATGCTGCTGCAAATGGCATTATTTTGTTCTTTTTTATGGCTGAGTAGTATTCTATTGTATATATGTACCACATCTTCTTTATCCACTCATCTGTTGATGGACATTTAGGTTGTTTCCATGTTTTGGCTATTGTGAACAGTGCTGCTATGAACATTGAGGATGCATGTATCTTTTTGAATTATAGTTTGGTCCAGGTATATGCCCAGGAGTAGGGCTGCTGAATCATATGGTAATTCTATTTTTAGTTTTCTGAGGAACCTCCATACTGTTTTCCATAGTGGCTGTACCAACTTACATTCCCACCAACAGTATAGGAGGGTTCCCTTTTCTCCACACCCTCTCCAGCATTTGTTATTTGCAGACTTTTAAAATATTTATTTATTTATTTAGGCTGCACCGGGTCTTAGTTGCAGCACACAGGATCTTTGTTGCAGCATGCAACTCCTTAGTTGCAGCATGTGGACTCTTTGCTGCGGCATGAGAACTCTTAGTTGCAGCGTAAGAACTCTTAGTTGCAGCATGCATGCGGGATGTAGTTCCCCACTTGGGGATTGAACCCGGGCCCCCTGCATTGGGAGTGCAGAGTCTTACCCACTGGACCACCAGGGAAGCCCCTGTGGACTTTTTAATGATGGCCATTCTGACTGGTGTGAGGTGGTACCTCACTGTAGTTTTGATTTGCATTTCTCTAATAATTAGTGATATTGAGCATCTTTTCATGTGCCTACTGGCCATCTCTATGTTTTCTTTGGAGAAATGTCTATTAAGGTCTTCTGCCCATTTTTCGATTGGGTTGTTTGTTCTTTTGCTGAGTTGTATGAGCTGTTTGTATATTTTGGAGATGAAGCCCTTGTCTGTCTCATCATTTGCAAATATTTTCTCCCATTCTGTAGGTTGTCTTTTCTTTTTCTTATGGTTTCTTCTGCTGTGCAAAAGCTTGTAAGTTTGATTAGGTCCCATTTTAAACAATACTGTTTTGATAATTTCAATTTCTAATTGTTCACTGCTAGTATATAGAAATATAATTGACTTTTTGAGATTGCCTATGTAACCTGTGACATAGCTAAAAGTACTTATTAGTTCTAGAAGTGTTCTTGATGAGTCCTTAGGACTTCTCATGTACACAGACATATCATCTGCCAATTCAGCTGAATTTATTCCTTTCCAATTTTATGCCTTTTTTCCCCTTGCCTTATTACACTGGCTAGGACATAAAATTCAGGTAATGAGAGTGGAAATTCTTACCTTGTTCCTAATATAAGAGGGAAAACATTTAGTCTTTCACCTTTAAGCATGCAATTACACTTAAAAGCTATAGATCTTTCATGCAAGTCTTTTTATCAAACTGAGGAAGCTGCTTTCTATACTGAGTTTGTTGAGAGGTTTTATCATGGATATTTGATTTTGTTGAATACTTTTTCTACATCTTTGGAAATGGTTTTCTTCTTAAGTCTGTTAATGTGTTGAACTACACTGGCTGATTTTCAACAATTAAGCCAAACTTTCACTTCTGGTACAAACCACATGTGCATTTTGAGGATCAGGGTGTTGCTCACCTTGTAAAATGAGCTGCGAAGTGTTCCCTCCTCCTCTGTTTTCTAAAATAGTTTGTGTAAGATTGGTATTATTTTTCCCCGTAAGCATTTAAAAGAATTCACCAATGAAACCATATGACAGTCAAGCTTTCTTTGTGAAAAAGCTTTTGAAATGAATTTACTTGTATTAATAGATACAGAGTTATTCAAACTCTCTGTTTCATCCTGTCCCCTTTTGGTAAGTAATATTCAAGAAATTTGCTTATTTCACCAAAGTTGTCAAATTTATTAAGTTATTCCCAACACTTCCTTATTATTCTTTTAATGTATATATGATTTACAGTGATAACCTCTCTTCCATTTCAGATATTGGTAATTGGTGTTCTTCCCCCTCCTTCTCTCTCCCCCTTTGTTTTAATTAGTCTAGCTAGGACTTATTAATTTTATGGGTCTTTTCAAATAATCAAATTCTGGCTTTGTTAGCTTTTTCTATTATTTGTGTAATATTACACTGATTCCTGCTCTTATTTGTACTGCTTTCTCCCTTCCACTTATTTTGTGCTTCTTTTTCTAGCTTCATAGGGCAGAACCTCAGGTCATGTACTGTAGATCTTTTTTAATACAAGCATTTAGGGCTACACATTTTCTCCAAGGCACTGCTTTAATTGCACCAACACATTTTGCTATATCATATTTCATTATAATTTAGTTAGAAATATTTTCTAAATTCCCTTCTGATTTCTTTTTAAAACCATGGGTTATTTAGATATGCCCATGTCTAAATGAAACAGCCCTATCATTTCCAAATGTTTGGTGTTTTTCTAGGTAACTCACTGACTTCTAATTTAATTCATTTGTGGTCAGAAAAAATACTTTGTATGATTTTAAACCTTTTCAGTTTATTGACACTGATTTAAAGATGAGCACATTGTTCAATCCTGTTGAGTGTAACATGTACCCTTGAAAGGGATTTATATCTTCAGTTGTTGGGAACAGAACTTTTAAGTATCAGTTAGGTCACGGTAGTTTATATGGTTCACTTAGTTCTATGTCTTTACTAAATTTTTGTCTAGTTATTCTGTCAACTGCTAAGAGAGGTATTCAGACCTTCAACTGTGACTGCGAACTTCTCTCTCTCTTTAATTATACCGATTTTTGTTTCATTTATTTTGAAGCTCTGTTATTAGGTGTATACACATTTATCATTGTTTTATCTTCCTTCTGTATTGACTTTTATCATTTTATCATTATCAAATGTCTGTATATAATGAGATCGACTGTAATGGAAAAAGAGGATGGTAAAGAAGCAAATGGTATGGGTAAATTTCTAAGTAACAGTTAACTGAGTTTTTAAAGTTAACTGTTATTTTTTTCAAGGGTATAATGTCTTAACTCTGATGAAAATTAAGTCCCTTGGGGAGAAAACAAGACCCTGCCTCTTCTAGGCTGAAGACTTTGAGAAAAACTTACACAAATTTGAATAAACACTTGTTTAAGAGGCAGCAATACAAACTGCCATAATCATAAAAGGATTTTTTACTTCATGGTGACAGTTATTGAAGTATTAATACCTATTGGGGGTTTTTTTTTGGACAGTTAATATTATTCTTATTTTTTTATAATTAATTTTTATTGGAGTATAGTTGATTTACAGTATTGTATTAGTTTCTGCTGTACAGCAAAGTGAATCAGTTATACATATACATATACCCACTCATTTTTAGATTCTTTTCCCATATAGGGCATTAGAGCACTGAGTAGAGTCCCCTGTGCTATACTGTAGGTCCTTATTAGTTATCTATTTTATATATAGTAGTGTGTATACATCAATCCCAACCTCCCAATTTATCCCTCCCCCCATACCTATTTTTAATAAAGATGTTGGCTTCTATGTGTTGAACCAAAAAAAATTCAGTTGCAGAATGATCTATCAATGTTTCCAGTAACACTGCTACACCAGCTTCCTTTTAATGGCTCATCAGTTATGCCATTGCCGTGAAGGTAATATGAGGAGACTCATTTAGCAACATATTATTACATCATCTTAACATGAAGTAAGGCCCATCAGGCATTATTAAATTAGTCTGAATTTTGCAGTATGTCAGCAGCATTTTATGTACATTAATAGCAGAGTTAAATGTTCCTTGGGGGATTCTGTTGAAGAAAAATGATTTCAAAGTGGTATTTGGATATAATTTTGTAGTCACTATTTATATTTTCTTCTATTATCATTGTGTGGTTAAGATTATTATGTTGCTTGTGAATAGGTAAGATAAAATGGCAGCCAATTATTAACTGTTTGGTGTACTTTTTTCTTCTCTGACCCATTACAATAAATACAGTTTGGAATACAGGTTTTTCTTTGAATGGGAGTGATACATCTTTTTAAACTCTTGAATTTCCTGGGTTTACTACTTAGGCCTCAAATCAGCTGGTGCGAACCATCATAACTTCTCCTGGCAACTACAGCATAGCCAGAGCTAAGTAACAATAATAAATAGCAAAGCCATTGTTCCTTTCACAGTAAGGAATACTTTCACTTATTTTAAGAGCCCTCTGGTCTTCATTGATGTTATTTATCCTTGTTGCAGTATAATCTTCTCTCATGTGTGCTGAATTTTGGGCTTTCTCTTTGGGGCTCATGCATTGCTTCCATGAATTCTTCAAAAACAAATCTTTCCCTGACTTGAATACCTATAAATCTTCTTGTATATAGGAATATTGTTATTTTATATTTCATACATTCCCGTAACCTTGTTCTCTTTTCCTTAGGCCTGCCTGATCTCTCCAACATGTGATAAATAATTATTAAAAAGCAATCTTACAGTTTCTTCTTCTTTAATACTCCATATGTGCTTGTATTTGGAGTATACAGAGGAACTGGGTTTCTCAAAGCATAATTCCCAGTCGATGTGAATTAAAATCACCTGGGGTACTTGTTAAAAATAGAAATTCTCAGGCCCCTCCCTGACCGAACAAATTAAAATGGGAGGGAGGTAAGGGATTCTTACCTGCAGTATAATTACATCAAGGTTAAAAACATCAAGCATGAGTTTAGAAGGTTTACCACTTGCTAGATGTACGGCACTGAGCAAATTACTGATACCTCTGGAGAACACTCATTTTCTAACCTGCAAAATGGGTGCTGTTAAAAGGAGTAAATGTGGGAGTTCCCTGGTGGCCTATTGGTTAGGATTCCGGGATTTCACTGCTGAGGGCCTGGGTTCAATCCCTGGTCAGGGAACTAAGATCCCGTGGGCTGTGGGTATGGCCAAAAAAAAAAGGGGGGGTGGGCAGATTAAATGTGTAATTCAATGCCTGGCTTAGTTAGTGCTCAGTAAATGATAACAATTATTATTAGAGTGCTATGCATTTAGGTTTGAATAAATGTTTTGATATGAGAATTAAATCTGGTATAAACACATATTAATCACTGGTAAAAACTGTTAAGATTCATCTTTGCAAAATTGGAGAATTACATAAATGGAGCTTATCACGGATTCTAACTAAATAGCAACACCTCTGCCAAGGGAGTATAAAAAATGTTACGTGAAAACTCATTAATTAATATAAGCATTAACAATAATTTAACAGCTGCAGCTGTAATTTCAAAGACCTTACAATAGTTTTTTTCCCCTCAAGTTTAGCAGTAGTGTTAACATTAGACCAGTGGTTCTCAATCTTTTGGTTTCTTAAAAATAATATTAAGGACTCAGAATAGCTTTTTTTGGTGGGTTATATGAATCGAAACATTTTAAAATATGCATTCATTTTGTAAAATACTTTCCCTTTGAAGTACATGCAGTTTAGCCTTCAGAGACTTACAAAGTATGTGGGGAAAACTGCTAATTCTATTTTTCAAATGAATAAGTCAATACAGAGATGGGATTTAAGGTTAAATGCCTTGTCTTAGAACCACAGGTCAGTAACTCGCAGAGATGGGATTTGAACCTAGGTATTCTGATTCTGAAAGGCATAATTATGGGAGAGGTATTAAATGAAGTAATATTGTTAGTATGACAGTTAAGTGCCGATGTCTAAAATTAGGGGGGGGTCTCATGAAAGGCATGCAGACAGCGGAAAACTAATTTAATATATTCTGCCTTTCCTTTGTATGCTTTTTGGCTTGATTCTGATGGGAATCTACAGGCAAACTGAGTGTTTAGGATTCTCAGTGTAAAGATGTGGGGAAAGAAGCAGAGAAAATGGCCATTAGTAGAAATGCAACATGCTAAGGAATATGCAAGAGCTGAAAGAAAGTTTCCAAGTCAAAGAGATTGTAGGAAGCTCAAAAAATTGGATGTAGATTTGCAAGTAGCACTTTGCAAGAAACCGCCCTCAACAGGAAACCCCTTGTGTCTTGTCACTTTAGCAAAGCTATATTATAACTACCCTTAAACCAGGCACTTGCCATGGTCTGGTCATCTCTGGCCCAAGCAGTTTTCAGATCTTTTGATGACACAATACCTTGCCTAACCTGTTGGTTCTTCCCATAGATCAAAGAAGAAGAAATGAAGAATAAGTACTTAACAGATGACCAGACCTCTCCCCTAGTTTGCCCTTTAGTAACCTCATGAACAAACTGTGTGAACAAACTTGTGAACAAGACAGCATCTAAAGAAAGATCACAAGAAGTCAACAAGACTACATGCAGTGGGGGATGGCAATGACTCTGATCCCTTATCTCAATGATTAACTGAGATTACTTCCTCTTTTTTCCCCTTTAAAAACTGTCTTGGCTGAGCAGAACCTTCGGAGTTGGTTTTGGGGGGACACAAGTCTGCCTTCTCCCCAGAATGGCAGCTGTCTGATTAAAAGCAATCCTCCTTTCTACCAACACCTGCCCCTCAGGTATTGATTTTCAGCAAGCAGCTAGACCTGAGTTTGGTAACAGGTTGAAATGAAAGTACTTCCAACATTAGTAAGTTTAACATAGGATGGTCAAGCTACACAGAGCAATTTTATGTTCTTCTTGTACTCTATCAGCAACACTGTTCTTTTCATGAGGAAATAAACAAACATCATTTTCAGAAATAAGCATTTTGGAAGAGGGTAGGAAGCTAACTGCTACTTTGCCTCCAGTTAAAATGGAGGTGAGCTATGAAATTCTTTGATGATAGAGAAAGACAATCTGATGAACTGTGGAAGGGAAACCATTTTAAGCAGAGGAGCAGAAAAAAAGAAACTATGTTTAATTACTAAAATCCCACCACATTTAGTCACAAATTAAATGCACAAATAATGGTGAAATAAATTGGAAAAATTTCTACCTCCTCTGTTAAAGTCTTTATCTATGTGTTAAAAAATTATCTCACAGCTTTTGTTATTTATTAACTTACTTGACAGCCTGGTAATCCAGTATCTCTGCTGTACAGGGAAAATGAGCCTCTCTCTGACGTTTTTCCTGTAAAACAAAGAAAATAGTTCCATATAAAAATCCTCATTTACTGACACACAGTCAATTCAACTTCTAGACCATTCATGGAAGTACAGAGAACAAATGAGAAACAAGAAGACAAAAATCCAATAAATAAGACTTAAAAAGCTCACTACCATTCCAGTCATGTGAAATAATGAAAAAAAAATATTCAAAAGAATAGATGTCTATAGAGCCAATAGTATGATTCATATACCCACAAGTGAGAATGTTTTCCCATATTTGCTTCAGATTGAACACTCCCCCCTTTCCTTCTCTCTCTGAGAAATTGAAACAGTAAAGATACAGTTCACATCTCACCCCAGACCACAAGGTAACCACTATCATAAAACTGGTATATGATTCCCATGTATATTTTGAATCTTTTAGTACATATTCATGTATTCAAACAATATACATTACTATTTGTGTTTAATACATTTAAACAGATGGGATTACATGGTATATATCTTGAGATAGATGTTAAAAGTAAGCACCTAGTTCATTCATTTTTTACTGCTATAGAATGTCCCATTATACAAATAAAACCACAGTGATCTATTCTCCTATCGAAAAATAGAAAAACAGTTTCTGCTTTTTTTTCTAGTTATCATGAACAATGCTTGAACAAATATCCTTGCATGTCCTATATACACATAAGAGTTTCTCCAGGATAGACACAAAGAAGTGAAACTGCTGGGTTAAACAATGCACACTTTCAACTTCATAAGTAATACCTTTCTCTGAAGTTGTCATGCCAATTTATACTCTTCCCCGAAATGTATAAGAATTCCTGTTGGGATTATACTTACAGTTCAAAAGCTGATGGCTAAGTATCAGGAATGGTATAGGCCAGCTCTAGAGGGAGAGCAGGTGTCTCACAGTGCTGACAATTGACAGCAGTGTTCTTACTCGTTTGCTTTTCAGTACACATGAGTTTAAGTAAGTTCAGGAAAGCCAATTTTCAAATAGTATATAGTTTTAAACGAAACAGTCTTTCACAAATAGACATGTTGCTTAAAAAGATTTCTGCAAGGATCACAGTTTGATGTTAATATCAAAGATAGAGATACAAGTAAAAATGACAATGGCAGAGCTAATTCTTTTTCTTCATTTCAGGGTTAAAAAAAAACACAATGTAATTAAATCTGACAAGTTATCCAAAATATTTAAAATTATTGAGGCTATATGAAGTCACCATAATTGTATACTATACACTGAGATATCAGCTTGTGATTATATAAAAATGTATAGTTTATTAATTTAAAAAACTGCACACATAGATGGGATGCTCAAAATTGTTTACTGATAGGGTGCATAATTTTAAAAAAACTTAGAGACATATGTACTAATATTCTATCATTTTCATTGATGTATGCACCCCACTGATGTATTCAACTGGCCAAATGATGTAGAAATCTTACAACTCTGAACTTGGCATCTACTGAACCTTTAGATATACAAAATAATTCTTGTAATAACAAAGCTAGTTATTAGAAAACACTTTAATAATTAAGAGTATAATTTCTGAGCCCATTAGGATATTATAGCATACGTCTTAAGAAGCACTTACTGTCTGTTCCTGATGAAGCACTTATTTCAGGTGAAGCAATGCCAACACATAAAAACGCTGATTTATGAGAACAGGTTAATTAATGTGGTCTAGTTGCCTCACATTATCACCACCAAGTAGTATGTTCTACGTAAAGAATTTTAATTTGCAAAATATACATATGAAATTAAAAAGAAAAACATTTCTAACTCTTTAAATATATCCTTCACAAGTAAGACTGCTTATAAAAGTCAAGGTGATATCTCACAGTTTTAGATTCTACACTTCAACGCTTGGAATGTGGCTTCACAAAATCCTTAAAGGATTATTCATTTGCAATTCTGACACACACCCCTCCTTGCCAGACCAAGAATATGGAAGAGACTGAAGGGATATGCCAACACACCACAACAGGCAGACAGATCACTGGGAAAAAATAAAGAACGGCCCACATCTATGATTTGCAGGTAGTACTTTATTAATCAACTACATTAAACAAGTTTATGAGATGTTAAAAATGATTCTCAGTATATGTCTTTAATTTTAAGAAAATGTTGCCTTTAAAAACAAATCATGGGGCTTCCCTGGTGGCGCAGTGGTTAAGAATCCGCCTGCCAATGCAGGGGACACGGGTTTGAGCCCTGGTCTGGGAAGATCCCACACGCTGCGGAGCAACTCAGCCTGTGCACCACAACTACTGAGCCTGCATGCCTAGAGCAAGTGCTCTGCAACAAGAGAAGCCACCGCAATGAGAAGCCCGCACACCACAATGAAGAGCAGCCCCCGCTCGCCGCAACTAGAGAAAGCCCGCATGCAATAACGAAGACCCAACACAGCCAAAAATAAAATGAAATAAAATAAATAAATTTATGAAAAGAAAAAATAACACATCATGTCTCATACACTTGGCAGGACAGAATTGGGAGACAGTAACATTTTAAACCAATATCATAAAGTTTAAAAAAAAAGACTATGCCAACGAGTTGTCATTCACAAAACACTATCAACTTATTAATAGTTGAAATACTCACCAAGTCCTTTTTACCTTGTAAATTCTTCCTGAAACGTTATCTCAAACAACCAGTAAAGACTTGAAACTAAGTAACAACTGTTATACTTTCACTCAAATATACTAGTAAGGAATCTTTTTTTTTTTTTTTTATTGTTGAGGTGGAAAAGGGAACAGAGTGAGAGATCAATATTAGGTCTGTTTTTTTAATAAAGTACAGATTTCAAATACAATCTTAATTTAAGTATCTGTGTGGAGGCTATCCATCAGATAGACTGTTTAAGAAAATGTGAAGTTTTAAAACTTACCTCCTGTGCCTATTAAAATTTCTAAACAACTTCTTTTCACAGAGGATATTCAAACCAGAGAGAATGAAAACTCATTTAATATAAGCTCAAAATATTTCAAAGTAAAAGTTCCTTCTGAAATGGAAAGCTGGTAGCTTGTTTTTAAAATGACAATGAACCTAATTCAAATGAGATTCCAAAATGTAAATACATTTTTATTTCACCTTTAATTTGTTAGGAACTATTTATTTCTTAGGGACTTAGAAGTCTGGGTACTCCTGAAATATAATAATGCATACTCAGTCTGAGATTTAAAAGACAATAATCTTTAATTCTTTCAAAATTACTTTTCATAAGAACTCTTTTCATGAATTAAAATGAATCCTATGTCTTTTTATTTAATCTTAGGTGTCTGACAAATAAGAAAAACTTCTGACTACTGTATTATGGGGTTACTACTTTTACATAAATATTATACATAAATTACAGTACGTGGACAATTTTAACAGTAAACATCAGCTGAATACAATTTAACAACTATTAGTAACTTAATGTATATCTAATTTCCCTTGAAACACCTATGAAAAAATATTATAAAAATTTTACTGGGGTATTCTAGCAGAGGGGTTTTATTTGTGTGTGGGTGCGTATGCATCCTGGGCCTCTTTGGCAGTCTTCACAATAATGTTTTTAAAAGTACAAAGCAAAATATGTAGTATTGTAAAGTAAACTGGTATGTTATTAAAATGTTAAAGAAGTTTGCTGCGTAGTAATATATGTGCCTTTTAATTAACACATTAAATAGTAAGATCTAGAACCAGGCCTATTAACAATGGTAATTTCAAATCATAAATGACAGTTTAAAGATATCTGCAACAACTATATTATGCTATGAGAATATCTGTTCTATTAGTGACAAAAATCATAGATACTATCAGGACTCTTTTGCTACCCTCATTCAAAATTGAAGGAAATGCTAAATTTTACTTGGAGACTGGAAAAATAAAAATGACAATTTTTTCCCTGTCCAAGTTCACTGATTTTCCTTCCATTCTGGGGGTCTCTGGACTCCACCCTAAGAACCTCAACACTAGGAGAAGAGCAACATGTATTGAAAGATATACATTTATATACATATTTGTATATCAAGCCAAACACGTATTTCATAAATAAGTATTTTGTGTGCAAAAGTATTTTAAGTACCTAGACTTACATGGTTTACATTAATCAGACTCAGTATTTTCTGACCCCAAACTGAGAAATGCTCAAGATACGACAGATGAGTTTGACTAATTTGGACAGGATTTATAACAATTGTTCAAGAAATAGCAAATTACTGATTCAAGAAATTATTTTACCCAGTTGTTTGTATAAGATGTATGAACTATTAGAGGCAGTCATTACTATAACAAATTTTCTTGGAATTAAAAAAAATAATTCTAAGTTATTTTGTTCCGTAGCAAAAACATACATGTCACAACAGTAAGTTGCAACTCTCCATTGCTTGCCTAAGCTCCAAAAATACAAACTAATGTTAATATTAGTCTATAAAGAACTCTTCAAAAGATAATTTTACCTACATTCTTTTGGCATAGGACACAATCAACAGTCAAGTTGAGGCTGAGGATTGACAGGCACAGTTCATTCCCATTCCTTGCCAACCCATTCCTCCCCAACCCAATCACAAATATACAAGAGTTGACTAGATGGAAGAATCTGAGTTTGATAAATTCCATCAAACATTTATGGGTTAGTCAATCTGACAGATGGTGGGGTTATGAGATGAAGAACCAAGCCTGCGCCCTTAATAGGTGTCAACAAGTAGAAAAGTTTATACCCTACTTGGATGAAAAACAAGTTTCACAGTTAAGGTCAGGTGTCTTGAGGTTCAGATCCAAAACGCACTATGGGTGGTTCCAGAAGAGTGGACAGACAATTGCCTGGGGCTAACACAATCCATAAGGCCTACTGAATGAGGAAGGGGACCCCTATTCAAACCTGAATGGAGTAACAGGCACCTTCTGATCATACTTAAGGTGGAGATGAAACTACCCACCATTTCACAGAAGATGGGTCTTCTGAGTAGGTGGCCCATGTGAGAACAATACAGCCTTTGAAGGCAAGTGACTTTCAAACAAAAGTGGTCTGGGACATAAGCTGTATTCTGCCCTACATACAGCTTAAGAGTTGTCAAATTGGTTTTCATTTAGACCCAGATCACGCCATCCCAAGGCTGTGAGAACAATCAGTCTCAAGGATAAAAGGGATATGCACTGACTGGGACAAGTTGATCAAACACCTGAGTAAACTCTAAGGTCAGAGCTGAACATGCTTCCTTTGCCCAAGGCCTAAAGAGTGAGAATCTAGCTAGTCTTGGAAGTTTCTAGTGTGGTGAGAACCAAATATAAAGAGGATCCCATCTTTCATCTGATAGAGAGATAGCTCACTGATTTTTTTTCAAAAGCAATTAAATGCCCTTTTCCCCTAATCAGCAAAAGAAAAAGAAGGAGGTAGAAAGGTAAGGACTAAAAACACAAAATGGCAAAGAGAAAAGGAAATGTAAGATGACACAAAAGAAGAGAAACATGGAAACCTGCCTTCCTTTACAATCTATCTGCATTTTATTACTCCATAAGTGCCATCAAGAATATACTGGCTTTATTAGACTAAATTAGACTAAAATTAGACTAAATTTAGACACAAATTAGACTAAAAAAAAAAAATTGAACCACAGAAACCAAGTCATCCTATCCTGTACTTATATAAGTGATTTTTCTAAACGTAAATGCAGGATTTCATTTCCTTAAATAAAATTATTTTAAATTTCATCTTTGATTCATCACGTTACCCTAACCTATCTGAATTTATGCTAAATACTTGGAAGCCCCAGAAAAGAGGGGTAGGAAGAACATGACCAGAAATTTCTAACGCTTACTCCACCTCAAAAATTGAAGGTATGTCCACTCCCAGAGGAGTGGAGGAAAGAGTCGAAATGACAGGAATCCTCTTGGCAGGTCATTTATGTTGGTGGAATGTACCACACCCAATTTTGGGTACCCTGGTTGTAAGGGTTCAGATTTTAAACAGGGTAAAAGTAAACTCCAATTCTGGAAACTCCTTGAAGTGCAGGTGAATTAAAGGACCCCTACATCATTTCTGAGTAATTATAAATACCAAGTAAGACCAAATGACCTTTCCCAGGATCAAAGACTCATTTTTCAATGAGACTTCAGAGGTTACCTAGTCCAACTCCCACCCAAAGCAGTACTACTTTGAACACAGAGTCTCACCAAAACAGGACCACTGATGATTGCCTTCTACTTTGTATCACCCACATTTTAAGAATAACACTAAAAAGCCAAAGTGTAGGGATGGTGAGGGAGAACTCTCAGAAAATAGAATTTCCAACAGTAAAATAAAAACTCTGCAGAATATTATATAACATTCCAGTTATTCTTATTAGTAAAGAGATTTGTGTAACGATTAGCTCTTTTGTTACAAATCTATTTATTAATGCAGTGGGAGACTTAATAGACATTTTTAGCAGGCAAGTTACTACTGGTGAATCACAATGAGTTCATGTTTATTGGACATTCAGGTATTTTATGGTGAAATGGTTATTCACATTTTTTGCTCACTTTTTTCCTATTGGATTGTCATTTACTTGCTGATTTGCAGGAGTCCACGTATTTTTGATACAAAACCTTTTATTGTATCTATATAAATATTTTATGTAGGCTGCCTTTTCACTCTCTTAATGGTGTCTTTTGATAAACATAAATTCTTCATTTTAACATAGTCCAATTTGTGCATTTTCCCCTTTATGGTTAACATTCTTTGGTGTGTGCACTGTTTAAGAATCTCTGCCTGTTCCAAGGTTACAAATCTATTTTTCTATGTTTTCTTCTAAAAGCTTAATCTTTCACACACTTAAATCTGAATTTGGTTTTTGTGTATGTTGGTAGGGGGTCAAGGTACAACTTTTTCCCGTAGGGATATCCAATTGACTTCAGTAGTTTTATTGAAAAGATGATCCACATCTTAAAAGTATCACTGTGGCTGCTGTGTGGAGAATAAATTATGGGGGAACAAGTATGAAAGCAGGAAGACCAATTAGAAGACTTACTGAAATAATCCAGATGAAAGCTAGTGATGGCTTTAATTGTCCTGACCCACTGAGGTATGTACTATTAAATCCCCATTTCACTAATGAGGAAAAATAATTTGCCCAAGGTCACAGACTAAGTAGATGAAAGACTAGAATGTAGGGCTATCTGACACCAAATTCTTAACAGCATACTATACTGCGTTATTTTCCATTGGAGGTTTAGGACACAATTCTTATATTCTAATCATATACATAGACATTTAGTGGATCCCAAATACAGTATAAAATTTTTTCTCTATTGAGCCCTCCAAGCAGCCTCTACCAATCAACTGATTTAGCACTGCATGTGAAACGTATTCCAGCTGAAGGAGGGAATGATGACAAATCGTTCCAAAAATAATTGGCAGCAAAGCCCAACTACTCCAGAGGTTGGCTCTGGGTATAATGAGAACATGGGCAGTTACGCTGGTTACACTCACAGGTAATAGCTATTCTTTTCAGTTCTCACAAAGGGCACATGATGATGTTACTCTTGCTTCAAGTGGCTGTTATAAAAGTATTTATTCTTATCATGTCTTTCTGGGCCTCAGTTTCCTAATCTATAAGAGTAAACAAGTTGGACAAGATCAGAGGTTACATAATGACATCCTGAGAGATTGTTTTGTGTGGCCAATGCAGGGATTTGTTTGTCTGTATATGTTTAAAACAATTTTTAAAAAATTAATTGCTGTGCCAGCCATGAGAACACACCTTGCAGAACTCCTACTTTGGGGAATGTAACTAACTCCCTGAAGTCAGTTCCTTTGGGGAACTGCTCCAGCTGCTGTGCTCTAGAATCCATGACTGCTTTTGTACTGAGGCCCACTTGCTTTCAACACATTTGACAGAGTATGGTGGGGAAAGTAAAGCACACCCCTTCCCGGGAGACATGGCATTACTTTGTTGACCAACTTTGGCTCGCGAACTCTCCAGCTGCTTTGCTGAACCTTCCTTAGGGTACACAGCAGTGTAGGACGCTTCCACTTCCTCTTCTTCACTCTCACAGTCTTGAGGTTGCTGTCGGAATTTGCTGACTAGCTATTACGTGCAAGGCACTGTGAAAGGTGCTTTACTTACACTGCTGGTTGCATTGCTAGCTGTATTCTTCATCCTACTAGATATCCTATTAATACCAAGGAGTGATTGAAGGAAGCTGTGAGATATGACAATAAATTTTCAAGATCTCCTGTAGATCTCAGTCTACTGGCTGGAGAAACCTGCCCTATAATACCCTCTTAGCTGTATGTGCTCTTTTCCTACCAATGCAAAATAATGTCTTTATGAGGGAATGACCAGAGAAAAAGATACTATGGAAGATGTAGCTGGCTCAGCAATTATTTCTGCAGCAGTCCAGTGAATACTTGAAAATTTCCAGCAAAATTTAGTAATTTCAATGAGTAGCTATTACTCAAGAAATAACTGTTCACTTTATGAGCAACAGCACAAATTAGAACAAATAGTTTCCCTATTTGTCTGAAAGCGAGTATTATTTCAATGTTCATTCAGGCATATTGATTTACATTCAAACTCAAAATCTATTAAATAAAAAACTGCATCACTATATTTTAAACGAGCAGCATGAGACCGTTTTTCTCACAAGATAAAGGCTTAACTTAGAAAGAGAATTCCTGGATGTTTCAAAAATTACCTAGATCAACATTACCACGATTCAAAATGAAATATTTCAATATATAAATCAGGAGAGCTTTTCTATATTTAGTTTTCAGAGAAACAATATAAAATCCTTACATAGGCAAATCTAAATATTTGGGCACAAATCTAAATTTGATCACAGTTTTATGAGCAGACTATCCTCCTCCCCCTTGGGTATCTCTGAAAACTCATTAATTACCTAATCCTCTTTACTTATAGAGAAGCTTTCCCTCCCCTTTTTGTGGGTGAACACTACCAAAGGTTTCATATAATTTGAATCACAGTAACCACTTGGAGAAACATAAAATACTATCCTACAAAGTGTGGAAATCTGTAATGCCATTGAGTATATCTAAGCAGAGACTTAGGAATTCTGATCACTGCATTCATGTCTTGGCTCTTGCTTTTCTCTCACTGAGTGAACTGGGCAAGTTACAAGTCACTTGACATCAATGGCCCCACTCACTCTTTTAGGAAGACCAACTCAGTAACATGTACCTCACACAGGTCTGTACAATTTAATTAATGCTTATAAAGTAGTTGGAAATTCTTGTCTGAAAGAACCTAGGACGATGCTAAATATCAGAACTACAGTCTTCATTCTGGTAGCAACCTGTTTAAACTTACAGGAAAAAAAAATCTTAAAAGGAACTCAAACTAACAGATTTTTTTTTTTCCAAGGGAAGGAAAGAGAGGGAGGGTTTTTAACATAAATGCTTGCCTATTTTCTTCACAACAATTTATTTAAGTATTATTGGCTAACATTTGTGCCAAGCACGCTGCTGGCTACATTGAAGATATTTAAATATCTAGTGCCAACAAGCACAGCTGCTGGACTCTCTATGCCCTCCTCTTGTTCACTCTGTGCCAGATTACTCACACAGCTATGAATGATGAGGCAGCAGCACGGGAAAATGCCAAGCGTGAGTGAGATTAGTGATAGCCCAGAGGATCCCTACAGAGGTCAGTGATTAGCAAGTTCCCAGTTGTAATCAGTTTTCTAACCCAGTCTTTATCTCATCACTTATTCCATCTTAACTTAGCAACAACTTCCTGTAACAGGCATCAGAACTATAAGCATCTTCCCAATCAATCCTGCAGAATTGCTACGGCACCAATAAAGGATCTCATTATCCTTGATAAGAACACACAGTCAGACCTGGGCAATTTGAATAGACTTCAGAAATGACTTCTTGAGACTAAAACCTGAGATGAAGCAGTCCAGGGTGCAAACATTCACCAATCCAGCTACCCTTCCCAATTCTCTCCATCCCTCCTCCTAAAAATCAGATTCACAAATTAAATATAAACAGATAGATGAGGATGAGAAGGTTTATACACAACAGTCTGCCTTTGAGACATTGGAATGCCCAGAGAGAATACTAAAATGCAGGATTCAATATGAGATGGTGAGGTAAGTAGGTAGGTAGAAATTAGGGATGAATGAACAGAGTAGAATAAGAAAATACATTTGATCAATTTTAGTCATTTATCAAAACTTTCTGGACCATTTCATGGTCCAGTTGTGCCATATACAGAATCCATACCAAGGTACTCATTACAGGTAGATCAAAATCTAAACACTTCTCTCAGACATTTTACTTAATAATTGCTTTTCTAAATTGTATCTGAAAACATATTCACATCTGTACTGCATTGTTGCTTTGCCTTAGATTCAGGATTTAAGTGTGTTTTCTCATTTCCCCAACCTTATGTTGTTTAAAACTTAGAAACAAGGACGTTTCATTTTTACAGCAATTCAACAAATTATAGAACTAGGAATTATCTCTTCATCTTTGGCTGCATTTCAGGAGAAAACATGGTGAATATGTGTTCTCTAAAAATAATCAGGTAACTTTTGTATCTTAATGTTTATGACATTCTTAAATAAAAAAGGATTTGAAATAATTCAGTTGATGCTTTACAACTTTCTAGCCAATCCTACTGAGCCAGTCCTTCAACACACCTCAATCTTGTCTGCTCTTCTTACCCCAAAAATAAAGAAAGAAAATCAGGTAAAAATCACATCACCAAAAAGTGGGCTGGGGGAAGAGAGAGTAGCATTGTTATCAAACTATCTTGGTAATCATACACCTAAATAATCTACTCCTTCTTACATACTGTCTCTGCTTTCATCAAATGCTTGTATGAATGTTTTCTCTCAGAAATTTCTTGTATCATACAATGATAAACAGAACATGAAGCTCATTATTGTTAATTCCCATGATTTTCTCACATCTTTCTGTACTTTGGCTGTTTTAATTTAAACCGTGACCTTAATCAGGCAAGGTCACTGTCTGAGTCTGTTTTTTTATGGCATCCAGGGACCAGAAGGCAGATGCCACTTGTTCAGGGAACACTGGACTGGAATTCAAGACTTGTGTTGTTTGCATGCCAGGAACAGATTCTAGTCCAAGGCAGTATCTATGGCATACAGCCACATGGAGGCAGAGAGACAGTTTAAGAGAACTGTGCTCTAAAATAGCAGATAATAAATGATTGTTAATTAGCTAGTTTCCCTTGACAGCGAGAACTGGAATAGAAAAAAAGGACCTAGTCAATGGAACTGCCACCATTCACCAACTATCTGATCAGAAACAGGGTAGTGAAATGAAACAAGCATGGAAATGAGAGCCAGGAGGGTCTATTCCTGTCTCTGTGTGAATTAGCAGTGTGACATGCATAAATCATTAAACCTCCCAAGGCCTCAGTTTCTTTACCTAAAGAACGGGGTGGGGTGGGGCAAGTTTGGACTGGATGATCTCTTTCTGTTTTATATCCTATGAAATTGACATCCTCATTTATTTTGCTATTAATCAGTCACCCTCTTCTGACAGAATGTAAATTTGGGCACTCCTGGTACGAAAAGGAAGAAGACAAGCTGCTAAAAAACGTAGAGACTTTTGGAATAATGATGACGTATGGCTATAAAATGAAGTATAGGGCTTCCCTAGTGGCTCAGTGGTTAAGAATCTGCCTACCAATGCAGGGGACACGGGTTCGAGCCCTGGTCCGGGAGGATCCCACATGTCGCGAAGCAACTAAGCCCGTGTGCCACAACGACTGAGCCTGTGCTCTAGAGCCCGTGAGCCACAACTACTGAGACCGCGAGCCACAACCACTGAAGCCCACGCATCTAGAGCCCGTGCTCCACAACAAGAGAAGCCACCGCAATGAGAAGCCTGCGCACCGCAATGAAGAGTAGCCCCCGCTCGCCGCAACTAGAGAAAGCCCGTGCGCAGCAACGAAGACCCAACGCAGCCAAAAATAAATAAATTTATATATAAAATATAAATAAAAAAATAAAAATGAAGTATCTAGGCAGTTCATCATAACATCTGTTTAATACATTCTGAGATATTTAAACCATGAATATGGTAAGCTGAATATAGGAAACCGAAGTTAATATACTCAGAATTATTAAGACTTCATTCTACTCAAATTAAGAAAAACTCTAAATGGTAATAAGGTTTTTCACTGGGGCGCAACACCCTTCACCGATACAACGTAGGAAGGTAAACACATTTGGTACACCACAGAAAATGTACAGATATGGAGCAAATGAAGGAGACTATTCTATTCTGTTTTCTTAAAACAGATGGAGAAAGCCCAAAAGAAAGCCTTAAATCCCCATTATGGTCTACTAAGATTTAAATAAGGTTCTTGATACATGATGGGAACTCTGAGGGTAGAATATGACACATTCAGTTTTCACTGAGTGGCCTCCAACAGTGCAATTTACTGCCATCTGACCTCTGTAGTTTGAAAACAGGTAAAGGCTTGCCTTGAATTCTCAATGGGTTATAATCCAGAGTTTGTGAGTCAAACTACTCAAAATGAGTTTTTTTTTTTTTTTTTTTTACAACCCAACTCATTATAAATGGCAAATCAAGTTAAAGTATGTCTGTGTAAAATATTTGTTGAAGGGAGAAGCAAAGGAAGAAATTAAAGAATAAAGGAGTAAAGAAAAAACTGTAATAATAAAATCAGAGAGGAGGCATGGGGCAGTGGTTAAAAACAGTGACTCTGGATGCAGACTAACTGGGTTTAAATTCCCACTCCACTTCCTACTAACATTATTACCTAAACCTCTCTGTCCCTTAGTTGCCTCAGTGCTGCAATGGAATAATAAGAGTTTTACCTCACTGGGTTTTTGTGAGGTTAAAATGTATTAATATACAAAGTGCTTTAAAATAGGGAAAAACACAAGATAAGGGCTAATTAAATATTAGTTATTATTTTAAAGAAAAATACACTGACTGGAAGATCCATGAATGTGTATCCTGTGCTTGAATATCAGTGCTTGAGGAAAAAGTCTTAAATAGAGAATAAGTAGGTAGATTCCAGGGAAATAATTTAAAGAGAACTTGTGGATACTTTCAAAGTTTTAAAAATTCTTTATGCCTTTCATTTCATTAAAATTCATTAAAAGCTAATGGCTTCACTCTTCCCTTAGCATTAATGAATGGGTATTTCTCTAGCACAATCTGTACACTGGGCCACAAACAATTAAGCTTCTGTTCACAACTGAAATAAAGATAAAGATTTACCAAAAAAAGCATGCAAGGCATGAAAAAGGTAGTAAAGAATTTAAAAAGAAATGAAAGCACAAAAGAAGGACAACCTAAAGTGAATTTTAACAGAGTTGGAGATTCTATAACATAGAGGAAACAGGGTAGACAGGCTTGCATGTAATCCTTTACTTGCTTATTCCTTTTTTTCCAGGAGTTGGGAAAAATGGTTATGGGAGATTACCTTGGATCTGATAGTTCTAAGCCATTGGTTCAAGATACCTTGGTTGTTATCTGAAGCTCATGGGGGACAGGGGGGCAGACCATCCTTGTTAGGTAAAAAGGAGGAATTACACTGTGAGGAGGTTTACCACAGTGTATAAACAAATGGGATGCTCACTACTTAAACATTTTCATGTAGGGAAGAACCTATTCTTTAAAATAAGTGCAAAAATCACTAGAAAATAGAGAATAAAAAAGTCAAAACTTTTTTTTTCCAATCTCTTTTTTCTCTGTGTGCTTTGACTATTTACATTTAATGTGATTATTGATATGGTCAGATTTAAATCTATCATTTTTGTTAGATGTTTTCTATTTTGTCTCATCTGTTCTTTATTTCTTTTTCAGTCTGCTTTTGGATCAAGTATTCCATTTAGTCTCTACTATTGACTTTTTTTTTTTTAGTGTTTGCCCTCAATTTATAATATATATCTTTAGCTAAAAGGGTCTACTTTCAAGTAATAATGTAATAGCATAGGAAACTTTCGAAAGTATACTTCCAAAATCCTCCCTCCAATCCTTTGGGTTATTGTTGTTATGCCTTTTGCTTGTACATATTTTATATACCCCACATACAGTGTTACTATTTTTGCTTAGACCTACAGTTATTTTATAGTATGATTAAAAGTGAGGAAACATATGTCTTCTATATTTACTTTCATTTTTACCATTTCTGGAGCCCTCATTTCTTTGTATGTATCAGGGGTTGGCATACTATAACCCATGAACCAAAGCTGGCCTGCTTCCAGATTTTGTAAATAAAGTTTTACTGGAATAAAGCGATCATCCATGGTTGCTGTTGTGCTACAAAGGCAGAGATGAGTAGCTGTGACAGAGACTGTCTGACCTACAAACCCTAAAATACATGATATTTGGCCCTTCACAGAAAAAACTGGTGTAGATACAAGTTTCTGCCTGGTGTCACATTCTCTACGCCTAAAGAACTTTAACAGTTATTGTAGCATAAGTCTGCTGGGAATTGATTCTCTCAGCTTTTCATGTATCTGAAAAAGTTTTTACCTTTCCTTACTGAAAAAACATCTATTTTCAATGTATACATAATTCTGGGCTGACAGGGTTTTTTTTTTTTTAACACTTTAGAGATGTCACTCTATCATCTTCATGCTTGCAACTTTTCTAATAAGAAGTCTGCTGTAGTTTATTTTTATTGCTCTGTATATACATGGTTTTTCTGCCTCTGGCTGCCTTCAAGATCTTCTCTTCATTGTTGGTTTTCAGCAGTTGGAATATACTTCTAGGCGTGTGTGCGTGTGTGTTGTTTTTTAAAATCTTATATCTATGATTTTTTTTCTCTCTTCTTCTCCATCTGAGATCAATCACAAACATGTTAGACTGTTTGACATCGTCCCATAGATCTTTTATCACTTTTTTCTCTTTCTGTTTCAGTTTGGATTTCTGTTAACTGTATTCAAACTTACTGATTTCTTCTGCAACTGTGTTGTCTATTGACAGTCCTGAAAGAATTCTTCATCTCTGATATCGTGTCTTTTATTTCCAACATTTCAGTTTGACTGTTACTACCTCCATCTATCTGCTAAAAATTTTCCATTTATTTGTGCATGTTGTGCACCTTTTTCCATTAGATCCTTTAATATGTTAACCAGAGTTACTTTAAAGTCCTTGTCTGATAGTTCCAACATCTGAGCCATCTTTAGGTCTTATTCTATTGATTATTTTACCTCTTGACAATGTGTTTTTTTCCCCTTACGTTCATGAATCATAATTTTGACTGAATGCAGGATGTTACGTGTAGAAGAGCAGATACTGAGGTAAATAGCATTTAGGCCTGGAAATGAGCGTGCCTATTCCAGAGTAAGGCAATTAGTCAATCTAATCAGGAGTTTAGCTGGGTATGATTGTTGTTGCTTTGGTTACCTTTAGCTGACGAGAAGCTTCAACTCCCTCCAGTGATTGGCTGCTTTTGCCTAGTGCTTGGCATATGGCTGGGCTGCTGTAGGACTTTTCTGAGCGTTAGTTTTTCATCCTCAGCTTTTAACAGATCCTATAAACCTGTGCTCCAGAGTGGGGGTGTCTCTCCATGCTTTTGCCCCTCCTCCAGTGGTAGACTGCTGTTGCTTTCCTGTCCTTCACCTTTCCTCCCTATAAGAGCAAAACTCTGCTTCATATCTAAAGTTGACCTTGGGTTGGAGTTTTTACCCCTCTCTGATAGGCAGGAGACCTGTACTTAGTGTAGGTTCTTAGGTCTAAGATGAGTTTTCTGTCCTCCCCCAATCACAATGTGTCTTAGCTTATGTCCTTTGGGCAAGAGGCTTTGTTGCCCCATCTAAAGCAGCTCAAGTACCTAGGATCCAGGGAAGCTGGCATGCATTTCCTGCTTTGCCCATAATGATAGATGATCAGCACCTGCAAGAATCTTCTTCAGTCTCTTGCCCTAACCCCAGTCTTTCTTGTGAGTACTCAGTGGAAGTTTGAGGAGGAAAAGTTTGAGAATGAGTGTGAAATCTCCTTATGAACTGTTCTTTTGTTAGATGCTCCCAGTTATTTCAAACTGATATGTTGCCAACCCTTGGCCTTCTTCTAACAATTGGGCTTCTGTTGAACTTTAAAGTTTTCACTGATTCCTCTTACCTGCTTGTGTTGTGATACCTTATTCTCCCATGCTTTGCCACAGGTAGTACAGTTCATGTGTACCATTTCTCCTTGGAATTTAGGTCACATGATTGCCATGTAATTTCAGCTCCCTGATGGACTCAAAAAAGAGTTTTGTACTTTATCAGGCCTTTTCATTTTTTCTCATCATAAAGAGTGAAAATGGCATGTGTTGCAGATCTCTATACCCTAAATAGAAGGTATATATCCTCTGATCTTCATTTTGGATGGTTTCCATGTCTGCAAATTCACTGATTTTTTCTTTTGCAGTGAATAATCTGCTGTTAATCCCATCCAGTGTATTTTTCATTTCAAATATTGTATTTTTCAACTCCGGAATTTCCTTTTTTTACTTTTTTCTTTCATTTCTCCTCTCATCATATTCATCTATATTTTTGAGCTATGGAGCATATTTACAACAGCCATTTTAATACCTTCATTTGCTAACTCCATCATCTCTGTATTTCCAGCTCTGTTGTTTCTACTGATGAATTTTACTCCTGGTTATAGAATATAGTTTCCTGCTTCTTTTCATGCTTAGCAATTTTTGCTTTGATGCCAGACATTATTAAGTTCACATTTTGAGGTGCTAGATTTTGTTGTATTCCTTTAAAGAATGTTGGACTTTGTTCTGGTAAGCAGTTAAGTCAAACTGGAATCAGTTTGATACTTTTCCAGCGTTGCCTTTAAGCTTCGCTAAAGGGGGTCCAGAATAGCCTTTAGCCCAGGGTAAATCTAGCCTCACCAACACAATACCTTTCTGAGTACTCTACACAATGCCATTTATTATGAGATCTTTCCACTTTGGTTGGCTGAAAGAAGAACTACTCCCAGCTTTGTGTAAGTTTCAGGAATTATTCAGCCTACTCCTTATGTGATTCCTTCCTGGTCTCAAGTTAAGTCTCCTCTCACACATGCACAGATCAGTATTCAGCCAAAAAACCCGAGGAACCCCTCTACAGATCTTGAGCTCTCTGTGCTTCCTCTTTTTTGCCCTGCAAATCTGACCTACCCTTGGCTTCTCTGAATCCTGTTCTTTGTCTCCTCAACTCATTAAGACTGTTGGATTCTGTTTGATTTCCTCTTCCCACTGCTGTAGCCTGGAATCTTCCTCCAGGGAGTAAAATGGAGAACTGCAGGACTCACCTTGATTTTTTTCCTTTTCTCCGGCACTGCCTATTGTCCAATGTCTGAAAACTAATGGTTTAATGAGGACTAATAACTCGTTTAATGAGGACTATGAAACTTTCTGAGCTTTTTTATATACCTCTTAGAAATCTTCCACCAGCCCCTCTCCCCAAAAAAGAAAAAAAAAAGCATTCTCCTACTCTTTCTCTAGCAAAACCATTTTTATAGATCAGGAAGGTAAAACAGAGCAAACCTTGACTCCCATAAATAATCAGACTTTCTGACAAAAAAAAAAAAAAAACGACTCAAAGGAGTTCGTATGGTAGAAGATAACATACCACAACAGTTACTATCTTTACATTTTGGATATCCTAAATTAAATACATCCTACTCAGCTAGACTATACCATAATAGAAACTGGGTTTGATAAACTCTTGGAAAATCTAAAAACTCTCTTAAACTACTTTTGTTTTTATGACATTGTAAAGAAGTTCTCTAATTTTTAACCTCAGATGTTTTATTTCTAAAATACTTTGAATTGCACTAAGTGTGCTGACATATTTGAATATGGAACAAACTGCTCTAAGAATATGATCTCCTGTACTAACTACACACACTGTTATTTCTAAAAGGTTAAAAAGCTGGCAATTTTCCAATTCTTTCTCATCAGTTCAGTTATGGAATACAATGTCCAGTTCATAGTTTCTCCTGTATTTTCTTTTGACATGTTGACTAGTTCTCTGAATTTAATCTCAGGTATTTTGTTGTGCAGACCTTCAATTTCTCATCCTACTGTATGTGCTATGATATACACACACACACATTCTCACATGCTCTAGACACCATACAGCATTAAAAACATTTGTGAAAATTGCTGTTATTAAACTATATTCTGGATCAGCAAAGTGGCACAGCAGGAGCATGCTAGGTCCATAAACTATACTGTTAGAGATTACTGCTTCTTAAACTCTTAAGCTAAGTCATATTTACATTTATTTTGACACATATTGCTTCTTGTCTACATCAGACTACATCCAATAATAAAAAACACTTATTTCATTACAATATTTTGAAAACCAGTACTAAGTAACAGTAAAACCCACACTTAAAATTTTTATTTTGAAACAATCCTATTCTTCCTGTGAGAGATTCCTAAATCCTGGCAACTTAAACTTTGATTTAGCACTCTAATCCTGGAACTGTCTCATGTGAGAAAACTGGTCATATATTCTAGTTAATCATAGTGTTTTAAAGTCCATTTGAACATTGTTCTTTTCAACCTTGTTCATAAACTTGTATTTTGTTATTTTCCTTAAACATTCTAAGTTAAATCCTACTGAAGGTTGCTGGACTCGCTAGTTTCCCTGCATGAAACACTTTTCTGCCAGAGCATTCACGTCTCTGCTCAAATGTTACCTCCTCGGAGAAGCCTTCTCTGACTATCCTATCTAAAATTGGAAAGCTACATGTAAAAGAATGAAATCAGACCACTTCCTAACACCATACACAAAAATAAACTCAAAATGGATCAAAGACCTAAATGTAAGGACAGATACTGTAAAACTCTTAGAGGAAAACATAGGCAGAAAACTCTATGACATAAATTACAGCAAGATCCTTTTCGACCTACCTCCTAGAGTAATGGAAATAAAATCAAAAATAAACAAATGAGGCCTAATGAAACTTAAAAGCTTTTACACAGCAAAGGAAACCATAAATAAGACAAAAAGACAGCCCTCAGAATGGGAGAAAATATTTGCAAACGAGGCAACTGAGGATTAATCTCCAAAATAAACAAGCAGCTCATGCAGCTCAATATCAAAAAAACAAACAACCCAATCCAAAAATGGGCGGAAGACCTAAATAGACATTTCTCCAAAGTAGACAAACAGACTGCCAACAAACACATGAAAAGATGCTCAACATCACTAATTATTAGAGAAATGCAAATCGAAACCAATGAGGTATCACCTCACACTGGTCAGAATGGCTATCATCAAAAAATCTACAAACTATAAATGCTGGAGAGGATGTGGAGAAAAGGGAACCCTCCTGCACTGTTGGTGGGAATGTAAATTGATACAGCCACTATGGAGGTTCCTTAGAAAACTAAAAATAGAACTACCATATGAGCCAGCAATCCCACTACTGGGCATATATCTTGAGAAAACCATAATTCAAAAAGAGTCATGTACCACGATGTTCACTGTAGCTCTATTTATAGTAGCCAGGACAAGGAAGCAACCTAAGTGTCCATCGACAGATGAATGGATAAAGAAGATGTGGCAATGGAATATTACTCAGCCATAAAAAGAAACATAATTGAGTTATTTGTAGTGAGGTGGATGGACCTAGAGTCTGTCATACAGAGTGAAGTAAGTCAGAAAGAGAAAAACAAATACCGTATGCTAATGCACATATATGGAATCTAAAAAAAAGGTACTGATGAACTGAGTGGCAGGGCAAGAATAAAGACACAGACACAGAGAACGGACTTGAGGACACGGTGCGGGGAGGGGAAACTAGGACGAAGTAAGAGAATAGCATTGACATATATACACAACCAAATGTAAAATGGACGGCTAGTGGGAAGCTGCTAATAGCACAGGGAGATTAGCTCGATGCTGTGTGATGACCTAGAGGGGTGGGATAGGGAGGGTGGGAGGGAGGCTCAAGAGGGAGGGGATATGGGGATATATGTATACATATAGTTGATTCACTTTGTTGTACAGCAGAAACACAACATTGTAAGGCAATTATACTCCAATAAAGATATTTTTTAAATAAATAAATAAAACAGTCTACTCTAGCCCTTCCTTCTCTACCACCTTTTATTAAGTCATAAGATATGTCTTGTTTCCCTTGCAGAGATACAATAATTTAGCTGATAACCATCATAACTCACCATTTTCCCCTTTTCTTAATATAAGTTTACAAACTCTGCTTTAATTTGTGTTGCTACTTTATCTACATTTTATTATTTCTCATATTTATATTTTGCTGTATATTTGCTATAATTGAAATTTAAAATTCCTTTGCATTTTCTGTTCCTGTTATGCCTCTTTCCATTTACAACTTTATAAAATATGCATAAAGATTTACTTGAATCTTCATGTTTTAAAAAAAATTTTATATTGGGACTTCCCTGGTGGCACAGTGGTTAAGAATCTTCCTGCCAATGCAGGGGACACGGGTTAGATCCCTGGTCTGGGAAGATCCCACATGCTGTGGAGCAACTGAGCCTGTGCGCCACAACTACTGAGCCTGTGCTCTAGAGCCCGCAAGCCATAACTACTGAGCCCGTGTGCCACAACTACTGAAGCCCACGCACCTAGAGCCCGTGCTCCGCAACAAGAGAAGCCACCACGAGAAGCCTGAGCACCGCAACAAAGAGTAGCCCCCGCTCACCACAACTAGAGAAAACCCGCGTGCAGCAACGAAGACTCAACGCAGCCAAAAATAAAGAAAAAAAATTTTTTTATATTGTCTTTTTTTCCCAGGCAATACAATCATCTTAGTATTTCAAGGAAGAGTTCCTCATTCTGGATAAAGCACTTTTTTCTAATATAAAATGCTTTAAAATATTCTGAATGGAAGACTATAGCAGGTAAGTAGCATGAATGGAAAACAAATCATTCGTGGATCAGAAGCAATTGTTTAATAAGATATAAGTTTAGAGTTCCTAATAGATATGTTCAGATCAAGGAAGAAGTATAAAGACAGCTCCCAAAGGGCTGGGTAACTACCATATTGATGTTAAACAAATACCATGCTCCATGGAATTCAGCTTTGTAGCAGCAAATAATAAGCTTAATAAGTGAATATACAGTTATATTCTTAGTACTGAGAACAGAAGTGATCCAGAAACCATAGCATTTATTCCACGTTTACCTCCTCAACTTTTCTGGATTATATTCAGCCTGTATCTATTTTAGGAACTGCTTTGGAAGGTCCTTATGTTTTATGCAAGGAACTGCTATTTTCCCAGATGAATAGAATATCCATTCTCTGACTCCAAGTTTCCATGACAATAAAAACAAAACATTCATCAGCACCAACTTGGTATTTGATGGCAAATGCAGCTGCAGCTTGTAACAGTTCAATCTTTATCCCAACTCTTTTCTGCAGAACAGAGGCACTATATTTCTCCAAAGCAACTGAATTGTTTTTACACTGATTTTCCCCCTACAAGTAGAGCTAAACACTAACAGCTAAATGTGTTACACCATCTCCAATCTTCAAATCATCCACTCTTCCCAAACTCGTGCCAAATACAATGAAAAGTTCCTGAATTTTGCTAAGAGCACATTTGATTTGTGAACTCTGAAAGCTTAGCTGGTTTATGTATTACAGATTTAGAGGAACATAAATGTTTAAGCTTTCATTGGGACAGACATTAAGAGTAAACAAAAAGCTGTTAAATTCAATCAGATTATGGTAAGACAGTGCCCCCTTGTGTCTCGGTGTTTCTACCTTGTCTAAGTCCAACATTCATTTCCCTAGAGTTCTATGGTATGGATTTATATAATTTTAATATCATAGAAATAAACAGGACTTAATAACTAGCAGTTCTCCTAAGACAAAAATTCTAATTTATTATAAATACATTGGCTATTCAATATCAGTGATTTTAACATGTATAATCTGCAATATGAGGAAAATGTAATGACTTTGGACAGATTCAGTAGTTATTTCTATTTTAAATTTCTTATTTAATTTACTATTAGAGCGGTTGACAAAGTTTTTTAAATGAAAAGAAAAAACTCATCACCATCAGTTACATTCTCCTCTGGTAATGGTTCTCCTCTATAACCACTTTATACTAGTACTGGTTACCTTCATTATCACCTTGGGACAACTAGTGAGTTCCAAGCTTTACTCAGCAAACAGTTTTGACTAAATGGAGGAAATATGAAATTCTTAAAAGTATCTGTAATGACAATGTGAGCAATTCTCTAAAATACATATACTGTAGAAACAAAGTATACAGAAAAACATCTGTGATTTATTTTAACCACACTCCAAATGCAATACTCATACTAGAAGCCTGGGTAAGAAGTTTATAAAAAATCAGAATCTCAGGTCCCATCCCAGATGATCTGAATTAGAACATGCACTTTAGTGAGATCTCCACATGATTCTTATGAACATTAAAAATTGAAAAACAGCGCTCTAAACTCCCTGTCCTCCTGTCCCCAGCTACCATGGGAGGGGGTGGGAGAAGGAGAGAGAGACTGATTGACTCTTTGGGCATGGGAGATAGCTCTTAGAGACTAGGTGGACCCTAAGGGAGGAAAAGAATCAGAAATGGCTTTGGGAAGGCAATCCCGAGTATATAACCCAAGCCAGGTTTGCCTGCTTTACCTAAGTGACTCCTACTGCAACTCTGTTTTTTCCACTTTCTGAATCACCTGAAAAGAAGTAACAACAAAAACTCTGCCAGTTAAGAGTTTAAGTTGGGTGATAAAGCAGCTTATAAAAATGCAAATAATTATGTGAGAATTGTTAAGTCCATCACTTATTATCAATGATGCCTAGTACTTATATTTTTTACATATCACAACCTACATTTACCATACATTATCTCATTTGATACTCACTCACCACAGCTCCGATAAGCAAGTGTTATCACTCCCATTTTATAAATGAGGTGACTAAGAATCACTGAGATCAACTAAATTCCCCAAGGTCATACAACTAGTGAAGGATGAGCAGATTGCTAAAATATAAGTCCTGATTCCAAACCTTAGGTTCTTTGGACTGTACCATGCTACCACTACTCATTAATGTGAATGAGTTTATTTAGATTGCTTTTCTCCTGCCAGTAGCTGAGGTCAGGATATTGATGATCTGGCAAACCACTGGAGAAAAAAAGAGATAACTCTAGACAGAGCACTCTGGGGAAGAGTCTCATAGCTGAAGACTAAAGTAGCATAACATTATTGGGCATATGGAAACTTGGAATAAGGGACTCAGGAAGGAGAGAGGGGTTTGCAGGCATGAAAAGTGGGAAGATTCCAAAGATGAGTTATACAGAGGAAACAGGTATATACTTACGCATGACCTGAGGCATAAAAAAGGAAGAACTCTTTCTTCTAGGTACCCCTTCTGCTCTTTGTCTAGTACCACAACAATCCTAGATACAAGTTCAGCTACATTATGCGTCACTTTCTTGTAGACCAGTTTGAATACTTACTCCTATTACTTTTAACAGTACTTAAGGGAAAAGATATACAAGTTCCAAATAACTAGCAAACTAGCTTTTCAAACATACAACATATTCATGTGTTGATAAAGAATCATAACCTCCTAGCCAATCAGGAGATATCTAGCAAACACCTACTTACACAATTCAGGAGGCAGATGATCAAAATGGAACAAGTGGTGGATTTAGAATCAAACACACATGGGTTCTAATTCTTGCTTCACTACTTAGTGACAGGATGTTGGATCAAGTTAATCTCTAATTTTTAGTTTTCATATTTTTAAATGCTAAAAAATAAACAGTAATTTATCTTTGGTAATAGTATAATAATGTTCGTATTTTTGCTCATTATATTTTGATTTTCTACAATATGAATTATATTTGATGGGAAAAGATATTTTATTTTAAATTTTTTACCTTCTTTTTTAAAAAATATTCTTTTCCATTAGAAAAATATATTTTTAAAATGTACATAATACATTCCTTATAGATAAACTATAATCTTTAGAATAATTCATGTATGTAAAGTATTTAATATAGTATGTGCATGAAGACATTAGGTTATTTACCCAATCATCATTACAAAACAGTCACCATGAACACAAATATGTAAGCAAAGCATGAAAAGTATAAGAACTCTCAGTAATTTATGTAGTTAGTAGTGCTACTTATTTACAGAAAAGCATTTATAGTAAATCAGTAATGTTTCATCAAATTATTTTCAAATAAGTTTAGGAATATCAACTATTCTCGTCCAGAATTTGCCCTTATGTGTGCTAAGTATCATCAATTTATCTTTCTGTTCATTTTAAGAGTGAACAAGTTCCAAATTCCTTAGGATGTGCCTCATTTCCATCACTTTCTTTCCACCCTCAATCATCACCATCTCAGTTCAGGTTCCAATGGAGGAATACCTAAGCAATTATCTCCCAACTGATACCTCTGCCTGTCTCTCTTTGCTCTCATCTATCCACACATTGTTGATAAACTCGTATTTCAAGAGCACTTTTGTCATTACATCCCAATGTATGGAATACAAACTCCGTTTTTAAAAATCCTGACATTCCAAGTTCTCCACGTTCAGGTTCCCATCTAAATTTTTTTGTTGTTATTTTAATTTTGGAAACAGTCTAAAGCTTACCAAAAAAGCTGCGAGTACAGTAAAAAGAATTTTTTTCCCCTTGAACCATTTTTGAGAATGTCACAGACATGATGCCCCACCATCCCCCAGTACTATAGTATGTCCTACTGTGTACTGTGCAAGTAACCACACATACAACCATCAGAATAATCAAATCAACATTTATACATAACTACCTTCCATCTTCAGATCCCATTTGAGTTTTGCCAAAGATCTGAATAACACCTCAGCAAAAGGATCAAGTTCAGAATCATGATTGCCTTTAGTTGTCTTAACTTTGACTTCCATGTCCCTGATATCATAGGCCAGAATGTCCCTCATTCTGAATTAGTTTTGTCTGATGCTTCCTCAAGATGAGATTCACGTCATGCATTTTTGGCAGGAATATTACAGAAGTGATGCTATGTTCTTCCCAATGCATCTTATTAGGTGGCACATGAATTGAATTATCCCATTACTGATGTTCATTTTGCTTCATTAAGGTGGTGTCTGTCAAGGCTTCTCAACTAAAAACTTACTTTTTTCCATTGTAATTAACAAGTATTTTGTGGAAAGGTACTTTTAGACTAGGTAAAAATGCTGTTCTTCACAAGGCTTTCGATTTATTTGTATCAGCACGGACTTATGGTTTCCTATTTTATTTAATGAGTTATAATCCATTACTATCATCATTTATTTTGCTGTTCAAATGATCCAGGTTTGACCAGAAGGGGCTCTTCAAGCTGGCTTCTGTGACCTACAAGTCCTCATCATTCTTTGAGTATGTCCTTCTTTCCAGCATAACAAGATGTTCCAAGCTCATCTTGTACTCCCCCTGCTCTAGCCCTAGAATCAGTCATTTCTCTGAGGAGCTCTGGTTTCCTTAGTGGAGAACAGTGTTCTGAAACCAAGTTGTGGACACTAGGGATGGTCATTGGTACCAGGGTTTTGCTACTCCTAGATTAAGTCGAGACAGCTGAGGGAATATTTGTATACATACATATACACATATATACACAACACACATTTCTATTTTTCTATCTCTCACTACATATACTGAAAACTATGAGTTCATACCGATACCTCCAATTTCCATCTAATACCTGTATTTAACCAATTTCTAGCTGCTGCTGCAGCATCCTCTACCCTTCTGTATTGAGGCCCTCCTGCACATAAGCTCTCATCTCTCCTCCTCTTGCTTACTGTGACCACTGGCTTCCAAAGGGGCTGCTGCCCAAAACCAAGCAGGACCATGCCTGCGTCCTACCTCTTTCAAGGTATTAAACACCCAAACTACTCCCCTGGTTTGTGCCTCTTTCCTTTATGATTTTCAACCAAGAGTTCCTAAATCTTTTTTTCACAACCTACCGATCTTCCTGTTCCTACCTACCCACTGCACCCCCTGCAAATTAGACAAGATGTGCCTATGCTGATTAATTTCTGATATTTAAGTGCATAATTATAAGGCCCATATAGTATAAAAAGAAAAGAAAGGTGGTTCCTTCCTGAGACATAAATATTTCAGATGTTTCTAATAAAACAATTATTAAGTAAATGGTGGTCACTAAGAAAAAGTAGTGAGAAATGGGGAGCTAATCTCTGCTTTTACCACTTTAATTGGAGAGTGTTGTCTTTTCTCTACATCTGGAGATAACACAACAATTTCTGAGTCCACAATAAAAAGAAAGAAACTACAAGCAATCTGAAACTTGTTCACAGACAGTCACTGAGACACTAAAGGCATTTGAAATCATGGGATTTGAGTAGAGAAATATTTGTGGAATAGAAAAGTTGATGGCTTGCTTTAAATATCTGAAGGGCTGCCACAAGTTTGTGTGATCTCAAGAATATATCTAAGGCCAAAATAGGAAAATTCCAGGGAGACAGATTTTGTTTTTTAGTCATATCATAAAGTGGTCCTTTCTAATAGATATCCAAAGATTAGATAGCTACCTTGGGGGAGAGGAAAGTACTAAATTACTGAAGATAGTCAACGCACAGGTTGGACAACATCTTGATGTAGATGCAAGGCACACAAAAGAGTAAAAGGGGAGTGCTGGACTTGGAGTCAGAAGTTACGATATGCTGGTTAAAAGCACAGGTTGTGGGAGTCAAACAGACCTGGGTTTTCAATTTAAAGTGTCAAAACTGTGCAAGTTAATTACCTCAGTTTCATACGTAAAACGGAAACAATCATGTCTGTCGAACAGAGAACTGTGTGAACCTAGTAAACTCATATACACAAAAGGCTTAACTTAGTGTCTGTCACAAATAAATGCTTAAAACTTTTTTCTTTTATAATTAGGAAGTACTGTGTAATCAACAAACCTGAAGTTATGGAAGGCTTTATGAGTGGGCATCAACTCTATGAATGTAGGGACTTTAACAATCCTGTTCCCTTCATTTCCCCAGGCCTTAGCACAATGCCTGACGTTTAGTACGTGATCTATAAATACTTGTTGAATAAAAGGAGATTAAAATACTAATGCGTTGTTGGATTACAAACCTTTAAAGGTTCCTTCCAATGCTGATAATCTATGACCCAGCCATGTGGTATTAGTAAAAGAATATCCTTATATTAATATCTATAATCCTTAGCAAGTTTCTCTTTTGTCCATCTAGAATGATCAAACAATTCAATGAATACCTTTTATGGGCCTAACACATTTACCTACAACCTAGCTGATTAAACAAGACAAACACATGGCAAGATACGTTTAACGCTAGAATATATGCCTCATGAAGCAGGGCCACAGAGTTTTGCTCACTGCTATTTTCTCACAGGACTTAGCACTGTTGATCGAATCAATTTCAAAAAAGGAGTTAGAAAACAGAGCTGGGTAGATGAGGACCATTAAGCAATGTATCATATAATAGGTAGATAAGAGCTGGGAATAGTAGGAAAGAAGATACTTCATATAAGTGGAATTATACAGTATTTGTCTTTTTGTGACTATCTTACTTCACTTAGCATAATGTCCTCAAGGTTAATCTATGCTGTACCATGTGTCAGAATTTCCCTTTCTTTTTGAGGCTGGCTAATGTTCCATTGTATGTTTATACCACATTTTCTTTATTCATTCATCTGTTGATGGCCACATGAATTGCTTCCACCTTTTGACTGTTGTGACTAATACTGCTATGAACATCGGTGTACAAATATCTCTCTGAGATTAATTTAATTTGGGGGGGTGTATATCAAGAAGTGGAATTGCTGGGTCATATGTAACTTTGTTTTTAATTTTTTGAGAAATAAACTTTTTAATTAAAAGACAAACTACATGTTACATTCCTGTGGGAAAGAGAATTTCTACTATACTCCAAATATTAACACTGATTGACTGAATGATGGGATTATGAGTGAATGAAGTTTACTGTCTCCCTTTTGGCTTATTATAATTTCCAAATTTTCTACAGTGAGCATTATTACGGTACTTAAACAATGAAAACATGTATAAAGCTTTTTGATGCTATTACCTTTTCTTGTGAATGTGTCACAACAAAGGCTTGAAAATTCCTGGCCCCTAAATATTAGGGCAAGTGCTATGGTCTGAATGTTTGTGTTTCCCCCAAATTCGTATGATGAAATCTAACTCTCAAGGTGACAGTATAAGGAGGGGCACCTTTGGGAGGTGATTAGGTCATGAGGGCAGAGCTCTCATAAATGGGATTAGTACCCTTATAAAGAGGCCTGACATGTGAGGATACAAGAAGTCTGCAACCCGGAAGAGGGTCCTCACTTGACCAAACTGGTACTCTCAGCTCCCAGCCTCTACAGCTGTGAGAAATAAATGTTTGTTGCTCACAAGCCATCCAGTCTGTGGTACTTTGTTACAGCAGTTCAAGTGGACTAAGACAGCAAATACACCTTTCTCCATGAGCGCGGCCAAAGCTGTAACCCACTAACTTTTTTGTTGTTGTTGTTTTAATTTAAAGACATAAACGTTGGGGCTTCCCTGGTGGCGCAGTGGTTGAGAATCTGCCTGCCAAAGCAGGGGACACAGGTTCGAGCCCTGGTCTGGGAAGATCCCGCATGCCGTGGAGCAACTGGGCCCGTGAGCCACAACTGCTGAGCCTGCGCGTCTGGAGCCTGTGCTCCGCCACAAGAGAGGCCGCGGCAGTGAGAGGCCCGCGCACCGAGATGAAGGGTGGCCCCCGCTCGCCGCAACTAGAGAAAGCCCTCGCACAGAAACGGAGACCCAACACACCCAAAAATAAATTAAAAAAAAAAAAAAAAAAAAGACATAAACGTAAGATTTTTTAGTGGTTGCAAGTAAGGATGATAGCTAGGTACAAGGAAGATTTCTCTGGTGGTTTGGCTATGACACAGGAGGCAAAACCCTGTGTGATGAGTAATACTACTAATTTTTCCAGGGAAAAGTACTAAGATTCACTAAAGTATGCCTAGTCCAGAGAATCTGCCCTCAATTATCAGAGTCACTACTAATACCCTTAAACTACGTGGGGGCACATAAAGATAAGCAGTTGAAATCTAGTTATATTTATTAAGATTTCCAAAAATATCCATATGATAGGACCTGAGGCCTTTACTTTTGAAATTTAGTGTATGTAATTAACTAATAACCATAAAATGGGTTATCAAAGATCATCATTTTGTGTGGTACATAAGAGTAAGAAATTTGAGAGCAGAAGGGAAGTAAATACCAAAGAGAAGAGAATACCAAAGCAAGAAAAAAAAAATATTGGGGGGAGGGGCAGCTAGAGAGAGGAATGGGGAGAGAAGGGGTGAAACAGAAAGGCTGAAATGTGGAGAAAGAAACTAATTTGTGTTTGGCACAGTCAAAACACCATCTTAGCTGGAGGACCTCTCAAGGTCCCTTCACAAACTACAACTCTAAATAAAACTTAAATTTGTACTCAAGCTCTCAGTTAAAATGAGTTAAATAACCTCAGCTACCAGTTAATAAAATCAAAAATTCACTTACTTAAAACTTCTCAATTTCAGAAATATTAGTTATAATACTCTAAATCGAAAGTTTTGATCATTTAATAATGTAAGAAATCTTAGTAATGTAATGCATCAACTGTTAGCATACACCTGAAAAAGAAACTACTTTAACAGCTTATAATTTGTTTACACATACAGGCACACTTTGTTTTTACTGTGCTTCACTTTATTGCACTTTGCCGGTATTGGGTTTTTTTTACAAATTGAAGGTTTGCTGCAACGCTGTGTTGAGCAAGTCTAAGGGTGCCATTTTTCCAACAGCATTCTCACTTCATGTCTCTGTGTCATATTTTGGTAATTCTTGCAATATTTCAAACTTTTTCATTATTATTCTATTTGTTATGGTTATCTGTGACCTTTGATGTTACTACTGTAATTGTTACAGGGACCCATGAACTGTGCCTATGTAAGACAACAAACAATCAATAAATGTTATGTGTTCTGACTGTTCCACCGACCTGCCATTCTCCGCCTCTCTACCTCTTCTCGGGCATCCCTACTCCCTATTCCCTGAGACACAAAAATACTGAAATTAGGCAAATTAATAACCCTACAATGGCTTCTAAGTGTTCAAGTGAATGGAAGAGTTGCATGTCTCTCACTTTAAATCAAAAGCTAGAAATGATTAAGCTTAGTGAGGAAGGCATGTTGAAAGCTGAGACAGGCTGAAAGCTAGGCCTCTTGTGCCAAACGGTTAGCCAAGTTGTGAAAGCAAAAGGAAAGTTCTGGAAGGAAATTAAAAGTGCTGCTCCAGTGAACACACAAATGATAAGCTAAACAGCCTTACTGCTGATATGGAGAAAGTTTTAGTGGTCTGGAGAGAAGATCAAACCAGCCACAATATTCCCTTAAGCCAAAGCCAAATCTAGAGCGAGGCTCTAACTCTCTTCAGTTCTATGAAGGCTGAGAGAGGTGAGGAAGCTGCAGAAGAAAAGTCTGAAGCTAGCAGAGGTTGGTTCGTGAGGTCTCAGGGCAGTGCTGATGTAGAAGCTGCAGCAAGTTATCCAGAAGATCTAAGATCATTACCAAACATGACCACACTAAACAGACTTTCAGTGTAGATGAAATAGCCTTATATTGGAAGAAGATGCCCTCTAAGACTTTCATAGCTAGAGAGAAGTCAATGGCTAGTTTCAAAGCTTCAAAGGACAGGCTGACTCTCTTATTAGGGGCTAATATAGCTGGTGGCTTAAGTTGAAGTCAATGCTCATTTACCATTCCCCCAATCCTAGAACACTTAAGAATTATGCTAAATCTACTCTGCCTGTGGTCTATAAATGGAACAACAAAGCCTGGATTACAGCACATCTATTGACAACATGGTTTACTGAATATTTTAAGCCCACTGTTGAGAACTACTGCTCAGAAAAAAGATCCCTTTCAAAATATTACTGCTCATTGACAATGTACCTTGTCATCCAAGAGCTCTAATGGAGCTGTACAATAAGATTCATATTGTTTTCAGGCCTGCTAACACAACATCCATTCCGCAATTCATGGATCAAGGGGGAATTTTGACTATTGAGTCTTATTCTTTAAGAAATACATTTTTGTAAGACTACAGCTGCCATATATAGTGATTCCTCTGATGGATCTAGGCAAAGTAAATTGAAAACCTTCTCGAAAGGATTCACCATTCTAGATGCCATTAAGAACAATTGTGATTCATGGGAAGAGGTCAAAATACGAACAAAAACAGGAGTTTGGAAGAAGTTGATTCCAACCCTCATGGATGACTTGGAGGGGTTCAAGAATTCAGTGGAGGAAGTAACTGCAGAGATGGTAGAAACAGCAAGAGAACTAGAATTAGAGGTAGAGCCTGAAGATGTAACTGAATTGTTGCAATTTCATGAAAAAACTTGAATGGATGAGGAGTTGCTTCTATGGATGACCAAAAAAGTGGTTTCTTGAGATGGAATCTACTCCTGGTGAAGATGCTGTCAAAGAGTGCTGAAATGACAACAAGAGGTATAGAATACTACATAGACTTATTGAAAAACCAGCAACAGGTTTTGAGAGGACTGGCTCCAATTTTGAAAGAAGTTCTACTGTGGGTAAAATGCTATCAAACAGCACTGCATGTGACAGAGAAATTGTTGGTGAAAGGAAGAGTCAATCAATGCAAAAAACTTCACTGCTATTTTAAGAAACTGCCACAGCCACCCAACCTTCAGCCACCACCACCTGGATCAGTAAGTAGCCATCAACACTGAGGCAAGACCCTCCACCAGCAAAAAGATGATAACTTGCTGAAAGCTCAGATAATAGTTAGCATTTTAAAACAGCACAGTATTTCTAATTAAGGTATATACATTTTTTAACAGACATAATGCTGTTACACACCTAACGGACTACAGTATAGTATAAAGATAACTTTTATATGCACAGGGAAACCAAAAAATTCATGTGACTTGCTTGGTTGCAGTGGTCTGGAACCAAAACCACAACATCTCCAAGGTATGCCTGTAACAATAATACTCTGTCACTTGCTTTTTATCTTTTAATCCCAATAAATATGGTTAGGCCTCTTCTAATCCCTTCTCTTTTTGCCTATTCCTCATCCCAATCCTAATGAATTCCTTTGATGGTGTCATTTCTGAAATAAATGGCTACCTTTTTCTTAGAACTAACTGCTAGAATGCCTTTAAAGGTGATACACATGAGTAACACCCGTAAAAGCTATACCATTTGGGGATGTTTTAGATATGAAATAGATTTGGTTATTTGTGCTGTATTTATCTGAGATAACAGATGCAGTTATCTGAACCTCCACTGGAGGCAGCAGACTCTCCAAGCAATCCCAAGTGCACTGACTTTCCAAAGATTTTTGTTAAGTCGGGAATGGTTAATAATACAGTGTAAAACAAAGGGCTTAAGTTCAGGCCGATTTGAAGCTTAGAAAAACTCTTCAAAATCTGATTTAAGCAATGAAAGCAAGTTTCAACTGCAGAGAGACCATGTTAAAGGAAAAAGCATGAAAAACAGAAATCCTCAGAAAGTGCTGAAGTATTATTTTAGATATGAGCATCAAAGTCCAGTCTTATGAAGTATTTAGTCATCCAGTGATGCTAACAGGTGAAAAGAAAATAGAAAAATTGGAACTCTTTTTCCTTTCTCTGGAGAGAACTGGCTTAAGGATAGACTGCAAAAAAGAGAAGAAAAGTAACTGGTGGTAATATTCTTTAAATCAGATCTTCTTTATGATGAACACTTTACTGTCACTGAAGAAAAGCACAGCACCTCAGAACTGTAACTTCTGCCAATATAAAAAAAAAAGAAAAAACTTTTACAAAATTATTGCACTCTATAATTTAAACAAATCTAGACAGTAGTTGCAGTGCCACTGTATTATAGAAGCAATGTTGTCACCACTATCAATGGATGGACTGTGTAAATTCTACAATTGTTTCAATGTTCCAAATTTATCCCAAAATATTTTTTAAAATAGTATTTTTAGACACATAATTTAGATTAGCAACTTAAAAAAAATATTTTCTTTGAATACTGTATACCATTTTCCAAAGCAATATAATAAAAGCCCTTCATATCATGTCAAACTTTTACCAAATTAGAAAAAAGAACAGGGCTTCATTATATCACATATCCTTTGTAAATTACCAAAAATTTTTTTAGTATTAGAAAAAAAATGTGTTTTATTTATAAGCATATGCTAATAAGTATCACATAATTTAAGAAACCACTTACTATAAAAAGGAAGGAGTGAAGCCCTCAAATCTAAAATAAACGATTCTGATGTTCCTAAAAACTTTACTGTTTTTTAAGGGGAAGTTCACATATTTCTTCTCTATGTAGGTTATCAGTGTTAAGATAAACACTGGAAATTGAAATTCATTTTTTATAGTTTGGAATACAGAGATAAGAAATACCTGTTGATCTGTTAAAAGATGTGACTTAAATATAGCATGAGGATATTATTGTTTTATGTTCAAATCTTCAATCCATGGTCCTGAAAGACCACTGTGACTTCCTAAGATGCATAAAGAGAAAATGTTTCCCCAGGGCAAAACCAAAATGAAACGAAATGAAACAAAACAAAACAAAACCCAGCATGGTATTATTCTACATGGCCTCCTGGCCTAGCTTCCTTCCGACTTCTAGTGTTTTCTGAGAGAGCAAAGATGGTTAAAAAGCTCAGCTTTTGACTCTCTCTCTGTCTCAGATACTCAAAGTAAACTTTCAAAGATGTCAGTCATTTGACGGTTAGAGTTTAGAGGGTGCAAGAACCACAGTTCTTTACCCCCTGTGCTCAGGGAGGGCACATTACTTAATGTATCAAAAGATTCTAGACCAAAATTATAGATCACTGGGTTTATTTAGGCAGAAAAATGTAGAATTCCGCATGATTTAATTGATGACATCAGTTCTACATTTCACCTAAATACAGAGTGGAAAATTTAAAAAAGATCTGATGATTTTAAAAGAAACTGAAAACAATCAAGCAAGCCAGTTTCTTAGCACAAGAAACTGTTTTCATGGAAAAATGTTCTAATTTTTTTCCTTCTGAGCCAAAATAGTTATCAGTTCTTAACAACAATGCACTTAAGCATTTATTCTATAGGTAACTAACCTTTGGATACACTGATCATTCTGCCAAAGTGGCTTTTAGTTCTCCTATTCTCAACAGATAAATGAGAGTAAGTATCACAGGGATACACAAAACCAAGGAGCTACAGTTAGCTATTTTGTTTTATTACTGTTTAACAAGAAACCAAAACTTATCCTCTAGTATATATATTTCAGTTACAAAACTGGATACATTTTTTTAAAGGTTTTTCTATCTTTAACAAGTCCAACTCATTTCATGGAGGGCTGCTGTTTAAGGCACTACTAAAATAATTTGAGAAATGACACTACTTGCTCCTTTGGGTCTACAAACATGAAACACTGGAATATAAGAAGGTTGATATAGATAATTTTCTCATCTTAAAAAAGGGAAATTCATTTTAGATATTGCTCTAAAAAGAATAAATAATATAAGCTAAGATAAACGATTTTAAAGTAATGAGCTATATATATATACAGAAATAGTCTCTTTCATAGCATAGTACAAAAAGACTGCACGGGATCCATTTTTCTTTTTTGAACAATCTTTCCTTCTTTGTTTACTTCTTTATATTTTGCTTCTTTTAAAAAATGTTCTTTTTCCAATTACAGGGAGGAAATAAAAAGAAATGCAACTCTTTTATGTAAAGTAAATCCATCTGGAGGTTTGCTGCATCCCATACTATAAACCTGTGATCCCCAACCAGAATGAGTTATAGTAAAGCTGCAGGCAAAATTGTCTCCATATACCACAATCCATTATCCCTGTCAAGTTAATGTTCCATGTTGAGCCATATGGCACGGGTACACATTCAACAAAGGAAATTCCTTAAACTTGTTATAATCAGCACTTGCAGTCATCCAAAAAACTGACATAAACAGCTTTATTGTGTTTAGTGCATTTCAGTTAATATCCATGACAAAAACAGGAAACAGTACAGGAAAAGGAGGAGGAATGTGGGGGAGCAGAGTTATTTTAAAAAATTGTACATTTTATAATTAGATTTTTCCCTAAGCAAGTGATTTTCAATTACAGTAAGCTCCAACCCCTTGACAGTGACCCACTGGGCCATATTTAAGAAAAAACAAAATGTAATGGCATCAGTTTTCCATGGTATGAAGAAACCTAAATCTTAAAGTCTTACAGTATCTGATTCATATAAAGCATTTCTGGCAAAATAATGAATGATCTAAATTTTCATGTTTGTTTTCTTTCTGCAATTGTCTCATAATTGCTAAAATCTAACAGCGCTTCATTAAAAAATAAGGTAATTTAAATAAAGTGTCTATATGCATTAAGTGTAGGTCACAGATGAATCAAAGGCTCCCAGAAGCCTTTGCTACCTGGCACAGCCCAGCACATCAAACTCCAGTCAAGGTACAAGTAGAGCAGAACTTCATTTCAGACCCCGCAGTGACAACAATAAAACGCTGAGAAAACACACTATCAAATACTGAACTCAGCATCAATTTCTGTTAATTACAGCCTTGTCAGCAACGTGATTATTCAAACAACTCATGCAAATGTTAATGAGGCCTTATTTGCATATTTATTTTTTCCTTTGTTGAAATGTCATTGATTATTACATTCTACTATGATGAATGTGGCTGATGATGTGCTCTGATATGTAATTAGTCATTAGGTGGAATGAATAGATCAATTATGAAAAAGGACTAAGATTAAGAAATATCAAACAAGACCGCCCAATATAACTGTAGAATCTTTTTAAAAAAGAACCTAATAAATAATTTCTTGACATTTAAACTGCAACATCAGTAGTTTTCAATAAATAAACCACTACTTTTGTGAGGTTAAATGAAGGCTTAAAAATACATCAGTACTTTGATAATCCAATTATGATCATAGAAACCATCTTTTAAAAAATTGCAAACCACCTCAAGTAGCACGTCAGAACAACAAACAGCAGAAAAGAACAGATTTTGCTTTAGACTTGCACAAATTAGAAATATATAAAGTACACTTTAATCTAGTATGAGGGGTAAGAGGTGAAAACAGGTCAAAGGGAAAGGAGTATAACATCCTAGAGAGAGGCGGTAGGAACCTGATGGAGAATGACAACCTTCATAAAAACAAGGTGAGCAGAAACAAACTCCTTCAAATCCCAATTTGTTCTTAGAGGAAAAGGATTATTTAGCCTCTGAAACTGTTTGCTGTAACTATCCAGCCAGCACTTGCTATTCACAGATGAAAAAAAAAAAAAACCACATTACTGCAGACCAGATGGGAACATTCCACATGACCAAACCAATCAATCACCTCAGTGGGGCGCAGGTGCAACACAGCCGTGTAGCAACACACCATTTCACAGTCTATCGGGCACAAACACATGGCCACCAATCAATGGCCCCCCGAGGACCTCGGAGGGGGCAGGCTCTCTGGAGTCTTACTGGTCCATGCCTGATGACTTCATAATCACACATCATTTCATTCACTAGAGGATACAAACTAGCATTCTAATAACCTTCTACTGAAAATGGTCATGTTGTGCATATTAATACAGTGCTGTTTGGAGTGAAGCAACTGACTTTACACGGCAGGCTAGGCAAGGCATGCAGGGCTGAAACAACCTGAAGCTAGAAACTTCTTCCTATTAGAAGATGGCTGTTCTGTTCAGACGGAGATCAATGGCGACATGATTCATCCTCCCAAATCAAAGTTGGCCTGCAAGGCTCGTAATCTTATACAAAGCAACTGTTAAACAATAGTAAGCTTGAAGAGATAAAGGAGAATGAAAATAAAAATGGAAGTTGGTAATCGTGTACAAAGGATAAAAAAGGCACTCCATCGTTCTAAAATAACCTAACTAAAACTGAAATGCAAATAAAAATTAGGTGACCATGAATAAAACTTAAATGTATATCACTGGCTTTGTTTTCCTTACATTTTCCCAGTGTTTGAGGGGTGACTCTGTATAGCACATAATTATAGGAGAAGATAAATAGAACAATTTCCAGCAAACACTGCTATAATTCCACCAAGGCACAGTGCCATGCTCTGTTAGGTAGCATTCACAGAGCTCCTGTTGGCTCCTTTTCAGAGAGATTGTAGGCAGGGACATCCTTGAAAACTGAGTATTGTGAATAACTGATTCACCACATGCCACGTAGAGATGACCTAATTTAAAAGAAAAACCAGGAAAAATATGTTTTATCCTAAAAAAGCAAACCAGTCAACTCAAATCCTTACTGGAACAAGGCTGGGCGTGCATCTGTTTTTAAAAAGCAGCTTTCTTTGATAATTCAGAGAGCAGTCTGGGGCCTTATAGATCCTTAGATCCCATTAGGAACGTTAATCACCATAGCCAGGGTTCATGTGGAAACCAGTGCAAGACACATCGTAGAGTCTAAACTGACCTTTAATAACACTAAAAGTTGGCTTGGGTAATTAATTTTTGATGCTAATATTCTTATCATTTTGCCTCTCATAAAAAAACATAGAAGACTAATTATATTCCATATTTGGATTATGGATATATAGGTGTTTACTTACTTACAAATATGAGTATCCTGCTTTGCCCACATAAGGCTAATAGTGATTATATCTTCTACAGTCTAAAAGAATGAATATATACATTCTATGAAAATACACCTACTAAAACAGAGGTCAGTCCCTTTGGGAAAGAAATCTAGTGATTAGTCAAAGGAATTATTACTCCACAGAGAGATAACTGGCAAGATAATCTCACTGATAGTTTATCACATACAATTCACTTTAGAAAGCATTCTTAACTTCTTTCTAAATGAAAATGTCCTAGAAGAGGATGCAAGATTCCAGTCAGAAGACTAGGATTCTAGTTCAAATTCTTACTAATTAGTTGTATAGTCTTCATCAGGTCAGATAATGCCAATTACTTCCATTTATTAATTTGAAGACTGGCTAGATTAGAGAGGACCTTGAAATTTCTTCTAATTTATGATCTCCCTTTGTGGCCTGACATCTTTAAAGGCTCTATCTAGTAGTTTTCAGAGTACCAGGTAGGGATGAATAGAGATCAGATGTCCCACTTCCAAAAGTCTAGCAGGAAGTCTAATAAAACATGCTTATTGATTAAATGGACAAAGTCATTTTAAATGGATGATGTGAGGTCACTCTTATGAAAATACAAAAGACAACCATTCCTTTGGTTTATAGAACTATGAGTAAAAATAATCAATATCTGGGTTGAAGTTTGCTTGTTCCCTGAACAGAATAACAACGCCAAAACTGTATCATATTATACAAAAAAGAAAAACGTGAAGATGAGAGTGGTGACTGGTCTCAGCAAATGAGCAGGAGGGACTGAACAGCATTCAAAGCTGTTGTACCAGACATATCTTGGGTGACCAACAAAACATGTTTTCTCTCTTTCTTGATTCTAAAGTTCAATCCTAGGTGAAAGCACCTATATTTGAACCTTTCTTCCCACAGACACAGGAAACATATTAAAAACATTCCTGATAATAATGCTTTTAAAAGCAATGTAGCAAGCTGTACTTTCACTTTTTAACCATCATGAATACAAAATGGTATTTAAAGGCATTAAAGAGAAAGGTTCAGAGAGCAGCTCTGGAGTCAGACAGTATTTGGTTTAAATGCCAGTTCCACGACTTACTAATTTTGTGACTTTTGAATGAGTTACCTAAACTCTCTAAACCTCAATTTCTTGATTTGAAAAAGATGACTAATAATAGAGGCAATACCTATACCTCAGAGGTTGTTGTGACGATTTAATGAGCTAATGCATGTAGTGCTTAGCAACAAGCCTAACATAGAGCAAGTAGTCAATTTTTTTTGCTATCATTTAATGTTAATAATAAAAAAACTAATTTGAAAATATCAAAATCAGGAGAGAGTTAATCTCTTTAATGCTCTAGTCTCAATTCATGAACAGTACTGATCTCAACTCTGTTTAAAAAAAAAAATACTTCACAAGAAAACGGAAGGCTCCCTTATGGTAACCAACAATTAACTGCAGATATTGGTCAATGTAGTCCTCAACTGGCCCCTTAATAATACATCCTAGAGAACCGGAATTACGAAAATCTACCCCAAAGAGTAAAGGTCTTTGCTTCTGTCTAAAAATATTTCTCTCCTTTCTTTCTCTAGAGTTGTGTAAAATTAAAAAAAAAAAGGTTGGCCTTTTGCACACAACTGATAGATGTTGCTTCTCTAGAATCCACAAAACCCCAAAATGGTCAATAAAATGTCAGTTGTCCTGTTTATTGTAAGCTACATTTAGAAACAGGCTAGTGGACTTCCCTCGTGGTACGGTGGTTAAAAATCTGCCTGCCAATGCAAGGGACATGGATTCCACCCCTGGTCCAGGAAGATCCCATAGGCCGCGGAACAACTAAGTCCGTGCGCCACAACTACTGAGCCTGCACTCTAGAGCCCACGCACCAAAACTACTGAAGCCCGTGTGCCCTAGAGCCCACATGCTGCAACTACTGAGCCTGTGTGCTGCAACTACTGAAGCCCGTGCACCTAGAGCCCGTGCTCTGCAACAAGAGAAGCTACCGCGAGGAGAAGTCCGTGCACTGCAACGAAGAGTAGCCCCCGCTCACCACACCTAGAGAAAGCTCGCGTGCAGCAACGAACACCCAACACAGACAAAAACAAACAAACAAAAACAAAAATCGAAAAAAAAAACCAGGCTAGTTTAAAGGTAGCACATCATCTGGAAACCAGAGCTCCTCAACTATTTTAGTTAAAATGTCATTTGGCGGTCACACAACCACATACATGCAAAACTGAACCCTTCATCTATTAGAGACATTTTATACTAGACAGGTGAAAGTGTAAGATAGAGTCATGTATTTACTTAGGTACGACACATTTTATTTATTTATTTATTTATTTAAACATCTTTATTGCAGTGTAATTGCTTTACAATGGTGTGTTAGTTTCTGCTTTATAACAAAGTGAATCAGTTATACATATACATATGTTCCCATATCTCTTCCCTCTTGCGTCTCCCTCCCTCCCACCCTCCCTATCCCACCCCTCTAGGTGGTCACAAAGCACCGAGCTGATCTCCCTGTGCTATGCGGCTGCTTCCCACTAGCTATCTATTTTACGTTTGGTAGTGTATATAGGTCCATGCCACTCTCTCTCTTTGTCCCAGCTTACCCTTCCCCCTCCCCTTATCCTCAACTCCATTCTCTAGTAGGTCTGTGTCTTTATTCCCGTCTTGCCTGTAGGTTCTTTGTGACCGGTTTTTTTTTTTTAAGATTCCATATATATGTGTTAGCATATGGTATTTGTTTTCCTCTTTCTGACTTACTTCACTTTGTATGACAGACTCTAGGTCCATCCACCTCACTACAAATAACTTAATTTCGTTTCTTTTTACGGCTGAGTAATATTCCATTGTATATACGTGCCACATCTTCTTTATCCATTCATCTGTTGATGGACGCTTAGGTTGCTTCCATGTCCTGGCTATTGCAAATAGAGCTGCAATGAACATTTTGGTACATGACTCTTTTTGGATTATGGTTTTCTCAGGGTATATGCCCAGTAGCTGGATTGCTGGGTCGTATGGTAGTTCTATCTTTAGTTTTTTAAGGAATGTCCATACTGTTCTCCATAGTGGCTGTATCAATTTACATTCTCACCAACAGTGCAAGAGGGTTCCCTTTTCTCCAAGCCCTCTCCAGCATTTATTCTTTGTAGATTTTTTGATGATGGCCATTCTGACGGCTGTGAGATGATATCTCACTGTAGTTTTGATTTGCATTTCTCCAATGATTAATGATGTCGAGCATTCTTTCATGGGTTTGTTGGCAATCTGTATATCTTCTTTGGAGAAATGTCTATTTAGGTCTTCTGCCCATTTTTGGATTGGGTTGTTTGTTTTTCTGATATTCAGCTGCATGAGCTGCTTGCAAATTTTGGAGATTAATCCTTTGTCAGTTGTTTTATTTGCAAATATTTTCTCCCATTCTGAGGGTTGTCTTTTCATCTTATGGTTTCCTTTGCAGTGTGAAAGCTTTTAAGTTTCATTAGGCCCCATTTGTTTATTTTTGTTTTTATTTCCATTTCTCTAGGAGGTGGGTCAAAAAGGATCTTGCCGTGATTGATGTCACAGAGTGTTCTGCCTATGTTTTCCTCTAAGAGTTTGATAGTGTCTTGCCTTACATTTAGGTCTTTAATCCATTTTGAGTTTATTTTTGTGTATGGTGTTAGGGAGTGCTCTAATTTCATTCTTTTACATGTAGCTGTCCAGTTTTCCCAGCACCACGTATTGAAGAGGCTGTCTTTTCTCCACTGTATATTCTTGCCTCCTTTATCAAAGATAAGGTGACCATATGTGTGTGGGTTTATCTCTAGGCTTTCTATCTTTTTCCATTGATCTATATTTCTGTTTTTGTGCCAGTACCATACTGTCTTGATTACTGTAGCTTTGTAGTATAGTCTGAAGTCCGGGAGCCTGATTCCTCCAGCTCCGTTTTTCTTTCTCAAGATTGCTTTGGCTATTCGGGGTCTGTTGTGTTTCCATACAAATTGTGAAATTTTTTGTTCTAGTTCTGTGAAAAATGCCAGTGGTAGTTTGATAGGGATTGCATTGAATCTGTAGATTGCTTTGGGTAGTAGAGTCATTTTCACAATGTTGATTCTTCCAATCCAAGAACATGGTATATCTCTCCATTTATTTTATCATCTTTAATTTCTTTCATCAGTGTCTTATAATTTTCTGCATACAGGTCTTTTGTCTCCTTAGGTAGGTTTATTCCTAGATATTTTATTCTTTTTGTTGCAATGGTAAATGGGACCGTTTTCTTAATTTGACGTTCAGATTTTTCATCATTAGTGTATAGGAATGTAAGAGATTTCTGTGCATTAATTTTGTATTCTGCTACTTTACCAAATTCATTGATTAGCTCTAGCAGTTTTCTGGTAGCATCTTTAGGATTCTCTATGTATAGTATCATGTCATCTGCAAACAGTGACAGCTATACTTCTTCTTTTCCAATTCGGATTCCTTATATTTCTTTTTCTTGTCTGATTGCTGTGGCTAAAACTTCCAAAACTATGTTGAATAATAGTGATGAGAGTGGGCAACCTTGTCTTCTTCCTGATCTTAGTGGAAATGGTTTCAGTTTTTCACCACTGAGGACGATGTTGGCTGTGGGTTTGTCATATATGGCCTTTATTATGTTGAGGAGAGTTCCCTCTATGCCTACTTTCTGGAGGATTTTTATCATAAATGGGTGTTGAATTTTGTTGAAAGCTTTCTCTGCATCTATTGAGATGATCATGTGGTTTTTCTCCTTCAAGTTGTTAATATGGTGTATCACACTGATTGATTTGCATATATTGAAGAATCCTTGCATTTCTGGGATAAACCCCACTTGATCATGGTGTACGATCCTTTTAATGTGCTGTTGGATTCTGTTTGCTAGTATTTTGTTGAGGATTTTTGCATCTATGTTCATCAGTGATTTGGCCTGTAGTTTTCTTTCTCTGTGACATCTTTGTCTGGTTTTGGTATCAGGGTGATGGTGGCCTCGTAGAATGAGTTTGGGAGTGTTCCTCCCTCTGCTATATTTTGGAAGAGTTTGAGAAGGATAGGTGTTAGCTCTTCTCTAACTGTTTCATAGAATTTGCCTGTGAAGCCATCTGGTGCTGGGCTTTTGTTTGCTGGAAGATTTTTAATCACAGTTTCAATTTCAGTGCTTGTGATTGGTCTGTTCATATTTTCTATTTCTTCCTGGTTCAGTCTCAGAAGGTTGTGCATTTCTAAGAATTTGTCCATTTCTTCCAGGTTGTCCATTTTATTGGCATATAGTTGCTTGTAGTAATCTCTCATGATCCTTTGTATTTCTGCAGTGTCACTTGTTACTTCTTTTTCATTTCTAATTCTATTGATCTGAGTCTTCTCCCTTTTTTTCTTGATGAGTCTGGTTAATCATTTATCAATTTTGTTTATCTTCTCAAAGAACCAGCTTTTAGTTTTACTGATCTTTGATATGGTTTCCTTCATTTATTTCTGATCTGATCTTTATGATTTTTTTCCTTCTGCTAACTTTGGGGTTATTTTTGTTCTTCTTTCTCTTAATTGCTTTAGGTGTAAGGTTAGGTTGTTTATTTGAGATGTTTCTTGTTTCTTAAGGTAGGATTGTATTGCTATAAACTTCCCTCTTAGAACTGCTTTTGCTGCATCCCATAGGTTTTGGGTCGTCGTGTTTTCATTGTCATTTGTTTCTAGGTATTTTTTGATTTCCTCTTTGATTTCTTCAGTGATCTCTTGGTTATTAAGTAGTGTATTGTGTAGCCTCCATGTGTTTGTATTTTTTACAGATTTTTTCCTGTAATTGAGATCTAGTCTCATAGTGTTGTGGTTGGAAAAGATACTGTATACGATTTCAATTTTCTTAAATTTACCAAGGCTTGATTTGTGACCCAAGATATGATCTGTCCTGGAGAATGTTCCATGAGCACTTGAGAAGAATGTGTATTCTGTTGTTTTAGGATGGAATGTCCTATAAATATCAATTAAGTCCATCTTGTTTAATGTATCATTTAAAGCTTGTGTTTCCTTATTTATTCTCATTTTGGATGATCTGTCCATTGGTGAAAATGGGGTGCTAAAGTCCCCTACTATGATTGTGTTACTGTCGATTTCCCCTTTTATGGCTGTTAGTGTTTGCCTAATGTATTGAGGTGCTCCTATGTTGGGTCCATAAATGTTTACAATTGTTACATCTTCTTCTTGGGTTTATCCCTTGATCATTATGTAGTGTACTTCTTTGTCTCTTGTAATAGTCCTTGTTTTAAAGTTTATTTTGTCTGATATGAGAATTGCTACTCCAGCTTTCTTTTGATTTCCATTTGCATGGAATATCTTTTTCCATCCCCTCACTTTCAGTCTGTATGTGTCCCTAGGTCTGAAGTGGGTCTCCTGTAGACGGCATATATACGGGTCTTGTTTTGTATCCATTCAGCCAGTCTATGTCTTTTGGTTGGAGCATTTAATCCATTTACATTTAAGGTAATTATCGATATGTATGTTCCTATTACCATTTTCTTAATTGTTTTGGGTTTGTTATTGTAGGTCTTTTCCTTCTCTTGTGTTTCCTGCCTAGAGAAGCTCCTGTAGCATTTGTTGTAAAGCTGGTTTCGTGGTGCTGAATTCTCTTAGCTTTTGCTTGTCTGTAAAGGTTTTAATTTCTCTATCACATCTGAATGAGATCCTTGCTGGGTAGAGTAATCTTGTTTGTAGGTTTTTCTCCTTCATCACTTTAAATATGTCCTGCCACTCCCTTCTGGCTTGCAGAGTTTCTGCTGAAAGATCAGCTGTTAACCTTATGGGGATTCCCTTGTGTGTTATTTGTTGTTTTTTCCCTTGCTGCTTTTAAAATTTTGTCTTTGTATTTAATTTTTGATAGTTTGAATAATATGTGTCTTGGCGTGTTTCTCCTTGGATTTATCCTGTATGGGACTCTCTGTGCTTCCTGGACTTGATTAACTATTTCCTTTCCCATATTAGGGAAGTTTTCAACTATAATCTCTTCAAATATTTTCTCAGTCCCTTTCTTTTTCTCTTCTTCTTCTGGGACCCCTGTAATTCGAATGTTGGTGTATTTAATGTTGTCCCAGAGGTCTCTGAGACTGTCCTCAATCCTTTTCATTCTTTTTTCTTTATTCTGCTCTGCGGTAGTTATTTCCACTATTTTGTCTTCCAGGTCTCTTATTTGTTCTTCTGCCTCAGTTATTCTGCTACTGATTCCTTCTAGAGAATTTTAAATTTCATTTATTGTGTTGTTCATCATGGTTTGTTTGCTCTTTAGCTCTTCTAGGTCCTTGTTAAACGTTTCTTGTATTTTCTCCATTCTATTTCCAAGATTTTGGATCATCTTTACTGTCATTACTCTGAATTCTTTTTCAGGTAGACTGCCTATTTCCTCTTCATTTGTTTGGTCTGGTGGGTTTTTACCTTGCTCCTTCATCTGCTGTGTATTTCTCTGTCTTCTCATTTTTCTTAACTTACTGTGTTTGGGGCCTCCTTTTCACAGGCTGCAGGTTTGTAGTTCCCGTTGTTTTTGCTGTCTGCTCCCAGTGGGTAAGGTTGGTTCAGTGAGTTGTGTAGGCTTCCTGGTGGAGGGGACTGGTGCCTGTGTTCTGGTGGATGAGGCTGGATCTTGTCTTTCTGGTGGGCAGGACTGTATCCAGTGGTGTGTTTTGGGGTGTCTGTGAACTTCTTATGATTTTAGGCAGCCTCTCTGCTAATGGGTGGGGTTGTGTTCCTGTCTTGCTGGTTGTTTGGCATAGGGTGTCCGCACTGTAGCTTGCTGGTCGTTGAGTGGAGCTGGGTCTTGGCGTTGAGATGGAGATCTCTGGGAGATTTTCTCCATTTGATATTACGTGGAGCTGGGAGGTCTCTTGTGGACCAATGTCCTCAACTTGGCTCTCCCACCTCAGGGGCACAGCCCTGACGACTGGCTGGAGCACCAAGATCCTGTCATCCACACGGCAAAAAGATATCCCACCTCCAAAGACAAAGGAGAAGCTGCTAGTGTTGGAGGGTCTCCTGCAGAGGTGGGGGGTGGCTGTGGCTCACCACGGGGACAAGGACACTGGCAGCAGAAGTTCTAGGAAGTACTCCTTGGCATGAGCCGTCCCAGAGTCCGCCATTAGCCCCACCAAAGAGCCTGAAAGAACCCGACAATTTTAAATTGACCCAAAGAATTTAACTGAAGAGTCAATTAAATTAAATTCTTTGAAAAGTTTTTAAAAATCAGCTTCATCTTTTATAGCAAAGATATAAAAGACAATATCATGTAAGTAAGGTTGCCAACTCAAAGGAGCCATTTCATAGTCGAGGAGGATTTTCAGCAAATACAAAGAAGGAACTGTTGCGAGGAATACAGTGTTGAATCTAGTAGGATTCAATGTTAGATTTGAATCTAGCATTTGCCAACCAAATATCAAATGAACTCTGGTGGATTACTTGCTCTTGTGCACTTGATCAGTCACAGGCTTGCTCTCTCTCCCTCCCTCTCCCTGTCTTTCTCTCTCTAAGCCCCAGTTTCTTCATCTGTGGAATTGGAGATAAAATGGGAAAGAAGAAATGAACATTTAATAAATGCCTTTTAAGTGTTGGGCCCTGTGATGGACATTAGATACATCCTTCCATTACATCATCCTCAAGGATACAGCAAGGCCAGAATTACTATCTCCATTTCACAGATTAAAGTACTGAAACTCATATAGACATTTCTCCAAAGAAGATACACAAGTAGCCAAGAAGCACATGAAATGATGCTTAATATTATTAGTCATTAGGGAAATGAAAATCAAAACCTCAATGAGGTTTTCTAACCCACAAGGATGGCTAAAGTAAAAAAGACAGACAAATGTTGGCAAGGATGTGAAGAAATTGAAACTCTCATAAATTGCTAGCCACACTGTAAAATGGTGCAGAGCCACTTCAGAAAATAGTCTGGCAGTTCCTCAAATGGTTAAACATAGATAGAACTGTATTACTGAGCAATTCTATCCTTAGGTATACACTTAGGAAAACTGAAAACATGTCCATACAAAAAGTTCACCAACGTTCACAGCAGTGTTATTCATAGTAGCAAAAGTAGAAACAATTCAATTATCAATTGATGACTGGATAAATAAATGTGGTGTATCCATCCAATGGAATATTATTCAGCATAAAAAGAGATGAAGTACTGGTACATGCTAAACACAGATGAACCTTGAAAATATATTAAGTGAAAAAAAAAAAGTCTCAAACGACCACATATTGGATGATTCCATTTATACGCAATGTCCAGAATTGACAAATCCATAGTGACAGAAAGTAGATTAGTGGTTGCCAGGGGGCAGGTTGAGAGGAGAATGAAAAATGACTTCTAATAGGTATGGGGTTTCTTCAAGGAGTGATGAAAATGTTCTAAAGTTCAGTGGTGATGGCTGCACAACTCTGAGACTATACTAAAACCACTAAATTGTATACATTAAAAGAGTGAATTTTATAGTATCTGAATTATATCTCAACAAAGCTGTTATTAAAACTGAGTTTCAAAGATTTAAAAATTACAACAAAAGCACTTCCATGGTTATGAATGTTAAATAAACTAATAAGCTAAAGCACTCTGCATGATGTCCCAGACACACTGAAGGTTCTTAATGAAACGTGACCTCCTTTTCCCTTTGTCAAATGCAGAAACAACAGAAGTTAAATATGATTTTGATTCTAACCTGATAGCTTAATAAGGTACCTATCTCTTGTCATCTGATTAGCAAAGAAGGAGCAAAAATATATGTTTATAGGTAAACAGTTACAGTCAGGAAAATTAGAACATGCATATCGATCATTAGTATGAAAGAAAAAGGACTTATTAACTGGCCTACATCTGAAGCTGAACTAACTATAATGAAAATATACTGAATACAACCAAATTAGTTATATACAACGCCAAAGAATCCCTCCCAATTCTATCAGCAATCGTCTCATGTACAATGAAGCTGTAGCCATGAACATCACTTCCTTTTTAAAAAAGAATACTGTTGTTCAAATGAATTTGGTAAACTCTAAATTGCTGTAATTTCAGAATTAGATATTCCTAATGTTCAGGAGAGTACATATTTTTAAATCTCAAGACAAACAAACAAAAATTTGTGTCCCATGCTATCACATGGCTCTCCTGAGAACCTGCAACAGTGATCAAAACAATACAATAGGCAGATCCTTATATGCCTATTAATTTATCACCCCAGGTGACAGTGAAGAATAGACAGGGAAACCTCTCCCCACGGGGCACCATTACCTCCAGGAAGAGTTCTCTATATTTATTCTTATACCTTCACTGGGGGTGACCACTGAATTATTTGGCAAATAATTTTACTACTGATTACTTTATTCTCACATTCATTCATTCAGCGTTTCACAAATACTTCTCAAACTTGGTAAGCGTTCCTACTTTGTTTAAATTGGTGTGGTAAGCCTTGGAAAGAGAACCCAAAACCTAAGGGAACCAAAAATTCTCTATACAAATGGTGATGGCATTTATATGATAAGTACAACTCTCCTCAGTACAGCCTGTTTTTACTTACATGATCTGTGGATGACCAAAAAGTATTAACACTGAAAATGTTCCTTAACCATCTCTGTCTCCTCCAAGTTTGGCAGAACTTCTTATACATTATAGGTGTTTTATAAATGTTTACAGAATGCAGGAATGAAAAATGAGAAGGAAGAACAGAGAGAAGAATAAGAAAGAATAAATTTATTGTTTTTATTTGTTTTCATGAAAAAGGACCCTACTCCTCACCCCAGCCACCCCAATGCACAAAACAGAATGCCACACTGGACTGACATAATTAGAGCCAATTACAGAGAATCTTGATGATCTATAGTTACCCTGTGCTGCCTTATCACAGAAAATTTTCATTGAACAGTAACAAATACGTAGCATAGAAATCCCCACTGTGCCCTTTTTGGACCCACTGCGGGGACTAGATGATCAGATAATAAAGTAAAAGTGGTAGATGCAGACTTGTTTAGGGCACATTAATGAGAGGGATGCTGGGATGTGACCAAGCAGCCAAGGACCAATATGCTTAACTTCAAGCAACTGAGGTTTTCTTACATGTAGATTATGGGGAGGGAGCAGTTTCACTTCTTACGGCAACATCCATGAGCAACGATTCTCAAACAGGAGGGACACAGAGCATATTATTTTGAAGGGCTCTGAGGAATAGCTGTGAAATTTGAAGAAATATTTCAGTATACCTTTCAGGTTTTATAAATAAAGAGAATAAAATGCTCCACCAAATTTTGCTAATAAGATTATAAAGATGATACCACAAGTAGGCATCTTTGAAAAAAATAATGAACTAAAGACAAGGTATCAATTAAAAAAATCAGATTCTTTATACACAAAATATAAGTATGATAAACCTGAAAATTATAAAATATTGTATTAACTGGAGCTTAGTTGCTTTTATACCCTTTCTCCAATTCTAGTATTCTATATGCGAAGAAAACAAGCTTAAGAATAGCTTCTATTAACAGCGGTGCTACCCAGATATATACCTTTTACTTAAAGGGTTATAAAATAATTTAAAACTATGTAAACAATAAAGAGGAATTTTTTAAAGTATACTACATCCTATACTTATCAAAAACATCAGAAGTATTAAATTCATCACTGTTAAGGGAAAACTTGCTTTCCAGAAATTCTGTGAGCTTAAAAATAATAAAGTAAAACTTATCTACTTTTATCTAGCACCCAATCACAGGTGCTCAGAAATTCACTCTTAGTCTGGTATTTTCAAGTTTAAAGGCTAATGCGTAATAATTTTCTATTTACTTATTTCATGAGTACCACTTCTCATTCTACCTACAGGTTTGCCCAGGGTAACAGTAAAATATTAATCACTTAATTTATGGCTTGTCTTAACTGGGTGCATCACATTACCAATTATAGCAGTAGTTATAATGATTTTATTCAGGCTGACTGGCTGGATCCACTACAATAAAGTCTAAAGAATATTATAAAAAGTCTTTAACTTCTCTTTTATTTTAGGCTCTTCCATTGGAGAAAGAAGAGCAAGGCCAGCTACACTTCAGGCCTGAAATCACACTTAGTATTCTCAGGTTTCCATGCACAAAAAGGCCCCAAATAGTTTTCCAGAGAGGCCTGGCCAGGCCACGCAGCCAGACCTTGGAGTGGCGGCTGAACCTGGGCATATGCAAGCTCAGTTATCTGTCCCCAGTGGGGTCTGCATCATTACTCCATTCAACTTTCCCATACAGTTGGTGGTTTCTTCCTGTGGAGGTAATGCTTAGCTATAAGGAAAAACAAACAAAATGAGGATGATGTGCCAGCCTAAGAAAAAAATGAATGCTTTGAAACCCAAGACATTGTCTCTAGTGAAAATATCATGCATCGACACGATATTAGCAGCGGGAGGCCAGTACAGGGAACATCCTGGGGCACAGCCACCTGTGTTTTCTCCATTTCTGAGGAGGAAATGAAGCTGTCACCTGCAACACCTGGGAAGTCTGGGGACACCCATGGAATCAGTCTGATCTGCTACATGAAGAGGGCACCAACCATGCTGGCTAAGAGGAAGTCCGACAGACCACCCTGAATTTCCAGGAGACGACAACCACAACCAAAGACACCCAAGTACACTGGTTCCCAAACTTTCAAGCCAGTCCCAGACCACCTGCAGTATTATTTGCCATAGCTATACTAGTTAGTAGTCTCTTCACCTTTTTGTTTGTTTAAATCAAGTCGTTGAAAAAGAGAACAATAATTCTTTGCGGAACAAAGTGGAAGGAGAAACATGGAAACTGAAGTATGTGAGAAGTTCCAGTAGAACATAATAGAAAATCAGCACTGCTTGCCATAAACAGAAACCATTCCCACCAAAGATGCTGAGCATGAGGCCTGCTTCTCCTCCTTTATTTTAAAAATTTTTTTCTTTTTTTGCGCAGTCAAGTTTTTTTATTTTTATTTTTTTATTGAAGTATAGTTGATATACATTATAGAAGTTACAGGTGTACAATATAGTGATTCACAATTTTTAAAGGTTATACTCCATTTATAGTTATTATAAATATATTGGCTATATTCCCTGTGTTGTACAATATATCCTTGCAGCTTATTTTCATACATAATAGTTTGTACCTCTTAATCCCCTACCTTTATATTACCCCTCTCCCCTTCCTTCTCCCCACTGGTAACCATTAGTTTGTTCTCTGTTGTGACTCTGTTTCTTTTTTGTTATACTCACTAACTAGTTTGTTGTAATTTTTAGATTCCACATATAAGTGATATCATACGGTATTTGTCTTTCTCTGTCTGACTTATTTCACTTTGCATAATACCCTCCAAGTCCATTCATGTATGTCACTCTTTTTTATGGCTGAGTAGTATTCCCTTGTGAGATATATCTATACCTATATCTACCTATCTATCTGTTGATGGACACTTAGGTTGTTTCCATATCTTGGCAATTGTAAATAATGCTGCTATGAACATAAAGACAACCTACCAAATGGGAGAAAATACTTGTAAATGATATGACTGATAAGGGGTTAATATCCAAGCTATATAAACAGCTCACGTAAGTCAACAACAAAAAAACAAACAACCTGATTTAAAAATGGACTGAAGAGATATTTTTCCAAAGAGGACATGCAGATGGCCAACAGGCACATGAAAAGATGCTCAACATCATCAGGGGAATGCAAATCAAAACCACAAGATTATCACCTCACACCTGTCAGAATGGCCATCAGCAAAAAGAACACAAATAAATGATGGAGAGTGTGTGGAGAAAACGGAACCCTCGTGCACTGTTGGTGGGAATGTGAACTGGTGCAGCCACCGTGGAAACAGTATGGAGGTTTCTCAATAAAACTAAAAATAAAACTACCACATGACCCAGCAATTCCACTTCTGGGTATATATCCAAACAAACAAACAAACAAACAAAAAAACACCAAACCCCAAAACACTCATTCTCCTCCTTTAAAAAGGAAACTCACAAGAGTTAGAGAGGTGGTGGAAATGTTAGCAGCAAATAGAGATTGTCTATCTAACCAGAAGAAATGAAAAAGATTTTAAAAGGATCGAAAAGGAATCTCACCCTGGGATTCGAAGTTATTTAACTCTGTGACAGTATCCCAAATAAATAATTTCAAGAAATTTTAAAATAAAGTTTTTAGCAGTCTTTAGCAGTGGTTTCAGCTTCAAAGTAAAGTTCCTTAGTAAAAATTATGCTAATTGTGTACTTTTTTGCAAAAGCCTCTGACTTTCATTCACTTAAGAAGTCCCTTCATTCATGTTCATACACTTCATTGATACAGCCAAAGCCATGTAAATCAAAATAGCAAAGAAATAAAGTTTAAATTTAACAAGAAAGAAATGCACAGAAAAGCAGGTTTTAGTAATGTTTCATCTTTCATAGCTGTGAATGTGAATCTCCTTTTCTTTTTTTGTTATATAAATGTCAATCATTATTTTAGTATTTAGTTTAAGTGTTTGATTTTCTCAATTGATCCACTCAATTTAAGATTAAGATATAAGATCTTTTTCCATTCAATCCTTTAAAACAGCTATATTTAGTCAGTCTGTCCTGCTTAATTTACACAACAATATAACATAACTACTGCTCTTCTTCACCTGGAAATTCTTCCAAAAAACCATTTTATGTAGACAGAATAAATCTCTTTGAAATCTCTAGTTTTTTTTCTACAGCTAATGAACACATGTTCAAAATTATAAGCCTCAGTTTCACAAGGTTTAGTTTATAAGAGGGCTACTGACTAAACATTTTCCTGAAAATTGCACTCCAAATTTAATTTTATTTAAATGACATATTCCAAAGGTCCTAATGAAAATGAAAACAGGAAAGAAGATGATAGGGTGAACTGGTTCTTTGGGTGGTTCTATTTGAAGCTGAGAAATTACAGCAGCAGTATAGCATTGTGTTTTAAGAGTATAGACTCTGGAGTCAGAGACAGCTGAATTCTACTTCCCAATTCATAACTTCTTAGCTGTTGAGGCAGGTTTGCTAGCTGACTTCTCAAATTTGTTCCTTTACCCATAAAACAACTCTGCTATAAGTAATGAATGAAATGATTAATGATTAATATAAATGAATGAAATGATTCATTTAATATAAATGAATAAATGATTCTTATAACATCTGGCCCATAGGTATGTGCTGAACGAATTGTAGCTGTTATATAACCATCATTATGAGACGTACAGTCTTTCTTTTTCTTGGTTTTTGGTTTTAACACAAGTATAATCAAAGCTCTATGATGGTGCTTCATAAAAATCAAATGTTTCCCTCTCCTAAGATTGCTTAAAGTCTGATGAAGGGGACTTGAAGCTATAATGGAAGGCAAATTTCACGATTTCTTAAAGGTGCCATGGAAAATATAAAAATGAGGGAAAAATCAAGCAAGGCTTTTTAAAGTAAGTGACATTTGAGGAAGACTATGAAGCCTGGGTAGGTTTTTTGCAGAAGAGACGAAGGTAAGAAGCAGGAAAAATGAAAACATCTTAGATTGAATAACATAGAAGACAATAAATGTTAGCAAATAAAGAATATATGAATAAAAATCTCTATTTTATTCTGACCTCACACATGGACATACTGTGTTCATCATAATGAAAATATACAGATGACAACCAAATTAATTATCTACAACTCCACAAAACTCCAAAGAATCCCTCACAAATCACTCCAGGAACAAAGAAGCTGTATCCATGAACATTACTCTTTTAAAAGAAGAATACCATTGTTCAAATGAATTTGGTAAGCTCACTGGAAATACTCTAATTTCAGAATAAAGTGAATTCGTATTTAGTACACTTAACAGAAATGTGTTCTGCAAGTAGTGACAAAGTCTGGCTCTACCCATCAGTGAAGTCAAGCTTCATTTTTGTCCTAGACTAGCAGAGGGACTTCAGTTTTCTCCATCAGTCATGTAACTTCACTGTTGGATAAATCATCATTTATACAGCCTCTGAACCTCATTTCAGCCCCAGACCATACCTTAAAGAATGACACTTCTTCCAGTTTCAAAAACTGTCCTTCATAAAAATCCTGTTCCAGATTACCTTTCAGTATCAGCTCATTTGCAGAGCAGAGCCATCAGGCATTTTGAGTCCACTTAACAACCAAGTTCTTCCAGTCTCTCACTAAACAAGTTACCCGTTTTGCCAGACACTACCTGACTTCTCACTCAGGTGGTTCTCACAGGAGTCATCATTTAGAAAAAACATTCTTAAGAAAAGGGTCACTCTCACAGCTCCTGTGAGTAGACATCAAGTTATGATGGGGCCTACCAATTTAAATGTGATCGCATTATATTCTTCAAGAAGCTGGCAATTTAGAAAGAAAGATGTGCATGCAAATAATCATAACACAAGCCAAAACACATAGAGAGCTACAAGTCATGAGAATCCACCAATGGCAGGAATCACATTATTTATCTAGTTTAAATGTAACTCAACAAACAAATATTGAGCACCTGCTATTGTCTATCAAGTGTTGAATAGAGCACGGGGTGGGGGTGGGGAATGAATCAAGATATCCTACCCTCAAGAAACGTCCATCTAAAGCAAGTGCACACACAGGGAACTCAACTCAATGCTCTGTGGTGGCCTATATGGGAAAAGAATCTAAAAAAAGAGTGGATATATGTATGTGTGTAGATGATTCACTCTGTTGTGCACCTGAAGCTAACACAACATTGTAAATCAACTATACTCCAATAAAAATTTTTTTAAAATGTCCAACTGGAAAAAAAGTAAAGCAAGTGCACACAAATAGCATATTTCAGTATAACATGCACAGGATGCCATGGACACAGAGAAAAGGAGCACTGAGTTCAAGATGGGAGTTTAGGCAAGACTTCCTAGAAAAATTAAAATATAAGTTGAAAATTCCAGGAGCTCAGGGTCATAACTGCTTTCCATACCAATGAATATTCAAGTAACTAACATAGTGTCTAGCAAATGACAGAAACGCACTAAGTTTTTAAATGAAGTGTTAATCAGTCAAAGAGAGGTGTGGAGGGCATTTCAGTTAGAAGAAACAGTGTGAGAAAAAGCATGCAAACATTAAACAGTCTGAACTAAGCAGGTAACTATAAGCAGGCAAATAGTATTAGGACCTAAGACTCAAGGCAAGAAGTGACTGGGAATAAAGATGAGATATGCAAATGCCCTGGATTTCACTGAGGTTCTGAAACACAAACAATGTTGGTGGTCAAAAAATGTCTAATATGGTAATGTAAACAACTGACTTTATTCTTCAAGAGATACAACGCACTATGGGAAAGAAGAGGGAGAGATTAATTCCAATTTACAACTGCCAAGGGAGCACATGGTATTTATTAAATTTATGCTAAATCAATGATATTGTGATCACACTGCCCATTTCTTTATGAGTTACAATAGTCCCAAATCAAGAGTATAAAGTGTCCATATGGAGTGAGGGCTGCTGGATAAAGTCAGAGGAAGAAAAGATAATCTAGCTCTTGATTTTGTGTCCAAATAATATAAATAAGTAACTTAAATTATACTAGCTGGTCTACAATTATTTGACTACAGAGTCTCAAAAATAACATATAGTATATGAGTCCAGTACGTAGAAAATACTAAAAAAAAAAAAAATCTGTGAAGGTACACATGAAATAAATAGCCCCTCATTAACTGCAAATTCATGATTAACCCATCACATGATAGAACAAACTAATGAGTTATTCTAAGAAAGTGGTGGGTAGGTAGTACAGTCATAACTCCTAAAAAAAAAATTGCTAGCTTTGAAAACCTGAAGAATTTCTTGTAAGTGTACCTTATGGAACGTACAAAATATTTTCAAGAAAGTATTATGTAAATACACAGATATGCAAGTTCCATTTTTGGCTAGTTAAAGCAGCATTTAAAATGAATTTTAAGAATGTTAACAACTTGAAAAACACATAGGCTGATTTTGCACTAGTTAAGCAAGAGAAGAAAAACTGGAAAGGAAATAGAAAACACATTAGACACAAAAATCTGAAAATACATTGGCTGCTTGGCTGTCTGCCTGACAAGGCTGTTGAGGTAGAATGACTAGTGATTTGATCCAGACAGGTGAGTCTGAGGAAGTAACACACACATGAACAATACAACTACTAACTGAAAAATCTATAATGAAATATTTCTCCACAGATATGAAGTTCAGAAGGTTTCTGACAACTGCTCTGTAAGTTAGGTAAATATCACTGTCTGATGCTGATCAAACTGGACAGATGTCAAAGTATAATTGAAAAAGAAAAAAAAGATAAAGATATTTCAAAAGAACAGCACATATCTCAGATCCAAAGCACCTATTAAAGGGAAGAGAGGCCCTTCATCTGTGTGGTTTCTAGTTCAATCATATCCAAAGACTCAAGAGGCAGTGACTTTTTAACATGGGTTAACAGAAATAAGAGTTAATTTGCTCAGACAAAATTCTTTCCTAATGAATCACCGCCCTTCAGTTAGCTCTTTTATTTAACATTTACAAAGGTTGGTATTGACATTTACTGTATGTCACTGCCAGGGGACCAAGCTGTGTCTATACTTAGAAATACCACAATGGAGATGAGGTGGAGTCATAATCAATGCTGAAGCTTGCCTTCCTTGTACTGCCAAATACACCCTGGCCTAGCAGCCTCATCCTAAATACTGCAGAGCCAATTAAATCGATCACTGTATTGAATACAAGATAAGCCTTCTGCACTGCAAGAACTGAAAGAACAAAGATAACAGAAAAAAATGATTCAATAAAAATTATCAACAAAACTTTAATATGCTTCCCTGCTATTTTTCAGTGGACAGATTATGTAGTTGAATATGATCTCTTCACAAAATAAAAACAATTTTTTTAATATCTGCAAGTTTTCCTAATTCTTTTGCGATCTGTAAAACTGCTTTTGAAATTACACAATTGTTTTAGCAATAGTTCTCATATTAAGAGCTGCAGGATTCAAATGGAAATAAAATGACCTTATCCAAAACTGAGGGAAATGTTATTACAAATTTTAAGTTATCAGTAACAGAGAATGTTTATTGAATACTATCAATGTGCTTAGGTAGTACGTTAAGCTCTTTGCAGTGAGTACGTCCTTTAATTCTCAAACCAATCCTATAACTTAAGCATAATCACTATCCTCCATTTATATATAAAGACCCTAAAGAAACCAGAGCCAGAAGTTTGAACCCAGGTAGCCTGACATCAGTCTTGCTGCAGGAAAGTAGCTCTCACTTACAGTAATGAAGTAGTTTTGTTCATTCAAAGCAGATTTTAAAATTATACTAATGTGAGAGGTCATTTTCTATCAAAGTGAGTAATACCTAATTATAAACATGATTTTTTTAAAAATAAATTTTATTTATTTATTTATTTATTTATGGCTGTGTTGGGTCTTCGTTTCTGTGCAAGGGCTTTCTCTAGTTGTGGCGAGCGGAGGCCACTCTTCATCGCAGTGCGTGGGCCTCTCACTGTTGTGGCCTCTCTTGTTGCGGAGCACAGGCTCCAGACATGCAGGCTCAGTAGTTGTGGCTCACGGGCCTAGTCGCTCCGCGGCATGTGGGATCTTCCCAGACCAGGGCTCGAACCCGTGTCCCTTGCATTGGCAGGCAGATTCTCAACCACTGCGCCACCAGGGAAGCCCCATGATTTTTATTATAAAGAAGAAATCAGTATGCTTTTTTTCCTACCTTTTTTATCTTATTGGGTTTTTAAAGATGCTGGCAGTTGAATTTCAATATAAAGCATGTTTTTCTACTTTAGTTCTATTTTTCCTCATAAATAAAACTTGTCATTAAAAGAATAAACTTACATGGTTAGCAGTTTGACACTGAGGCCAAACAATGATAACACATTCTTTGGAATGTGGAAACTTTGAAATTTGGAAACTTAGTACTCAAATCAACTCACACTCAGAAAAGGTAGTCAAGAAAAGTTGTTAATAAATCATTTCATCATACTGTCCCCAGACTTCTTCTCAATTACTCTATCACAACTAAACAAAATACCTGCTTCCCAGCCATTAAATTATGTAGGAAAAAATAAAATAAAGCTGCAGTCTAATTAAAATGAGAATGGCAATTACTATATAAACTATAATCTCTCAGAGGGCAAGATCTTATAGTTCTCACATATCATCTAAACAAAGAATTATTAAAAGAAAATCCATACTTGGAAAATATTATGCAACACTGTCTACCAGAGGAAAAAAATACATAATTTATGAACCACCGAGTCCCATAATCTAATTTATAAACTAGCTATGTTAGGAACCTGGAATTTATCCATATATGAGAAAATATTCATATGTGGAACCCAGGTTAAGTATAGTATGATGGTTTAAAAGCATAAGCTTTGGAGTCAAGGAGACCAACATCTCCCTATCACTACTAACAGGATTAAGTAAGAAAGTACTTAATCTTGTTGTGCCTCAGTTTCCTCATCTGTAAAACGAACATAACAACACCAATCTCATATGTTTTTCCTGAGGATTAAATAAGACAATGTTATAGAAACACTTAGAACAGAATCCAGCATAGTGAGGTCCTGTGTAAATGGTAATCTGGGAACTGAACAGGAGATAAGAAAGATGGCATTTTCTTCCTTCTTTTCTGAGTACAGGTGGAAAAAGTATATCTTTTTCTTCTTACATTTCACTATATAATCCTCTCCTATTACCTAGCATCCCCCTGCTCTCCTGGTGCCCAGAGTACTCAACTCTTTACTATAGATCCCTTCAGTGATTTGTCATCCACGGTATATCACACTCCAAAATGATTGAATTCCCTTTTCTCTCAATTAAAACTTGTCTGCTAGGAACTAAGCAATCCAACTTGACTAAGTTTTAATAACACATTAACATTCTGACAGATTATGCTTATTAACCCAAATCAATTGCTGGTAGAATATAAGGCACTGAGACAAAATTAAAATTTAGGCAAAAATAGATGGAACAGCCTTTCCTAAGAATTTGCCTACAGACTTGCTCCTTTAAGTCATTTCTACTAGCCACAGCTTCTCCCAATATAAGCCAATGTCCACCAGGTTCTGAGTATTTTCAAAATAGATCCTGTAGGTAGTACACAAAGGACAATGATGTGGACAGATCTATGATAGCTTCTTGTCATGAAAAAGTAAATTCATAATTAAAAACTTTAAAAAGTATTCAAAGTGAAAGTTATATTTAAGTAAATGAGTTGAATTTTATTTTTCTTTTCCCAATTAAATCAAATGAACTATATTCCTACAGCATGATCTAGAACTTAATGTCTAGACAATATTGTATTTTATACACATCATAAGTTTATTAAATACAAAGTCTGAGTCCAGAATAGTTCTTTGGCAGATAATGTTGTCTTTTTCATCTTGGTATTTCCCACACTCACAAGCACACTGTTTAAGATATAGAAGGCACTCAATAAAATATGAAGATACACGTGGTATATTAAAACTCTTATGGGAAGAACTATTACAATTTGTGTTATACCAAACCAATTTCATAAAAATGAACTGCCTGCCTATTGGTTTTCCACAGAAAATCAAGGCCACCTAGGCCTTACTGAAAGGATGGAACCTCAACTGCTACACTCCAGAAGACAGCAATCTAAGCTGCCCTACTGCAGCTCCTCTGTATCTGAACAGCCACTCAGATCAAGATGAAGTTTGGCCATGCACAATCACTCACAGTTAGCGGAGAGCTGAGGGCATTCCAAGCGAATTACTTCCTACCTCCAAGTAATCTGCCAAAATAGTCATCCACCTTCAGGCCCAGTTAACCCAGGGCTTGTCCCTGAAAAAGCTACCTAAAGCTTGGCTCCTTTGCCCTATGGTGTCAGATCACTAAAAATTCAAGTGAAATCAGGTCACATGGCCAGTCTGGCGTGGAGGATGGTCCCAAGACCTAGGACTTCCTGCTCAAATCTAGGGAGCTAGAACCCTCAGCTGTGAGAAGGCTCACGCTTTGGAACTGAAAAATTCCCAGTGCAACTCTTATTTCCACCTTCCCAAGATGTGATGAGGAGCAGAGGATTTCCCTTCCTTCTAAATCACATTATAGAAAGTATAAACTATACACTCCAGAAATATTCCTGTGATCATCCTTAAGGTTTTTAGTGCTTTCTTTATGGTATGTAAAAGAAGTAGAGGGGTTAGCCCCTTATTCATATGCAACTTTTGGTAAATCCTCTCTTTTGGCCCTCTCCCCATTTACAAAGTGTTTATTCTTTTCAAGATACATAAATCAAACCTACCAATTCCTCTACGCCACACAGGCAAACTACGAAATCTTATCAAGGTCTGCTAATGAAGTCTCTCTGAGTCATCTTCACTCAATCAGAGTATACCAAGGGTCTCAGTTTGAATTACCTCTCTCTTTAGGTATTAGGAAGGATAAGCAAGTGCCACTACCCGCCTAGCGAATCCAAAATTTCTTTTTTATGCCTGCAACAAAACCCTATGAAAAGCTGTAGGTACTATGATTTCATAGAGTTTGGCCTGAAACTCCCTGGGATTCAGCTGTTCCATGCCTCTGTCCAGGGAGAAATAACAAGACATTCCACCAAGAAGCCAACCAGAAGCAAATGAATTCAGGCCTAGCCAGCTCTGCCACAGGTGAGCTCCATCTTTAAAAAAAAAAACAAACAGTAGAACAGGATCAGAACAAGCCAGAAAAGGGAGGACACTGAAATATGCCTTCATCTTAAGACCCTACACATGGGACTAACACTAAACATACTGCATCTGGGACAGGATATTAATGTGTTTTTCATTCACTGAAACTCTACATTTCTGTTCACAATTTTAGCTCAGTAACCCCACACACTACAATCTGAATCTCCTACTATCACAATCAACTCTTTTTTTTTTTTCTTTTTTTCTTTTCACTTAACAACTCAATAAATGTTGGGTGAGGCTTCCAAGTACCTTAATTTTAACATCTCAGTTTCCTCATTTATACAAGATGAATCAAGTCCGTTTTTAGCTTTCCACAGCCAATGCATTCATTCTATCTACGCCCAGCCCAAATAGCCTATAAACACAGACTGAGCCTCTCAAATTAAAGGATTTGTGGAACTGGAAAGAAGGCAGCAAACTATATTACTACTCTTGCATTTTTTTCTTTCTTGTATTCAAAAGTCTCACTTTTCCCAATTAAAAACAAATAAACTTTCAACCAAATTCCCAACAGCCTAGTCATAGAGAGAGGAAATAAGTAATGGGCACTACAGAAAAATGACTCCAGTTTCTCAAGTGCATAAGCATTTGTTTAGATTCTGTTTTAAAAGCAAAAATGTCGTACACATTAGATCAGAGGCTATTAACACAGGCAAGAAGATTCAGCATCTTATAGTTTCATGCTATTTGTGATGCTACTCTATTCTGCCAGTGCTTTTAAAGGCAAAAGCATGATCCTTTCCCCTGACTATAGTACACTTAAAATGTTTTAAGACAGAATTCTGTAAAATAAAATCTAAATAATCAGATGAACACAAAGTCTTGGGTTTTTCTGAACCCAGATTGATCATGTTAACTAAATCTTTCTTACCGTGTGCTTTATTGACCCTCAGAACCATTATCTTTCAAGGCAATCCATTATGACACTAATCAGATATACTATACATTGTTATGCTACCATGAGTATGCATGGTGAGAAAGCTACATCTTTACAACTTGCTGGGCAATTTAGGAATGATTTTTACTTCTTCCAAATTTCCTCAGTCAGGTTTCCTATGATACTAAATTATCTCCGTATGTTCTCATTACAAATATCAGGACCATTTGAATCTTGAATTAAAATATTACTTAATCCATTTATGCAGCTTGATGGCCGTTATACCTTCTCTAATTATGCTCCTTCACAAAGTAATGCTTTCTAGATACCTTAATGTGCATTTGCTTTGATTTGGGATTCCTAATAGTTGATTTAAGTACAACTGTGATTTACAATAACATGTAAATGATTTAAGTAAGAGCATTTAATGACATTAAATAAATCTCATAACTTTAATATTTTTATGAAGAAAGCAAGTTAAGCTACCTTTGACCATTTCTATTTATTGTACTATACAGTAGTATTCAATATTCATCTCAAAAAACCTAAAACACTATATATGACAAATAGGTTATGGTAAATAATCTAAGCTAGTTTAACTAGTTAATAGTTAACCTAGGCCATAGGTTCAAATTAACTAAATATAAGTTAAACTATTTTTTTTTTAAGTTAAACTATTTGATGTTAAGACGAGATAGAAAAATTCCAATATTCACATAGAAAAGCCTAAGCTAACTAAAAATAATTACAGAATTGTTCTTTAAATAGTACAGAACTTAATAGATTGTCCTGTTTACAATATTAATAATCATCACTACTGTGCATACTTCCAACTAACCGCTTCATAAGAAATAATATATTTTTTAAAAGATCAGATGTCCCATTCCCTTCTTAAGATAGGATCTTAGTACCTTTACAATAGCTGACATCTTAGCCCTTCTAGCTTTCCCCAGCTGACCCTGCACACTGAAGCACAGATACAAATGCCCAGAGAAAGAAGACCCACCGGGAAAAACTGTACTCTGCTCAGCTTTGCATGCATCAGTGGGCTTCACAGTAGATAAACATACCCCATAGCCAGATTCACTGACACACTGAAGCAAAAAGGGAAATTTGAGATTTAGCCACTTTATCTTAAACCTCTTTTTAAGTAAGGGGTAGTTTGTTTTTACTTCAGCTTTCACACATACAAACAAGTCTGCCCCCAAGGATCATCCACATTTCTAATAATAATCATTTTTAAAGTATTTCTAAAAACCTTAATTTATAGTGCACCATATTTTATTATGATTTTAAAAGATCCACAATTATAGCCTCTGTTTTTCACAAATGACACAAATTTTTTGACAACACAGAGCCAAGTTTTGCAAAATTTATTATTGGCTCTTCGTATGCATATTTAAAACAAGACTTCTCTAAAAGCTTAGAAAACAATTTGACAAATTAGGTAGAATCTTTAAAAATCCAAGGGGAAGTTATGAATTAGCCTACTGATGTTTTTCTCAACTCCATTTCCAAGAACCCTCCTCAGTTCTCCCCCACATTTACCTCAAGAGACTCTAAGCCAGAACTCCCTCTAAGGAGTTGTTTGTCTAAAATACCTAACCCCAGGGATCACCAGAATAGCCTCACCTAGATTCTCAAACTCTTCCAGGGGAGCCAGCTTCCTGTGACTAGTGAAAAACTGAAAACTACAGAAGAGTTTCCTAAGTGGGATTAGCATTTTAGAGGAGAGGAGGGAGTTTTTCACATCTAAGTGAGATTATAAATGGCAGTCAACTTTATCCTCAAACCTCATTTCTCAGTCAAGTAAAAGGGAGGACAGGCCCAGTCAAAATCTGTTGTTGCATCTTTCTACTTTGCCTCCCAGGGAAAGAAAGGTGTCAAGGATCAGCTCTAGGCGAAATTTATCACTAAAAAATTAACTTTAGGACCTTCTAATATTTTTCTCTGACATGCTTACTACTACCTTTTCCTCACCCCAAGCCCTCTTGCTAATACTTTTCCATGTAAATACTCAATTCTGAAATACAGATTATCTTGCTTTCTAAATATTCCCAAGTTGTTTTTGTCCTCAAGAACACACAGAAGTCTTCTGGCCTTTGATGTTTCCCACTCCCTATTGCCCAAAGGTACAATAATGCTGTGCACACAAAGTGAAGGACAAATGTTGATGAAAAGATTCTTCTTCTTACTTGCTAATATCACCTATTACAGTTGTACAGTTTCCTAAAAAGAAAAGTTCAAGAGACATTCCAGCCTTAGAAATACATGGATTTTCAGTGATTTAATAGGCCACAAGGGTGACATTTTGGTCTAAATTTCCATTATAAATGTTTCTAGAAAAATAATCTCTGCACATCCTTGACCGTTCTCTTCCTCCTGTATTTCCTAACCTACTTTCCTATAATTTTTTATTTCCTTCAATTAATTTATTTGTGTGTTCAGTCATCTATTTGTATATACTTTTTAATTAAAACTTTTCTTTTGAGGTAACTATAGTTTTACATGCAGGTGTAAGAAATAACGGAGAGATCCTGAGAATTCTACATAATTTCCTTCATCTTATAATATCACAACCAGGATATAAACATTGCTACAATCCACTGATATTATTCAGATTTCCTCAGTTTTTAAAAAATCTGTGTGCACACACGTGGGGTTGGTCCTATACACTTTCATTACACGTGCAGGTTCATGTACCCACCACCATAATCACGATACAGAACAAGGATCTGTCCTGTTGTCCTTTATAACCACATCCTCCTGTCTCCTTACCCTCTGGCAACCAACAATTTGTTCTCAATTCTATAATTTTGCCATTTCAAGAGTAGTATATAAATGGAATCACACAGTATGTAATCTTTTGAGAGTGGCTTTTTTTCACTCAGCCTAATTTGCTCAACATCAATCTAAATCACTGCATTGAATATAGTTCATTCTTTTTTATTGCTGAATAGTATTCCATGGTATGAATATACCACAGTTGCACCATTTACCCAGTGAGAGACATTTGGATTGTTTCCAGTATGGGCTATTATGAATAAAGGTGCTATGAACATTCGTGTTCAAGTTTTTGTGTAAACGTAAGTTTTCATTTCTCTGGGATAAATGAGTACAACTGCTGAGTTGTATGGTAACTGCATTTTAGTTATATAATGAACTGCCAAAGTGTCTTCTAGAATGGCTATACCATTTTACATTCCCAATGTGTATTTTCCTTTACATCCTTAGGTTAAATTCCTCACTGGCAGAGCTACATAAAGCCACAATGTATTTTTTTAATGGGTGTCATCTTCATAAGTATATTTGGGGCACTGCTTTCCTTCTAAGTGATCATCGTAAATTGGAAAGTTAAAAGCACATTCTATGAAGAAAAGAGTTGGGAAGTTCAGATGTACTGCAATGTCCTAAAACTGTTCAGTGCAGCAAGTTTGACCAAAGGAATCAGGGACAGATTTTTTTAAAAGATATAAACAGATACAGAGGATACATATAACAACATGCAAATTATGAGTGCATATATACGTATATCCCTCCAATATCCCTAGGGAAAAGTAAATTACAAACAGACACCTGCTACTATGCCAGTACTTGAAGATGTTTTCTAGTAACTTTGTAAAACACCTAAAGATAATACTTACAAACTTTTTTTAGAAGACACATGTTTGAAATCTTACTGTAAAATGAATTAAAACAAAAGCTTATATTTAATGTGCTATCTTGTCTAAACATACAGGTGTGTACGACTGCACGCACGCACACACTCACACACCAGGAGTAAAACTGCTTTGCACTTAATGCTGTCACTAAAGGACTGCATAATTTAATTTCCTTGAAACAATTAGCCTGTATGAAAGGAAAATAAAAAGGAGATGGGAATTCTTTGGTGCAAGCATATTTCATTTCATGTAAACCTAAGAAGATATTTATAAAAATTATCACATAAATATAGCACTACATTTTCTTAAATCTTCCAGGTAAAAGAGAGCCTTAAATTGAAGATGAATAGCATATCAACTCAGAAATCTTCTCAAACACAAATCATTAAGCCCTGTACATGAAAAAATTTAATTATATATTCTGTAAACTGTAACAAAAATCCATAATTCACATTTATCTTACCAAAAATGTTTAGATACAAGCTAGAAAATGTTGTAATATTTTTATTGCACACATTTTTGGGGATATCCCCTACTTGGGAGTGCAGACTCTCACTAAAGCAACAGTACTTTTCTGATGATTGTGCCATTCTCACATTATCCTCTCATCACAGGTTCTCTCTATACACTCTTCTCCACAGTTATTCTCTGAAGATTTCTCTCTGAAAAGCAGCCCCACTGCCACATCGCCACCAAACTGCCTAATTTTCACCTTTTCCTCTCCTAATGTGGTAGGTTCAATTCACTACAGTTACGGTTTTACATTACTATTTTGCAAAGTAGATTTTTTTAAAATTCCAGATTATAGAAAACTAAGGGAATAACAGGATTTCAGATGAAGGAAATCTGACATTTGCCTAAAAAAGCAACTATCAGTATCACACTTGAAGACAAAACAACAGGAAAACAACTCACCTAGTAAGTAACTTACCATTCTGTATAGAGGCAATGAAGCCCTGGAAATTTTAGAAATAATTCACCACCACCACAACCACCAATCACCACGTCTGGATATTAAAAAAAACAGAAACACAAAACAACCCTGGTACATTCCACAGAATTTCACATATATGATTTATTACCTAATCAAAAAATTGATGTTGCTACCATTTAAAGTTTTTTTTATTGTAAATTATCTAGAACAAGATTGGCCAACTACAGCCCGTAGAGCAAATCCAGGCCACCAACTGTTATTTTTATAGCCCATGAGCTAAGAATAGTTTTTCACATTTTTAAATGGTTATATAAGTACCTACACATACTATCACTGATTTTGCCTTCTGGGCTGCAAACTCTAAACTATTTACTATCCGGCTTTTTGCAAAAAGGTTTGCTAACCCCTGATCTCAGGAATCAGTATAGAAAAATATGTAATAGAAATTAATAAAATTTATAACTATAAATAAAATGAATTGATTTAATTTTCAACAAGTTGAAGTGGCCTTGAACTCTACTCTCATTTAATTGTGACTCCCTAGAAATTTCATACAATCTGAGGAGTCTGACAACCCCCCAGAGGCATTCTCAAAGTGAAAAACAAGTAAGTAATTTAAGAATGACTGTTACATACTTCACCACACTACACCATGCATATGCCAATAGCCAAAAAAAATTTTTCAAGAGGACAGTATTACATAAAAACATAGCCATACATATGAGAAAGCCCCACAATACAGGTAGAACAGCAAATTCTACTATTCTTAAAAACCTAAAATTCCAAATAACAACACCAAAACAAACCCAACCTGGAAGTCATAGAAAATGTGAGCTATGAAAAACAAAGGCTGAATTTTGTAAGAAAAAAAGGAATAAGCTGAGATGTGAAGGTGATTATAAAAATAGTGGATTGACACTCAAATTAAGCAACAGTTTTTACTTAAAATGTGAGGCTTATTAAATAACAGCCACATAGTACAAAGACTATACAACTGAAGGGTAACTACCATGAATAACCTTCAAACAATAACATTTCTATAATTTAAACCAAAGCAATTCAAGATATGCTTTCAAATTCTTAAAAAATTCACTTTTATTTTGTGGCTAATTAAAGCTTGCATAAACATGTGACCACTAACCAACCTAGTACTGAGTCTTCACTTTAAAAGAGGTTCCAGAGTTTTCAAGGTAAAAGGAGTACCAGTCAGACCTCTCCCTACTCCCAGTCCTTATGACAATCGTGTATTTTTCAACACTCCCAATTGAGAATCACTGAGCTAGATGACCTCTAAGATCCATTCCAGTGCAAATATTCTATGAGAATTTTAGTTAATACTTAAATAGCATTTATTTTTAACAAAATGCTCAGAAAACCTATAGTAAATGATAAAGACATTATTATAACCATAAGCAGTGAATCTGAAATATTACCACATCAAAGACATAGTCTGATAATACTGCTCTAGGACTTTTCCTAATCAAAATAATGTCCCAAATTCTCAACTGTGTGCCATGGTGTGGTTCTGAGATTATACACATCAAGGAAAACTGTCAGGTTTACAGAAATTTCTTAATGAAAAAAATCATTCTTTTGTTCTCTAGTAACCAAGCAGCCACAGCCCCTGTCATGCACCCCACTATAAGGAGAACTCAGAATATCCTCAGAGTTCACGTTCACTTGGTGAGAATCAGACACAAACAATGGGAAGATTCAAGGAAGAACCATGTATCAGATTTGTGTCGCTGACCCACTATAAAACTCTGCAGATCAGTAAAGATTACTGTTGACCATAGAGCATAAACACATGAATGATGATGAACAAATGGATTGGGTAAATAAATACAAATAAAGGTGATCCTCCTTACATAACTCCCTGGAGATACCACTTTGCAAGACTGCAGAGTTAAGCCAATGTTGTGGCCTGATGAAAATATTCACTAATGACCAGATAACTTAGAAAAAAATACCAGTGAAATATCACTCACAGATAGTGTGCCTATCTCAGGCCTGAGTCAATGGCATTGTTGGTCAATCTTTTGCTAAATAACCCATAATACAAAGCAAATACAAAAGAAATTCACTGAGAGTTGAATATCATGCAAGAGACTAAAAATTTCACCAAGTCCTTTAAAATTATGTTAAAGAATCATTTAATCAAACACAAAAGCCATTGACAGATTAGGACCTAACTGAATTAGAGTCAGTTAATAACGGAAGAGAAAATCAACAAGGTTCAAATGTGAAGTAAAAGACATTTCTATAATGCCATACAATTTTCTGAAGAAAAAAATACACCAAAAAATTCAACAATTAATTATTTCTTTGTTCATTTAAAATCTAGTAGATTTTATGGTTTGTTTTGTTAATATTACTTTCTAATTTTAGCTTTAGTTTTCAAAATAAAGCCCCAAACATTTTTTTCCCTCTGTCTTCCAAAATCTTGACATCTCTTTGAAGCAATTATTTAATTCTCTTAAATAATTCACGCCAGGACTAATTATTCTTAGATAAAAGGGACCTGAGTCTATACAGGAGTACCCCTGAAACTTTGGAACCTCTTTTAAAGTGAGGTACTAGTTTGGTCTCTCCCAGACTGGGTAGAAAAGAAACCATTAGCTCATCTCTGGCTTACGGGATAGGTTTCAGAAAGAACGGCTATCAAGTCATTTTAACTATGAAAAGAGGCTGCTTTTCAGGCTGAGGAGGCAGGGTAGGGACGTGGGAAGAAATGATGTTGTCAGGAACAGAGTATTACAAATAAAATGCATATATGCATTGAAAGAAAACATCCCAAACCACTAAGGAATAAGGTAACCTGTAATATGGTAGCCAGAAAGGACAATGTAAAACAATTTGGAAAGATTGGAGGTAGGACCTAGAAGTAGATACCAAGAGACAAGGACACCACACTCTACCCTTTCCCACTTTTCAAATCTCCTCTCTGCCCAGTTTGCCTCTCCAGTTTTATATCATTCTCGTAACACTTTCAAGGGGAAAGAGGGGGATCAGATGACAGTGATTGAACCCTTGGATCCACCATGCCTAAAATCAATCTACTCCTAGTCATTTGGGATAAGTAAGTCAATAAATACCACTTTTTGTTGAACACAGTTTAAGTTAATTTCTGTTATTTATAAGATGTTTTCACACAGTTAGGGCAGAATAAAGAGATGGATGGGTACACACGAAGGAGAAAGAAAAAGGTATTCAATAATTCAGACTGGTTAATGAGAGTCTAAGCAGTAGCAAGAGGAAGAAAAAGATATAAAAGCTGTAATGTAGAAAAAGGAGCAAATGAACAAATAGTTGAACATGAGAGGTTAAAAAAAAAAAAAAAAGGCAGTGCAGTTGAAGCGGGCTGTGAGCTAAGTTAGAATCAAGAGGGTTAGATCCCTGTTTCCTAATTAACTACTCATTTCATTTTTCTTTGTTTTGGTTTCTTCAATAACTAAGTCTGGTTCACTCAAGTTTTTCCCAGTCGCAACATCTTGTGTTTGTAAGCATCCAAAGATCAGAGAACGTAGATCAATGAATAATAACTCATCCTTCATTGAGACTTGGGGTTAATAAAACACTGGACAAAGTATGAAGGCCTAATCCTTATGAAATACTGTCAAACCAGACAGTAAGCTATACTGTTTCCCCTAAGCACAATTATAATCATTTTCATTATCTCATCTATCGAAAGAATTTCTGTATGTCAAAGTTAGAGATCTTTTTGAAGGCAGAGTTCTATTACGTTTTGATATTCTGAAAATGGTGATTCTTCATTTTTTTGTAACTCAAGGAGATTTCTGGAGTAATCATAAAGTATAGTGTAGGCAGAATCAAGTACACAAAAGAGTTTTCTTTGAAATTTGGTTGTTTGAAATACTGAATATATAGGAAAAAAGTGTACTTGGGTTTAAATTCCCAGACAAGCCCACAGAAACTTACTTAATCCACAATGAAATGAAAATAAAATGCAGTAGCTGCTAACAGAGGGGGCCCTTTAAACTCGGTCAGGTAAAGAAGGGCAGGGCTGAGCAAATAGACTCCAACAACAATGGAAGGACAGTTGGTTTGTTTATAAGTCAAATAGTTACAAAACAGAGGTTTAACAATGCAACAACCGGACCCAACCTGTTAAATTAGCTAAGATGCCTAAAATGACTTATAAAAGTATATCCAGCAGTATTATTAACCCTGTGCCAATTTACATTTCAAAGAACTCTCATATTTTATCTTTTATTTTTCCCTTAACACAACCTACAAACATGTCCCAGTGTGTGCTCCATGGAAAACTAGTTTCCCATAAGCTAATGATGCTTTTTTACAAAAAGGCTTCTGTGCATCATCTGATTCTGGAATGTGATGGGCTAAACATAATTAAATAAGCTCCCTGCCTTTTTTTCCCAAAGTACAATCCCTTTAATACCCCAAAGTACAATCTCAATCTCTAAGCGGGGGCATGTGATATATAATGCTTTCCAAAGTTATGTCCCTATGGAACTTTTTTTCATAGTCATCTCTCAAAAGCAGTGTCTCCATACGTATAGTTTCGGAAAATGCTGAGCTAGTGCAACCCTGAAGGCGTCATGTAGAAAGAACCAGTACCTTACATGCCTAACGTGCCTAGTGGAAGAACACTGGGAGTCAGAATACATGGGCTCTACGTTCAGTTTTGCTGCTTACTGACTCTATGACCTCAAGAAAAAACACAATTTTTTTGTACCTTAGCTTTATCATTTGCAAAATACCAATTACAACTCTAGTTGCAGCCTTTTCCAGGGCTGAATAAAAGATATTACATGAGATTACAGAATTATAAAATTCTAGAGTTACAGAAGGCCTTTGAGACGATCCAGCAATACCTTATCTGAAAAGTGAAGGTTATTTTTCAGGATCTGGATTAAAATCCAGACCTCTTAACTCTCAGCCCTGTATTTTTTCCTATACCACCACATGTTGCTTCCAGTTTTTAAAAGATACAATACTAGCAAAACATCTCTAGAGGCAACACAGGTCTCAGAAAGGAACACAAATGAAGGTCTCAGAAAAAAGGAAAATTGAAGGTACTATCTTAAGTTTCCCATTGACAATACATGCACACACCACCTAAAATAAGTAAAGCTTTGATAGACATGGAGGAGTAGATAGAGTAGTTTATTCCACAAAAACTTGGGAATCAAAGGGAGGCAACTCTATAAAATAATTTGTCTCTATGTCCAATTAATAAACTACTCCTACCATCACCAAAAATACATCTAATCAACAACAGGTAAAGGAAAGCAAATATTACTGAAATTAATGAAGGGCCCAAGGGTGGAGAAATGGACCAAAGCTGGAAGAGGACAGAAATAAATAAGACTCTTTGGTGATACTACTGCAATTCACTGCTATTGTCAAAGCTTTGCAGTTTTACTATAATAGAGTACAGAACTGTTTGATGCTAATTACTTAGTGATGTGCCAAAAGGATGCACTTATTTCACTTGAAACGTAAGAAAAACCCCCTTTTCCATATTGATAAATCAACAGGATAATTCTGGAATTCATTAAAAAGAAACACTGTTTCAACATAAAGAGTTTTACTTCCCATGTAAAACACTTCAAAATATCTAAATGAATATAGAAGTGCATGTTTCTGTGGCAAACTGTTCATTACTGAATCATTATCAACGCTCGTTAGATAAAATTTCTCATTTTTGCAATGTACAAAATCATTAAAGTATTTGAGAGCTCCATCATGAAAGACAGTAGCACTTTACAATCCACTATTTCTTCAGGCAAATGTGCTTATCGCTGAACACAATACGAAAAATAACAACATTCCCTAGACATACGATTCCACCCCCCCTTAGATGGTGTTTTTATATGTTGACAGCAATGGTGAAACATGTTATGGCTTTCCAGTTAGCTTTAACTGTTTCTGAGCACTCATCATTCACAGAATCACTCTGAAGTTTTTACCTATTATGACAACCAGGTATCAATAGTTCCAAATGCTGCTAATACTGCCATGCACATCTCAGTCCTGCTTTAACAATGCAGGTTTTTAGCCTGAAAACTCCCCTAAATTATCAAATGGCTAACAAAGTGAATCTATCCACTGTAACTCTACTGAGTGCTATAAACCCATATTTGGGGGTATCTAACAGTTCAATTACGTCAAGTCACATCAAGTGGGACTGCCTGTTGCTGTATGGAGGTGCTCCACAATTTAAAGGACATTCATTTCCAAAAGCTAGCTATTGTCATGCAGATTGCTTAGACTCAACTGTTAGATATCTCATTTGATCATTTGTACTGAAAATAAAAGGAAGGAAGTGTAGTAAATCAGATATTCCCAAGACCAGTGAAATCCTTTTGAACAATATCTGTGTAATCTTCTTCAGGGTCATTTTCCCCTTTCTTATAGGTAAATTAACATTTTTAAGAGTAGGTAGTTAAAACGTACAATGAAAATGTATAGCTGCACCTGGTTAACTGCACAATGTAGTTCAGATGAATGCAGATTTTTCTCATTTGTACTGTGAAGGGATCAATCTGTTTATAAATCTGAGTTTTTTTATTTCAAGACTTATTTTAGATGCTGATTTTATACATAGGGTATGGATGACTATTGAAAGTATTCTAATAATTATCTGTAAACTGAAGAAACTAACAAGCACATGTTCATAATTGCTCCAACTAAGAAAATGTTACCTCAAACTGAATTACAGAAGTATTTTTAGTCAACAGCTACTCAGAGCAAGTGACTGACATGCATACTTCTTAGAATTCATTTATTTCCCACACTTACCCCACAATTTTAACAGTCACCTTGGCTCAAAGCTGCACAAATGATGCAATTCTACTGAACTTAAGAGTCATCTCTGTAAGCTAATAAAGGTAAGAACATAAATATAAAAAAGGGCAATTTCTGATTTTTCACAATTCAGTTTTATCCTTAATTAAGAAAGCTTAGTTCAATCTGAAATTACAAAAACATTGACTATAGTTTGCTCTACCATATTTACCATAAATTAAATGCTACTTGGGGAAAAGTTATACTACAAAAGGAAACTATCTGGAGTGTCACATCTACTTTACTTTGATAGTAAGCTCGATAGAAAATTTAGAAGATAGATTAGAAAGTTTTCCCTGGCCAAATGCAAGGATAATTATTTTGTTCTATATTTAATTCTGATTTTTACCTGGAATGATAATAAATTTAATACCAGGATTTTCGTTTTCATTTATGTTGAAACAAATTGTCATTTTAAACACAAGTTTTGTCACTGATTTTTATTCTTGTGTCATACTCAATGATTCTGGCTTCAAAGTGGTAATTGCCTTAGGCAAAATCCACACTGAAATATCAGAATCTGTCTCCTCAATACTTTATGGAGGGTAAGGGAAATAAACAAAGACTGTGCTAAACAAAACCATTTATAAAGAAACTGCAGACCACCAGGATTTTGGATTTGGGTAATCCACTTAGATTAGCATGGCTGTCTCTTAAAAGGACAATTCTAAGATCACAATATAGGTCATGTCCTTAAGAAGTAAAGTAATGAAATCAATGTCAATTACACAAACCTTCCATACTAACATGACGCCACTGACAACCAGTAAGACAGATTAAATAAAGCTTTTGTAATGTGCTCAGCCCCAGCATAAACAAGAAGGAAAAATAATGTCATAAAACAGATTCTTTTGAATCAGGTTCTGCAAAAAGGTAAAATTCTCGCTTAATAAAAGAGTGGCATCCAAACTGGGGGGAAAAAATTGGGGGCTTATCATTTCAGATTGAATAGCTATAAACTTTGATATGAGAAAGCGAGAGGGCAGTGGGAGAGAGGAAGGGAGGTCTGGTTTGCAGGAAGTAGAGGGAGATATAGAGAATGGCTAACCTTAAAGGTTTTGCCAAAAATAATAATCAGGTTTAGGTGGTAGGTAATGTCGTTCAAAGTACAACTTTACTACAGCAGAAGAAAAAATTTTAAATCCCCAATAAGAACCCAAGTGCTTAAAACAAATGTTGCAATACTTAAATATACTATTATGTTTTGATCAAACAGTGTCAAAAGAAATACTGCCCAAAATGAGTAAAATTTGCCTAAAATCACTGCTGTCATATTTTTAATTACCACATATATACAACTGTTAAGACAAATAGTAAATTACAAACAAATGTCTCTGAAATGCTTCTCTGCCCAGAGAGCAGAAAACATAATGCTTGATGTCACAGACACTGCCAAAACTAACAGTTAAAACACTGCTGCTTCCTTTTCTGATAGCAACGACAATAATACTCTCATAGAAGGAACCACATTTCTGAATGCTTGCCCCTCAAACTTAGCTGAACAAAGAAAGCCCAGATGCCCCTAGAAACTTAGGAACTTTCTTCTACATACTTAGGTGTCCATCCTGGACAAGGAGATAAAAAATGTCTCTGACCAAAGAGGCTCTGTGAAGACTACTTGCAGAGAATTACCAACTTACCCATTAGATTTGAGTTCATGAAAGGTGTTGGGGACAAGCCTTCATGGGCCCCTAATCGACTGTCATTCAAGTGATCACTGTAATGAGGGCTGTCTGTAAAACCCTAGAGAAAAAAAAAAAAAAGACCAGAGTATTAAAGAGATTATTTGGCAGTCGTGCTAATTGAGCATAATGACACTCATCTAATTAATATACAGACTTACAAATGGTCATTCCTAACCAAGTTTCTGGTTCATTACTTGAAAAACTAAACAGAAGTGCTGCTTTTATTCCTTTTAAGATATTAAAGTCAAAAAGTTTCTTTATAGATTTAAAAAAAAATTAGCCCTACAATCTCTTTACAGCCAAAAGTAAAGTTCTAAAAGAATGAACTAAGAAAATATATTTCTGAGTTACAATAAATTAGGAAAATGTTTATCTGTATCCTCCTTTCTCTGCCGCCATACCCTATCAATAAAGGGTTGGGCAATTACAAGATTTATTTAAAATATTTTTAAAAGTCGACAATCAATATACTAGAAATGAATCCTTTCCTAAATGGCAAACAAATATTTAGCAAAAGAAGATCTGCTTATACTCCTTTTAATACTAGTATAACAAGATATACTCCTATAGAAACTGAGCCATGTAAAAAAGAAAACACAAAGATAGTTAATTTAAATTCTTAAGAATCTAAAAAATGAAATTGCAAACACCATGAAAACAATAAAGCTAACGTTATTATTTCACAATAGCTGTTATTAAATTTATCCCTATAACTTAACACAGGTTTTTTAAAAGCGAAGGAGCCTAAAAGACATGAAAGTTCACAAATACAATAAGTGTTACAAAAGCTCAGTGGATTAAAAGCTGTTCTGGTTCTCAGACTCTTATACATGCTAAATACAGCATCACCTACAAAATCATATAGTTTCTAAATAAGGCTTTGAACCCTAGTTAATTAAAACTGAGGTGGTACCCACCCTTTTGCCAACTTAAAACGATTTTAGTAAAGATCAGAAAATCTTACAAGAGGCCCAAACAAGAACAAAAACTGACTGTCTTGGCTTACAGAAACCACCCAGAATCCTCTGGGACTATAAAATCATCAATCAGTGAACATTTATCATTACCCAGACTGCAGGCTAACATTCAAGAAGACATTAATGGGGCTGAAACAGGCCTCACTATCTTTGCAGGCATGCTGTCAGTTCAACCAAAGGGCTAGGAATTGAGGGCTAAATAACTGTCAAATCATTACAATTGCTTGGGGATGCATGTCACAACACCTTCTGCTGTTCTGTTTTAAAACTAATCTGCTGGGAGTGCTAACTCCCAAATGAATCTTTGTTTCATTTTTATCTACTTTAGAATCACTGATACACATGTGACAGACACTCAAGAAGAATCTTGGTGACACTTACAACTTGGTTATGACCACAAGGGTGTCCTCTGGTAACCACAACCATAGTCCTGTCTGTCACAGCCACACGCAGCAAGAGCTATATACAAAATAGAATGGCTCCCAGCTAAAGTCACTCCTTGGAGTTTACCTCTGTTGCTTAAAACTGAACACTCTTGAGGTGCTAAGTGACATCCTACTATCTCACATTCATCTGGGTGTTTCTCTCTGCCACTCCCTCCCACTGCCATTCTTAGGCACAGAGTCAAAACAAGACACTGAAACCTACAAAAAAACCTCACTGAAATACTGTTTATCATTATTAAACAAAAAAAAAACCTCACTGAAATATTGTTTATCATTATTAAACAACAGTATTACTCTTGAAAAATGCAAACAGAAATGCATTTGTAGGTCAGCCATGTTGTTCACACTTTATTTGAATGTTAAAGGATAATAAAAGATAAATTTTGCATGTTCTCAATTCTCATCCTTGAAGTGCGATAAGAACTTTTTTCTTTCATGACTATTAAAAATAAAAACATTAAAAACATTTTAAACTATTGCCTAAAGCACAAGTATATAAATAAATAATATAAATATTATATAATAATATAACAATATAAATAATAATACAAATAAATCTAAGTTTCAGGGTATCATCAAATAATTGTACACACACAGTGGATTAACTTCACATATATCACAGTAAGCATAGAGAAGATCTATCTCTAAGCCCCGATTAATATGTGCTCAGAAAACAGAACAATTATTTTTCTATCAACCATACACAAATAATAGTAAGTACTATCTCTTATCCATGTGCAACCACATACAGCAACGTATCGTATAGAATTTACTACAAGATTATTTCCTAGTCCAATAATAAAATCTGGGATTGTCATATTGTACCCACAGTGGAATCTATAAACCTGTGTCATCACATACAAGCAAGATTTGAATATGGGCCCTCAATATCTATTTACTCATAAATTATATACATATACTATTAACCAATATAACAAATTTCAGTAAGTCATAATTTCATTCATGTAAGATAAAAATTAAATAGAAATTTGAGTATTTTTTCCCAACCTCAAAGGTTCATCTAAGTGCACAAAATTCTTTTGAAAAGCCACAGCCTAAAAGATAAGAGAGGAACAGTTCTTCATCCACAGATGCAAACTGATGCTGGAGGATGGAACAATGAAACTGGACTCAAAAATGTTTGTCATAGTTTTAGGGACTTCCCTGGTGGTCCAGTGGTTAAGAATCCGCCTTCCAATGCAGGGGGCATGGGTTTGATCTCTGGTCAAGGAACTAAGATCCCACATACCGCGGGGCAACTGAGCCCTCACCGCAACTACAGAGCCCACGTGCCACAACTACTGAGGCTGTGCGCTGTGGAGCCCACGTGAGAGCCCGTGCACCACAACTAGAGAGAAGCCCGTGCACCACAAGGAAGAGCCCTCATGCCACCGCGAAAGATCCTGCATGCTGCAACGAAGATCCTGCATGCTGCAACGGAGATCCTGCATGCCACAACTAAGACCCGACGCAGCCAAACAAACAAACAAAGTTTGTCATAGTTTCAGATCTAATGTGTGCCAAAAACCTCACTTAAAATCTAATATCTAAATGACAATTTAATTTGCAATTCTTAAATACTCCCACCTATGAATACATTAACACTTCATAAAAGCTTTGATATTATGAAATATGTTCTATAAAATGTATTTCATACTTTTCTCTACGTTCATTTTATGGTACAGAATTTAGAAACTTTAATCCTTGCTACAATATGACAACAGACTCTAATCAATCAAAGCTGTTACCATTTTTAAACTAATTTACACTGCACATTATCAATCCAATCTTTTGTTCTGTCGAACAAAACAAGAGCACCTAGTATTATTTACATAATAGTGCTCTCCTCTTGTCTGTCTCCTCAAAATTACAGTAACTTTTTTTGTTGCCTAATTCTTTTTTTTTTAAATAAATTTATTTATTTTGTTTATTTATCTTTTTAGCTCTGTTGGGTCTTCGTTTCTGTGCGAGGGCTTTCTCTAGTTGCGGCGAGCGGGGGCCACTCTTCATCGCGGTGCGCGGGCCTCTCACTGTCGCGGCCTCTCTCGTTGCGGAGCATAGGCTCCAGACGCGCAGGCTCAGCAGTTGTGGCTCACGGGCCCAGTTGCTCCTCGGCATGTGGGATCTTCCCAGACCAGGGCTCGAATCCGTGTCCCCTGCATTGGCAGGCAGATTCTCAACCACTGCGCCACCAGGGAAGCCCCCTAATTCTTTAAATAGCTTTTAAAAAATTTATTTCACCCAACCAATAAATATGGCGTAATCACCAGAGAATGCTCCCAAGTTGAGAAAAGACATGTTTTTTCTAACCTATGTGGCTATTTCTTTGTTTGAAAACCACTGTCTAATTCTATTTTAAAATATTCTTTATAATTCTTTTCAATAGTTAAAAAGGGATGGGGAGAAAGGCTCTTTCAATAAAGATTTACTTTCTCAGAAACACTTTCCCTGACCCTACCAAATTGGGTGAACTCACTCTGAGCTCCCATAGCAGCAAGCATTTCCATCATGTCACTGCTCACACTTATTGAAATTACCTATTTAATTATCCATTTAAATTATACCATAATTATCTATTATAATTGCACAGTACAGTATAGTGGATAAATGTGGAATTTTTGGAGCCAGACTGGCAGGCCTAAACTCCATCTGTGCCATATACTAGCTGTGTGACTTGAGGCAAAGTAACATTTCTTGCCTCAGTTTCCTTATCTGTAAAATAGGGATAATAATAATAATACAATATTTATCTCACAGGTTGTTGTAAGAATTAAATGAGTTATTGTATGTAGTAGCAATTGGAAAAGTACCTGGCAAATAGTAAGCACACAATATATCCTAGCCATTATTACTATCATCTCAGAGACTGTTATGTATTACAAATTCTGAAAAGTCAGGCACCATGTCTCTTTCTCACATCCTCAGAACAAATGACAGATGGATGGGAGGTTTCAGCTGCTAAATCCTTAAAATGCTGCAGGGCTTCAGATATAAAGGTTCAGTTAATATTTCCATAGAACACCCAATAACTAGCAGAAAGAAAGTTAATAAGGTGCTAGCTTATCTAACGGGACTGAACAAATAACCACAGATTTTTGGTATTCAAAGAGCCACAAGATTTCACACCAAGTATTGAAGTCCTATAGCTGCGAAGCGGTCAAAGCTAGTAGAGAGTCAGCCAATAGCCATAAGCTGCCAGAAAGCTCTGAATGAGGCCTGATATAAATGAGTGGTCACACTTAAAAGAGAAGTAAAACGAAAATAAAAATATGTAGAAATAACAAATGAAGTTTAAAAGAGAAAAAAAAAAGTGTCCTTATTGTATTTCTTTATTTACCTATGACAGATTAGCAAAATAAATGTCTAGATAAATAAAGTTATAGCTTTTAAACAAATTCTTTAAAGTGTCTCTTTCAGTTAAATACACCGATGAGGGACTTCCCTGGTGGTGCGGTGGTTAAGAATCCACCTGCCAATGCAGGGGACACGGGTTCGATACCTGGTCTGGGGAGATCCCACATGCGGCAGAGCAACTAAGTCCGTGCTCCACAACTACTGAGCCTGCGCTCTAGAGCCCGCAAGCCACAACTACTGAGCCCACGTGCCACAACTATTGAAGCCCGCAGGCCTAGAGCCTGTGCTCCGCAACAAGAGAAGCCACCACAATGAAAAGCACGTGCACCGCAATGAAGAGGAGCCCTGGCTTGCCGCAACTAGAGAAAGCCTGCACGCAGCAACAAAGACCCAATGCAGCCAAAAATATAAATAAATAAATAAATAAATACACCCATGAAAAAGACAAGTGAGTTGATCTAATCACAATAGTTTGTTACCTGAAAGCAGGGACTGTGTCTATATCACTCATTACTCTATCACTAGTGACAAGTATGTTAACAAGCACATAGTATGTGACTAGTAAAATCTGTTAATTTAATGAATGAATGAAAAATGAACAATGCTCTGTGTTAATGAATCAGGTCTACATCTGAAAAAGCAACTTAATAATCAATATGTTAAGGTTCTGTTATCCTTAAATAGGTCAGGTGCTAATAAATAATAAATTTTCATGATAGATCTGGGTTTTGTCATGGAGATCCACAAGTTCCTAAAAGGCAACAATGTTTCACTCCTTTTTATCATTCCAAAAAAACCAGCACAGAACTCTGTATGCACCTAAGAGCTTAAGTTTTTCTTGAGAGGATGAATAACCTCTCTAGATAACTTTTTATTTATGAACGCTAAGAAGTGGTTTCGCAGAATTACTATAACCCCAGACTGAAGAGCAAGTCTTGAATTACCATGGGTGGGAGGACAGGAAGAATCAAAATCTTTCAGAGGTGGAAAGGATGCTCAGAAAATATGATGGATACGTGAAATACTGCTTAGTACAAGTGCATAAAAATACTTTTAAACATGAGATCCCAAAGGATCACCTAAAAAAGTTCACTCAGATTCAGTTCTAACTTGAGCCAACCATATTCACAAATTTATCCAAGTAACTGCTAATGTCATCTGTTAGAAGCAAACAGACTTAATTCTGGCAGACTTTTTCTATATTATAGGTCTCCATCTTCTAGAGTGTTCAATTCTATATTCTCTTTATGTTTAAATAAAAACTTACAAGCAGAGTATGTCTTTGGAATTCATCTACAATCCTCCTTACAGATTTTCAATGTTAATTTCTCCAGCAATGACCACATCAAAATCATAAATCCATTAACACATGATACATAAAAAGTAAAAACATTCTTCTACTACAAGTACAAAAGGAAGTAAAATAAATTATTTTATTTAAAAATTATTAACCCATCTATACTGTAACTATTTTCTATATAAAATTCAAGGGTAAAAATGTAAATCAATAATAATGCTGCAACTTCAGTTTGTAAGGTTATGAATAAGCAGTACCAGAAGGACTGATGTTTGGAAGAACACAGGAAAACAACACTTAATTTAAAAAAATTTTAGCCCCAAGTATTAACTGGTTCTCCCCAAAACTACAGACACTAAATTCCGACATGAAACATAATATTTTTTGATGGGTTCTAATGTATAGATTTTTGCCTTCTTCCCATTAACTGGCAAAACTTACAGAGGTTAATAAGTTCCTTCCAGTTCAGGAACTGATGATCCATTTAGAACAAGAATTTAAAATAGTGAAAAGTAAACTCAATTAGAAAATTATCTATCTTAAAAAATTATACTATGAAATACAGTGTACCATACAGAAAAATTGGAGGAAAACTTACTGTGAGTTTAGTTTACTCCTAAACAAACATACTGACTTTACACTTGGCTGCAAAAGCTTTATTAAAAGGTCATGTTAATACATAGTTTTTTAAAAAAAATTCCATGTATTTTCTAAAGGAGAAAAATAAGTCATGAGGCAAAGGATAAAAAAAGTGCGTTCTCATGTTACTTAAAAACTGCACATGATTAAAAATCTTCACTAATGCTTTTGTCTTCTAATTAGAATTCATAGGAGTGTTTACAAAACAATACTGAACATGTTTTAAATCACATTACTTAAAATCACTCACGGATTCTTTAACACATCCTTCCTTTCTAATAAATTTCTGATACTCTGTCAGTCCTTCTCAAAGTACAGTCTGTGGACTGATGTTGGACCAAGAATAGTTTGTTATCAAACAACAGAAAGGTAAACAAAGAGAACAAGCTTTGGGCAATGGTTTAAAGTAATTTGGTAGACCAATTTTGTTTGCTGTATATAATAATAAACTAGAGATTGTATTTTATAACAATTGTATTTTTTAACTACCTTAAAAATTGTAATATAAAATGTAGTGCAGCATATATAAAATGTTTAAGAAAACCTGTTAGTTTAGTTTATTCCTAAACTAACATCCTGACTACACATATAAAAGGTTTATTAAAAGATTACAAAACTAACTCAAAATGGATTAAAGACTTGAACATAAGACCTGAGACCATAAAACTCGTAGAAGAAAGCATAGGTGGTAAGCTCCTTGACATTGGTTTTGGTGATAATTTTGGGGGTTTGACACTAAAAGCAAAGGCAACAAAAGCAAAAATAAACAAGTGGTGAAACTATATCAAACTAAAAAGCTTCTGCACAAAGCAAAGGAACCCGTCAACAAAACGAAAAGGCAACCTATAAAGTGGGAGAAAATATTGGTACATCATATATCTGATAAGGGGTTAATATCATATAAGGAACTCATACAGCTAAACTGTAAAAAAAAATCCCAAAAACCACAAGCAATCTGATTAAAAAATGGGCAGAGGATCTGAAAGAATACAGATGGCCAACAGGTACATGAAAAAGTGCTCAACATCACTAATTATTGGGGAAATGCAAATCAAACCCACAATGAGGTTATCACCTCACACCTGTTACAATGGCTGAAGACAAGAAATAACAAGTGTTGGCAAGGATGTGGGGAAAAGGGAACCCTTGTGCACTGGTGATGGGACTGTAAACTGGTGCAGCCCCTATGGAAAACAGTATGGAGGTTCCTCAAAAAAATTAAAAATAAAACTAACATATGATCCTACAATTCCACTTCTGGGTATTTATCTGAAGGAAATGAAAACACTAACTTGAAAAGATACATGCACCTCCATGTTCACTGCAGCATTATATACAATAGCCAAGACATGGAAGCAACCTAAGTGTCCATGGATGGATGGATGGATGGATGGATGCATGGATGCATGGATGAAGAAAATGTGGTGTGTATGTATGCATGCATATATATATACACACACACACAATGGAATACTATTCGGCCATATAAAAGGAAGGAAATCTTGCCATTTTCAACAACATGGATGGTCCTTGAGGGCATTATGCTAAGTGAAGTAGTAAGTCAGAGAAAGACAAATACCTAATGATTTCACTGATACATGGAATCTTAAAACAAACAACCGGAGCTCATAGATACAGAGAATAGATTGGTGGTTGCTAGAGGCGGGTGGGCAAAATTGGTGAAACCTGTTAGTTTAGCTTACTCCTAAACAAACATACTGACTTTACACTTGTCTGAGTGCGTCCTAGACCTAAAAAGTCAGAACACGTATTTTGAGAAGAGCTTTATGGGGTTCATTCATATTCATATTCTCTAACTAAAGTTGGAGAAGAACTAGCCTATATTATCTTGTAAGTCATGTGGCCTGGTATACAGAAAAATAATATTAGTCGCTATTATTTCTTCTTCTGCACCACAAGTACCTCATTAAGTCTTACAGAGCTCACATTTTTAAACCATAATTCCCCTATCCTGTTCACACACTATATGCAACCAGGGAAAATTAGATAAAAGAAAGATAAAATGAGGTTCTGTTGCAAAAGAACCTTAGATTTTACATATTTTAAACCTTTTATCTTCTACTACTGTATGTCAACAGATTAAGACTGAACATAAAACTGCTCAATAAATACTTTAAAATATTTGCTGATATTCGTGAAATCAATTCAAATAAATCAAACCTAGGAATAACATAAGTTTATTAAAACTCATGCATTAAGAAGCAATAAATAACTGTAAGAAGACATGATACGATACCAGCCACTGAGCAAAGCAATGTTCTTACATTCAGTACAATAGCATATTTTAAAATAATTTCTAAAATACCAGTCCTATATGTTAAACATTTATTTTATAATATTAGGTGGGAAAAATTAGAACAAAAATTAATTGGTACATAGTATAATAATATTTAACCTCTATAAAGTTTATAGGAAAAAGACTAGAAAATTGTAACAAGTTTATAACTTTTTTATCTTACTTGCCTATCATCTCCTAAAATTTCTATGAAAACCATTTATTGTTTTTCTGAAAAATACAGTTTCTCAGTTTTTTCCTTTAATATGATTGAAATAACATACTCTCATTGTAGAAAACTGGAAATGTAAAGAAACAGCATCAACTATGTAAGAAAAAAAAAGACTCCATTTTACCTCAACTGAAATGCAAACAACATTTTGACACATTTTCTTCCAATTTTTAAATGTTTCTAAAATAGTTCGAACATATAAAAATGTATGTAATAAACAGCCATGTATCCACAACTTAAGAAATAAAACATTGCCAGTATAGTTTAAAACCCTATGGAATTCTCCCAAATTCCCCTCAGAAGTAAACACTATCTTAAACTTATTCTTTTAAAAATCATTTTCATGCATTACTTAATACTTTTATTAAATATGCATATTCTCTAACTAAACAGAGCACCACTCTGCATGTTTTAAAATGTTATCTAAATAGTATACTTTTTTCTATACTCACTTAACAGTCAATATGTAAGACTGATATGTTGGAAAAGTGTTAACACTGGTAAATACATGTCACTACTGTATAATGTTCTATTTATAAAAATACCACAATTTATCTTCCCAGCCCCCTTTTGATGACATTTAGCTTTTCCACTATTACAAACAAGGCTGCTATAAACACTTTAGTAATATGTCTCTCTGTACGCATATGAGAAGTTACGCGAAACTTTTTAGGGGTTAATACCTAGGAGTAACATCACCGGCTTACAGAGCATACACAACTTTAAATTTACTAGATATTACTAAACTATTCTCTAGAATAGAAATGTATTATTGTTTAGGAAAAAAAATCTCTTACAGAATCAGAAAGTTCTCCATAGACAACCCCAAACTTCTGACAGAAAGCTTCCAAAGTCCACTTACAAGCTGTATCTAATTTGTGATGCACTTTCCAGTAGGCAAAAAGCAAAGCAATCAGCATTACATTTCCTTATTAGTTCATTAACCCTTATGTAGCTACATTCTTATCTGAAATAGTCTGACCTGGGTGCAAAGGCAATCCTTCACCATAATAAATGTTCAAGACATATTTGTTAAATGAGTTAATCTTCATTAGGCTCCTTAGTTCTATAATTAAAACTGCAGTCATTATACCAGGTGTTGATACAGCAAAATTTGACAGAAGTAAGATATTTTAGTTTGTTGCCAGTATCTTGTCTTGATGCCCAGTGTTGTATAGGCTCTTAGAGCCATGGCAACAGTGTTGGCCGATGCTGATTTTTAGAATCTGACTCACAGACACAATAATTCATAGTTCATGATTAAAACAACACTGCATATCTTAGGACCACAGGATAGGATACTTAGGACCATACTTTTGGATTCTGTAATGAGCCCTGGTGATACGTACCACGCATCACTTACACTACCTCTTCCTGCCCCTATGACTAAAGCCACTCATTTTTAAGAGTAAATCTGAATTAAAAGTATAATAGTGAAACAATGTTCTTTTGCTAACTGGTTCATATGGGTGCTGAACCACTGGCTGAGACTTATTTCCCTAAAGATGAAAACAAATAAGCCATAGTTGAAGGGTCAGCGATTCCTTCTAGGAGTAATCCAGTCTTCATTCAATTTATCTGATTTAAGGTTTTCTATGCCTGCATTAATAGCATCAGCATACATTTAATGGTACTACTTGCCAGAACTTGAGTTAAGGGCTTCACTCATTATCCTTACAACCCCATGAACTATTATTCCCATGCCATAGATAAGGAAATAGGCACAGAAATTTTACATAATTCACCTGGTATATAACAGTAAGTAGCAGGATGGGAATTTAAACCAAGGCAGTCTGACTCCATCCCATCATGCAATGCTGTCTCTCTAGAAATAATTGTTCCTCCCTGGAATTACTGTGAACTGAATGGCTCAATGATAGGCTGCAGCCACACAAAATGAAGAGTGTATTTACTCAAACATAGGTGATAAAGGAATAGAGCCAGGAAAATAGAAACACAAAAAAAATTTTAAACCACCTAATTTGGCTAGTGGTGCTCAAAATAATAGGGACAGTCAAAAGAGCTTTTGAGAACTTTTTGAACCCATGGATTGTGATGGAGAAAAAGCAAACAAAATGGGAAATGGAAAATCTCCTTTGGTAAGTGGATATCAAGTACAGGCATTCATTCCTCCTGAAGAACATTCCCCTTGCCCAAGGTGGTAATAAACTGCAGCAATCTTCTGTGATGTTGACATAATTCCTACAGAGAATGCAAACAGAGGCTCCAACAAACCTAGAAGGAAATTTCTACCATTAGGACCAGTAGTTGAGTTCCCTCCTGTAAGATGGAGTTTATGATAATAACTTGGCAATTACAGTTAAGAATTATTATTCATTATAACAAAATGGGGAGAAAAATTCTAGAGAAAAACTGTGTACTCCATTCCAATAAACTAAAGGGGACATCTGAATGATCTGGTTGTTAGGCACTGAAAATTGCAAAAAAATATACATATATATTCCCACAGAGATAAAAATCTTTAGGGTAACAGCCTGAAATCCAACTTCAACCTGAGGCTCAACCAGAGAAAAAGTATCAGATGAGGCATCTAGTCTTCCTTAGGGAATTTGTGATTTGTTCTGCAGCAATGAAGCTACCCAGATATAGCAACTGAATGTAAAAGGATTAGTTATACACAAACCCATCGTCCCCTTCTTCAGTTCCTAGATCTTCAAAGCCCATGGTGGTTACCTGGCTAGAGGATCACAGGTACCATATGGATATTCCAACAAAGAAAGGGCAAAAAAGAAATTTTTATTTCTACGTAATACCAAAGGATGGTAGTGCCCCTGTTTTCTGATCTATACAGTTTTTCTTGCAGTGTTCGCAGCAGCTGAAATGTCAGGACTTCCTGTGAAAAGCAGAAAGGCATCACCATCAGATATGAGAGGCAGGTGTAACTACTCTGAAAATATCTGATAAACAAAACCTAACTTTTAGAGATGACTTTTTAATGATAAATGGGCTTCTGAAAACTAAGCCTGGTCCTCTTAGCAGAGACTTCAATATCAAATGAGTAGCTTAGAGAAAGAACTCAGCAAGTTTTTCTTGGATTTTGAACAATCCCTCATTTTTAACTTTAGAATTTTTTAGTTTGACAAAGCATTTAAAATATTTCTGACAAAGCTTCTCTTTCTTAATTTAAGAAAGCATTTTAAAAATTATATTTGTCTATAAATATCCTACAACTGCAGCTTTAGAATCACTGTATTTCCCATCCATATGTTAACACTTCAAAGCTGTATGTAAAGAAACTTTTCTCTTCTAGATTAGCCTTTACTGCTATGGAGATCAAAGGAATTAAATTCTAAATACATTACCCTCCCTTTTCACGGCACTTTTATAAAGACCCATTACTCACTTTTGCATGTTGTCAACCTCCTTGCTTTTAAGAATCAGCACGTGAAGCTATCTCCTTTTCCATCAGTTGCCTAACCAGCAAGGTCTCTCTCTGAGTAACTCCAACATACTGCTGACGAGTGACCCCTTCGGGGAGCACTCATTCATCAATTTGAAAAACATATACTAGATTTGAATATGAGCAAATCAACTTTTTTTAATCACTAAAAGCAGGACTTGTGTGGCTACTCAAATGTCTAGATATCATAATTTACCCATATCATACATATATTTATCTAACCAAATTATGTGAATTCATTAAAAAGAAAGCAGAAAAAAAATTAATGTACTAAAAACAGTTCCACCCCTCTTTCATTCTACTAAGAAAAGCATGCACCCTAGAGTGAGTATGAGAAGCAGAGGTGAATCTATTGTTCCCTCAGTTAGTATGAGCTTTGAATGCTTCTCAGTGGAAGCATCTCACTCCATGACCATGATTCTATTGCATAAGGACAGTATTCTTCATGCAACATGGTAATCAAACACAAACCAGCAACTTCATCAAGTTGCAATCAAACAAATAGCTATCTATTATTAGAGAAAAACTTGGCTCTGATATGTGTATGTGTATTCTACATATCTAGTTAAATGAAACTGACAAGGAAATTTAAGTGGCATTAATTTCTTAGAATACTTCTAGCTAATACACATAATTAAAAGTAAAAAGAACAACATAGTTATTTCCTTAAAAGTAAAATTATACTGTAATTCAGACATTTAGTCTAAATCGATACTGTTTTACTATATTTGCACCCAGTACAAATTTTTCAGATACTTAAAAAATATAAGATTAGATAAGCACATTTGCACATCATATAAAATTTTTGGATACTGAGAAAAATAGGAGACCAGCATTTCTTTGATAATCAGTACTAGTTCACAGTACTACCAGTCTTTTTTTATATACCTCCTAAGAGAGATCGGGAGATGTGCCACTTAGATATCATGGCTAATAGTGGCAGAAACTGAATTATCATCTACTTGAACCAATGTGACAATTTCATTCATAGTAGTACCTTAAATTGATTTTTCTCTTTTTTCTGCCTGTCTGCTTTGAGTTCTTATGTTTTCAGTGTGTACTATTAAGTTCTACTGTAGATGCCAACAGGTGTGTTTATCAACACTTCTGAGAGGGGATCTTCTTGTCTCTACTCCTCTTGACTTTCTTCTTGTTTTCCTCTTCCCTATAACTACCTCTTTTTTCTTTTACCTGTCTTTTCATATCATTTTAATCTAGTTACTTATGAAATTAAAGAGGTCAAAATGTGCATGCGGAAGTGTGACAATGCATATGTATATGTAAGTACTAATGCCAGTAATGTATCAGGCACTGTGCTAAGTGCCAGAATACAAGGATGAATAAAACAGTCTTTGCCTTCCAGGAGCTCACAGTTTGGAAGAAGAAAGAGACAATACTTGAAAATGTTTTAATAAACTGAGTAACTTTTGTATGAAGTCTGAGCCTCATATGTTTCACATTATAGCTTCCAAAGGCTTAATTACTAATATTAGATTCCCTATTAGTTTAAGGGACAAGTTGGCACGACCAGTGATATTTTAAAAGAAGCCCAAGCCAGTCTGCCAACTTCCAAGTTAAACTTCCTGGGTTGGGTGTAGTTTAGAATATGGCAATATACCAGCACAGCTTCAAAGCAGAATAAGCAGTGCCATTAAGGCAGAAGAAATACTGCATTAAGAGCTGCTAAGAATGCCCTAAGGCAAAATGAAACGTTGATAACTGGAAAACAAAAATGTCAATAAGCACGCCTCTGGTGGCATCATAAGCATCACAGCTAATTTTTACTGAGTGACTACCATATGCTAGCACTGTGTTAAGGGCTGTCAGGTATTATATCAGTTAATTTAAACTATATATTGATACCATATTTTCTCCATCTCATAGATGAGGAAATTTTATCCTAGAGAATTTAAATAACTTTCCCAAGGTCAGAGAGTGGTAGAGAACTGATTTAAACTTGGGAACTATGATAGCAGATGACTTAATGTTAGCCACTAATTTAAAAAAAAATTTTTTTTTTAAACACAATAGTGAAACAGGGTATCAAAATTCCAAAGATCTCTTGAATAAGCCAGTACTTTCAGTATTGTGCAGGAAAAGCTAATAGTGCTGGCTTCACTTCTCCATTCATTTATAACATGCTACTCAAAGGGCTCCTACTGATGAAGCAAATCCATGGTCCCTGTCAGACTAGCTTAACTAAAAACTACATTTCCACTTCCACTTCCAGACAAGATGGAGTAACAGACCAGATTAACCCTCACACTTGAAACAATAAAAAAATAAAAAATAAACAAAATACATTAAGCAAGAGTTTTGAGACATTGGACATGGTCAGTGCAGGACAGTGATCCCTGAGAGAGGGGAAACAAAGTGAATCCTATGATTGCTGGGGGGAAGGGGAGAGGCAGAAGACAGGGAGAAGAGGAGGAAAAGGAAGAAGGAGAAGAGGGAAAAGAGATGGTAACTTAGAACTCTATACCTTGTACAAAAAATTAAGAATATTTCAGACACATGGAACATGAAAAACTTATCAGCACCAGACCTACACAATGAGGAATGTTAAAGGAAGTTCTTCAGTCAAAAGGAAAATAACACCAGACAGAAATACAGATTTACACAAAGAACTAAAGCATGTACTCTGGCTACAATGGAATAAATTAAATATCAATAATAAAAACATATCTACAGAATCTCCAAATATTTCAAAATTAAACAATATAACTGTAAATAACCCAAGGGTCAAGGAAGAAAGCAATAGGAAAACTGGAACAGAGCAGGACCACCCCCCACCCCCCGCCCCAAGTACAAAACCGAGCAGTTAATGATTAGGACAACAGAGTCACAGACTCAGTGTCTGATGCACACTCCTGAATTGTTTTACAGATACTATAACTGCCACCACAGGAAAAAAGCTAACTGCATGATGACCAGACTGTAGCCATGACATAAGCTGCTCCAGCTTGAGCAGTATTGAATCTATGGCTAGCACAATTCCAAGAACTGGCCTCAAGAGAATGGGATTAACATTATTGCTCATAATAATCTATATCTTTGTGGGCATCAAAGTAATTGTAGCTTTCTCTACCTGTATATGTAAGCAGACAACTAAAATTATCAGCAGAGATGCTACAGACCCATGTTGACACCCTCCACTCTGAGACTATAGCACTCTATGCCAGCATGAAGAAGTTACAAAAGACAGACCTTCACCCCTAACCCCACAGAAATGGAATGATGTTCTGACAAGTGGGGATTTGTAAGCAGCTCTTTGCAGGAAACCACCCTCAGCAGGAAGCCCCTTTTCTTGTCACTTTAGCAAAGCTATATTGTAACTAACTTTTAAACCAGGTGCCACCATGTTCTACTCATTTCTGGCCCAAGCACACCTTTCAAATCTTTTAATCACACAATACCTTGCCTAACTTGTCAGTTCTTTCCATAGATCAAAGAAGTAGAAATGAAGAATAAGCAATGAAATGTAGAAATGAAGATGACCAGATCTCTCCCTTAGCTTCCCCTTCAGTCATCTCCCGAACAAACTTTGTGAACAAGATAACATCTAGAGGAAGATCACAAGAAGTCAACGAGCCTGCGAGCAGTGGGGGGATGGTGATGACTTTGACCCCCCTATCTCAATGATTAACTGGATTACTTCCCTCCTTCTCTTTAAAAGTTTCATGGCTGAGCAGAACCTTCGGAGGTGGTTTGTGGCGGATGCCGAGTCCACCATCTGCCCAGATTGCCGGCATTCTGATTAAGAGCACCTTTCTTTTCTACTGTTTGTGAGTACGTAACTGATTTTGTAAGTGGGAGGTGGCGGGACCCGATTCATTCGGTAACAAAATTATAAAGTATTTTGAACTGAATGAAATGAAAACACAAAATAGGAATAATTGTGGGATGCAGGTAACACCATGGTCAGAGGAAAATTTATAGTACTAAAATGCCTGTTAGAAAAGATGAAAGATCTCAAATCAATGACCACAACTTCCACCTTAAGAAACTAAAAAACAAAGAGCAAACTAAACTCAAAGTAAAGGTAAGAGTAGAAGTCAAACATATTGAAAGCAGAAAAACAATTGAGAAAACCAAAGAAACAAAAACTAGTTCTTTGAGAATGTCAGTAAAAGAGATAAGCCTCTAGCCATACTGATCAGGAGAAAAAGAAACAATTCACCAATATCAGGAATGAGGTAGGGATTTTAACTACAGATCCTACAAATGCTGTGCCAGGCAGACTCTAAGATGGCCCTCAATGATCTATGTCTTCTGGTATTCATACCCCTATATAAGCCATTCCTCTTCAGTGTGACCTGGCCTAGTGACTTGCTTCCAATCAACAGAATATTGCAAAAGTGATGGGATGCCATTTCCATAATTAGGCTTCATAATACTGTGCCTTCTATCTTCCTAGCAGACCCCTCTTCCCTTGATGGCTACGATGAAGTAAGCTGCCATGACGGAAAGGCCCAGCTGGCAAGATACTGAGGGCAGCTTCCAGCCAACAGGGGACTTTGATCCTTAGTTCAACGAACCAAAAGGAACTGAATCCTGCCAAAAATCACATGATCTTGGAAGCAGATCCTTCCCCAATCAGTCTTTCAGATGGGACCCTAGTTCTGGCCAATACTTTGCTTACAGTCTTATAAAAGACCCTGAAGCAAAGGACCAAGCTAAGCTATACCTAATTCCTCACCCACAGAAACTGTGAGTCCATAATGTGTACTATTTTAAGCCACTAAAATTGCAGTAATTTGTTATTATAGCAAGAGATAACTAATATAAATATTTAAAAGGTAATTGTTATTACCTTTTAATTTGTTATTATAGCAAGAGATAACTAATATAAATATTTAAAAGGTAATTATTATATATAAAAGGAATTATTATGAACAACTTTATGCCAATAAATTCAACTTAGATGAAATGGACAAATGGACATATTTCTTAAAATACACAAACTAACAAAGCTCACTCAAGAAAAAAAACTGAATAGTTCTTATCTACTAATAAAGTTAAAATTAAAAGCCATCTCCCAAAGAAAAATCTAGGCCCACATATCTTCACTGGTAAATTCTACCAAATATTTAAGGAGGAAATAATACCAACATTACATAAATTCTGCCAAAAAATTAAAATAGAAGTAATAATTCTCAACTCATTCTTTGAGGCCAGTATTATCATGATATCAAATTCTGACTGATAGCACAAGGAAAAAAAATCATACAGATCAGTATTACTCAAATATAAAAATTCTTAACAACATTTTAGCAAACTGAATTCAACAATATATAAAAGAACAACACATAGTAATCCAGTGCTATTTATCTCAGGAATGCAAGGTTGGTTTAAAATTAAAAATAGTAATCAATATAATCCCACAGCAACACACTACAAAAGAAAATCCATATGACCACCTCAATGGATGCAAAAAATTATTTTAATAAAATCCAACACCCATTTTTGATAAATACTCTCAACAAATTAGGGATAAAAGGAAATTTCCTCAATCTAATAAATCACATGAATGAAACATATAACTAATGTCATGCTTAATGGTGGAAGACTGGTTGTTTTTCCAAACATCAAGAACAGGGCAAAGCTATCCACTCTTATCACTTCTATTCAACACTGTACAAGAAATCATAACCAATTCAATAAAGGGGAAAAATCCAGATTGGAAAAGGAAAAGTTAAATTCTCATTATCCAAAGAGAAAATCCTCCAGCATGTACAAAAAAACTACTACAGCTAGTGAGTTTAGCAAGGTGCAGGATACAAGGTCAATATACCAAAACCTATTATAGTTTTTATATAAGGCATGAACAACCAGAAATTGAAATTTATAACAGCATCAAAAATTATTTAGTGATAAACTAAAGATGTGTAGTATGTGTTCACTGAAAACTATAAAACATTACTAACAGAAATTAAAGAAGACTTAAGAGAAAGTTATACCACAGTCACTGATCAGAAGATTCCACATTGCTAAAATATCAGTTCCCCTTAAACTGATGAGAGTCTATGCAATCCCAACCAAAATCCCAGAAGATTTTCTAGAAACGGATACGCTGGTTGAAAATGTTTCAGTGTATATGCAATGTACCTAGAATAGGAAAAACAATTTTGAAACAGAATAAATAAGGTTGGATGACTTACACTACTTGATATCAAGATGTATTTTAAGGTACAGTGATCAAGATAATATGGTATCGATGTAAAGGTTTAAAAAAAATCAATGGAACAGAAAAGAGAGTTCAGAAATTGATCCTCACATACACAGTTAATTGATTTTCAACAGAGATAACAGGGGAATTCAATGGGGAAAAGGACAATCTTTTCAACAAACAGTGCCAACAAAACTGGATACTCTTATGCAAAAAAAAAAAAAAAAAATCAATTTTGACCCTGAGTTTATACTTAACCAAAAATGAACTCGCAATGGATCACAGATCTAAATTAATAGTTAAGTGTATAAGTTGTCTAATTTACTATTTCTTGAGACTGTTACTATCAGTCAAACAATTCATAGGTAACACAGAAGGATTCCACGGTAGGAAAAAAAATGTGAGAAGAAGTATATTCTATTCCTTTCTTAAAGATTTATAATTTACAATAATATTAAAAACTGAGACACCTAATACCAACAAGGAAATCTATCTAATTTTCTTTATCTCAATAATACATAAATATATTGGACCACAGAGCTCTGTATTTACATATTGTTTATTAATAACCTATTGAGCCCAGTTCTAGAAACCCTGATAGTGCTCAAAGTTTTTTGTTTTACATGTTAGGAATTAAGTCCAGAATAAGTAACTCATCAGTCCTCTGTTCTTTGTATTACAAAACATCATTTTCACTTGATATGCTCTGGAGGTTTTATAACCAAGTATTGCTTATACTTTTGTGCTTCTACTCTCCCTGGGCCTTCATTACTACAACTTCTATCATTCTGTGGTATAACAATCTGTTTTTCTCATGAGAAGGAGCACTCCTTTTGCCCAGGAAATGTGGACTGATCATTTTCATTTTGCCCAACTAATGCCAGTGACTAGAAAATAGTGAAATCTCAATAAATGCTTCATAAGTTAAAAAAAGTGGGAGAAAAAAGGATTTTCATGTGAACAGCCCACAAACTAAAATATGGACACCCAAGAGAAGACTGTAAAATTCCAAACTGGGAAGGAAGATACTGAGGAAAAGTGATCTAAGAGAGCAAGGTAGGGTTAGTGGAAAATGAAGAAAATATTTACAGAGCAAGAACTCAGAAAAGTCTAAGCTTAATAAGATTTCATGGTATCACCAATGCAGAGAAGACATTTGGTTCAGTACAGCTGATACTTCATTGTTTAATCACTAAATAATTTCCTATACTACACACCAGGAACATGATCTGCTCCATGCAAAAAGCAGCAGATTGATTATGATATAAAACCACATGAAAATAATTACTTCATTTGACAGCACAAAGGATTAAGTATCTGTTCAATATGTTGAAGGAAAACAGTCCAAGCTTCTTATTCTCAGAATAAAAATGTTAGAATATATAACAAAAGTACATCACAAAAGGAACTGACATTAATTGACCATGCTAAGCCTTTGACATACATAAGCTCACTGAGGTCTCATCACTACCTTGTGAGGTAGATATCTTTCAAACAGATTTGAGGAATTAACTGAAGCCTCCTCTTTTAGAATCTACATTCTGTCATAAGAATGTAGGTTAATAAGAATCTACGTTCATAAGAACCTGGATTGCCCACTTTTATTTTTCCCAATAATCTCCAAATCCCAAGATCTGTTCATCTGCAATGAACTTTTCCAATAATTTCAATTTCATAAACATAATTAACTTTTCCTGACTTATAGGACCTCTTGGTGGGCATTTAAAAACTGCAACAGGTCCCTCATCTTGTTCAGGACATACTCCAGGATTCAAAACAGCTGTCTTTCTAAGGAGCATCCAAGACTTGTAAAATTCTTAACATGGTTTTATATCAAAATGGAGTAACTTTTCATGAGACTGACTGTAAAAAGAGGAACACTTATAGACTTTTTAATAAATTACACATATGTGCTAAATACTTTATTCCTCTACTTAATTCTCACACACTTCTTATGAGATAAATCTCTTTGCAGATGAGAAATCTGAGGCTCAGAGATTAAGTTATTTTATCCTTTCCAAGGTCAAATACAGTGGTGATACCAGGAAGCAAACTTATCTGATTCATTCCATGGCTTATATCTTTATGTATAAAATGTGAATAATATATAATGATAGTAACATCATCTTACAACTTCTAGAGTATGTGTCAAAGTCCTGGACAAGTAGTAATAACAACTATTTTGGGGTCTCTCTTAAACTTCAGCAAGTGTGATATGGTCCAAAGGGACAGTAATTTAAAATCATACTGCCCGGTTACTACTCTTGTGTGCTTAATATCTGGTAAGTTATCTACCTTCTCTGAGCCTCAATTTCTTCACCTCTAAAATGGATGGTATTTTTTAAATGGCTTCTTGATGAGCTGGTATGAAATTTAAAAAAAGGTAACATGTGAAAGATTTTAAACTATATTGTGACAAATGGTAGTTGTAAATACTGTTACTAATTAAAACAGGCTAAGCAGGCCTAAAAATGTCTTCTGCCAGAATCTACCCTCCATTATTTTCTCATGAATAAAAAACATTTAAATTTATAGAAAACAATTTTTTTTAAAAGCTGTCAGAAAATAAATCCTCAACAATTACAAAAAAGGACATAAGAGAGATTCAAAGATTATTATGTTTTGACTTCCACTTGTTAACTTTAAAGACCCAACACTGAGAAGATTAAAAAAAAAGAGAATTGTAAAGATCAATCCTGATAAAGATGCTATTTCACAGGCATACAAAGTTAAATGAAACTCACAATGAGGTGAGAAACTGACATACAGGCTCTTTCCAAAAGATCTGTTAGAGCATCTCAACAGGCATTGTCCCTGTTGAATGGTTAAACTGAAAAAATAGGTTTGACTGGCTTAAAAATGGGAAAGTGGACAATCTGATAGCTATGTGATTTCTTTCATTTTAAATATCTGCTAGCAAGAGATTTAAAGGAGCTTACATCATCTTAACCCAATTTTTTTCTTATCCAAAAACATTATGATTACAATTTATAGGCAGGTGCTGTTTGAACAGGACCAAGAGTAACAAACAACGTTTTCTCTCATGGGTTTATTTGAACCTAACTTTAAAATACACCCTTTTCTTACCCACAGTTTTCTTCACATTCAGAACATTCAGAAGGAGCAGTTACATAACAAAACAGAGATTAATGGGAACATAGATGCAATATATAGAAAACACTTACTTTAATTCTCTGTCCCTCCTGTCTTGCTTTGCTATTTAACTGCTTCATCTCGTGTTTTGTACCTGAGATCAAGAGGCATAAAATACTATTTCAAAATTTGTGTGTCCTTTCTAATTATTGCATTTGATCCCCTAGTAGCTATAAAACCTATACCATTATCCCCCTCAAAAATAAAAACAATGCAAACAGTAAACAATCTAGAGAAAATATGTGCTCTAAGGGAGAGAACTTTATTACCCATTAACGCTGACAAATGGGGGACAATGAGTAAAAACTATTTTATTTACTTTTTATTCACACAACTAGATTTTCCCATTTGTAAGGGAAGCTATTTATCAAAATCAAACAATCTGGTAGTTGTATAACACAACCACAGCTAACTTGTCAAAGGCTAAATAAAACACATGGAGTTTAATTCAGGAGTCATCATTCTCTGGGGGTAGTGAGTCTACATGATTTCATATCTTCCTCATTCACCAAGTGTGCCAGTTTCTTTTTCCTTTGTGGCATCTCTCCTCTTTCCATTATTTTGTGATCTTGATCCTATCATCCCAATCGAAGTCTTTTTTCATCCCAAGTGGGCCTGTGTAGTAACATCATATCAGATTATCCAATTTCTTGTCTTTGGATCCATCCTTCATACCACAGTATATTGATCTTTATAAAACCCTTTGTGCCATTCCCTGTGTCAAAGTTTATTTTTAATTGGTTCTCTATTTCTCAAAGGATAGACTTTATTTCTTCTACAGAAAGGTTATCTGCCTTATCACACTATTCACCTACAAAGCAAGGTGATTTACTATTTTCTAAATTTGGTGATTTTGGTGCCTCTGTAACTTGTGGTCCCATCATTCTACATTTCCAGAAAGAGTTGTCTTCCTTTCAACCTTATTCACACAAATACTGTTTGTCCTACAATATTCTACTCAAATTCTTCCTATTCCATTAAGTCTTTCCTGACCACTCAAAGTAATTTCTCCCTCTCCTGTAATCTCATGGTAATCAGTGAAATTACTTTGGTAATTAATTATTTGTTGCCTAATTAGAGCTTCTCACTGCTGCCTTAAAAGAGTTAAAGTTTTATAGTTTATTTAAAATAAAGATGACTTGGTAAGTATGACTTGTATTTCCAACCATATTTCCTGAACTCTAAGATACACATTTATTCACTTTTGACATTTCAGAAACTGAGTGCATCTACAAATCTCAGCAGGGTAAAACTGGGGAACCACAGTAAGAGCAAGTTCCTTAAAAGCAGGCAGACAACACTGTCATCCTTATTTACAAGGGTAGCTCTCATGCCACTGTGTTCTGCTGGGAGAAGAAAACAACACGTTCTCTCTGCTCCTAGGTACTCCCAAGGCCTCTACTGTCAAATGTAAATGAACTACACACCAGGTACTCTCAAAACTCCACCCAGTATAACCCTTCCTGGGGTCAGAATGACCCCTGTTTGTTTTGCATAGATAGCATGTGAAGGGAATTAAGCCCCTATTATGCCATCTCCAACTTGCTAACCATCAAACTTCAGAGTGGTTATTAGCCAAACTCTTCCATATATATGAAGGAACAGATATTGAATACTTGCTAAGAATGGAGACAGCACTAAGCAAAATTAAAGATCCCTTTAGCCACATCTAGCAGAAATGGTCCAAAGTTGTTAGAGAAGTAACATTAAATGAATACAGATAACCTTACAGACTCATTTTAGTGTCCACAGAATCTGAAAGCTCTATGTTTACTCTAGTTGAATTTTTATTTGTTTTTGTTTCCTTTAACCCAAGTACCTAATCTATGGCTTTGTGTATGACTCTCAGAAGTCTAGAACAAATTCTGAATCCTTGTACCCTAATATTTTCATTTTTCTACCTGATCTGGTCTGTCAGGCTGCCATCCACGTGTATTCCTGACAGCTGATCTGAGAAATGACCACTGCTGGTGCTTTTTAAATAAACTGAACCCTCATATCCCTTCACTGCAACAGGTAGCACAAGTCACAGTATATTTACAATGAAAGACTTCAAAACATATCAACTATTTATCCCTTAACAGAAAGTCCCTGAGATTATTTTGTGCTGAGTCATACACAGCAGCTAAGCTAAGTATTTTAAAGCCAACTCATCACCACATAACTGGTTTTCCCCTTCTCCACTAATAGGCCTAAGTCCGGAACTTCAGTAAGGTAGTTATTATTAGTATCCACCACCTCCGGCCCCCACAACCAATGCAAAAGGGAAAAGAAAAAAAATGTTTGAGGCAAAGAGAAGCAACGTGCCTAGAGTCATACAGCTAAGAAACAGGAGTGCCAGAAACCGCACAGGCATCTTAATTTCAACATTCAAGCTCTTAAATTCTACACTATTCTGCCTCACGAAACACTATACTTGCCAGGCAAATTTTTTAAAAAATCAAATAATGTCCAATGCCCTCTTTATCAATTGCAGATCCTCTTCTTTTTTCCATCTTTGTCCTCTCTCTCCTCCCATTCCTTCAGTATATGGAAGAAAATTTAAGACAATTCTTTGAGTTGGGAAATTCTAAGGTAAGGGGGTTAAAAATACTAGCACAGAATTCAGAATATGTGAGTTCTAGGCCACAGTCTGTCATTAACTAGGCAAACTTTCTGGCCAAATCTCATGTGTATTTTGTATCAACAGCACACATCTCAACCTAGCCAAATCTCATACTCTCTTAAGTTTCCTCCTCTACAAACTAAAAGGACTGGATATAAATAAAACACCTTCTAGTTTTGAAAATTCTTCTAGCTTTCAAAATTTGAATATTGCAAAATGGGGAGGGAAGGAAGAACAACACGAGCGAGATTGTTTCATTCTGCAAACCATATTATAAAGAGAAGGGAAAACCACGGTAGAAATTTAGCAATTAGAAAAAATAAGCACTCAAACTCTACTCAATAGAATGTTGTTTCTTTTCCAAAAATAACTACCACAATGGGTTATATGTAACCTGAAAATACTTATGATTAAACTGCCAACTCCTGGGCATTGATGGTACCTATAAATATAATTTCTATTAGTGGTTACCTACCAGTGAACTCATACCTTTTAAATTAAGGAATGCAAAACTCTGTATTGTAGGAAAGAGTATCAACAGAAAGACTTCTCTTTCCTATGAGCCCTCTCATAACCCCTTGCCCAGGGTATAAACTCCAAAGGTACTTCAGCACTGTGAGCTTGGCCTAGGTTGGGTAGCAGAGCTTAAAAGGGCAGGAAAACCAAGATGACAAGGCCCCTTGGAATTTCCGTAAACTAAAATGATCAGACAACATTTTTGAAACAGAATTTGTACATGAGGAAATATAAGCATGAAAATACATAATAAAATATTAGATATTTGGAGAAAATAATAATGGTGGCAATAATAGTAACAGCAGCTTTCATTTATTGTTATCAATAAATGAAATGAAATACTTCATAGCTATTATTACACTCCATCTTTACCAAAATCCTACAAAGTATCTGTAAGATTATCATAATTATAGAGATTAGAAACCTGAGGCACAAAGAGGTTATGTAATTTGTCCAAGGTCACAGAGCACAACTCTTCAGAGGCTGTGATCTTAAATAAAATGCTTCACTAAGCAGTGTCATCAATCAGGGCAATAATTTGTAAGCACAGAAGAAAGCCCTATAACCATTAATTAATACCACCACCATCTACTTCAAGTTTCACCACCTTGTATCAATTTTGGTTCTTTCCCCTCCTCGATCTCCAAACACAATTAATCTAGTATATCTAATGATTATCCCTCAATTTGATTATATTCAGCAAACACATACAGAGCATTCATTATATATAAAGCATTATACAGACAAAAACTTTTATATCAAAGTTTGTCAGAAGACTTCTGCATTCCCAAGAAAGATATTGAAGGGGAAAGGAAATCAATTTTATTTATGTCCTTTACAAATCTAAAAGAAGTAAAAGTATAGTATTAATAAACATGACTGAATCAGAAAACAATTCTTACTCATTACACTTAGAATGTAGCACATTTGCAAATGTATTCATTCATTTAAATTTGTTTGTTACAAATAAATCTAGTTGATAAATTCTGACATATATAAGATTAAAGCCAACACTTATAGAATACTCACTATGTACCAGACACTGATCTAAGCACTGCCCACTGTACATGTATCTCATTTAATTCTCACAACAACCTTGTAAAGTAATTATTATTATCCCCATTTCAGAGATGAGTAAACTGAGGTACAGTAAATCTAAAGAAAGGGGGGTGGGGGGAATCTGAAACTAGAATAAATCATTAACACTGTAGAAAATAAGTAAAAATCATGATATTCTCTGGCCTTTATGCCTGGTTACAAATGTCAAATATAGAAAACATTCATTTGTAGGAAAGAATAAAAAATAAGGGAGGGAGGGGACAAAGTCATTAATTAATTATACCTCTGCCCATGTCTAAATTATCTGAGATTAATCGCTCCTTTCAGTCTCTGGTGCTTTAAATTCAATCACCACTTTCACAAATTTCTGAAAATAGAAGCGCTATTCAATCATGATGATGCTTTTATCTGTTCACGTGTGTGTTTTTGTTCTGCACAGGTTGGGAGTAGGTCAACGGTGCTGTGGGTAGTTCTGATAACCGGAAACTCAACCAACCACCTGTACGCTATGAGGCTACTTTTCTGGTGGATTTGGGAAAAACAGGGAAGACGCACTAGAAAGAGCTCTGCTGTAGTGACTTTTCTTACTTCTGAAAGAATGGGCATGGGGTAAAACACTGAAAAGAAGTTTGTGGGCTCTTAGCCACACAATTCCAGTGGAACTCACTTATGCATCAAGGTTACTAGAGCAGAATGGTATCTTCATCAAAATTAAAGTCAGGACCTATTAGGCAAAAAGTATAAAGAGAAAAAATTCTCCTTGAAAAGTTGTTAAATAAATATTGATCTCAACCTTCATGATTCTGTATAGCCAATCTTGTACACTAAAATGTATAGTAATACAGTATTAATAGAGTTCATATGCTAAATACTACTTTACAGTACTGCAAAAAATTATTCTTTCTCCCTTATAGTTCTGAGTGGAGGGAGAAGAGCAGCAACTCAGACAGCTGAATCCATCTAAATTAAAAGCATATGCTTTATAACTCCACTACACTACTCATTTTGCAGTTTTTAGATACCTTTTTATCATGACCTACCACAAAAAGTAAAATTAAAAATTTTTCTATCATTAATGTATAATCAAATTATTTATTAAATGAGATTTTCTGTGATGGAAATGTGTTATTTATACAATATAGTAAAGTCTAAATAAATGTCATTCACATAATTTCTACAAAGGCATCTGCAATTTCATTAAAGCTTAAACTGACTTGTTAATTTTACTAACAATGTGTCAAAACTAGTTTTTAGCCAATATCGTTATTTATTTCTAAATTTGAAAAACTCACCGCATTAAAATACTCAGGAGAATGAAGTACTTTGTTCAACTGAGATTCTTATTAACAAAATTATATCCATCTATACTTATGATTATGAAAAACGTAGTCAAGATGGTGAAAGATATTTAATAATAAAACTCAAAAAGTTGACAATCTTCCTATAAGGAGTGCTGAGGACAGCTTCAAAGATAACCATAAATGTCTCTCCCTGATGAGAAGAGTTCAGGGGAGAAATAAATGGTTTGAAATTGTAAATAAAATATAACATCTTGACTAACACTAACACTAATCATGACTAGGATAAAGGAAGACAGTTATTGGAAGAGTAGATTTCACTGGGAACAAAAAGAAAGGAGGGCAGTAAATCACTGTTCTATCAGATCACTCAGTAGACAGGCAGGGAAAAAAATGTGTGTGAATAGTGTGTGTGCGTGTGCGTGCGCACGTGCATGTGTATGGCTGTATGGGATATCTTGAGATTAATCTGGATTTTTATAATAGAAAACTACTATAAAATCAATTTAACTTTTCACTGTACATAACATACACTGAAAAAAACAAATTAAGAATAAAAAACTGCATTTCACATTTGACCTATAGATCAAATAGCAAAAAGAAAAGCAAGATTTGCTTTGAAGTCCATCTCTAAAGGTAAACTTAATTTCAGGAACATGAAATATATAAATGTTTGGATATATTATTATGGTCTCTTCTCCTAAAATCCTACTTAGTACTCAACTAGAAAAACACTGAAAGTTTGAAAGGGAAGTAAGGTACAAAGGCACCACTTAATGTATATTAAGAAATAACATGTTATCACACAGTAACTCAAGGCTCTGAAAGAAAATAATCCAGTATCAACTAGTATTGTCCTCTAATACATAAAATCTCTACTTCAAAATCGAAACAGGAAACTTATCTTTCCTATTCACAATATTATTCAAAAAATAAAAAAATTTTAAAGGTGGAAGGAAATTTGGATATCAACCAGTTTACCCACAAGATAAAATATTACGTCCAAGATTAAGTAGCAAGTTCAAAGTAGTGTCAATAGTAGATCCTGTGATACCCAGGACAGTGCTGTTTACACTACAACTCAGTTTTCACAGCACTGATTTGAGAGAAGGGAACACTAAAACCCATGTTTAACAGTCTCTCTCTTCAGTTTCCTGGATTCCACAGGACTATCCCAGTTCTTCTCCCAAGTATTTAAAATAAATTAAACATATTTACAGCCAAATATAATAGCAAAACCACATATTTTAGTAAGTATGTTCACTCAGCATTTTTCAATGCACAACAGTGTAACCCATATGGAGACTATGAATTCCAATCACATTATTCAGGTTTTCTTCCACTTAAACCAATTTGCTTCTAGAGTTAAGTGCCCATAAATTTTATGCTTGTCTATTTTCTCTTGGTTAATTCTGAGAGAAATAAATAGTTCATTATTCATTCAAAGTATGACCTTTTGGAAAAGGTAGCTCTTAACCTCATCAATTTACTGTGGAATCTGGGAGCACAGCATTTAATTTTATTGTCAATTCTTTGGTCTAATTTTCAGTCTCTCAGTCTCATTTTTTAAAGTTTTGGGGAATTTTTTGGTCTTTTAATTTCTGGAAAAGGCTCTAAACTTTTAACCTTTCACTGTGTAGCATGTTAGCTTGGTCCTATTTTCTCTTAACTGCCAACCAAGAAATGTCATCTGTTGTATCTGTTTTGATATGCTTCCAAGAGACAGGGCTATAGAATCCCTGATACAAATCGCTGATGACTACTGTAGCAAGAACGTGAAAGGGGAGACTAGAAGCTGGTCCTTTGAGAGCTCTCAAGGCAAATAAACAATACAAGAAGAAAAATGACTATGTTTAGAGATTACTTAGTGAGGCATTCCAAGCTCTTCCAACTTTAGTAAAGGGTATTACAAGTAGTTGAGGTGTAGAAATAACATCAAGAATATTTCTTTCATTGTAGGACATAAAATGAACTCCCATAGTATGACAGTTAAGGGAAAGAATTAAAGCTACTATGAAGGTACTGGGTATTCTAATATATTCCCATAAAATACATTAATCTTCACTTCTCTTAGGAAACAGAACTCACATACGAAAGAACTTACTTATTCTGCCAAATTATCTTTACAATTTTAATCAAGGGTTGATGAGCAAACTTACTCTAGATGAGTCATAAGAGGGGCTTGGTTGACCACTTGTTCCCCAAGATGTCGTACCTCCTCGTTCATCCATACCTAAGGAGAGAAGAAAGTAAACAATATAAATCCAAGAGGACACAATGATGGGTTTTGTTTGGTACAGCAGATAATACAGTTCAGTGAGTGGTATCTGCATTTGATTGGAACTGGCTGTGTATCAATCCTTGTCTCAGAAAACTACAGAAATAAGTTACTTGGGAGTATCTTTATCACTGCTCTATACAATGCCCTACATACATTGCCAATGTAGGTCTTTGGAGACTTTCGAACAGAGCATAATCTAGGTCTCTCCACCTCTGTCTCCACCAACTGCTACTTCTAAGAGTAGATGAATGCCCCACCCCCAACTTTCTGAAGTTTAGTACTGCCTCCATGAATATATGAAGTGAATAAGGGTTAGAAAATGAAGCAAGTCAAACAAGTGCTCAAGTTAATAAAACTGGTTTCTATCAAAGCACTGAGTAGCTATTCTTAACTGAAGACATCAAACTAAATCAAACTATATCAAGCCACATCAAATCAATATTAATTATATCAAAACTAATCAAAATGATGTGACAACTCATCCTAATAAAATCTCCTCTAAAATCTGATTCTAAACGAGTAGATCTACTCTTAGGAAAATTGCAAAGGAAGACTCAATGTGACAAGGATAAATTACCATTAACAACAAAACAATTCACTATCCTCCTTAATGTACCTTCTGAAGCTTTGGCTCCATTATTTTCACCTTCCAGTCAATCCCCAGAAAAATCTGAAAGAGCTGGAGATCTCTCAATCCAGCCATTTCTCCCCTTTCTGTTTTGAAGACCAGCCTTTCTCATCCTTGACTCCTAACAGGGTACACTTTCCCAACCCCTTCTGAGATTCTTTCTACGATGAAATACAAATGGTTGACTTTTTTTGTTTCATTCTTGCATGAGAAAACTCTAGATGTTACAAAAACAACATTCTGTTAAGTATGGAACCTCTTTTTCTTCAAAAAAATTCCTTGAAGTCTTCTGTGATTTAGATGAGAAGGGGTCTGTACTAAGTTAAATGCTACAAATTCTCCAATAACTAGCCACGATTCCCAAGGCTCTTTCATAGGGACAGAATTGCCAATTGAAGGACTAGGTGACAAAAGCAAGGAAAGGAAGTCAGTACCCAAAGTAAAATACACTAATTACTAATTCAGTTAGTAGGACCCTAATTTATTCTTTTTATGAATCTGTACTTCCTATATCAAAAACAGTACAGAGAAAAGATGGGTACCTACTATAAACAACACATTAGGCACAATTTCAGATGAATCAGAAGCTTTAAAAACACACAGATTACATGTAAAAACAAAACAAAACAAAAACCAACAACAACAAAAAACAGTGTTTTTGTTTTTTTCATTCTTGGAGAATTCTTATTAAAATTCTAGATTTAAGAAAGATTCTACAAGTCTGGGGAGTATCATGTAAAAACACACTTTGTTACTAAATACCAGTATCCAGTTACCTGTGGTCTATTTTCCAAGCATTTTCTTTGCAATCAACACTGTAGAATAGCAGATAGGATTCCAATGAGACCCAATCCAAGACAAAGACTACTATCAATCTACAAAATCCATTAATATAAAGCTACTTACGAAACTGCAAATAATTTTAGGAAAAGTTTTATTTAAAAAGATCATACTTTCCATTTGTAACTTTTTTTCTAAATGAGTTACATTTTTAAAATATCATATATCCAAAGTAAAATGCAAAAGTAAATTGGCTCCTGAAAGCAGGGTCTCAAATATTTGCACACCCATGTTCATAGCAGCATTATTTACAATAGCCAAAATGTAGAAGTGACTTCAGTGTCCATTGACAGATGAATGGATAAACAAAATGTGGTATATACCTACAATAGAATATTATTCAGCTTTAAAAAGGAAAGAAATTCTTACACATGCTACAACCTGAGGACATTATGTTAAGTGAAATAAGCTAATCACAAAAGGACAAATAGTATATGGTTCCACTTATATGAGGTACCCAGAGTAGACAAATCCATAAAAAGCAGAATGGTGGGCCTGGGGGTGGGGAGTAAACATAACTTTCATTGAACATTTAGAACAAACAATGCAAACTTATTTTGATGATCCTATTTCTAATGAAGAGAATTCATTTTATGACTCTGAATTGTCTTTTATCAAATAATAAATATGGGGGCTATGTGTTATTTTAAATACATTTGTAAAAGAAAATATATGGGTGCCTGCTATAGAAAACATCTCAGACAAAATTTTAAGTGATAAATGAAATTCTGTGAAAACACATACTTAATTCTCATCAGGTGACACTAATTACTTCCACAACATGAAAGAAGAGCAAAGATTAATTAAATAAAATGGTAATTAATTAAGCCACCAACTAAAGAGTACTACATACCAACGATACAAGACATGTAGAGGGCTCAAAGGATGCTACAGAATAACAAGGATCTGGCTAGGGTTTAAACTCAGAGCTCTATAGCTTTATTGTTAATGTATCTAGACTCTGAGCAGAAGATCGTGGCTGGCACTGACAAAGGCAAGAGTCATCCTTTAGCATCAACAATTCCTTTCTGCTGAACACAATGGCTGTACAAACATAGAAATATGACAGGAATAATAAACTTTCCAAAGCTTCAGCCACAAGACCAAGGTAACAGGAAAAAAAGAAATTACACACAGAAAATAAATAATACAGAAATTATACAAATTGATCAAAATCTGAAAAACTTTTATCAACAAGAAAATATACCACAGTTGCAATACAGTAATTAGGAGGAAAACATTTCTATTAAGATATGTCTGAATCACCACTGCCATATATTTTTCCTTCCTTACTATTTCTAGTCTACACATGCCAATTCAACAATTTTTGAGATGCTAGTGCCTCAACTTACAGATTAAAATGGTAGATGTAAGAGAAAGTTTAGGAATAATTAAGTAGTAGAAACACTTCTGAGTCTTGCTTAACTTTCTAATTAATCTATTTCTCTGCAACAAAATTAAAAGGGTTAACCAATAATTCAACTAATATAGAGATTTAAATGACACTTTTTTAATCTTTTATATACAGAATCTCTTTAAGTACCTGCTTTTCTGAATGGAACCAATTAAAATCCAATATATATTTTGATTCCATGTGCCTCATTTTAAAAGGCTTAATATTTTATTTAACATTTTTCAGTAAAGAACAAACATTAAATTTTAGACCGTATATCTAAAAACACTGGTTTGTGAATTCAATGAAACAATCTGCTTCCTTCTCTTGTAAAACATTTAATAGGAAAAGTAACTGAAAGCTAATCATAAATTACTACACATACAGGCACTTCCCTAAGAGGCTGGGAGCCTGAAGAAGGAATACAAGGTGTAACCAAGTTTTTGAGATGTCAGAGAGCAAGACTCTTGGAGGAGCAAGTAAACTTAGCCAAGTAAAACATCTAGCATTACTTTCTTTCCTATGAAGGACTCAGGTACTAGTTTGCCTGCCTCCTCTCTACTGCCACCATCTTTTTTGACTGAAAGTGCTCTCTTTCTTGAATCAATACAAAATTATCTCACAGCTTCTATCCTACTACTTCTTTCATTCTCCTAGCACAAAATCCTAGAGACTTCTCTAGGTTTTTAGCCATTAGCAATAACTGGAAACATTTTTTTGGGGTAGTGACTTTTCTATACCCTATACACCTGTTCCACACCGCCCCCCCCCCCGCAATCTGGGCCCCCAGGGGCTCAAAAACAGTACAGGGTTTGTGTACATGAAGCATTATTCAAGCTTTGGTGAGGCTCAGACAAGACCTACCTGGAGGTAAAAGGGGTGAATGAGGAGTAAAGCTGCTGACCAGCTCCTTCTCTCCCACCTGCTATCACCAGACCTATCACCAAAGACTCTGTCACACTAGACTACAAGGAGGGTGAAGGGAGAAACAGGTCTGGAATTGGAAAATATTTCAGGTACTGGTGGGGAGTCTAGAGAGCAGAGAAGTAATGAAAGGGAAAGCGGGGTGGGGGATACACAAAATCAAGAGAAGAGTAGTCAGGATATCCCTGCAGCAAAGCTATAAGAAAAACAAGTCAGGGCTTCCCTGGTAGTGCAGTGGTTGAGAATCCTCCTGCCAATGCAGGGGACACAGGTTCCAGCCCTGGTCCGGTAAGATCCCACATGCTGCGGAGAAACTAAGCCCGTGTGCCACAACTACTGAAGCCCATGCGCCTACAGCCCACACACAGCAACAAGAGAAGCCACTACAATGAGAAGCCTGTGCACCGCAACGAAGAGCAGCCCCCACTCGCCACAACTAGAGAAAGCCTGTTCACAGCAACGAAGACTCAACACAGCCAAAAATAAATAAAATAAAAATAAATAAATTTAAAAAAAAAAAGCTTTTCAGAAAAAGAAGTCAATACAGCCACTTTGCTTTGTATTATGCCCAAGAGTTATTCCTTGTGGAAAAGGGACATATATAAAGTTGGGAGGAAGAGCACAGCAGATTGTATACCTCTCTTTCTCTCTGTCTCTTTCTCTCTTTCATACACACACACACGCAGACACGCACAGCTTTTGGTAGCAGTGAAATCAGGTTTTTAGTCTAGCAAATAAAATGTACTTCAAAAATATCAAATCCCAACACTGTTATAAATAAGGAAAAGATAATATACTTTGCAGGATTGCCATCTGCTATAGGATGATTCAATAGATAATTTGATAAAAGAAATCTGATTGGAGATAGCTATGTCAGATAACCAAAGCTATGGATGTGTCTCTTCAGTAGTTTCTTCACTCAATTTTATTTGTGGGGTAATGATACTCTTTTAGATCAGACTCAAAGGCTGCAATCAACTGTAAAACAATATACACCTAAAAACCCACCACCACCATTTTTTATTATATTTCTCAAATTTTAGATACTTATGAAATAAATCTACCGATGTGTTTTTCCAGAAATTCACTGTGAAACAGAATCAATTAGAATATAAAAGCAAATCCTTTGTTTTTATGTTACACATTAACGAAAAACAAATAAAACAGAAAAGCTATGGAAATGTTGAAATTGTAAGGAAATATAAGATCTGCTGCTTCATATCAAGTACATAACATTGGTTACAGAAATTTTTTTTTTTACTAAAAAAATTGAGATTCTGTAAAATGAACTGTCAAATTAAAAAGTTTGACTCTTTTTAAAGTATGTAAGAAAATAAGACCAGTAAAAAGATTAAAAGAATCACCTTTTTAGGTCATCTTTAAAATTAATCACAATTTCTATTTGGAATTGATGAGAACTAAGATTTTAAAAGTAGGGATATTCTAGTGCCAAAGTACACTAGAATAAGATAATTAAACATGACTAATTTCAAGAAAATGACTAATTTTGAAATTAACTTCCAAACAGTGATTTCGCTATGCTATTTTTATTAGCCACATCACTCTATATGAATGTCCTGTAAATATACAATTAAACAGGACATTCTAGTGATTTAATCAATGAAGTAAGAGTAGAAGGTCAAAAGGAAACGGCAGGTCTATCTGTTTAGGAAAAATAAAAAACTGCCTAATGCCCAGGGATTGAAACTAAGTTCTCAAAGGGCAAGCAGGTATTTTGTACCACCTTGAGAACTATCTGTAGTGACCTGGTATATTGAGGATTTGCTCTGATTATCTGAAGAGACATTCTAATAACCCTGACAAAGCTCCTGAGCCATCTCCAAGCCTTCCCTAAACTATCTGGCTGTCAAATTTCTGGAAACAAGAAAAGGCCCTCCCAGTGCACCTAAAAGTAACTGTCATACTCCTCTGGAATCTAAACAACAAAGCCCTGCACCTAAACAACAATGTCAGATGTTTTCTTCCACAGAGGCACTAAAGAAGTCCACTCTAAAAAAGGCTTGATGCCTCTTCTCCAACTCTGGATAAGTCTCAGCAAAAAATGTCCCTATTCAGTCTCTCAATGATACAATCCCATTAGATTTACTTTATAAACATTTTCAAAATCTGTCTATGACTCACTATTTTTATTTTATTTTATTTTATATTTATTTATTTACTTGGCTGCACCGGGTCATTTGTTGCGGCACATGGGATCTTCGTTGTGGCATGCGGGATTTAGTACCCTGACCACGGATGGAACCCAAGCTCCCTGTGTTGGGAGGGCGGAGTCTTAACTGCTGGACCACCTGGGAAGTGCCTGACTCACTATTTTTAACATGATCATTTTAGTCTGAGCCACCATCACCTCTGTATTATGGCAATAGCCTCTTAAAGAGCCTCCCTGCTTCTTGCCCCTGTGACAGTGTGTATACTCTACATACGAACTAGAATGACCTTTTCAAAACAACTCAAATCCTGTCAATCCTATGCTCAAAATCTACCCATATCATTCAGTATTAAATCCACTGGTCTACAGCGTTTCATGGGTTCCACCTCCCACCTCTCTGACTTCATCTCCTACTATTCATTCTCTTAGATCACTCTTTTTCAACTACAGGGACCCCTGTTTTTGCTCAAACACAGTAAGCATGCTTCCTCCTTAGGGCCTTGCCACTTGTTCTTCCCTCTTCATAAAATGCTTCCTCCCAGATATCTGAATGGTTTGTTCCCCTAATATCCTTCAGGTCTCTCTATTCAAATATCATATTATATGGGGGGATGTTTACAATCTGTTTTTCCCCCCAGTAGATTGAAAGCTCCAGGAAAACAAGAGTGTAGTCTGTTTTGTTCAATATTTTATGTTTGGTGCCTGGAACAATGTCTGACACACAGTAGGCATTAATAAACATTTGTGGAAGAAATAAATGTATAAAGTGGAAACAATATTCAGTTTAATGTAAGTGGGGCTGAAACTGGTTCCCTATTTGTTAGCTTACCATTCTTCTTTAGAAATAATCAAAACCAATATTCTAAATAAATGAATAGTAGTTTAAAAATTCCAATGAGAAGCAGTTAGACTATAAGTGACTCTATGAACTAGACAAGTAACTACCCCCAAAGAGCAAACATTTTTTAAAAAGTGTTAGAGAAACCTAAATCCTCACTAGGCTTGGTGGCTAAATCACACACAGACGTTCAATACCACAGTTTTGAAATAACCTCATCACGTCCTAAGAAAAATCACTTTGTATTCACTATAGTACAGTCTAATGTACACTGCTATAAAAGGAACTCTAAATAAAAAATGTTCCAGAAGTTTCATGTAGTCAGCATGATGTTGGGATGTTTACAAACGTGGTTAGAAATGCAATAATCTCTTAAATTTGGTAACACATCTTTCATATTCCCTTAACCACTCAGTTACCCATTGTATTAATTTCTACCTTGGCAATATTTTGAGTAACTATCCCTTGCTCTGATTCAGGTCCTGTGTATTGCTTATTCTTCTATTATGTTCCATGCCAATCCACAGTTAACATTGCCAGCACAATTATCTTGCCATAAACACAAGTTGGATCACATCCATTCACTTTTCAAATATGATCCTGTGCTGCCTCAGGAATAACACTCACACTCCTGAGAGTAGCATTCTTCATGGTGGCCTCAATCTACTTTATTCAGCTTCAATACATACTATATTTCTCAGAAAACTCAATGCTCAGGATTCCCTGGTGGCACAGTGGTTAAGAACCTGCTTGCCAGTGCAGGGGACACGGGTTCGAGCCCTGGTCCAGGAAGATCCCACATGCTGTGGAGCAACAAAGACAGTGTGCCACAACTACTGAGCCGGCGCTCTAGAGCCTGTGAGCCACAACTATTGAGCCTCTGTGCCACAACTACTGAAGCCCACGCACCTAGAGCCTGTGTTCCACAACAAGAAAGCCTGCGCACGGCAACAAAGACCCAATGCAACCAAAAATAAATAATGAATAAATAAATAAATAAAAATTAAAAAAAAAGAAAACTCAATGCTCCAGCCTCATCAAGACATTAATCACTCCCCAAACATGCCAAGCCTTGTCACACATTCATATTCTACTCCTATTGCTTCCTAGTCCTAGAATATCCACCCTTATCTTTTCCCCCACCTACTGAGTTTCTAATTTTGAATCAGTCTAAGATCGAATGTCCCCTCTTCTGAGATGTGTTCTCCATCAACTAAGTCAATATTAATCACACTTCTTCAGAAAATAATTTGCACTTATTTTGTCTTCAACATTGACAGTTATTTTTCACGTATACCTTACCAATAAAACTTTATAACAGGGAACATACCTTGTTCATCTCTATGTACTTCTGGTACTTCGCAGAAGTGTGGTATTTTGTATTCAAATGTCTACTAAGTGGTTAAGGCACATATAAAATTAGGGGATTCACATGACAGTCTGTCATAAGAATTCAGTTAACTAGAGATGGGTTAAAAAAAGAAATTCAAGGTAGAAGAGGGATGTCTAGCAATCTAAGTAGATCTCCAAGAATTAGTAAAATAATAATAATTATTATTATTTTAAAAGTTTTTTTTTTTAATTTTTACACTTTATTTATTTATTTACTTTTGGCTGTATTTGGGTCTTCGTTTCTGTGTGTGGGCTTTCTCTAGTTGCGGCGAGTGGGGGCCACTCTTCATCGCGGTGTGCGGGTCTCTCACTGTCACGGCCTCTCTTGTTGCGGAGCACAGGCTCCAAACGCGCAGGCTCAGTACTTGTGGCTCACAGGCCTAGTTGCTCCGCGGCATGTGGGATCTTCCCAGATCAGGGCTCAAACCCGTGTCCCCTGCATTGGCAGGCAGATTCTCAACCACTGCGCCACCAGGGAAGCCCAAAAAGTATTATTTTTAAAAGCAGATTGCAAATATGCTGGAGGCAATCTCAAAACTGAACTAGTGAGTTCAGCTTCCAACATGATGCACTACGCTCCTACAGACAGCTACTATAAATTCTGGAGAAAAAATAGAAATATAAAACAAACTACGTAAAGACCCCACCTTAAGAGTAAACCTAAAGGGTTTACCAGGAGAATGAACAAAACCAGGCTGATTTTGGATGGGAATATAAACTTGGAAGAAGAGACCAAAATGAGTTTCTCCTTTTAACAGCTTTAGGGATCAGCACAGGTGAGTTTCCCACTTTAACGCTTCATCCCGCAGGCAAGCAGCAGCCACAGCACGCAGGAACTAAAATTCCAATAGAAAACTTACTATCTTTCTGGATAGAAGGAGAACAGGGAAGAGCAGGACAACCATAATCACCAGAAAGTAAGGACAGAATCCCCAAAAGGAGAGAGGCAGAAAAGATGAGTCCCAAATTTGGGGCACATCTCTGCTCAAGTCTTTGAATGAGCCCTGACGCACACATTCACAGGGCAGTTTGCAGTTGAGGCTGAAAGAATCAAATCAAATTGAGATTTGAGCAGCTGCTAACCTCAGGCAAGATAGAGTTTTCACTCTGAGTCTGATCCAATTAATGGCTCACTAAAACACAGAAATCAGAACTCTTTGGAGGAACATAAAAGAAACCAAAATTTCCACAAATAACATTCATAATATCTATAACACAAGCCAAAACTCCATGACAATGAAATGTGACCCAATCTCAAAGAAAAAGATAATCAAGAGAGGCCAACTTCAAGATGACCCAGATACTGAGATTTTCAGACAAGGGCATTAAACCAGGTACCTTACTATACCCAATCAAGTAAAGGACATATGCTTGTAATGAATGAAAAGACTGGAAATCTCACAGAGAAAAAGAAAACACACACACATACACACAAAAAACAAATGAAAGTTTTAAAAATTAAAATATCTGAAGTCTAAAAAAAAAAATTCTTGGATGGGTTTAAGAAAGGAATGGAGATGACAGTAAAGAGTGAATGAATTTGATGACAGATCAACAGAAATAATTCAATTTGACAAAAAATTAAAAGAAAATAAACTGGGTCTTAGAGACCTAAAGGAAGATATTAAAAAGTCTAACATAGGCATAGTAAGAAAACAAAGAGACTAGGGTAGAAAAAATTTTTGAAGAAATAATGGCCAGAAAATTCACAAATGTGGTTAAAAGACACAAATTTACCAGTTAAGGACACTCTGTAAACCCAAAAGGATAAATATTAAGAAAACCATGTGCAGGAGACCATAGTCAAATTTCTGACAACCAAAAATACAGAGAAAACCTTGAATGTGGACAGAAAAAGGACACATTACATACAGAAGAACAACAATTCAAATACTGCAGACTTGTCTTTAGAAATTATGAATGTCACCAGATGTGGAAACACATCTTTAAAGTACGGAGGCATGGGGATCTCAGCCAGAATAGAAATATCCTTCAAGAATGGAGATGAAATACATTTTCAAATAAAATAAAATTAAGAATTTGTTACCAGCAAAACTTCAGTACAAAATACTAAAAGAAGTTCTTCAAGCTGAAGGATATGTTATCAGAGAGAAACTTGAATCTTGAGGAAGGAAAAAAGAACATGAGAAATAGTAAATATAAGAAACTGTTTTTTTTTCCTTTTAACTTCTTTAAAAGTTATTTATATAAAAATTGTAACATTCTCTCACAGGAGTTACAATGTATTTAGCTGTAATACATATGACAAATATAGCATAAAAGAAGGCAGGGGTGGGGATAAATAGACCTATAAGGTTACAAGATTTCTGCATTTTATGTGAAATGGTAGAATATTAACTCTAAATTGACTGGGAGAAGTTAATGACATATATAACCTGAGAGAAACTACCAAAGCGGAAAAAAATGCAGAGGCGTCACTAAAAAGCCAACCAATAAATTAAAATGGAGTCCTAAGAAATAGCCAAATCCAAAAGAAAGAAATACATTTGAACAAAATACAGAAAGAAAAAACAGAAAACAAATGAATTAGTACACCTTAATCTAACCATACAATGAAACATTCCATTTTTGTCTGAGGAGGAAGACAAACAGAGAAGCATCAAACAGATACTACTCATTTCAATGAGAACACACCTCATTGCTCTGTGAGCTCATAAAGTCACGCTGTTGCTCTTCTTCAACAAGACAATTATATTTGGGTTTGGTGCGGGAAAAGAAAGATGAAAATATTACATTGCCCTTGCACATTAAACAAAAAACATACAGTACCACACCACTGTGAAAACTGCATACAGAGGTTTTTAGGTTGTTTATTTTTATAGTACCCATCAGGATCATAAGTCAGTACCAATAAAGCAGCTTCTGCATAAGTATATTTTGGTGGATTTTTGCTGATTACCTAACACAATTTGCTATTTAAAAACAGCTGTGTGAGCAATTACTATTCTTAACTTAATTCCACAAACAATTCTATTCATTTCCTGTAATAAGGCCTGTGTACTCCCTGCGTTCAAGTCTTAGACCATTAATTCCTGTAATGGCAACACAGTCTGCCTCTCTCAAAGGAACTCTGTAAAAATTTTTCCATCGTATTTTCCTCATATTTTAAAATTCCATCCTCATATACTCTTCACACTCCCACTCATTTATTTCTAAATTCACAAAACAAAAATTTATATTGACTACCTTCACTCCTTTCAATTTATGCACTTACTCATTAATGAATCTCTTGCTAGTATCTAGCCTCTTCCTAGACCACACCAGCAAAACCCAATGCCAGTCACAAAGAAGGCTCTCAGTAAACATTTGTTTATATAAAACTGAACTCTTTCATGTCATCAAAGGTTATTCTAATCATAAAGCAAAGGCCCCTTCCTGGTCTTAATTTCTTAGATTTCTATTGCAGAGGTCCGCAAATTTCTCCTATAAACAGCCGAACAGTAAATATTTTATGTCTGTGGGTCATACCCTCTCTTTACCAACTGTTCAACTCTACTACTGTAGCACAAAAGGAGTCACAGGCGATATGTAAATAAATAAAGAGTAACTGTATTCCAATAAAACTTTATTTATAAAAACAAGTGATGAACCATGGGCCATATTTTGCCTACCCCTGCTCTATGGCATCCAATACTGTTAACCACCTTGCCTCCCTAGGATTTGCTGACGTTAACCTTTGGGCCCCTATTTCTATATATTAACACTTCCCCTTCTAGTGAAAAACTAGAAGTACCTGCTCTTCATTCCAAGAACTTATCAATTTATGCTCTACCCCTTCAACTGCTCCCTCAGTTTTATGATTTTGACTATCCCATCTGAATGATCAATTTCCAAATGCACACTCCCAGCTTTAAGCTCAGTTCTGTGTTTTGCATCTTGAATCATCAAATTCCTGCTGGAAGCTTTCATTCAGCTCTCCTGCCATCATCTTAAACCCATATTTGAAACTAGACTTTTCACATACCCTTCACTTCCTCCTCATATGCCTTTGGACCCTAATTATTAATATTTCTAATACTACAGGTAGTACTATAATAGTTCAGGTCAAACTGGCATCATCTTTGATTCTCTCTTCTCTTCTCCCTCCACTATCCCTATACTGAGTATTCTTTATGAATGTCTCCTGCAGCAGCTTTTCCATTCCTACTACCACCTTTTTATTCTGAGCTTTCATGATATCCTACATACACTCTTTTGCTAGAGTCTCTCTGACTCTCCCTAAAACACTATTTCAAAATATTTAACCTAATAATATCCTGCCATTGTAGTCTTCCTAAAACAAATCTTTAAAACGTATTACCCCTAGATTTAAAAAGTAAACACTTCCAGTGCCCCACCACCAACAGAATAAATCCCAAATTCTTCAACCTGAAACTGAATATTTACTCCTCTGTTCCACAAATGTTTACCATCAATTGTGCTAGGTTTTGTCTCTCCTATTTTTAAAGCCTTTGAAACTCCAGTTACAATTGCCTCACTGCTTCCAACCCTAATAGTCAAAAATGCTAATTTCCTATTATGGCATACACAGTGTCATGCTCTAGGGAGGACTCTAGGCACTGTTGATAGAGACATGCACAAGACACAGAAACCCTGCCCCTCAAGGAGCTGTCATTCAGTGTTTTGCATTCAAACTCTCAACTGTAACCATGAGGCACATTCATTGTACATAGTACTATTCAAGAACACTTATTGCTCTTATTATTCCTCTTGGCACTTCTATCTCCTCTACACTTAATTCTTACTGATTTTATGCTCACTTTAAATTCCACCTCTGCTGTAAAACATGACCAACTTCCTTAATCCTTACTAGGTCCTCTCTTTAATATTTATACTTATAAATCTACGTCGCACAGCACAGAAGTCATATTGTTCTTAAGAGAACACCATCCAACATGGGGTCTCAAATTAATTTAAGACCAAAGACCACATTCAGCTCTCATTCTGTTTCACCTACAGTGCTAAATACATAGGAGACACTCAATGAAAAAGTTTTTGTGTACAAAATGACACTGCTAATTAATATATGGACAGGTTTTCTAGTAGCAGCTGCAGCTTTTACTTACCTACTTACATTCACTTTCCCCAGTCCCACGATGAACAGTATGAGTTTGCAAAAGAGCATTCATAAGGGATACAACTGATGACCAAAGCACAGAACAAAGGTAACCATGTCAAGAAGACACTCAAATGAAACACCTGACATTAGCTCAGTGCTCTAATGGAATGAACTAAAACTCTCTTGTTCATACTCACAGGTATTTATTACAGTACCATGTAAGCAAAAATTACTGCCATGTAAAGATTTCTAAATTTTATACTCTCATAATTAGTGTCTAGCCCTTAAAAAATTGAATTTAAGTAATTTAAAAACATCTACAACTTATGAAGATGAATAAACATCAAAACACTCCCCCACCATCCAACTTTTAGAGCTATTAAACTAGTTGAAAAAGCTGAACATTGCATATGTAAATAAAGCATATCACTCTCTTCTTAAATTGAAGTATAGCTGACTTACAGTATTGTGTTAGTCTCAGGTGTACAGCAAAGTGATTCAGTTATACATATGCTTTTTCTCAGATTCTTTTCCATTATAGGTTATTACAATATATTGAATATAGGACTTCCCTGGTGGCACAGTGGTTAAGAATCCGCCTGCCAAAGCAGGGGACATAGGTTCGAACCCTGGTGTGGGGAGATCCCACATGCCACGGAGCAACTACGCCCATGCGCCACAACTACTGAGCCTGCACTCTAGAGCCTGTGAGCCACAACTACTGAGCCTGCGCGCCACAACTACTGAAGCCCGCATGCCCTAGAGCTCACACACCGCAACTACTGAGCCCGTGCGCTGCAACTACTGAAGCCTGCGCATCCAGAGCCCATGCTCCGCAACAAGAGAAGCCACCGCAATGAGAAGTCCATGCACCGAAACAAAGAGTAGCCCCTGCTCACCGCAACTAGAGAAAGCCTGAGCACAGCAATGAAGACCCAACACAGCCAAAAATAAATAAAATTTTTTAAAAAAGATATTGCATATAGTTCCCTGTGCTGTAAGTAAATCCTTGTTGTTGATCTATTTTATACATAGTGGTGTGTATCTGTTAATCCCATGCTCCTAATTTATCCTTCCCCCCACCCTTTCCCTTTTGGTAACCATGTTTTCTATATCTGTGAGTCTGTTTCTATTTTGTAAATAAGTTCATTTCCATTATTTTTTAGATTTCACGTATGTGATATCATATAATATTTGTCATTCTCTGACTTACTTCACTTAGTATGATAATCTCTAGGTCCATCCATGTTGCTGTAAATGGCAATATGTCATTCTTTTTTATGGCTAAGTAATGTTCCATTATATATATATATAAAATATCTTCTTTATCCATCTGCAATATAATTATTCTCCAGTCTGTGGGTTGCTTACCCAGGGGTATGGGACTTAATTATATCACGAGTCCACTCCCCTACCCATTTCATTGTTGTCCCTTCTTTATGTCTTTAGTTGTAGAAGATCTTTTCTGGTAGGTTCTGTTCCTTTTCACTGACGGTTGTTCTGCAGATATCTGTGAATTTTGGTGTATTTGTGAGAGGAGGTAAGCTCAGTGTCTTTCTACTCCGCCATCTTGGCCCTGCCACCCATATCACTCTTGAAATCTCTAACTCAGAGTATTTTTAGTTTAAAAGTAGAGGGCTGCTTATCAAAATTATTTACCAGAAACTTATAATTTACATTAAAAACTATCTCTATTATATAACAGAATATAATTTGGACAGAAAAATAAGATCTGCACCCCAAATCTTACATATTGCCTGTGGGCATGGAAAATGATACACTTTGCAAAACTGGCAGTTTCTTAAAAGATAAAAACACATATATCCTTTAACACAACAATACTATCCCTAGGTATTTGTGCAAGATAAAGTGAGAAAAAAGTACACCCACAAGGAGTCTTTTACATGAATATTAAGGACAGTATTCATAAGAGCTAAAACTGATAATAATAATCCAGGTGCCCATCAATAAAAAAGATGAATAAAGGAACTGTGGTTTATTCATTCAATTCAACACTGCTCAGCAATACAAAAAAAAAAAAAATAGACTAGTGGTACATGCAACGACATGCATAAATTTTGAAAACATTATACTTAATAAAAGATACCAGATACCAAAGATTGATTTCATTTATATGTTGACCTACAACAGAAAAAACAAAATCATAATCATAAAAATAAAGACTGTGGATGCTTCTCAGGTACAGAGTTGACAAGGAAGGAGTAAAAGGGATATAAATGGGGTGAGGAAAATGTTTTATAAAACAACAAAATGTTCCTAAGTTTATTCAACTGAAAATAACAATTATAAACTGTGGACCAAACTTTTAAAAACAACTGTTTTAAGACAAGGAAGAATAAACAAAAGGAGGCAAAAACTGAAAAGGATCTGATCAGTGAAAAAATATAACCAGACTCACAGGTAAGATCCAAATCTTTATGATTTGTCTGATGAGGGCATTTCCCAGGCAGCATGGCATGTGGTGGCTAGATAAGCAGAAAGCCACTATTTTCTTGCTTAAGGAGCCAAAACATAGAATTTGGGAATGCCAGTGTGGCTGGAAATTAAGGAGGGAAACAAAGAAAGAAGAAAGCCACAGTTGGCTTTCAACTGCTGGTACCCAGTAATTAGAGGGCTTGATAAATAATTTGAGCTTTCCACAGGCCTGCCTTAACAAAGCATAAAATCAAGCCTCAAGATAATTGACCAAAAATGTTTAACCACTTTCAAATAATGTAAATTCTTATTTGTTTTATAGAGCAAAAACAAACCTCTGCAGACGAAGAGAAACTAAAACCTCTACGACACATCTTCTACATTGAAAAATATGAAATAAAAAATTAATAGATGTGTGGAGAAATTAAAATGTGACCTATAGCCTAGGAAACACATTCCATACAGACACATCTCAGGATGACACAGATGTTGCAATAAGCAGAAAATGATTTTAAAACAGCTATTATAAGTATTCGAAGACTTTAAGAAAAAGATGGTCAAAATGAATGAACAGATGGAGAGTCTCAGTAAAGAAAAGCTTTTGAAAATGGAAATTCCAGAATTTAAAATTACAATAACTGAAATAAAAAATTTGCTGAATAAGCTTAACAATGAACTGGAACAAGAAGAAGAAATGGTAAGTGACATTGAAAATAAAAAATACTGGGAAAAAAAAGAGTAGAGCTTTAGCTACCTGTTAGATCATACTAAATGGTCTAAAATACATGTAATCTGAGTATCAGAAGGAGATGAGAGAAAAAAGGAGGCAGACTATATATCTGGAATAAAATTTGGCAAAAAGTTTCCCATATCAGTGAAAAACATCAACTTGTATGCAAATCTAATGAGCTCAGCAATTCTAAGCAGGAGAAATTTAAATACTAACAAAGCACAACTTGGAATGAAGAGGGAAGATTAAAATTTTAAAACAAGAAACATACTAGTACCATAGTCAAGTGATAGCTTTAGAAACAGTAGTGGGTACCATAAGCAAATGGTCCCCAATATTAGATACCATAAGAGAAGAGACACTGACTTCTAAGGTATTCTTTGAAGTTCAAATAGAAGTCTACATATGTGTGGCAAGGATGACATAGTGATTTGATATAAAAGCACTACCTTGGTCTTTGCTGAAGCAATAGAAAGCAAACACCTATAAGTTTTTTCATTTAGGGGCTGCCCTTGTGGCGCAGTGGTTAACAATCTGCCTGCCAACACAGGGGACACGGATTTGAACCCTGGTCCGGGAAGATCCCATATGCCGCAGAGCAACTAAGCCCATGCACCACAACTACTGAGCCTGCACTCTAGAGCCCGCGAGCCACAACTACTGAGCCCGTGTGCCACAACTACTGAAGCCCGCATGCCTAGAGCCCGTGCTCTGCAACAAGAGAAGCCACTACAATGAGAAGCACACATACCACAATGAAGAGCAGCCCCCGCTTGCCACAACTAGAAGAAAGCCCACACGTAGCAACGAAGACCCAACGCAGCCAAAAATAAATAAGATAAAATAAATAAAACATTAAAAAAAAATGTGTAAAATCCAAGCCTTACCTTTCCACTACCTTTCAAACATTATCTATTCCTACAATCAATATCTCTCTTTTTCCAATTTTGGGACTGGCAATATGGAATAAAATGAATGATTATTACTAATGCAAACATCACAATGCTATCATATATTTAAAATAATAATGCTTTGAAAAACTGTACAAAGAACTTAAGGAAAGACTGTTCATATGATTAATTCTTTCAGAGGTTCCTGAGAAATTAATGCATAAAAACTACACTGTAAAAGCGAAATACTATTTTAAATTAATATAAAATTAAAAGTGAATTTTATCATATTATGAGCATATTTGGTCCTATGTACATAAAACTGTAAATTTGTGGGTTCCTAGAGAAGAATGGGTACATACATAAGTCAAATAAACAGCAGCAAATTATGTTCATTAACAATGTTAGGGTGGTACAAACCAAAATGATATAATGAAAAAAACTACCCAAATGACAGAGAGTGCATGCTTTTTGTCAAACAGGAAAGAGATCTTGGTCTTTCACCATGGTTTAACTTCAGTGGAAGAATATGAGTGGTGGCTTAAGGTTGGTAAATTCTTCCAATTACACCCAGGAGATAAACTAAATCTAAAGGGTGAGAAGGTAAATGCAATGTTATTTTTGAAAATGTAATGCAAGTAAAAGGTAGAAAATTTTATGTTGTTAAAATGTGATTTATATCCAGTGTTTAAAGGAAAGGTTTATTCAGCTGAGGGTAAATTCTGTCTATAAAATTTTCAGAAATATTTGTTTTCCCTCACAATCCAAATAAAGTGGAAGGGGGGAAAGTCAAGAATAATTTTTTAATACTTCTGTACTATTGCAGTAGGATACTACTGTCTAACACTTAAAAGTTGATCTTCAATTTCTGCTCAAGGTGAAGATCTCCATAATCCAATCAATCTGTGGTCATTCAGCACCATTACAATTTCTTATATTAAGCATCTCTATTAAACTACTAAAATTATTATTTTTGAATAGTTTTAAGTGTATGAAATCATTATCCTGTTCAGTATTTCTGAAAATAAGATTGTAACTGATATACAAATAGAAGAGAGCCTAACCTAACAGAATGGTTTACAGACCCAGAGTTAGCAGATACAGGTGAAGAGGTAAAATCTCACAATTTTGCTCTATAAACATCTATGATAAAATAACCTATCTGTACCTCTGAGTATAATTTAAAATGTTTCCCAAGTATCATTCAGAAGGCCTTTCAGGTATTTAAAACCCTACGGAAAAAGTGATGTCAATGGTAAAATGCTGGCAAAATACTTTTAGTTGACAATATTTCCTTAAGTCGGCACCTATTCATTCGAACTTTGCTCTGTGGCCTTTGGCTGAGTTAGCCATTATTCTTCGCCCCTTAAAACCTTAAACCCAAAGAAGTTGTAAAGATAAAATTCATAGTTTAAATGGATTTCTCCCTATGAGCAAGGAACTAGACTTAGCTTCGTGACCTCCTCAATTATGTCATTAACAAGATAGGGGAAAGGATGGGTAAAATATGAGGAGTTTATAAATTGTTCAGAGCTGCTTTAAGAGAGAAGAGGAAGAGAAAATAACTATACTTAGATTTCATAGTGATCAAAAACAGATCTGTGTCTTCCACCAACTCAGCAAATAAGCACACACTCAATTCTAAGTAATATATCCCCTTGTTTTATGAATCCCCTTGTTAGTCTCAAAGTGAAAAGGCTTGAACTGCACTGATTTACTCAATTCTGTATCTGCATACAATACCAAATATCTTAATTATCTGGTATTCTTCTCACCTCTTCTCAACATCTGAATCTCTGGTCTATTTTTTCCTCCAGACCTTCTTCAAAACGGCATTCCTATCTTTGATCAGGTTAGCTTTCAAAGCTCCTGCTATCCCAGGAAAACCTCTCAATTTCTCCCTTGGTGTGCCTTCACTTAGAGTAAGTTATTTATTCATAGAGTGAAGAAAAGTTAACACATTCTAAACATTTAATATATTTATTCCAGAAGTTTAAGAGTGCCTGAAAAAATGGATCTAGTTGATTTCCTTCTATACCCAATTTCACTACTTAGTCTCTAACTCTGTCCTTTCAACTCAACAAAGCATATCAGGAAACTACCAAAGCCATATCCGGAAAATAATGCTCAGTCAGATGGACCCAAGCACAATCCGAGGCTTTTCCATTTACTAGGTATGTGATGACTCTGTCTCTTCTTCTATAAAATGGGGTTTAATAATAGTATATAACTCACAGCCTGAGGATGAGAATTAAATAAGATGATACTTATTAGGTACTCAGTATAGTGTCTGTCACGCAGTAAATGCTCAATAATGTAAGCTGTCTGAAACTGCAGAGATGGCCTTTTAATTCTCATTGTTAGAAAACTCATTCGGCAGTCTTGCCACATGAGAAAAATTGTGGAAGGTGGGTATCTGTTGTTTACTGAATTGACTGGATCTAGGTTGTATTTCCCATTTGTGGTATTACCTTTTCCAGTATCAGTTCCTCTCTGACCGGAATAATGATACCCTGCTGGAGCAATAATCTTCCTCAACATGAATGACTGATTATTCATAGTAAATGACGTCATCTCTCAAAGTCTAACCACAGAGTAGAACACTGACACAAGGTGAAGCCCACTGTGAAGGTACTCAGGCTGCAAAGACATTCGAGTTTATGCCAAATCAACTTCATTTTTTCCCTGTTTTTATGAGACAAAACCCTAGAAAATAAAAAAGAAGTAGTACAGTCGGCTCTCTGTATATGCAGGCTTGGCATCTGCAAATTCAACCAACCATGGATGGAAAATAGTTGAGGAAAAATATCCCAGAAAGTTCCAAAAAGCAAAACTTCAATTTGCTGTACACTGGCAACTATTTATATAACATTTACATTATATTTACAACTATTCAGATAGCATTTACATTGTATTAGGTATTGTAAGTAATCTAGAGATGACTGAAAGTATATGGGAGATGTACATAGGTTATACACAAATACTATGCCACTTTACACAACGGACTTGAGCATCCATGGATTATGGCATTCCAGGACAGTCCTGGAATCAATCCCCTGAAGATACCAAAGGATGACGGTATCTTCATACACTGGAGGAGTGGACGAAGGAGTCGAGGTAGTAGGCCAAACAGTTCAAATTGTATGACTTAAATGTCACATCTTTTTCTTTGCCTCAGTTTCCTCATTTGTGAAAATCAGATAACAATGGCTCTGCCTACTTAAATGAGACAGCATGTAAAATGCTTGGAAAGTACCTTGCATGTAGTAGTTTCTAAGTGTTTACAATGATCGATCCTCAAAAAACCGTTACCCTACAGTGTTTTAGTGGGTGATTTTAAAAGATTAAGGCAACACAAGACAGAAAATACTATCATTAAGTCACTGTTTTGTACAATTACCTAATCATAACTCTTTCCACAATTTAACAATTTCTATTCAATAAGCGTTTACTGAAGGTCTACTGTGAGTTAGGAACCATACTTTGTCATTCACTCCCCCACCAACAAGTTTCTCTTATTTGCTTTTTACATCTTCCCTGTGGTAGGCCATCAGCCCCACAAATGATGAAGCAAGTTAAAGTCGATAAAGCAGATGAAGTGCTCTCTCCTCCATAAATGCCTTTACACTTTATACCCACTGACTTCAAGACATATATTTATGTGGCAATCATAACAAATCTATGAACCTTGGAAAATGGAAAATACTGAATTCTTTTCAAGCATAAGATGTTGCCCCAAAAATGGTCCTAGAAGAAATTAACCTGAAAATCCCATGTGACTGAGAGTCAGAATGAAAAGCTTTAATCCTAACAAAGTAAAGTTAAGGATGCATTTAATTTTGGCCACAAAAATGTGTAAAAGCAAGACTGATTAAAAAAATTTAGAATAGCTTTAGAAAAGAAGAAAAATCAGTAAAGTGAATCAATCACAAATCTGCAACGCTCTCTGAGCATGATGATTCATTCAACAAGTAGAATGTATGCCTTGGAAGAGCTTCTCTAATGAACAAAAAGTTCATTAAAATGAAAATAATTAATCAACGGTGTAAGAAGTGTTAAACTGTACTTTATTTTTTAAATCCACAGATAAATTCTTAAATTATAAAAGATTTAAAGCACAGTAGAGTCATGTGGCTCATTATTGCAGATTTAATATAATGTGCTCTTACTCATGTCTATGTTCTCATAAATGCAATAATGCAATTGTTATATCCCACTTTTTCCTCCTAGCATCTCTGCTTTTTTCACTTTTCCCATTTAGTTTTAAAGGTTTTTTTTTTGACTGTTTCCAATTTGGAACTGTCCAATCTGAATGTACAAGACCATTCTACCTTATTTTTCTCTTTTATCTATTAAGCTTCTTTTAATAAAAGTTTCCTTCCATCACAGTTTTAAGTAAAAAAGCAAGATACAAATTGCATGTTTACTATGATAACTACTTAAAAACAATGCCTAAGGGGAAAAAAACTGGAGGGAAATACAAAAAGTACTAATTGTTTCATTTAAAAAGTTGGATTGTTATTTGCTTCCTTTTTACTGTTTTCAATTTTTCCTGAAATAAGTTACATCATTTGAAAAATTTTAAATGAGTTTATATAATTTAAAAATAAGCTTTTTTCAAATTTACAAAACAGAAACAGACTCACAGACACAGAAAACAAACTTATGGTTACCAAAGGGGAAGGGGGAGGAAGGATAATTTAGGAATTTGGGATTAAATTATACACATTACTATATATAAAACAGATAACCAACAAGGACCTACTGTATAGCACAGAGAACTACACTCAATGTCTTGTAATAACCTATAATGGAAGAGAGTGTAAAAAAAGAATATGTATATTTACATATATGTATAACTGAATCACTTTGCTGTACAACTGAAACTAACACAACACTGTAAATGAACTATATTTCAATAAATTTTTTTTAAAAAGAATGGCTTTTACACAGGGAACTGTATTCAATATCCTGTAATAAACCATAATGGAAAAGAATATGAAAGAATATATATACATATGTATGTATAACTGAATCATTTTGCTGTACACCTGAAACTAACACAACACTGTAAAACAACTATAGTTAAATAAAATAAATTTAAAAAAATAAAAAATAAGGTGTTTTTTTTTTAAATCTTAAGTTAAACCAAAAGCAATCACTAGGCAAATACAGAACTCCTTCCAGTCTAACATGCATTATCATTTAAACATGTATATATTTAAATATTTTCTCTTAATTATGCACAATTCAAATGCAATCACAAACACATCAAGAAATTCAGTACCTTTTACTTCACAGAAATTTCGTCAACTTAAATACTGCTTTAAATGAATTAAGAACACTTAGTTTCTCCAAAGAACACATACAAATGGCCAACAAGTGTATGAAAAGATTCTCAAGATCATTAATCATCAAGGAAATGCAAATCAAAACCACAATTAGATATTACTTTGCACCTGTTAGGAGAGCCATTATAGAAAACAAAAACAAAACAAAACAAAAAAACAGAAAATAAGTATCAGCAAGGATGTGGAGAAATTGGAACCCTGTATATACTGTTGGTGGGACTGTAACAATATGGAGGAAAACAGTACAGAGGTTTGTCAAAAAATTTAAAATAGAACTACCATATTATCCAGCAATCCTGATTTTTCTGGGTATTTATACAAAAGAACTGAATGAAGACAGAACCTCAAAGAAATACCTGCACTCTCAAGTTCACTGCAGCATTATTCACAATAGCCAAGAGGTGTAAACAACATGAATATCCATCCATAAATGAATGGATAAAGAAAACGCAGTACATTCATACAATGGAATACTATTCAGCCTTGGAAAAGGGAAATCCTGTCATATACTACAACATAGCTGAACCTAGACAACATTCTGTTATGTAAAATAAGCTAGTCACAGAAGGACAAATACTGCATGATTCCACTTATATGAGGTATCTAAAGGAGTCAAATTCACAGAACGGGAAGGTAGAATGATGGCTGCCAGTGGCTAAGGGAAGGGAGAAATGAGGTACTGTTCAATGGAAACAGAGTTTCAGTCATGCAAGATGAAAATGTTCTAGAGATTTTGTGTGCAACAATGTGCATACAGTTAACAATACTGTACCTTACACTTAAAATTTTAAGAGGGCATATCTCACGTTAATGTGTTTTTACAACATTTAAAAGAAAAGAGAACACCTAATACTTCATAAGAAAGAAAATTTATATGTAAATAATATCATCCAATGAAGGAGGGGAAATCACTGTTTTTTAAACATAGAAAAATGATGTCCATTTCTTATATCTTATCTCTGTAAGAATGACCTGTTTTCATTCCTTAACTTTATCCTCAAAGAAACCCTTCCTAATTTTGTTTCCTTTCACCCAAAGCCATCTGATGAGCCACAACTGAGTCAGACCCACAACTAGCTAGGCATTCATTTTATTTTATTCCCTGCCATAAAATAAGGTAAAAGGCATTTTTGTAATTACATCCAGTAAATGCCATACAGGCAAGGGCTGGAAAATGGCAATTATATTCACAATATAAAATATGCTGCAAACATACCAAGGAAGGATTCTAATTATGGGCCTCAATCCAAGACTTTTTTCAAAAATGTGCTCAGTAAACTTTTGATATAATGGTCATGTCTTCTTCTTATGTCACCCAAAATAACTTTCATGAATATGAAGAAAGACAGTTCACTAGTAATGGGATTAAGTAAACAATAAATGGATTTTAACAAAAGTGAAAGGCAGCATTCTTCATACAAACTAAATGGCTACTATAAATTCGGAAAGACCATTTTCTTTAAAAAAAAAACAAACAAAAAACCCCAAACCTCAATTACTTTTGCTTTCGCATAAGTGATGTCTTTTGTATTTTAACTCCAGCAGTTGCCAAAATAAGCCCATTTACATGTGATGCCTCTCAACTAGCAAATTTACATTTGGATTTTGTTGGCTTTGGACCAAGCATTCTGTTCTCTTCTTTGCGCCATTGTTGTTTTCAGGCTTGGCAGTAGCTCTAGATCTTTGTTTAACTTAGTTCCCTGGTCTAACTTCTGCAGTATATACACACTGCAAAATTAGCATGAAACAACATTTTAGCTTCCATCGCCACAATTAATTCCCACCGTGGCAAAGGCTTGCAAAGTATGTTTATGTGGACCCAAAAGAAAAAAACATAGAGAACACAGCACTAATTTCTCCATCTGATGATTTAAAAAGCAATAAGGGAATTATTTGGTTCAATAGTATGCACAAATGATTTATCATGAAGATCATATCCAATTTTAATGTATTAAAAGCTGAGTAATCAGAGATCACCCCAGCAGTCACAGCTAAATTTATTTGGCTGACAAAATTCTCATCTTTCTCTTCAACTCTATGTCCTTCCAATGCATTTTTAGTTTTATCTAATATTTGATGTCAGGTAGAGTCTCCTGCCTCAAATTCTTCATGTAATTGTGAAAATGACAGCTTAATTTGTTAAAGTTAATACCTGAGAGCCTCTTTATAGACTCACATGAGTCGATCATGCAATGGATCAATAATTTTAAAGGGATTTACATAGTATTATGAGTTTGATCTTCAGCATTCTATGGTAAAACTTAAAAATGTGCATGGATATCCTAAATGCACATAAAGCACAGAATGTGACTGTAATAACTTCCACAATTCCCATTTATATAATCATGAATAAACTCAGTTCCCTTCATATTCATATTATGAGTAAGCCAATCACACTACATGCAATTTTTTACCCTAATCGAGGCAGTAATATTATTAGAAAAATTCAGAAGAATTTTACTGGCTCTGAATTGTGTTTTTTTGTATTTACATCTGATCATGAGACATCCTCAATGTTCTGAGAACTCACAGCCTTTCAAAAATAAATTATAGGGTTAAGACTTTATTTGAAAAGGCTTCTATCTCTTTCTACTAAATACCAGCTTAAAAACAGCTGTTCCTTCATTTGAAGGTTGAGCTCTTCTTCATATTACTTTTGGAGGAAAGGAAAGTCAGTAAAGCTATTTTTCAGAAAGTCAAACTCCTACTATTCAGCCAATTCTTGTGGAACTCCTTTCCATCTGTTCCCTGACATTTCAGTCAGGTTATGCACTTGCCAAAGAACTTTCTTTGGATACTGAATACACTGGTGAAGACAAATGGGGAAAGAATCAATTTACTTGTTACTAAGTATCACTAATTTAAAATATGAACAGCCATCAAGTGTTATGTCAAGATAAGTCTACAAACATACAGTCCATTTTATAAACAAAATCAGGAATCTAGACTGAACAAGAAGTTAATGATTCAGAATATTTTTGCTACGTGGTTGCATTAAAGTTTTATTCTATGAGGGAGAGCCAATAAGAACCAATACAGGACTTCCCTGGTGGCACAGTGATTAAGAATCCGCCTGCCAATGCAGGGGACACGGGTTCGAGCCCTGGCCCGGGAAGATCCCACATGCCACGGAGCAACTAAGCCCATGCCCCACAATTACTGAGCCTGTGCTCTAGAGCCCGCAAGCCACAACTACCGAGCCTGCATGCCACAACTACTGAAGCCTGAGTGCCTAGAGCCCATGCTCCGCAACAAGAGAAGCCACCAAAATGAGAAGCCCGCGCACCACAATAAAGAGTAGCCCCCGCTCGCCGCAATGAAGACCCAACGCAGCCAAAAAAAAAAAGAACGAATACAATCATGTTTTCAAGAAGAGAAGAAAGCTTCTTAAAAGAAAAGCATACCACTGGAAAGGAGTTTGGGAATCATTTTGCAAGTAACTTAAGAAGTATTTTAATAATAAAAGCTCTTATTTAGGGAATAAAGTGAAAATAAATACTCGAATTCCATGCTTCAGTATTTACTGGAGAAGCTGATCAAGAAAGATGTAAGTAATTTCTGAAGAAGTCACAAATATAAGATCAAAGAGTAAAAGATAACTGATACAAAGAAATTCTAGGTTTTGATGACAACCAACCATGACTTTTGACGGTCTCAAAGAAATGGGACTGCTAAGTGATTAGAGCTACTGTGTCAGAGGGGCATGCAGATTAATAACTCTACTTGTTCTTAGGGAGGTCCAGAAGAAAGTCTAAACTGTACAGATAAATTGGTCTCATGACTCTCAAAAAGCTGGTCTGAAACAAGGAGAAGGTCCACTGACTCAGTCCCACAGAGAGCTCAGGAACAAAGCTTACTGAGGTGGGGATGTTAAAGGATAGGAGGGGATAGAGAGTGACACAAAACTAATCTCTCTTAGACTTCCTCCTGAGAGAATGTGGAAGTATAAAGACTAAAAATATGTAATATGGACTATTAAACCAACAGCAAAAACAAAACCCTAAGTTAGATGGAATAAAGGATATCTTTCTGTCCTCCTTAAGGGTTTGACAGAAAAACAAAACCAAGGACAGGGAAAACATTTACTGACACAGGAGAAATACAAATGCGTTCCACAAGTGATCAGAAAAGATAAATAATCTGGATGGGGAATCCAAGTTAAATGGCTGGGTGTACAAATGACAGTAAAGTAACTCAGACTAACAAAATGTTAAGACTGCTATTGGAATATTTCATAGGGACTCATAAATGGGGTAAAGTAGCAGACGAGTTTCAATATGGGCAAATATGTAAGAAAAAACAACCCAAGCTCTGTTTACATAGTATTAGTCATTAGTGAACTCTCGATTAAATCATCAGTTACCCAGAGAAGTGAAAATTAATGGATCCTCACTCAACCCTAAGATATTAGAAGACAGTCTACAATGTACTTTGAGAAATATTAATTAAAATAAAAAATAAAAAAGTACTAGAAGACTTTAGATAAATTTTTGTGAATGAAAGATCCAGAATGCATAAGAGCATGCCAAAGCCATCTGGTCCAAATACTTAAGTTAGTTATATGTGTCAGGAGCACAGGAGGTTTAGGGGATGGAATCACTTGGCAAGTAAGAACTAGGCAAGAAACTCCACCATAGAAATCACAGAACTTGGAGTACCTTTTCCCTTTCCCTCATTCACACGTGAAAAAAAAAATGCCAGAAAAGCTAAATCACCTATCTAATTTCCCAGCTCTCAACCAGTTACAGTACACAGGACATGCACACCCTTGCATGTGCCCAGGGAACCACTGTACTTTAATATAATTCCAAGTTTTACTTCTATGTCTTCAATATACTTGAACAAGGACTAGCTAAAGAAAAATACAGATATTCCTAATCTTCCTTTCCCCTGTTCCTAAAGCAGCAGCTTCCTGTTAAAGATAACAAAAATACTTTTTTAAATGAACAAAAATATTTTAGATAAACTCCATGGCTTCTTTGATTATATTTTAATTGTCCTTTCCTGATTAGAGGAAGAACATGCTTCAGCAAGAACGCAGACATAAGAGTAGATTTTCATGCAAGTGATTCACTTCTAGAAACCTGAAACCATAGATCTCAAAAACTCAACCTGTGAGTAGTACATAATAGTGCCAGACACTTTTCTATTATTGACGACTTTCCCTAACCCAGTCCTAGTCAAACATTATAAGTTAATAGCTATTTTAACCTCTTTCCAACTGAAATAGAAATTTTTTCACTTAATTTTGTTTTTGCTCAAATACATAAGAAATGTTAGTTTATTTTAAAGACTATTTCATTTTGTATTTAAAATTCCTTTCCTCTAGAAATCCATCAGGCTGTTTTAAACATGGCTTATATCATATTACACTGTTGACTGTGATATACCATTTAATTTCGGTCAATAATACACACATGTTTAACACTAGAGAGAAAGTCCTTCCAGACCAAGAAATAAGGACTTTCTGCCATGTCTAATTAAAGTGTGTGGGTGTACAATAAACTACATATTCATAAAAATGGGAGGGGGGGTGGAAATCAGTACTAAAATGGCTTCTACCTTTCAGTTAATTTGCCCATTAAAAGCAAGGATACTTCTTATAACATTAGAGAATCAAAGAAATGAAACACATACACCTAAGAAACTGAACAATTTTCCAGGGTAGCCAAAATCGCTACCAACACTCATGATCATAAGAAAATGACAGCCAGGAATGTTTCTTTTTCTCTATCTCATCTACTCTATATCTACGCTGGATGCCTTGACCCTTCTACTGACCACCCACCTCACCTTACAGTTAGGTAGCTTGTTATTCTTTAAAATTTGCAGAGGAAGTAATTTTCCAAACTATACTGTTTTTTTTTTAATATTTATTTATTTATGACTGTGTTGGGTCTTCGTTTCTGTGCGAGGGCTTTCTCTAGTTGCGACAAGCGGGGACCACTCTTCATCGCGGTGCGCGGGCCTCTCACTATCGCGGCCTCTCTTGTTGCGGAGCACAGGCTCCAGACGCGCAGGCTCAGTAATTGTGGCTCACGGGCCCAGCTGCTCCGCGGCATGTGGGATCTTCCCAGACCAGGGCTCGAACCCGTGTCCCCTGCATTGGCAGGCAGATTCTCAACCACTGTGCCACCAGGGAAGCCCTTATACTGGTTTTATTACTTTATATTTTATCACTTCACAACCATCAATTAAAGGAAATGACCCCTTTTAAAATTTTAATTTCTTAGCCCAGGGAAAAATAACTGACCTCTCCTTTTGATTAATTGACCTCCCCCACCTTAACTGAATAAGCACATCATCCCAACATGCTAGTTACTTGCAGCTGCCCAAATCCTATGACACTATAAGCATCATAAAAATCCCTCTACAGAGGGGACAATGATATAGGGCTTGCTTCTTTCTTTACTCTGCTCCATTTAGAAGTCTCTCACATATGACACCAAGAATACAAGCAATAAAAGAAAAAATAGGTAAATTGGATATCATGAAAATTGAAAGAAATGGAAAAGACAACAGAATCATATGTCTGATAAAGGACTTGTATCTAGAATATATAAAGAACTATGACAACGCAGTCACTAAAAATGGCAAACAATCTGAACAGTTCTCCAAAGAAGATACACAAAGAGCCAATAAGTACCTGAAAAGATGTTCTACCAGGATGGCTATAATCAGAAAGACAGATAATCCCAATTGTTGGCCAGGATTTGGAGAAACTGGAACCCTCATACACTGCTGGTGAGAATGTAAAATGGTGCAGCCATTTTGGAAAGCAGTGTGTCGGGTCCTCAAAATATTAAAGATGGAATTATACCATATGACCCAGCAATTCCACTACCAGGTATATACCAGGACGAGCTAAATGTCAAATTACAAAATACAGCCTAGCTGCACTTTAAAATAGATCCTCTCCAGCTATTTTACTCCATTACAATTATTTTCCTAATCCAGACCTTTACCTACAACAAGATGCCCTCATTACCCTCCATCACTGGTATTCTAATCAATCCAGTCCACACTACACTTAGTAAAAACTTCCCCAAATACTGCTTCAAAATCTTTCAAGGGTCCCTCAAAGCCCCAAACTACTGAATTTGTCAATCAAGGCTTCTCACAATCTCATCCTGATCCACATTTCTAATAATATTCCATGAGGCTCCACTAAGGAAGTCTTCTAATCCTGTCAGGCCAAGATCTTCAGTGTCTTTTTTTTTTTTTTAACAAATATAAACAAAAAATAAAATTAAGAAAAAGTTAACCCATCTAAGACACCCCTCAGAGTCCATCAAAAGCAACTCTAATGACATGACTGCAAACACTTTTCACGCTATTATTTGGATAAAATTATTGCTCCAGGAAACTATCATTTTAACAAATCAAACCCCTAATTCATCATTGTGTGTATATAACCTTGTACAAATCACGCAGATATCAAAGACTCTGTTTCTTTATCTGAAATATACATTATTTATGCCTCAATTTCATCACCACCGTATCGCTAAAAAACTCTGCAGAATGAACAGCTTAGTTAAGCACTGTTTTAGAGGGCAAAGAGCATTCATACAGATGATTATGTGTTAATTCATGGCATCCAATTTTGAACCATTTCCATTTTTTTCCCCTTCTAATAGATAATCTGGTGTTTACTTTCCTTTTGAACCTGTACAATCCCTGTCAAATGACTACAGAGCTGTGAAATTAGAGGTATTTAGTTAATGGCACATTTTTAGCATTAAATAAGCAAAGCTGCCAATTTTTACTAACATTCCACAAAATTCTGTAAGTAGAAAAATAAGAATCTACTTTCTATCTTTCTCAGGGCTGTTCACATCCTTCCAATTCCTTATAAGTAGGAAATTTCTATAGTTTAGACAAAAAAAAGATATAAGAAGCCAAACTATCACATATTCTAAGAGTTGCTCTAAAAAGAAGAAGAAAACTAAACATCTTGCCACCACCACCAACAATTCACACCAAATTGTTAATTCACTTCAGGTAATAAGGCAGAAAAGGAAAGAAAAGACTAAAACTTTCCCCATCACCAACTGTGAAACCAGTAATTCCTAAGGTCAAAAGAGTCCAGGAATTACCACTGCTAAATAAAAATTCCACGTTATCACAACATAATACCTCCCATTTTCAAATTTATTTTAAATTCTCACACTATAAAATTGACTTTATTTTTCTTTTGTTGTACAGTTCTATGAATTTTAACACAATTATAATTTTCAGCCAGTATTTCTTCAAACGTGTTTTTCTGCATCGCACTATTTCTCCTCTCCTTCTGGGACTCCAACGACACAAATGTTAGCCCTTATGTTACAGTTCTCTGAAGCTCTTATTTTTTTCTATCATTTTTCTCTATATTGTTCAGATTGGAAATTTTCTCTTGCCCTAAGAAGTTCAGTGACTCTCTCCTCTTTCCTCTCCTTTCTGCCATTGAATATATCCAGGGAGCTTTTTATTATGATTATTGTATTTTTCAGTTTGAAAATTATATTTGATTCCTCTTTATATCATTTACTTCTTTGCTGATACTTTTAGCTTAACACTTGTTGAAGGGGTATTTGCAATGGCTTATTCATGCATTTTTGTAATGGTTGGTTAAAGTCTTTGTCTAATGATTCCAACATCTTCATTGTCTTGTCAGTAAGGTCTATTACTGCTTTTTCCAATGTGAGTTGAGGTATTCGTGGTTCTTTGCATATTGAGTAATTGTAGATTAGATCCTTGACATTTTTAATAATCTATTATGTAACTCAGGATCTTCCTGATTCCTGTGGAGTATATTGATATTTTTGTTTTCACAGGCAGTTGACCCGGTTAGGTTCAAGCTGCAAGTTCCAATATGCTTTCTGAAGGTTGTGGTTTCAATGTCAGTTCAGTTTTCAAAGTACCTTTACAATGCTTTTTGGATTTTTCCCATGGATACGCCATCCAGTGGTCAGTCTGCAACCTGGGTGGAGTTTTATCCATCTCAGTTTTCAAAGTCTTTAAAATGCTAATTAGGGGGCTTCCCTGGTGGCACAGTGGTTGAGAATCCGCCTGCCAATGCAGGGACACGGGTTCCAGCCCTGGTCCGTGAAGAGGGAAGATCCCACGTATCGCAGAGCAACTAAGCCCTTGCGCCACAAATACTGAGCCTGCACTCTAGAGCCCATGAGCCACAACTACTGAAGCCCGTGCGCCTACAGCCTGTGCACAGCAACAAGAGAAGCCATCACAATGAGAAGCCGGTGCACCGCAACGAAGAGTAGCCCCTGCTTGCCACCCCCGCTCGCCACAACTAGAGAAAAAGCCCACAGGCAGCAACGAAGACCCAACGCAGCCAAAAATTAATTAATTAATATTTTAAAATGCTAATTAGGATCTGATCCGTGCATTTGCACAGGTTGACAGTGAGCCCAAGTGTGTGTACACAACTTCACGGGTCTCATTCCCAAGATCTTTCCTCTTCTCCCCATGGCACTTTCCAATTTCCTGAGAATACCCTTTTCTGTCCTCCAGCCAGGAACGGTCTACTTCTGTAACCACTGCCTGCCGGGGGTCAATCAATGGGAGGACAGACTAAAAACAATGGAGTCTGCCTCTGCCCACTTGGAACCACAGCATCCAAAAGAGAGTAAGGTTCCCCTCCCTCAGAGTTCTGGCTCCTGCAGACACCTGTTGTAAACTGATGTCATTACATGTGACTGCCTGAAACTGGGTTGTGAGAAAATAGAGAAAAAGAAAAAAAAAAAAATAGAGAATGACCCAACTCTCTGAGCTTTTCGACTCCTCATGCCAGAATTAGAAGGCTTCTAGATCTCATTCTCTCTATACCACAGTGCTCAATTCCAGGTTTCTGGCTGCACTGAGGTCAGGCCAGGGGATCCTAGAGGTTTGGTGGTATTCAACAACTGATGTTCTTCTCCAATCTGCGTGCTGCTATTTACCATGTATTCTGTCCAGGTTTTACAGTTCCATTCAGTTGTAAAGAAAGGGTGGTATATGTTTACTCCATATTATCCAGAACCAGACGATACCCCCTTTTTAAGTAAGTAAAGGAACCCTACCTTTCCTGATATCTAAATTCTGAATTACAGAATCTGTTATCTTAACAATATTCTCTAATACCCAACTATGATGAGAAGCCAGGTCAGAAAGACTCAGAAGACGGATTTAATCCCCAAACCTCAAGCCAAACAATCCTTTTAGCCAAACTTTCAGCTGCAAAGGTGACAGAAACATCACTGACTAGCACTTCAGCAAAATACAAAGAAGGCAGTGTTTTTCTGAGTTCCACAAGGCCACATCAAAGCCTTAGCAATCACCTGACAAGAGCCAACATTCTAAAAACAGGAGTAGCCCACAACACATAAAAATAAAGGTAAAAAGCAGAAAAATACGGAACTAGCAGTACCTGGTTTCTAAGACTTCATGGAAACACTTCCATGTTGTTAGCTTCATACATTACTTAGGTTTAGATGAAAAGTCTACTCCAGAAATAATCACTCACATAATAAACAATGGCACAAATGTAGCTGCCTTAACATTCTATTCAGTCTGAGCGGCAAGCCTAGTAGCTGGCGTCAACCACACCATCCCCAAAATCAGGCAACCGGCTGGAGTCCATAGTCACCCAAACGGTAGAATTTGATGAGTAAAAAAAGGCTGGTCAGTCCAAAATATCTAATAGCCAGCCACATTGCCTAAGCTCCCACCACAGTGACTCACTTACACAAATGTGTTATCATGGTTATGTACATGCTAGACACTGTGCCGTATGCTAATTAGAAAATTTCCATCTAGTGAGTCATATATAAATAATGGAATTAAGAGAAAGAAAATGGATATTAAATTATTTTTTCAATATGATTACTGCTAGGTAAAAACAGAAGAGGAAGAGAAAGAAGAGGAGGAGAAGGAAAAAAGATGAGGAGAAGGACAGGGAGGAGGAAGAGGAAGAGAAGGGGAGGAGAAGGGGAGGAGGAAAAGAGGAAGCGCAGGAGCGGAAGGGAGGGGGAGGTGAAGGAGGAGGAGGAGGAGGAAGAGGAAGAACAAAAAGAAACACACTGAAATTTTTACTGTGTTTAGGTTTCAGCAGAGACACTGTAGGCAGTATTTTTCCTAGTTCTACTTCCTGCCCCCACTTTTTAAATTTCCTCTAATGAATGTAATTACTTCAAAATAAGAAATAAACATTTATTAAAGCAAGCTGTGGGGCTTTCCTGGTGGCGCAGTGGTTAAGAATCCGCCTGCTGATGCAGGGGACACGGGTTCGAGCCCTGGTCTGGGAAAATCCCACATGCTGTGGAGCAAGAAGCCCATGTGCCACAACTACTGAGGCCCGTGCGCCTAGAGCCCGTGCTCCGCAACAAGAGAAGCCATCGCAACGAGAAGCCCGCATGCAGCAACGAAGACCCAACGCAGCCAATTAATTAATTAATTAAGATTATATTTTTTAAAAAAGACTGAAGAGGCGGGAACACTCCCAAAAACGTAAAAAATAAAAAAAATAAAAAAATAAAGCAAGCTGCACCCAATTACCATATGACCCAGAAGTCAGACTCCTGGGTATTTACTCTACAGAAATGATAACTTGGTTCACAGAAAAACTGGTATAAAAATGTTCATAGCTATTCTAATCATATTCTCCAAAAACCATAAACAACATAAATGTCCTTTAACAGGGATAAAGAAACTGTGGTACATCCACATAAAGTAATACTACTACTCAGCAACAAAAAGGAACAAACTACTGACACATTCAACTACACAGGTGAATCTCAAAGGTAACATACTTAGTGAAAGAAGCCAGTCTCAAAATGTTATGTACTGTATTATTACACTTATATGAAGTTAAGAAGTGAGGAAAAGGGAAAGGAACAGCAGGAACTAATTTTGGGGGGTAATAAAATTATTTTGTATCTTGATTGTGTTCGGACTCACATGAATCTACATATATGTTAAAATTCATGGAACCAAACAACAAAGAGAAGTCATTTTTCCTATGTTAATTTTAAAAATAAAGACAACTCTACTGAACAATTCATATAGAATGTTACAAAATACATTTTTCTTCAAATAACAAAGATTGCAGAGTAACAAAAAATAAAATAAAGCAAACACAGAATCAATAAAATCCCAATAAAATTTCTAGCAAGCTTATTTGAAACAATGTATACAGAAATGCAAAGGCCCAGAATAAGCTAAATAACTTAATAAGAGAAACAAAGTTGGATACTTACATAAGTATCTGATCTCAAGATTTACCATAAACCTACAGTAATTAAGATGTGATGTAGGCATAAGTTACAATAGATACATTGATCAATGGAAGAAAATAGAGTCAAGAAAGAGAAACAAACATATGTGGTCAAATGATTCTCAACCAAGACAGTAAACAAAAATTCAATGAACAAAGGAGAGACTCAAACAAATGGTGCTAGAACAACTGAGTATCTTATGGGGCAGGGGGAGGAATCTCAACCTCTATCTCACCCTCTACACACAAAAAAATTTTATTTATGTATGTATGTATGTATGTATGTATGTATGTATGTATGTATGGCTGCGTTGGGTCTTCGTTGTTGCACGCAGGCCTTCTCTGTTACAGCGAGCGGGGGCTACTCTTCATTGTGCTGCGTGGGCTACTCATTGCGGTGGCTTCTCCTGTTGCAGAGCAAGGGCTCTAGGTGCACGGGCTTCAGTAGTTGTGGCACACGGGCTTCAGCAGTGGTGCACAGGCTCAGCAGTTGTGGCTTGCGCACTCTAGAGCACAGGCTCAGTAGGTGTGGTGCACGGGCTTAGTTGCTCAGCAGCATGTGGGATCTTCCCGGACCAGGGCTTGAACCTGTGTCCCCTGCACTGGCTGGCAGATTCTTAACCAGTGCGCCACCAGGGATTGTCCTACACAAAAATTTAAAATGGTTCAGAGACCTAAGTGTAAAATCTAAAACTATAAAACTTTTTTTTGGGGGGGGGGGGCGGTGGATTGTTGTTGTTGTTGTTTTTTGGCTGCGCAGCACAGCTTATGGGATCTTAGTTCCCCGACCAGGGATCGAACCTGATCCCCCAGCAGTGGAAGCACAGAGTCCTAACCACTGGACTGCCAGGGAAGTCCCTAAAACTATAAAACTTCTGAGGGAACACAGGAAAATAATATTCGCAATCTTGTAGCAGGCACAGATTTTTAAAGACAGGACAGAAAAGCTTTAACTCCAAACAGAAAATTTGATATGATTTCATCAAAATTAAAAACCTAATGCCCTTCAAAAGACTATTAAGAAAATAAAAAGGCAAGACACAGAGTGGAAGAAAATATTCATAATACAGTTGACCCTTGAACAACAAGGGGGTTAATTTGAATATAACTTACAGTTAGCCCTCTGTATCCACGGATTCAACCAACCACAGACCGTTTGGTACTGGTAATATTTACTATTGAAAAATATCGGCATTTAAGTGGACCCACACAGTTCAAACCCTCAGTGTTTATAGGTCAACTGTACATATATCTGTCAAAGATCTTATATACAAAATTATGAGGTGCCCTTAAAATAATAAAGTTCACGACTCAATTTAAAAATGGGCAAAGAAGATACTGAATGGACAATAAGTACATAAAGATGGTCAACACCATCAATCATCAGGCAAATGCAAACTAAACCATAATGAGGTACTACCACATACCCACATGAATGACTAACTTATTAAAGAGACTGACAACAGCAAGTGTTATAGAAGATGTTAAGAACTGAACACTCAGGCATTGCTTGTAGGAATGTAAAGTGGTACAACCACTTTGAAAAGCAGTCTCCCAGTTTCACAGAATCTTAACCATACACTTACAACGTGACCCAGAAACTCTACTCCTAGGTATATACTCAAGAATAAACAGAATAAAAACAAATGTCCATAAAAAGACCTGATAGTGACATCAGAAGAGCCTTATTTATAACCAAAAAACTATAAACAATCCAAATACCATCAACAGATGAATGAATAAATAAACACTAGTATATGGGAAATTATTCAGCAATAAAAACTAATTTCTGATGCATGCAACAATCTGAATGCAACTCAAAAATACTGCTTTGAGTCAAAGAAACCAGATACAAGAGTTTACTCTGTATGATTCCATTATTATGAAGTTATTTCTAGAACAGGCTAAAACTAATTCACAGTGATAGAAATCAAACGAGTGGTTCCAATGGACAGACAGTGAAGAAAAGTGACTGCAAAAGGGTGTAAAGCAACTTTCTGGAATGATGGACATGTTCTATTCATCTGTCAAAATGAATCTCAAAAGTATTTAATTATACACTTTAAATATGTGTATTTTACTGTATATATATATACATATACATATAGTATATATGTATATATATTTATTATATATATACAGAACAAAATACATACATTTTAAGTATATTGTTCAATGATGTATATAATTTACTATATATACAATAAAATACATATTGTATTTTATTATACACAATAAAATGCATACATACAATAAATACATATAAATAAAATAATGAATTGAATTACATTCAATAAAATGAAATTAAGGAAACTCATATGAAGTAAAGCTTAATACAGACTTATTTTCTGGGCTGAATGTTTTCCCATTAAATTGTAACTATTCAAATGACTAAACCAGAGAACTTTTATCAGTTAGAAAAGCATGGAAAACTGGTAGGGAAAAATTGGCAGAAACCTTAGGAGTCATCTGGTCTATCTTCCTAGTTAGTGTCAAGTCCTACCAACAGCATGCTAAGCTGATGGTTGTAATAAATCAGAGATGGGGTGCTCAGACCTCTCGAGATAGTCTTCACCACTGGTGAAACACAGAATCTCTTGGAAAATTCTCTCTTAAATTGAGATGAAAACTGTGCTCCTCTAGAGCAGTAGCTGTCCTGCAGGTGAAATCTAGCTCACTGTCTGTTTTTAGAAATAAAGTTTTGTTGGAATATAGTCATGTGCATTTGTTTACCAAATGATTGCTTTCATGTTACAATGGCAGAGTTGAATGGTTGCAAACACAAAACCCAAAATATTTATCTGGCCCTTTACCAAAACAGTTTTTCTACCACTGTTCCAGAGAAACACCATAGAAGTCTACACCCTCTTTTACATGACAGTATTCAAAAACCTGGAGCATATTAGTCCCATTTGTTCTTAGTCTTCCCACCCCATTTATTGGCTACTACTCCTATGTCACAGTAGTTCAAATCCTAAACACTCCCTTCTAGACACTACAGTTGATGAGTATCACTCTTAAAGTATAAAAATGAATTCACCACCCCATTGAAGATGACAGTGGAACCATTAGCATCTATGATTCTGATACCACATTCCTATTAATGCAGTTTAAGGTTTTATTTACTTCTTTTTATGCTCCATCACATTTTTTACAGTAATAACTTAAAAAATAACTAATGTGCATGTATTACTTTTGTAAACAAAAACACTGTATGAGGATATATCCACAAATTCTTTCAACATAATTTGTCTGTACCTGGAGACTAGACATTATTTCAGGTATTTAAAGCACCTTGGTGATTATTTTCCTTTTCTCTTCACTTATTGTAGGCTACAATTCTATTCTATTATGTTATTTGATACAAGCTTTTCAGTTTGAGGATTATTCTCCTGAATGAAACAAAATAGGCTCTGTAGTCAAAGTCCCAGGGGGAAAATTCAGGAAACGGGTGCATCAGTAAAGAGAGATAGAAAAAAGGAAGCAAGAGGGTGCCCACAAGAAACCTCAACAAGGGACTTCCCTGGTGGTCCAGTGGTAAAGAATCTGCCTTGCAATGCAGGGGACTCGGGTTCGATCCCTGGTCAGGGAACTAAGATCCCACATGCTGTGGGGCAACTAAGCCCGTGGGCCACAACTACTGAGCTCGTGGGCCTCAACTAGAGCCCGTGTGCCACAAACTACAGAGCCCACGCATCCTGGAACCCGTGCACCACAACTACAGAGCCCACACGCCCTGGAGCCTGTGCACCACAACTAGAGAAAAGAAAACCCACACACCACAACTAGAGAGAAGCCTGAGCACCACAACGAAGAGCCCGTGTGCCGCAATGAAAGATCCTGCATGCCTCAACAAAGATCCTGCATGCCACACACTAAGACCCGACACAGCCAAAAAAAAAGAAACCTCAACAAGTGTGATTTAGTGAAAATAACCAAAGGCTTATCAAGCAGAAAGGACTAGGCTTGATTTAGGCTCTGTTCCTTTTTAGCTATATAAAATACAATCGTAATTTCAAAAGTAGATTAAAGTGAAGGTATAATGAATGAGCCACACACTATCTTAAATACATTTTAATCATAAGACATAACCCAATATTTTGACGTAGGCATCACCTTCACCTAGCCTCAAGCCTCTATCTGGAAGAATTCCCTGCCCTCCCTATCCTATTCCAAGGAAGAGTGAGCTTCCTGACTAGTGTGCACAGTTCTTGAACACGTGGGGCTAATATTATAAAAAGCTGCTAATACCAGTGATTGACACTATTCTTCCAATCAGGTGTTGGAAGGGTATGAGGCAGAAGTTCTGGGTATTTTCTTGCAGTGCTGGCAAGCCCATTTGGCAGCAGCAGCTTTAAAGCCGTGAACTCTAATTGTGGTATCATTAATAAAACTGACATTTTAATCTTCATATGTCACTCTCTTGTGTCTTATTTTTCATTTGGTTCCAAATTTAGGATCAGGACTTTTTGAGTATGGATCCTCTGATTAGAGTTCCACATTGCCCTTCTTGCATAAAGTCATACTCCTAATGCATTCTCCACAGTGTTCAGAGCTTGTTTCTTTAAAGTACGGCAAAAACCAATGCATTTGCAAAGAAATAAATTCAGAACCTTCCAGAATTTTTCTCTAATTTACACTCAGTAATAAGTATTTTATAGCTCCTTGTTCATTCTAAGTATTCAACTCAGCTTTCATAAAACAACCTTCTTTATGAACTCATTGGTTTAATTTTAAAAAAATAAGTATTAACAAGTTTGGGAACAAATACAATTGATTCTTGGTAAAGATACAATTCATGTGGTTGGAGCAGTACAGAAGCATACTAGAATATAACTGGTTACACATGAGGGACTAATGGAGCCATTGTCATCAGTCAGTATATTTTCCAGGGGGAATGAAAAGGATTCATTAATCTGGTTGGTAAAGAGAACATCAATATCCTCAGCTTTAAAACGGGGATACCACTATCTTTCTTTTAAGGTTCCCATGAGGATTAAATGATATAATAGGTTAAAAGTACCTAGAGAAGTATCTGGCACATACTAGGTACTCAATAAATACATACACTAAGCCAGCACTGAATGGAACTGAGTCCCATACCAACACAGAATCTCTATAACACAACTCAATATTATCTGAATAATCTACTTGAGGCAAAAACTGGGAATGCTGTTGGAGATTATTTCTCATAATCCCAGCTAACCTTTCAGTACGGAAACCAAAACAAATTTTTAAAATTTCCTAATAGCATAAATATGACCATATATATACATATATATATGTATATATATCAATAGAGAGAGAGGAAAAGCCTCAATATCCTAAAAGAGAAGGAAAACCACCTGGCACTGTGCAGATTATTCCACTCCCACCTGTGTGAGCTACCAACAGTAGCCTGTTCTCCTTTCAGTTCAGAAATCCCCTAAAATCAGGCTATTACTATTTCCATCTTCCAGTCCCAAGGCCTGACAAGAGAGGACCAGTCCAAAAAATATGATTACCAGGGTCCAAGATTATTAAAAGAAAAAAAGAAATTTAAAACTATTCAGAATCCCACTTCCAACCCTTATAGGCAGTACACTAAATGTGAGTTCATATCTGCTAGGTTTCAGTCACTGCAGTAAAATCATATAAGTGCCAAACTCACTTCTTTACCCGACTCCTATCCGACATGAACATTTCTATTACTATGAATTCTGAGGCATGGATCTCAATCTGAACAGCATTCCTAAATTATTTTCTGATGACTGGAGAGAATCCTGGCACACGCCTGTATAATAAGCCACTGTGGATGCCAATGTTTCCTATCCCACCACTAGTCTAACCTGCTACACTCAGGAGGCTTACCCCTGTCTTCCAATTTCAGCATGACACTCTGACCTCAGCTTGCCCCTCAAAGCTAAAAATACTTTAAAGGTTCTGCCCAGTTCTTGGTCCCAAGTCCTCTCTTTACTCACATTCTGCCCGATAGCTAACAAAATGTTTGAGCTTTCCATATCAGAAATCTTAAGTTATCTTTAAAAAAATTGAATTATTTTGTGAGGATGAGTCATAATTTTGTTCTATGTGGGGCAAAAAAAGAAGCAGAAAAGATAATTCCCACCCTCAGAATGTTCTTAATCTAATTAGAGAAAACACATGGAAAGGAGTAAACATAAAATCAGTATAACACTACATGAAGCCTAAAAAAAACACAAGGTGTTAATGTGTTTTACCTCCTCCATCCACCTCATATAATACAAAAATTAAAGGTTGTTATCCTTAATTTCAAAAATGATAGATTGTTCCTCTTGATTTTGAAGCTCTTCACAAAGATAGCCACACCACCCTCAGCATCTTATCCACACTTACTCATCCTCCTTCATGAAGTCTTCCCTGATTAACTAGAAGAAAGCTCAGCATTGTTCCACCTACACATAGTCCCAAAATTCTTCCATGTCTGCCACCTGAAATAACATGCTTTCCAAACTGCCCATATAGAAAATAAACCACTTAATCTATTTATTCAGTTGAGTACCTTTCCCAAGTGATCTTATTCAGCTAGTTGGTTTGTATTAGCTTTGAGTAAGACATAATGGTTCTCTATGTTGCTTGTCTACCTTAAGTTGCTTGTATATTTGGAAATGTAATGTGCAGGGCAAAATATAATCTATGGAAATTAGGCAACAAGTTAAATAATCACAGGTCTTCCCCTCATTACTTTTACATTTTTTCAAAAGGAGAAAAAAGCACCTTTTTAAAAAAGACAGCCCTACCAATATGTCAAACTTTGTAGGTAAGATATTACTTCTCCAGTTCCACACTTGAAGAAATACAAATACAAGGTTTACAACATACTGAACTCTTTGCAAAAGGACCTCAAAATGCACTCAATATATTTGCCTCTGCTCCTAACCTCAATTTTAGACAGTTTTATCGCTTATTTCCTGACCACAATCAGTTAATACTGGGCTATACACATATGACACACATCTCCTAGATTTTCAAGGAAAATCCCTACCTCATATACCCTTTTTTTCCCATGAGAATGTCAAATGTACAATTAAACCTGACTAAATTTTTAAGACTGTGAATAAAAATAATTTTAATTCCTTTGTCTAAGAAAAGGAATTAAATAATACTGATTTGTTGTTCAAAACACCTGGTTACTACGTTTATAACTCAAAGGCAATGAGAAAATACAACTCCTCTAGAGGCAATGAGCAAAATACTTCTGAAACGTCTTCAATATTGATAACTAAAAAATTACATTTTGGCCAATGCTGGCCACCACGTATTAGAACTCTGCCTTCTTTCTCCTTAGATGGATTCCTAAAATTCAAGTTCCTACTTGACTATCAACACCTCCCCTTCTTAACAGGCTGCCAAACTCCAAAAACAGTTTGGTCTTGATTTCCTAGTAAAGGCTCATTAAAAAAGTCAATTTAATTATCTCCTAAACCTCAGTCAGTATAGGCCTTCCACTCATTTGAGGTTTCTGTCCTCACACCTGAGTACACAGAGGGTTCCCCATCACCACCACCACCACCACCACCACCCCTCAATCGAAAAGAATCAGTATTTACTGTGGCTCATCAAAAGCAGTACCTTTATTGTTGCTATTGTTGTTCCAACCTGTTTTGTTTGGTTTTCATTTTGTTTTATTTTGTTTTTCCCAGTGACTACCTTCTGAATGGCTTTCAAAGGTCTTTAGACTAAAATGCAAACTTTAACAGCAATACCGTAGCCTCTTACTGGGTGATCCTTGCACTCCCTAGAGCTTGCAATATGCAGAGGCTTGCCAAATTAATCTGGTGCCCCTTGCCTCCTCTCCTGGATTGCAGTATCTGACAAATCTTTATTCTGGGTGAGGAAGAAAACTACTTGAAGAAGAAAACTGTTTCATGTATACTGAAGTTCCAGTATGTAATGTGGTGTCTCAGACTCACTGGGGAGAGTTCAGTACAAGGGATGATCTGTGAAAATCTACAAAACAAGTCAATGTTCAGGCAATAAATCTAGACCTTTCCATAATTTCTGAAGTTGTTAATTTTTTGTTGACCGGTTTTTTTTTAAATTATCATTAACAACCTTGCAGTGAATATCTTTGTACATCTATCTTGACACATTTTTGCAAGTATATTTAAAGGAAATAATGTTGGGCTAGAGTGCTAGAGCAGGGCTCTATAAACTTTTTTTGGAAAGGGACAGAATTATTTTTGACTTCATGGGCCATACAGTTTCTGTTCCAACTACCCAACTCTGCCTTCTAGCACAAGTTTTGACCTTTACTGATACTCAAATAGATCATTTTTTAAAAATAGAGATATGGGGCTCCCAAATGGACACTCCAGAGAGAGCACCCATGATCTCTTTGTCAAGAATTGTGGTATGTCTGAGATTCTGCCCTATTTGTAAACTAACAAGGTAGACTGTCACAGTTTCATGGATGAAGGCAGAAGACCTGAGGCTCTTGAGTCAGAGATGCACTACTTTATGAGTCACATCCCAGCAAGCAGCACGAGCAACAGCATATATGCATTAGTCCCCTTACCGCCATATCCCATGGCAGCCACGCGCATGAGCCCAAATGGATGTCTGCACACACAGTGGGTTTACAGGAGAGGAAGTCTGAGTTTAGGGAGCCCACATCTTTTACAGTATGCAGTGAGTATGTCTGACCTTAGCTCTGAAGAGAGACGTTATTTCTATTATACTGAACAGTACACATACCTGCCCTTTGCTCCAGAGAGAGGCATTCTGTCTATTTTCCAAGGCTGTTTACTATACAAGCATCCTTGAAAGGACAGTCCAAAACAAAGGCAGCCAGTGCCTCTGCCTGCAAAACATGTGGAAATGTAAGAGGCCCTTAGAAAATTACCTCCAACACAATGTATCCGCTGTTTCTACACCGTCTTGGACTCTTGGCAAATTTTTCCAAAGCATTCCACTCTATCAGCCAAGCTGATTAATCTGACGGACAAAGGAAGGGCCAAGTCTATTTAATTTGTCTTATCCATGCGTAACTCAGGATAGATACTATAAACAGGACTCAAGCAGCAAGATGAGGCCAACCTACAATATTGACCTCCACCAGGTCCTCCAGGGTCCTGGGCTAAATCAGCTGAACAAATCCCATAAACCGTCAGGGTCAACCTTAAAAATCCGAACGACTTTCTCTTTTATGTGTCTAAAATGACCTTTCCACTTAGACCATTAATCCAGGTATAGGAATATATATATTAGCAATTACACAGATTCTGCCTTGTAATCCATCTGGCTCACAAGGAAATCTAAGGCAATTCTATCATCCATAACAACCCTGGCCAGTGACTTGAGGCTGAACTGAATACCTTCTAGAGATGAGCTGTAATCACTGATCACTTCAGCTGAAGTCAGGGACCCATTTCATAACACCTACCCTAACTCCATCCTAGGGATAACTGCCTGCAGAGTGTATGTAAGTAATGAATCAGCCACCCCTCCAAGAAGTTCCCCTAAGTAATCAAGGTTAGCTTAATTTTGGAGAGAACTCTACAATCATTCGAAAACTATATGATGTTACATTAAATACCTGAAGGTCTCTTACAGCTCTCTTTATGGTGCAAGTCACTATGTTTTTGGTAAGGAGGCGAGTTAACGTCTGGCTTCCCTACAAGAAGTACAATGCTGGGAGCACTTCAGGTACCCCTGGAAAGAGCTGTTTACAATTACTGGAGGTCCACAAGAGAGACCTAAATCAGTCAAGGGGCACAGGCTGACAGTACATCTAATATGGTCTTTTTTTTTTTTTTTTTTTTAATTATTTGCTTTATTTATTTATTTTTTTTTAATTTTATTCATTTATTTATTTATTTATGGCTGTGTTGGGTCTTCGTTTCTGTGCGAGGGCTTTCTCTAGTTGCGGCAAGTGGGGGCCACTCTTCATCGCGGTGCGCGGGGCTCTCACTATCGCGGCCTCTCTTGTTGCGGAGCACAGGCTCCAGACGCGCAGGCTCAGTAATTGTGGCTCACGGGCCTAGTTGCTCCGCGGCATGTGGGATCTTCCCAGACCAGGGCTCGAACCCGTGTCCCCTGCATTGGCAGGCAGATTCTCAACTACTGCGCCACCAGGGAAGCCCTGATATGGTCTTTTAATGGGCTGGTGTGCCTTAGAGTTCCCAGTTTAGTTTGAATAACTGAATCTAGTCCTTATATTTTGGAGACTGCCTAAGAAACGTCAATCCAACCCATCCTGTTTGTCCAAACATCAGCCAGATGGCATGCAGCCACTTCATGGAATGACTGAGCAATGGCTACTGTAATGGAGGAAGGGAAGGCATCTGGAGGTGTTGACTAGTGTTTTGTGTAGGAGGTACAGGAGTGGGGCCCTCCCCTCTGCTGTTTCCAACAGACCTCTCAGTAAGGTTAAGAGGAATGACAATCAAATCATGGTAAGAGCCACCTGGGGATGAACAGTAGACCCAGCACTCAATTAAATTTATGGCACCTGCAACAGTCTGGGAGCCTGCACTGGAAGTTTTCCTTCTGGAGGAAGTTTCTGGGGGCAGTTCTGAAAGATGAAGATCACTAATAACCCCACCTCACCCCTGCTTACTTCCCAGGGCCTAACATATTCCCCAACCTAGCTCACCCCGGTTCCCATGGCCTAACAGATTCCCCAACCTAGGAGCCAGGAAAAAACTAGTGCTCCCATTCCAGTAGCTATAAATTCAACTTTTAACTAATAGTTTCCTCCTCAGAGCCAGACTCATCATCTGAAAGAGTCAAGTGCAAGAGAAATAAGCATTTTTTTAAAATAAAAATTCCAGAGAATAATTACATGTACTCTCACTTCGACCCATATGAGCCATTAAAGGGGGACTTGGTAATCTGTTTATTTGACCAAATGGTCATTATCCTTATAATCTAGGACCCTAGGATCCAACAAAAGACTCTAGGTGGCTGAATGAGACTTACCTTTGAATCCCCTAAGACCCATTTAGATAGGCTGCCAGCTGGAGGGTATACCAACCAGGCTGTTCTGGGACTACCTTTAGGTTATTTTTTTTAAAAAGACCCACCATAGCAAGGAATTTTCAAGATGCGTCTATGTAACTCCCTACCCTTTTCATCCTGATCATTATCCAGAAAGCAAGCAAAAGAGGATGTTCGCTTTCTGGGGATCCCCTTATTCAGTGACCAAACCACTAAGATGTGTAAACCAAGAGAAATGAGAGGGTCAAAAATGTTTTGGGTCTTTCTTTTTTTGACCATTTCAACACTCAACAATACTGGATAATGCCCATGGATGACTGGGAATACGGAAGGTCCACTGAATACCTTGACTATCAGCCAACTGTTGAGTGGCTTTGGAGATTAAAGGCAAACCACTGTCAAGATGCACATGGTCTGACAACCTGAACACACGACACAGTTTAGTTTCAAGGGCCACAATGGTGTGGTCAGAGTTGGCTGATCAGATTGGTGTGACAACACTGTAACCTGAAAAAGTGTCAGCAGCACTGAGGCACTCCCAATGGCTCCAAAAGGGAGTCAAAGGTGTAATGTCAATCTGCCAGCAGCAGGCAGGGATAGCAACCCACATAATGTGGCCTCCACACTGTGAGGCAATAGGGTCAATTTCTGGAAGGAGCCACAATCCAGAATACAGCAGTAGTCTGTGCAATAGAAACATAGAGTGCTTCACTTTGTGCCCAACACCAGCCTCCTGCAACTAACCATTTTTTAAGAGATGGTTGCAGGTATCAAATTGCTAAGGCATTTAGATTCCACTGAATACATTTAAAAGAGCAAGGTAACTACTTTATTTCTAAATGTCAACAACAAACACCTAAATTATATCCTTTGCAATTATTAAACTTATAATTTAAAAGTTTAGATGTCAACTTCAAAATGTACAAAGAGTTTCTTCAGATTAAAAGACAAGTCCAAAGAACTTCTCTGTATTATGGTATCTTCTCTATACTACGGAAGAAACCCTATAATTTCACTACTTCAGGCTTAATTCTTGATAAAACACAGGACTTTAGAAATGCTTCATTTTGCTGAAAATTCCTAGTTGTTAAGTCCATTTTCTTGCTGCAATATTCTTTTTTTAATATATAAATTTTTTATTTATTTTTAAATTTTTGGCTGCGTTGGGTCTTTGTTGCGGTGTGCAGCCTTCTCATTGCAGTGGCTTCTCTTATTGCAGATCATGGGCTCTAGGCGTGCAGGCTTCAGTAGTTGTGGCACACGGGCTCAGTAGTTGTGGCATGTGGGCTCTAGAGCACAGGCTCAGTAGTTGTGGTGCACAGGCTTAGCTGCTCCACAGCATGTGGGATCTTCACCGGCCAGGGCTCGAACCTGTGTCCCCTGCATTAGCAGGCAGCTTTTTTTTTTTTTTTTTTTTTTTTAATTTTTAAAACTTTGGGTTTATTTATTTATTTATGGCTGAGTTGGGTCTTCGTTTCTGTGCGAGGGCTTTCTCTAGTTGCGGCAAGTGGGGGCCGCTCCTCATCGCGGTGTACGGGCCTCTCATTATCGCGGCCTCTCTTGTTGCGGAGCACAGGCTCCAGACGCGCAGGCTCAGTAATTGTGGCTCACGGGCCCAGCTGGCAGGCGGATTCTTAACCACTGCGCCACCAGAAAGCCCTGTGCTGAAATATTCTATTATCACCAAGTCTATAACAGTGCCTGGTACATAGTAGGCACTTAATATATATTTACTGAATACACTAAAATCAGAAGCCAATGTTTAAAAATTTTCTCTGCCTTTCTAATACACTCCATCCCACCCCACCCAAGGCAGATTAAATGCCTCAAGACAACCAGGGAGAAGATCATGTACATGGAAATGCAAAAGAGAAAAATACAGTCTTTTTCTTTTTACATAATATTATACAGTTTCACAAAGAAACAAGTCTGTAACATCTTATATATAATGATCTCAAAGCAATCTATCTATCTATCTATCTATCTGGCTGTACCAGGTCTTAGTTGCGGCACTTTCTGCGCGCAGGATCTTCACTGAGGCGTGTGGGATCTTTTACTTGCGGCATGCGGGCTCTTAGTTGCAGCACGCGGGATCTAGTTCCCTGACCGGGGATCAAACCCAGGCCCCCTGCATTGGGAGCACGGAGTCTTAACCACTGGACCACCAGGGAAGTCCCTCAAAGCATTTTTTAAAGTATTTATTCTTAGAGACTCTCAGTAATTCTTTAAGGCAGTTAAAGTAAGTCAAGCCTCTTACCCTTCCTCAGAGAAGGAGAAAGAAAAGTAATATACTTATCTCAGAGGCACAAAGGAAACTACAAAGAAAAATAAGCAAAAAACAAAAAGAAACTACACCAGATTCAACAAAAATATTGCTGTGGAGAATACTGCGATGTGCCACCTAATCTCTCTTAATAAAGGACTCATTCCCCTAGCTTTGGGGAGTACCTGTGCTATAGCTTTGCCCAACATTGTGCCCCTTCCTGGGCAGCCCACATGCAATGACAGATCCATTCAAAACTAAAAGCCTGGCAATCTTAGCCCAACTCAGAACAACTCTGAAGGGACACTCTAGCAACTGAATACACAGTAGGGCTGGTCAAGGATGTCACTGGGCCTTAATCATAACTCAACTTTTCCCTCAGTCCAATCCTGCTTCCTTCCTTTCCTTTTCACAGATATTGATCCCAAGGGTACTCAATGAACATCCTCTAAGCTAAACTCTATCTCAGGCTTCACAAGGAATCCAATCTGCAACAATTCTCAAGAGTCGCACTTTTAGATCCATAGAGCACACAAGAGTTAAAATACCTATAACAGTTTGTACCACTTGTACATTGTAATAGCTGGAGAAACAATACTGTAAAATGGAAAGGCCACCACTATTTCTCTGATAGTCTTAATTGAACCAAAATATTTTCCTTTAAAAAAAAATCAATACACTGAAAGTTCTGAACATGTTAAAGATCTCAGTGTCTACACCTATTAGCATTGTTTTCCAGGCGGGAACAACACTTCTTCCCTTCTAAACCCAAATAACAGTAACTGAACATATTAATTTAGTATGTGAAACATCAGGTTATTCATAATCTTATGTTTTATATGATTTTCATATTTTAATTCTAATCATAATACAAATTCCCAATGTAAGTATTCTATTTTCTCTAAGCAAATTAAAATTCAGAAAAATATTCCTCCCACTAAGATACTGCTTAAGAGGAAAGACTTTCCTGAAATGAAACAGCAGAATACAAACATTTAGAAATAATTTAGACATCATAGCATCATTTCATATAATCTCATGCTAAGCAGCAAAGTTGAAACATTTTATAATTTGGGTTAATTACATGGAGAAAAATAGGAAACCACTTCCGAGGTCCACTCTCATAGCTGGCTCTCAAATGCAATCACTTCTCTTAGAAGTCCTTGAAATCATAAAATTCTTTTTTTAAAAAATACTTATTTATTTTCACCAGGTCTTAGTTGCGGCAGGTGGGCTCCTTAGTTGTGGGAGGCTGGCTCCTTAGTTGTGGCACATGGGCTTCTTAGTTGTGGCACGCAAGAGGGATCTAGTTCCCTGAGCAGGGATCGAACCCAGGCCCCCTGCATTGGGAGCGCGGAGTCTTAACCATTGCACCACCAGGGGAAGTCCCCATAAAATTCTTTAAAAATTGATAGAAAGCCTTCAGACTCTTTGTAAATATCTGAAATGAAAATTAATTTTTGACAACACAAGAAATAAGGTAATGTGGGTGATGGGAGAAAAGCATTCTTTGGCAAAATACAGTTGGTTTCCTTGTTTCTTTAACATTTAATCACTTCAAAAAGTTAAAATGACTACCATGGTGAACAAAATTTTTATTAAACATTTTATACAATGTCTATATTGACGGTGTCAAACTGAGTCCAGCAGAAAACCAGCACAAACTCAAAGGCTGTCCTCCTTTTTTTTTTTTCCCTCCTTTACTTTAAGAAGGATCCTAGGCATTTTCTGATTCTTAAAATCTTTAAAAAGCACCAGCTCATAGCTCTACCTGCCCAGCTCTCAGACTCACAGCAATATGACTAAACAGAAATGAAGCCACATAAAGTGCCAGAAATTCTATTTTAGGGAAAACAACATCAAGAACATCTGAGGACTTATCATCCAGAAGAATACTTGTTAACCATACTCCAAAATTAAGAAGGTCTCCAAACTTCTTCTAGAACTAGACTGACCACATCAGCCCTATCCATACACCCCAGTATCCAGGTGGTTGTCACTTGCCCTGGGGCTGTTTTTAGATAATCAGCAAATTAGACAATAACTATTTTCCTTACTTTTGTTTTAAAGAAGGAAAAAGTCTTCCCTTATAAAAGAGATCAGCTTTGACCAACTATGAGTTAAAAACTCTTCTGCAAATCAAAGTGAACTGATTCTACTGTGTCCCTCCTTCCTCCTATTCTTTTGTCCTGTCAGTGTTAAGGTGGACTTGATTTAAATTTTTGATTTTATGAAGAATTTACTGAAGAATTTTCATTTTTTTTATTTTACTAGGTTAGGTTATATATCTTGTATTTAAGTCTCAGAGTTTAGCAACTAAGCTGTCTCTCATTACCCTACCTCTGCTTCCCCACCAGCAAATAAAATGAATATTACCAATGTTCTCTACTTGGGTCCAAGTTTCAGAGTTTGCACCTTTCCTGGCCTTCACTTATTGTCCAGGAGTTTACAAAAGCTGGGATGGGGCAAAGCAGGAGGAACAATGAAGTAAAATATACTGTATGCAAAAGGAAATAAAATCATATATACAAAGAAAAGAGTCAGAACTTGCTAATACATCTACATCAAATATACAAACCCACAGTGGGTAAAAAAAGCATTACCTCTAAACCTGCGTTCCCTACTTACTAAGTCCCTATGATCCCCCCCACAGGCTACTTATATCTAACTTCAAATATACATGTTTAAATAGCTCATTTCATCAAAAAAACAAAAACCAAAACCAAAAACTGATTTTACATACAGACACATGGGGATTCATTTTATTTTCAAACTGTATGTGGAAAAGTCTATGGAAGTGTTTAATTTCAACTTGGGCTAAGTATATGAGCCAGGCAGGATGAAAAGGATATCTCCTTTGGAACCGTGAACTTCACATAGCACAAAATAAATATGAGTTGAGAAATTCAGAGATGTCCCGCATGAGCTTGATCTTTTGCTTATCTATAGCCCTGACATATTTATCAGTGTTTCTTCTGCTCTCTCTCTCAGCAAAGCAATCATCTTAATTAATACACTTATAACACCCAACAAGCAAAGAGAAATATTTAATAAATGCTCTGTAATGGTGATATCAAAAATGGTGCTACATACTAAGAAACCCATCATTCTCATCTCTGACTATAAATCTACAGAATTCTCAATACCCAAATATAATTGGTACTGAATTAAAAAAATCCACCTAATCAACCCATGTACAAACAGGACCAAATTTTCACAGCAACTAGTGAAAAAAGGGTTTAAGACTTAAATTTCAATATGAAAATTATTTTTAAAAGAACTTATTTCATTTTATTTCACAAGATTTAGGTTATTACTATAAGCATGCGCTAATTCTGAGGAGAATGAACAAAAATGAGAGGGAGGTCATTTATTGACACTGTATAACAAACAACATTCTTCACTTCCCAGCTGACTTTCAGAACACTGTCTAAACAAAGGTAATTTTTCCACAAAGCGTTCTCTTAATTCTTTGATATCTAAACCACTCTTTACTGAAACACCTATTGAGTCATTCTCGTGGCAAATTTCTCCCCTACAATTGTTAACTAACCTATTTCTGTCAGAAACTCACCTAAACATGTCTTTGCATATAACTGTTACTGTTCTCCAATGGTTCTTTCATGGACTTCATGAAATTCTGCACTTTTTGCACTATCTACAATTTTTCTTTATGCTCGGTTTGTACTGCGTTTTCACTAGAAAGCAACCAATAAGGATTCTGGCCCAATGGACATGGCTAGACAGTCTAGCTGGGGAATATGTTTGAATGGAGATGATTTGTAGATGAATATCCTTGGTCATGAAAACTTTCACTTCCTTATGCAATCTCTATCTGTGGAGATCTAGGATTATGAATACTTGTCTAACAAGGACTTCAACACAAAACTGATAACTAAGGGATTTAAGACAACTAAAAATAAACCGTTCATTAATCAAGAAGAAAAAGTCGGTCAGTAAAAATGGTTAATGTGACAGTTACCATATATACCATAAATAACATAATAAAATTAAAACACAATAAAATACATTCAAAATATTTTAAAAGAATATTATTTCAGTTATATCATTTTCTTCAATAATTCAGAAGATATATCTCAATCTGTCAGCACCTTAGACTTATTTTTATGTTAGTCAGTTACCATTACCCATAAAACCACAAAATTTTAGAGCTCGAATGGACCTTAGAGATGATCTAATACTGCCTCCTCATTTTACAAAGGAAACAACCTAGGTCCAGAAAGGTAAAGAGACATGTAGAATATTAACAGTTAATGGCAGAGCAAGGGATCATTATTCTTCCTCTTAGTATATCATTCTTCCTCTTACTACAAAGTGGAGAATATTCAGTGTACTCTAGAAAACCCTCTTGAACAAATCTTAATCTCTCATTTCACATTTTTACTGACTTTACTGTTTCCTTTAAAAGAGTGGAATATGGGGGTGGGGGACAGTATCTCACATGTCAAATGGAATCTATGACCTTTTTCTTGATCCAACCCAGATTAGGTTTACTAGGAATGCCTTCCTGCAAATAACTGTGGGGAAAGACAGGGAATACTGATCCATACTTACCTTTCTGAATGGATTTTAACGTAGGAAGATCATGATACAATAGCCTATTTCGACCTGTAAGTTTACTGTTTCTTACAGAAAAATATTTAGTTATATACCAGATACTTAATTTTCTTTAAAAGAAATTCAGAGGTGATGTTTTACAATAATTATATGATGTAAGTACCTATACTTTGTAGAAAACAATGTATAGTCTCTAAAAGAAAAGATAAACTCAGGACTTCCGTCATGGTCCAGTGGTTAAAAATCCGCCTTCCAATGCAGGGGACACGGGTTCGATCCCTGGTAAGGGAACTAAGATCCCACGTGCTGCAGTGCAACTAAGCCCATGCACCACAACTAGAGAGCCCACGTGCCTCAACTACAGAGCCCGCGAACCACAACTACAGAGCCCACACACTGCAACAAAGAGTCTGCATGCCACAACTAAGACCCAACTGAGCCAAAAATAAATAAGTAAACATTTTTTAAAAAGAAAGAAAAGCTAATGACACTACAGAGTGAAGTAAGTCAGAAAGAGAAAAACAAATACCGTATGCTAACACATATACATGGAATCTAAAAAAAAAAAATGGTCATGAAGAACCTAGGGGCAGGACAGGAATAAACACACAGACCTACTAGAGAATGGACTTGAGGACACGGGGAGGGGCAAGGGTAAGCTGGGAAAAAATGAGAGAGTGGCATGGACGTACATACACTACCAAATGTAAAACCGACAGCTAGTGGGAAGCAGCCACATAGCACAGGGAGATCAGCTCGGTGCTTTGTGACTACCTAGAGGGGTGGGATGGGGAGGGTGGGAGGGAGTGAGGGGCAAGAGGGAAGAGATATAGGGATATATGTATATGTATAGCTGATTCACTTTGTTATAAAGCAGAAACTAACACACCATTGTAAAGCAAATATACTCCAATAAAGATGTTTAAAAAAAAAAAAAAAGGCTAATGACACAACCACTATGGAGTAATTACCGAAAGTATTTACCTAGAAAAAAAAATCTAATGAACATGATGCCAAATATGCCTCATCTGGCTTGTTAACTGCCATAATCTCATTTTGTTTCTCATTTTTTAAAAAGCATTTTAAACAGCAATCTTAAAATAAATCCAGTATTGGCAAAACCATAATTTTTGACTTGACGAGTACTTTCTATAAGAGTAAAAACCTTATCTGACCTCACTGCAAAATGCCAAACATCTAATATATCATTGATTCCCTTGTACTGATTGTGAAGATAGTATAATAGAATTAAAATAAAAAGGTTCATTTCAATTTGCTAAATATTAACTTAGTACACAGTACATGCATAGTACTGTGCTAGACACTGCAACCAATTAAAAAAACCTTATAGTCTAATAAAGGTGATACCAATATGTCCAATAAAATATCATAGGTTTGGTAAGAGGGCTAGAAATAAGAGTATCATTAAGAATCCAAGGGCAGAGGACATTTTACCTGTAAAATAAAAAACTTAGGGTGACAGCTTCTTTAAAATACTCAAAGGGCTGTTATGTATAGAAGAGGAAATAGATTCATTTTGTTTTGCTGCAAAAGCAGAAATGAGATCTATGGGAGGGAGCTGCAGGGAGACTGTCAAAGGCAGAATTTCCCCAAGTTTATTCCACAGACCATTAACCTCTCAAGCTAACTCTCAAAAAGAATTCCATGTTCCTATAAATTCAGTAAACATATGCAGGATATTTATTAGTATATGTAATACTATAGTTCCTCTGGGAGATAAAAATGTACATGAATACTAAGAAGTCCTATACTAAGGAAGCCTATTTAACTTTGTATAATTAAGTGTTCTCCAAATATTTCACCATGAGTTTTGTTGTCCCTGTACCAATTTTTGCTCCCCAAAATACTGAGAAGTGTCAACATAATAATGCTTTCTAAGGATGTCGCACAGATCACAAATCTCAGAAAGAAGGATTTCCTAAAAAACAGTAGAGTGATATTTATATTATTTACCTGGAATCAATCTCCTAGGCACAAAAAATAAGTATAAAACATTATCAATGAACAGAAGAAAAACAGTCCTCTAAAATAACACATAGTATAGCTAATACTTTAAGGATCAAAATGAATTTCTAAATTTTGCTGAAAAGTTAGAGAACTGAGTATAAACTCACAATGTGAAACTTTTTAAAATGAATAAATGAGCTTGGGAAAAAAAATAAATGTTAAGTCCTATGTTTAGGTTTTATTGGATTTTTAATTATCAATATGCTGAGGAGAGAATGGAAAAAACTATGTAATTATATAAAGTCAGAATTTTAGTTTATTATAACTTGAAGTGAGAGTCAATCCTTATAGGAATTTCATCACTGATAACAAAAGTTACTTTCCTTAGGAAAGGTCAGTAGTCCATCTATCCCTTAGAATGAGGGCAGACGGATGTATTAGCACATAAGCAACCCCAGTCAACAAGCCTTTATCAAATGGAACCTCATGAAAAGTTCCATTTGAGTCTCAGTTTGCTTATGAGACCAACCAAGTAAAGGAAGAGAGAAGAGGAAGCTGAAAGCACAGAAGAGAAATAACATTACTTAGCTTCCTTCCCCTCTCTGCATAGGTACCCAAGGACCATTAGATTCTGTTGACTCTCATTACTCATGGATTCTGTATTTGCAAACTTGCCTACTTACTTATTTGTGTATCGGTTGGTCTTTCCAGTCATTCATGGACATGCGCAGAGAAGCAAAAACTGTGAACACCCAACATGCACATTCCCAGCTGAGGCCAAACAAGGCCTTCTTGTTTCAGCTCTCATACTATAAACAAGTATCCTTCTTGCAAACTATTTAAGTGCCACGTTTATTGGATTTTTGTCCTTTTTTGTTGATTTCACTGCTGAAAATGGCTCCCAAGCCATTAAGTGTTGTCTAGTGTTTCTAAGCAGAAGAAAGCTGTGATGTTCTTTATGGAGAAAATATGCTTAGTTTCAGGTATGAAATGGTGTTTTTGACCAAGAGTTCAATGTTAATGAATCAACAAAATATATTAAATAAGGAGTCTTTAAATAGAAACACACATAAAACAAAGTTATACATGATCAGTTAATGAAAATGTGACCAGAGGCTTGCAGGAACCTAATCCTGTATTTCTTCTAGGAGCAATGGTTCAGTACTTGTTAGCTCAGTGTCTGCGATGACTTTATAGAACACAGCTACCTTGAACGAGAATTGATCGTAATTACCCATTACCCTACACCACACTACCTTCAGGTTACGTCAACCCACAGAAAGTGGGGATTTGCTGAAAAGTTTTCATAAATGAATGAATGTTGGTTAAATTTCTCATATAAAAGCCCTTAGGAAATAATCATGTTCCTCTTGTAGAAGAATGGATTTTTCTAAGTTTGCTGTTAAATAGTGGTATACTCTGGAAAAAGTACATTACTTTTAAATGGTGAATTCTCAGCTCACCCATAAATCCAATTCACTGTCTTCAGAACTGATCCTCTTTTCTTAGATGCAGAGTCCATGTTCTCTGTTGATTTCCCAGATGTGAACATGATAAAAGATTAATTTGAATCAATCACTATCCACAAACTGCTAAGTATTATGTATAAGTAGTACAGCATGAGAGGATCCATAGACCATGCTTGCTTTATTTTACCTGTTCAAACTTGAAGCTTTTATAGAGACATACTGAATGGAAATTGAGTTTCCCTTTAGATTGACAGCTTGTTAGTCAAAAAAAAAGCTTTTAGGAACTTCTCTCAAATCAGTTAGTTTTCTTTTCAGATTGGGATATATGTGTAGGACTTCAGAAATGGCATGCTTGACTGGTAACTGTCTTTTGTTAGTCAAGTACTCCGTGCTATGTCAAAAAATACATGAAGGAGTCAATTAATTGTAGGCAATCAATAGTGGTGGTGTCTACATGTTAAGTAATACTGGGTTTGTAAATACAAAATGTATAGATGTTAGGTGGATTATACTTCTGTTTTAATAGACTTGACATGTTAACTAATCTAAACCTTAATTGTGATTGAATATGATTTTAAGGGTGATCATCTAGGGAGGAAAAAGAGCATGTTATTTCTGTGAAGGCACTTTTGGTTATTCCTCTTTGTGCTCGGTTTTCTGGAGAGTGAAAAGGGGAAGAAGTGCTGGTTTTTTCCATGGGGCATGTGGAACACCCACCCACCCATCCATCTCCCACACAACACCCTCACCACCATGTCTTTGCTTACAGAGTTAGCTCCCAGTTTTTCTCTTTTGGAGCAAGAATGCATGTCACATTGTATTCCAGGACTGACTTCTGAATGAGGACAAAGAAAACACTGTATATAAGAAATGAAGAAAGAGATCTTACTTCTCAAACTCAAAAGAACCATATCCCAAATTCAAGGATCACTGGTCCCTCTCTTTCTAGAAACACTTTCCTGTTCTCCTTCAGTCCAGATGATTACACTAGGGATGTTATAAGACCTTCTATACCTGGACCCATTCTTTTACTCTTGTGACTCTCTAGGGACAGTGGCAATCCTTCCCTTCTATCTTTTCCCTTGAAACCTTACAAGAAAGACAACTCCCAGAACAAACTGTAGGAACAGTTTAAATTAAGAATCGGTCATTCAATAGTACCTGCCTCTTGCTGTTATACACAGCATCAATTACAAAGTTGTACTGTCAAAAAATGTTTCATGAATGTTTCGGTAAAAATAGGAGATAGTGGAACACATTAAATGACATGTCGAGGAAAATCAGACAAATCCAGAATGTGAGCCACTCTACTAGACAGATGTTCTGCTTTCTTTAAAAGGTTAGTTGTAAGGGAAACTGTTTTAAATTAAAAGAAACTAAAAATACGTAACAATCAAATGCAAAAAATATTTTTTAAAAATCCACAGAAGGCATTTTTGGGACAATTCAAGAAATGTAAATAGGAACAGTATTAGAGTAATTGCTATTAATTTTCTTTGTCACGATAATCATGATGCAGTTATACAGGAGCAGGACCTTTTCCGTGAAATGCTTACTGAAGTATTGCAGGCTGATATTCAAAATTATGATGTGAAACCTATAAAAACCAATACAATTTGTGGGATTCCTGGACATTGAAATATAAATTAAAGAATCAGAAGAATTTCAGGAAAAAAAGTAAAATTTATGACTAGAAAAAATATAGCTACATAGGCATATTAAATGTACACTTGCAAAATAAAGCACTAAGGTAGAATGGCAGCAGTGAAAGACAAAAAAGAAGAAACAGAAGCCAAGCCCTGGTCATAGTAAATACTACAGTGGAGATAATAAACAGGCTTAATGTACAAAATTAGAAATCATTAATAAAGAGATAAAAATAATAAAGACAAAACTGGACTCTGAAAAGGGGCACTGGAAAAGCATCAAGTTCATCAGCCCTCATTTTATCTTTTCGAAGAAACAGCTTTTGGTCGTTGATTTCCTATTTTCAAATTCATAGATTTATTTCTGCTCTAATTTTTACTATTTCTTTTCTTATACTTACTTTGGATTTAATCTGTTTTTCTTTTTCTAGTTTCCTAAGTTGAAAGCTTCCATTACTGATTTTAGATATTTCTTCTAATATATGCATTCAATGCTATAAATTTCTCTCTAAACATTGTTTTCACTGCATCCCAAAAATTTTGATAAGTTGTGTTTCCTCTGTCATTAAGCTCAAAATAATTTAAAATTACCTTTTTAAAAATATATATATTTATTTATTTCACTGCATCAGCTCTTAGTTGTGGGCACGCAGGATCTTTTGCAGTATGTGGAATTTTGTTTTTTTTTAGTTGCGGCATCTGGGATCTAGTTCCCTGACCAGGGATAGAACCCGGGCCCCCTGTGTTGGGAGCGTGGAGTCTTAGTCACTGGACCACCAGAGAAGTCCCTAAAATTACTGTTGAGATTTCTCCTTTGACTCGTGCTATTTAGAAGTGTGTTATCATTCTTTATTACATATGCTTTAAAAAAAAACAGATCCCAAGAAGTAAAACAGCTTGTAAAGGGCAAAATGAAAACTGGTCACAGATTTTATATACATGGAATACGTTTTCTCTTTTAAATTTTACTACACAGGTAAATGAACATTCTAAATTAAAAACAAAAAATTAGAAAGTTTAGCAAAACATTATGAAATGAAAAACCGTTAAATATATTTTTGAAAATAATAACTTGTACCTGACTTTTCTCTATTATGTAGAAAACAGTATCATTAAAACCAGCACTTTATCTTCAGTCAGAAACAAATTCTTAATTTTGGTGCAATTCTGGCCTATATCACCACCTTTCCTGTCCATTTTCCCTTTCTAACTTCTATTTTTAATTCTTTTAAAAATTATATTTGGTAAATTATCATACAGTAAGATTGACTTTTTAAAACTGTGGTGTTCAGTCTATGAACTGTAACACACGTACAAATTCTTGAAGCTAGTATCAAATCATGATTCAGAACAATAACACTATACGAAAAAACTCCCTCATGCTTTTATAGCTATATACTCCCTATAAAGCTTAACCTCTGGCAAGGACAGATGTGTCCTCTACTACTACAGTTTTGTCTTTTTCAGAACGTTATATAAAGGGAACCACACAGAACTGAATCTTTAAAAATGGTTTCCTTCATTCTGTTGAATGCATTTGAGATTCGTTCAATTTGTTGCATGTATAAGTAGCTTTTCCTTTTAACTGCTGGGTACTATGTCACTGTATAAATGGCCAACATTTTGTGTAACCATTTACCTACTGAAGGACAGTTGGGTTATTTTCACTTCTTTCCAACTATCACTATGTATTGATATATAACTTCTATAAATATTTGCATACATAAATTTTTGTGCAAACATAAATTTTCATTTCTTCAGGGTAAATATCAAGAAGTGAAATTGTTGGGTCATAAAGTAAGTGTATGGTTAACATTATAAGAAAGTGTCAAACTAGTTTCCAAGTTATACCATTTTGCATCCCCACCAACAATGTATGTGAATTCCACTGATCTGCATCCTCAACAGTACTTGGTATTCTTAAAAAAAGTGTTTTTAATTTTAGCTGTTAAATAGCTATATAGGTATATCTCATCATGGTTTTAACTTGTATTTCCCTAATGGCTAGTAACCTTGAACAACTTTTTACATGTGTATTTGCCATCCTTGTATCCTCTTTGGTGAAATGTCTGCTCAAACTTATGCCCATTTTTAAATCGGGTTGTTAGTTTTCTCACTGTTGATTTTTGAGAGTTCTTTATATATTCTGGATACAAGTCCTTGGTGAATATTGACTAATCTCTGCCATGCCTTTTTGTTTCATAATATTGTCTTCTGTAAGCAAAATTTTTAATTATAAAAAAGTCCAATTTATGAACTTTTTCTCTTATGGATCCTGCTTTTTATGTAACATCTGAGAACTCTTTGCCTAACCCCAGATCGAGAATGTTTTATCCTACTTTTCTTCTAAAAGTTTAGTAGCTTACATTTTACGTTTAGGTCTATGATTGATTTTGAATTAATTTCTCTAGAATATGTACATTATTTTTTGAAATCTTTGTTTTTATTTTTAATTTTTATTTTATATTGGAGTATAGTTGATTAATAACATTGTGTTAGTTTCAGGTGTACAGCAAAGTGATTCAGTTATACATATGCATGTATCTATCCTTTTTCAAATCCTTTTCCCATTTAGGTTATTACAGAATATCAAGCAAGAGTTACCTGTGCTATATAGTAGGTTCTTGTTGGTTATCTATTTTAAACACAGCAGTGTGTACATGTCAATTCCAAACTCCCAATCTATCCTTTCCCCCACGCCATAACCATAAATTTGTTCTCTAAGTCTGTGAGTCTGTTTCTGTTTTGTAAATAAGTTCATTTGTATATCATTTTTTTAAGATACCCCATATAAGCGTTATCATATGATACTTGCCTTTCTCTGTCTGACATACTTCACTTAGTATGATCATCTCCAGGTCCATCCATGTTGCTGCAAATGGCATTATTTCATTAAATTTAAAACAAGGTTCATTTCTTGCAGAAGGATGTTCAATTATTGCAACTGAAGTATGTTTTTTGCCTTAAAAAGTGTAATTTTTAAAAATCACTGGTTGATAAGACTATCCTTTTACCGACTGCACTGCTTTTACACTTTTGCCATATTTGTGATTGTTCCTCAGTACTCTATGATGTTCTACTGATCTGTCTCTATCCGTCCACCTATTCATACCACTTCATTACAGTACAGTACTATGGATTTATAGTAACTCAGAATCAGAAAGTGTAATTCTTCTTTTTTACCCTTCTTTTTCAAAATTGTTTTAACCATTCTATTCCTTTACATTTCCATATAAATTTTAAAGTTGGATTGTCTCTATCTATAAAATATACTGCTGGAGTTTTTATTGGAATTGTGTTAAATCTATAAATTGAATTGGGAAGAACTGACATTTTTACTATTTTGAGTCTACCAATCCATGAACACAGTATGTCTCTACATTTACTTAGGTCTTCTTTTATTCCCTTCATTACTGTTTACTAGTTTTCAGCATAAAGATCATGTATGCATGTATATTAATATTTATACCAAAGTACTTTTCATTCTTTTGGAGCTACTGTAAATAGTATTATTTTATTTTATTTTATGGCTTCATAGAGAGTTGGGAAGTGTTCCTTCCTCTTCTATTTTTTTGGAAAAAATGGTTTAAAAAATACAGGTATCAAAGTTAATACACAGAAATCTGTTGCATTTCTATACTACATAATTTCTATATAATGAAAAGATCAAAAAGGGAAATTAAGGAAACAATCCCATTTACCATCACATCAAAAAGAATAAAATACCTAGGAATAAATCTACCTAAGGAGACAAAAGACCTGTACTCCGAAAACTATAGGATGCTGATGAAAGAAATCGAAGATGACACAAACAGATGGAAAGATGTACCATGTGCTTGGATTGGAAGAATCAATATTGTCAAGATGACTATACTACCCAAAGTAGTCTACAGACTCAGTGCAATCCCTATCAAATTACTAACAGTGTTTTTCACACAATTAGAACAAAAAAATTTACAATTTGTATGAAAACACAAATGACCCTGAAGAGCCAAAGCAATCCTGAGAAAGAAAAAGAGAGCTGGAGGAATCAGGTTCCCTGACTTCAGACTATACAACAAAGCTACAGTCTGGTAAAGGCACAAAAACAGTCTGGTACAGGCACAAAAACAGAAATACAGATCAGTGGAACAGGACAGAAAGCCCAGAAATAAACCCACGTACCTATGATCAATTAATCTACAACAAAGGAGGCAAGAATATACAACGGAGAAAAGACAATCTCTTTAGTAAGTGGTGCTGGAAAAACTGGACAGCTACATGTAAAAGAATGAAATTAGAACATTCTCTAACACCATACACAAAAATAAACTCAAAATGGACTAAAGACCTAAATGTAATACCAGATACTATAAAACTTCTAGAGGAAAACATAGGTGGGACACTCTGACATAAATAGCAGCAATATCTTTTTGGATCCATCTTCTAGAGTAATGGAAATAAAAACAAAAATAAACAAATGAGACCTAATTAAGAGCTTTTGCACAGCAAAGGAAACCATAAACAAAATGAAAAGACAACCCACAGAATGGGAGAAAATATTTGCAAATGATGCAAGCGACAAGGGATTAATCTCCAAAACATACAAACAGCTCATACAGCTCAATATCAAATAAAACAACCCAATCAAAAATGGGCAGAAGATGTGAATAGACATTTCTCCAAAGATGACGTACAGATGGCCAAAAGGCACGTGAAAAGATGCTCAACATCACTAATTATTAGTGATTCAGTTACACACACACACAAACACACACTTTGCTGCACACTTGAAACTAACACATTGTAAATCAACTATACTTCAATTTTTAAAAAATTTTTTAATAAAATTTAATTTAAAAAATAATGGAATTTTAAAAACATGTAACTATCCCCCACTTTTCAAAAATTTGCTTTACAACACTTCCCTTTTACAAAAGACCTACATTATTAGTACCTGTTTTCACTAGCCAAAAAAAATCTGAAGAGTATTTTCACTTATGAAAAAAGGTAATTGCTTCTTCGATTTACACCATTTCTCCTTACAAAAGGTTTCACAAAACACTCTATTTTTGGATAGCAGGGAAACCTGCAATGTCATTCCTTCTTTAAGCATTTGGAAGAATTCACCAGTAAAACCGCCTGGGTCTAGATATTTCTTTTTTGAAAAGTTTTAAGCTATGAATTAAATTTCTTTAATAGTTTTAAGACTAGCTACAATAATCTTTTCTTCTTGGGTGAGTTTAAGTACTTTGCTAAGAAATTAGTCTATTTCATGGGGCTTCCCTGGTGGCGCAGTGGTTAAGAATCCGCCTGCCAATGCAGGGGACATGGGTTTGAGCCCTGGTCCAGGAAGATCCCACACGCCACGGAGCAACTAAGCCTGTGGGCCACAACTACTGAGCCTGCATGCCACAATTACTGAAGCCCATGCACCTAGAGCCCACCCTCTGCAACAAGAGAAGCCACCGCAATGAGAAGCCCACGCACCACAACGAAGAGTAGCTCCCACTCACTGCAACTAGAGGAAGCTTGCGCGCAGCAACGAAGACCCAATACAGCCAAAAATAAATAAATAAAATAGATACAACATTAAAGAAATTTTTTAAAAATGTTTAAAAAAAGAAATTAGTCTATTTCAAAGAATTGGTCCACTTCACCTAATCTGTCAAATTTATGTGCATATAGCTGATCTTAGTATTCTTACTGTCCTTTGGATTCTTGTGGGGCCTGTAGTGGTATCCTCTCTTTCATTGTTGATACTGGTTCTATATGTCTTCTCTTTTTTTGTCCTTTTTCCTAGAAACTAACAATTTTTGGTTTTATTGACTTTTGTTGTCTTCCTGCTCTGAATTTCATTCATTTCTCCTCTTATTTGGGATTTATTTTGTTCTCTTTCATCTAGTTTTTGAGATGGAAACATAGATTATTGATCTGAGGGCTTTCTTTTTTTCTAATATAAGCACTGAATGCAGTTAAGTTTTCTTGTAAACACTGCCCGGACTGCATAAATTCTGACATGTTATATTTTCAGTTTCGTTCAGTTCAAAATATTTTAACTTCCTCTGAGGCTTTCTCTTTTAACCAACAGATTATTTGGAAGTCTGCTATTTAATTTCCAAGAGCTTGAAGATTTTCCTTTTATCTGTTATTGATTTCTAGTTCATTTCCAGTATAGTCTGAGAACATACTTTGAGTTCAATTCTTTTAAATTTGTTAAAGATTTGTATTATGACCAAGGTACATTTAATCTTGATAATATCCACTTGTACTTGAAAAGAATGTATATTCTGCTGTTGTTGGCTAAAGTATTCTTGTAAATATCAATTAGATCTAGTTGGTGGAGAGTGTTGTTCACTCAGTCTGTACCCTTGGATGTCTGTCTGCTAGTTCTATCTATTCCTAAGAAAGGTGTGTTGAAGTCTTCAACTCTAATTGTTAAGTTCTCTATTTCTCCTTTAAGTTCTGTCAGATTTTGTTTCATGTATTTTTAAGTTCTGGTCTTAGGTATGCACACATTTAGGATTGGTAAATTAATCCTTTTGTCAATATGTAATGCTACTCTTTATCCTAGGTAATTATCTTTGCTCTAAAGTTTATTTTGATTGCTTAATATAGCCACCAGTTTTCTTTTGATTGGTGTTTGCATGATATATCTTTTCCCATCCTTTCACTTTCAACCTACCTATATTATTTTATTTGAAGCAAGTTTCTAATAGCATACAACGGGGTCATTTTTTAATGCACTCTAATAATCTTTTAATTAATGTGTTTACAGCATTTAAAATTTTAAAGTAATTACTGATATGTAAGAATTTATATCTATATTTGATTGTTTGTTTTCTGCTTGTTCCCTTTGTTTTCCCTCTTCTGCCTTCTTTTGTGTTTAGCATTTTTTAATATTCTATTTTAATTTATCCATTGTGATTCTAACATCTTACTTTGTAAACAGTGGTTGCAGGTACAACAATATACATATTTAACTTTTCAGAGTCTACTTAGAATCAATATTTTACATTTAATAGATGTATTACACCATATTCATTGAAAACTACATCAGAAAAAATTGTAAAAATTTTACAATTTTGTAATTATTTATCTATTTATTTATTTATTTTTGGCTGCGTTGGGTCCTTGTTGCTGTGCAGGCTTTCTCTACTCGCGGCAAGTGGGGGCTACTCTTCGTTGCGGTGCGCAGGCTTCTCACTGTGGTGGCTTCTCTTGTTGCGGAGCACAGGCTCTAGGCATGCAGGCTTCAGTAGTTGTGGCACACAGGCTCAGTAGTTGTGGCTCATAGGCTCTAGAGAGCAGGCTCAGTAGTTGTGGCACATGGGCTTCGTTGCTCCGCGGCATGTGAGATCTTCCCGGACCAGGGCTCAAACCCATGTCCCCCGCACTGGCAGGTGGATTCTTAACCACCGCGCCACCACAGAAGTCTCGACAATGTTGTTAATTTTTGCTTTCCACTATCAAATATGTTTTAAAGAACTCAGTCTATGATATCTATATAGATATTTACCATTCCTGTTGATCTTCTTTTATTCCTGATGTCCAAGTTTCCTTCTGCTTTCATTTCCCCTTCTGTCCTAAGAACATTCTTCAGCAAATTTTAGATCTGGTCTTCTGGCAATGAATACTCTCAGTTTTCCTTCATCTGAATATGTCCTTATGTCACTCTCATCCCTAAAAAATATTTTTGCTGGTTATGGGCAGTTTTTTTCTTTCAGCACTTTAAGAATGTTTTGCCTCTTTCTTCTTGCCTCCACAGTTTCTGACGAGAATTCCTCAATCATTCGAATCACTGCTCCCCCAGAGGTAATGTGTCATTTTTCTCTGTTTGCTTTCAAGATTTTCCTCTTGTTTTCAGTTTTCAGATTTATTATGACCTATCCGGGAATGGATTTCTTTGGGTTTATCATAACTGTTTCAGGTTCTCTGATTCTGTATGTTTATATCTTTCACTAAATTTGTGGTGTTTTGGGCCATTACTCAAATATTTTTCAGCACCACATTCTTTCTCAAAATGTCTTGAAACATCTAACATTTTGTTATTTTCCCATAGTTCTCTGAGGCTCTGTTCAATTTTTAAAAATTTCTTCCCCCTCTGCTATTGAGTCATCCAGTGGGTTTTTCCCACTTATTGCATTTTTCAATTCTAACAATTCTGTATCTTTTTTGTATCTTCTCTTTCTCTGCTGAGATGTTCTACTTTTCCACTTATTTCAATAGTATCCACCATAGTTCACTGGAACATTTGTGAAATAGTTACTATATAGTCTCCATCATATAATTTCAACATCTGTATCATGATGGTATACATTTATCATCTCTCCCCATGTGAATTGAATTTTCCTGGTTCTTCATATGTTAGATAATTTTGGATTGTAATCTGGACATTTTAAATATTATGTTACAAAATTCTGGTTCTTGTTTAAATTCAGTGGATAATGTTACTATTTTTGTTTTAACAGGTGATGACATGATTAGGGTTCAGGCTGCAAGTTCTAACATGGCTGCTGTGGGCATGGTTCCATTATCAGTTCAATTTTCAAAGTCTTTGCTGTGCTATTTGAATCTGTCCCACTCTGTATTAGCCAATAATCAGGATACTACTGCCTAGGACTTGAGCAGTAGTCTGCTATTTCCATGTATGTACAGCTGAGGGGCAAGCCCAGGAATCCATAAAAAATTTTACGGTATTGTTTTCCCAAGTTTCTCTCTCTACATGATCTCAATACTGTCAAATTCCATCGGGCATCCCTTTTCATTTCCTCAGCCAGAACCTGGGGCTTTAAGTGACCTGCTTGGTCACACAGTTCTGCTATTGTACCTGCTCTGGGGCCAAGCAGTGGAAGGACAGAAAGGAGGGGGGGAAAGTAATGAGGGTTTGTCAGTTGAAGAGGAAGGTTCTTAGCCCTCAGTGTTTTGGCTGCAGGCTACTGCCATCACCACAGGGTTACTTAGGACTATGGCATGAGAACAGAGAAAAGAAAAAAAAAGACGGAATTTCCACATTCACACTGAGCATTATCCTTCCCACTCCTTGAGCCAGAACTAGCGGGCTTTTTTTGTGGAGCTCTCTGTCTATACCTAAGTGCCCACTTGTAGCCTTCAGATTGTGTTAAATTCAGCTTCAGGAATAGTGGAACGAAAAATATCGTAAACTAACAGCCAGTTTGATGATACTTTAGATTCTAGTCTTCTTCCCCAATCCACATGTTATTATTTATTCTTCAGAGTCCTCAAATAGCTGTTCCATCCATTTTGCCCAGGTGGTTTTTTTTTTTTTTTTGGGCTGCCTTGGGTCTTCGTTGCTGCATGCGGGCTTTCTTTAGTTGTGGTGAGCAGGGGCTACTCTTCATTGCAGTGGCTTTTCTTGTTGCAGAGCACGGGCTCTAGGCGCACAGGCTTCAGTAATTGTGGCTCGCAGGCTCTAGAGCGCAGGCTCAGTAGTTGTGGTGCACGGGCTTAGTTGCTCCACAGCATGTGGGATCTTCCCGGACCAGGGCTCAAACCCATGTCCCCTGCATTGGCAGGCGGATTCTTAACCACTGGGCCACCAGGGAAGCCCTGTCCAGGTTTTATAAATGCATTCAGAGGGAGAAATAAGATGTGTGCACTTCATCTATCATATCTGAAAATGAAATTATCCTCTAACTTCTATTCTCACAGTTACTCAATTCTAACACATGGACTCCTCTAACATCCTTATCAGAAGATGTCAGTAATCTAAAATTTAAAAAATAGTTCTCCTATGAGTTCTCCTTCCATTTAGGAAAAAAAACCCCTAATTCACATGGTAATGAAAAGGCAGTCATAACACTACTGAAAAGCTTTTATGATTATAGACTATCACTGCAAGTTTCAAAACTTTATACAGCACTATCAGAAAATAAGGACTCCACTTAAGACACAAATTACATGTTCACGGATCAAAAGAATTAAAACTGTTAAAATATCCATACAACCGAAAGCCATCTACAGATTCAGTGTAATCCCAATCAAGATTCCAATGGTATTTTTTACAGAAATAGCAAAAATAATCCTTAAACTTATATGGAACCACAAAAGACCAAAATATTTGCAAATCATATATCTGATAAGGCATTAATATCTAAAATATATAAAGAATTCATACAACTTAATAGCAGAAAAACAAATAATCCAATTAAAAATTGGGCAAAGGACCTGAACAGACATTTTTCCAAAGAAGATATCGAAATGGCCAACAGGTACATGAAAAGGTGCTCAACATCACTAACCATTAGGGAACTGCAAATCAAAACCAAAATGAGATTATCACCTCATACCTGTTAGAATGGTTATCATCAAAAGACAAAAGATAACATGCTGGCAAGGATGTGGAAAAAAGGGAACCCTTGTGCAATGGTGAGACTGTGAATTGGTACAGCTACTATGGAAAACAGTATGGAGATTCCTCAAAGAAATTAAAAATAGAACCACCATGTGATATATGAAGTCCACTTCTGTGTATACATCTGAAGGAAGCCAAATCACCATGTTGAAGAGTTATCTGTACCCCCATATTCACTGCAGCATTATTTACAATAGCCAAGACATGAAAACAACCTAAGCGTCCATCAGATAAACAGATAAAGAAAATGTGATACATGTACACAATGGAATACTGTTCACCATAAAAAAGAAGGAAATCCTGCCCTTTGCAACAACAAAGATAGACCTTGAAGGCCTTGTGCTAAGTCAAATAAGTCAGAGAATAACAAATACTGTATGATTTCACTTACATTATAATCTAAAAAACAAACAAGCTCATAGAAAAAGAGATCAGATTTGTGGTTCCCAGAGGTGGGAGGAGATAGGATGAAGGTGGTCAAAAGATACAAACTTACAGGTAGATAAATAAGTACTGTAGATGTGATGTACAGCATGATAACTATAATTAACACTGCTTATGGTATATCAAAGTTGTTAAGAGCGTAAATCCTAAAACTCCTCATCACAAGGAAAAACCACTTTTTTTTCTTATATTTTGTATCTACATGAGATAATGGATGTTAACTAAATTTACTGTGGTAATCATTTCACAATATATGCCAGTCAATTCATTATGCTGTACACCTTAAACTTATACAGTGCTGTATGTCAATGATATCTAAGTAAAACTGAAAGAAAAAATATTAATAAAAATTAAAAAATTAAATGTTATGGTGTCTGTAATGTTATTAAATATAATCAGACTATATTTAATTATAAAATATTGAAATAATTAAAATGATAAAAGCATAATGTGATATTTAGAATTAAATCTAAGTGATGCAGCTCATTCAACTTTATTATCTTCCTGTGGGGGGAATTTTTCAAAATAAAATATTTTAAAAACTAAAAAAAAGGACTCTGCTTCCTTACTCTTTACGGAAATCACAATGACATAATGGGCACATCACCAGGTATTTATGCGGGTGATCCATTTACAGCTGACTAATTAAGAGTCATCATTCAAGGAAATGTTAAATAACTTTCAACAGCAGACTCAAATTAAAATCATTAAGGACATATCTTCTTTCAAAAGAGTGACCCTTAAACTCTTCCAAACTGGCTGCTGACTGAGACGTTTTAAAATTTAGTTTTAAAAAACAACAAAAAAGATCAAAAGCAGAAAGCGAATGGCAACAAAATTTAAGTGGGCTTGGATTTGAGAGCAAGACAAAATTTAAGGAGGGCAATTTTTTTAAAAAATCAAAGGAATCACAAAACAAAGGTGTTTGTCTCTATAATAATCTAAAAACTTCTCTGTTGACTTGTTTTAACCAACTTACTTTATCTCTACTCCGAGTGTTATAAGACAGTTTTGTACATGTATTGGTCAATGATGATAAATTTAAAAAGAGCACTATAATACAGTTATTTATTCATATGAGATTCAACTTCGTGGTTCTGGCAAGAGCATTTCAAAGGAATTAATGTACACAAAAATTAGTATTGCTTTTCATTTCCTTAAAAAATATTAAATGCTTTGCCATAAAAACTTATTAACCCTAAATGTGTTTTAAATTTTTAGACCATCATCATGCAAGCAGTAGGCAGGTCTCTATACCCACAGACTAAAGAAGACATTTTTCATAATGCACACTAATGAGATCTTATTTCCTCCAAACTTTATTTAAATAGGCCCATACTTTATTGTTAACCAATTAAAATTTTGAATTGAATAAATTAAGACATTATAATGTAGCAATTAAAATCACATGGAAGATAACATAAGGTCACAAGTTTAATCCTTTTCTATGCAAGTTTAATATTCAGCTTTTTCCTATGCCCCTAGATCTGGTCAACCATTTAATTTTGTCCAGTGTGAGACACTACTCACTGAATGGGAAGGGAGGACTGATGAAGGCAGAAGAGAGAAAAAAGGCAAAGGAATCAGGGAAGGATGGTCGCATAAGTCAGTACAAATCCTTTACCATTAATGGAAAAACAACTTTAGTGAGTGAGATGGTGGGTCAGGAATATCCTATTTCATTCCATGACCTAGTTCCATATAAGGGGCCTGGGAAATTAAAGCAAACACCTGGGAATTCAGTTAACAAATCTAAAGATTGATAAGAAATTTTTAATTTAGGTGCTCTGGTCAAAGTTGTTAATAAATTCTTAGAAGTTTGGCAATATTCCAAAACATACTCCAAGAAGAACACATTGGCCCACTGAAACACATACTACCTCTGCTCCAAGTTCTGCAGGAAGGATGTTACAGGCCAACAAACAAGTAGAGCAGTATTAAAAACAGCAAACCCCTCCATGTTAGAAACTAATTATCACTCCTTTCTTATTAAACCAAGTGCTTCCAATATTACAGGCAATAGAAGCTATGAAATGCAATCTAGGATTTACCACTCAAATGTGTGGATTCAATATTTAAACTGCTGGTTAGAAGGGCAAATAAAAATACAAGCACCCTATCCCTCTAAATGTTCCTGCCAAATACAAGCACCATAAAGGAAAATCATCTTAATAACAAAGTTTTGTTTGAATAAAGCTTCAGTTTACAATTGTCCAATAACTATGAGTCTGTAAGTAAGTTTGCAAATATGCCCCAAACAAAGGAAGCAGAACACTGGCTTTTGTATCATATCACTAGGGATACAGCTTGAAATAACAGCATGAAATCTTATTTTAAAATCTACTGTTCTGCTCCAAACACATTTTCTTTCATTGACGACATCATAAATAACAACAAACAGACAAGCGTTAACTGGAAAAGCTTTGCACATAAAATGAAAATAGAAACTATAATATTTACACACATGCACAAAAAACTATACTTAACAATAAACAGTATCATTGCAATACCAACAGCAGTTTTTCCCTTCCAGATACATTTTAAGATACAATCTTTATCCTAAGACAAGAAAAAGTGCTTTTGACATTTATTTTTAGCTTCTTTATTTTTTCTATCTTTTCCATCTTTACTCCTTTACGTTCATATATAATAACTTAATAATATAACATCCATATAATATAGTAACATCCACACATGATTATTTAGTTCTGTCTCTGAAGTTAGAAAAATGGATACTAAAAAGGGAACAAAGCCAGGTCAAGGAGAACTAGATTTGGGAGGGCAGCCTTGACATTTTAAGGCTAAATAACACCTCCAGGTAGGTCTAACACCTCCTACACAATATCCTCATCTCCTAGAATCAGACCCAAGTATAACACTTTCTTATTTCCTGTAAAGGCTGAATTATGTTCACTTCTAAGCTCAGCCAGTTTTTCTACTATGGAGACAGCAAGTACCATATCTTTCTTACTAAGTCAAAGTTAGCATTCCCTCTAGGAGCCAGCAAACTGATTCCTGCAGCAATAAGACTAGAATTACGATCTGGGTCCTTGGGTTTTAACACAGTGGCCGGCTCAGAGCCTTTGAGGTAGTAATGTCAAGAACTGTTAAAGAAAGATTTAGACACATACACATTGTAAAATATAAATAAAATACAAGCAAATAATCTTCTAAAGCAGAGTATGGCAAACTACATCTGATGGGCAAAATCCAGAGAGCTGTCTATTTTTTTAAGTCCCACAAGTTAAGAATGGTTTTGAAATTTTTTAATGGCTACAGTTTAAATGGTTATGAGAATCTGTATTCTATCCTGAATTTTGTTCTTGGCTTGCCAAGCCCAAAATATTTTACTATTTGGCCCTTTCAGAAAAAACTTGCTGACCTCTTCTCTAAAGCAAAAACTATGTTCCCCTATAAATTCTAGCTATAGCATGTAAATATGATTATAAAGAACTAATATTTCCAATGTTAAAATCTAATACCATTACAGAAGCAGTATGATCCCAATTTAAATGTTGGTATAAACATGTATAATATATATACACATGAGAAAGAGCACAAAGAAAATCAACATAAAAATATCAAAATATAGTTAACATATCTTGGTAAGTGTTATTTTCACCTTTTCCTGTACTTTCCAAATTTTCTTAAGTGAGCATATCTTTGTTAGAACCAGGAATTAGTTTTAAAAGATTATAGTGTACTTTTACGAGAACATATAGAACAAAGGTATCAGTGACTTGAATTGTACTCATGTGGTTACGTACATACAGGTTCAGTAACACTTTGGTATTCACCAATATCTATTAATCAAACTGTTAAGAAGTAAAATGATGTTTTTACATCTTTCACCATACATAAAAAAGCTCCTCTGTTTTGCTTATCAAAAGTCAGAGTTGTTGGTCTGAACTCGCAGTCACTACTTTGTAATTAATGTTCAGGCACACTACAAGATCCTTAATACAATTTGAAGTTCAATTCAAATATTAATTGTCTACTATATTCATGTTAGCTCTAATGTATCTTTCAAAACATTTTAAAAATGGTGATTAAAAGCCCAAGTATATTCTATGCACACTCCACATGCTCTTTATAACTATAGCATTAACATTTAAAGTCATACTGGACAGAATAATTTCATGTTAACAGTTCAAACAAAAGTATATTTTTACTGATAGAAAATAAAATGTTGCTATTAAAATATTCTGCTAACACTAAGGTACAATGAACAATCCTGACTGTATTCATGAATAGTATTTTAATTTCCTTGTTCAATAATTATTGCTTATATGTTTTAGCTGTTATTTTGAAGCACATCATTAACTCTGTAAACATAAGACGACAAACTAATATATATGTCACTGTGAACAATTTAACTCTAACTTGATAAATGAGAGGTTTACTTTGAATGGTTAGAAGGCATTTTAAAAGTCACATCTTCACTGTGTTCTGAAACAAAAACCAGCCTTCACGCTAGTTTATTTCCTAGGTTTTTCTTGAAAATGCATCTAAGTCTTACTTCTGAATGATGTCAGAGTCCAAATTTAATTCTCCCAAAGCATAAACTTAAAATACCACATTATCAGACTATAAACAACAGCTTTTCTTTCCAAGTGCCACCCACATTTCTATTCCCTTTTAGTACAATATTAATTGGTAAAAAAATTGAATCATTAAAATGTAAAAGTAACAGCTTTTTGAAAGTAAAAATTATTGATCACGCCATGCACCAAAACTACTACAAAGAAATAAAGATTCCACAGCTACTTAACACTGACTAGAGTCTTAACTTCATGTAAAATGGCAGCTACATGAAGCTGTCCTCGTCTTCCTCTTCTGTTAATAACAGAAGCACTAAACGAGAAACTTAAAACATTTATTCAGAAGACACAGCCCCTATTAGGAATAATTTAACAGCAAAGACTTAATCTCACTTAACACTGAATTACTGCACTTTGTAAGCAGACATCAAAATTCAAGTATCCTCAAAAAACTTGTCTTACTTAGGTAGACTAATATTACAAATCCAGATTCTTTTTTCTGTTATCAAGGATAGTCAAATACCCTCAAAAAATACAAAGATAAGCTACTCATTTAACAGAAAATAGATTTTGAAGACTTTTTGTTTCATCCAAAATAAATCTATCCTGCTAAATATTACATATAAACAAGTTTTGTCAGACTTATACTTAATTAGTTTATTTTATAGGTTAACAACATCTCTCACAAATATACTAAACAGAAAATTCTGTCACTCTAGGCTAGGGCTTCCTTTCTTGAAAAAACTGCAGACATGTATTTAGTAAATCAAGTAAGACCCTTTGCGTACAAGGATATACAAAAGTAATTCAGTTCTACAGTCAACAACTTCTTTTAAAACTAACTTACTCTAAAAGATGTACAGGAATTCAATAGATTATAAAATTGCTGGTAGATTTCTATTTCTGGTTTCTGCCATAGTAAATCTAGGGGTTTAAGCTGAGCAGATTTTTTGACTTAAAAGATTTTTCCACAGTCAGCTACTTACAACAGGACATACTGTAATACCAAAATGGAAACTACTTAATCAACATTTCCTCATGGAAACACAAATCATACATAAAAGTCTATAAGCGTATAGTTTTACTTTTAAAAGTAGTATTTAAATTTTATTTAGCAACATGATTTCAATTTTTTTCCTGTGGTTCTGTCGACACTTTCAGTTAATTTGAGTCAACAATGATAATACACACATCAAAAAACTGAAATGTAAGCAGTAATATAAGGCATATAAGGCAATTTTTTTACAATGTTGAATAAAACCAGACTTTCATCTTCTTAGAACATAGGTCACTGGTTTTCAAATCCTATAGAATAAATATGATCCTGTCCTCATGCTATGTGTCTGTAAAACTGTTTCTATAAAGAATTTAAGCCATGTGGAAAACCCAACAGTATGTGAATCATCTAATCCACAAACCTTTCAGATTTCAAGTTTCAAATTACAGTCATCTATAGCATCACAAAAAGCTGACAAAAGATTGAAACCTGTAGGGCATAATTTCAAAATGTTCCTCTTCCCCTTCTGCCCACTCTCCAAACCACACAGTTAAAATTAATAAACAATAAAAACCTCATAACTAAAATTCCCTCAACCTCATAGTTGGTCTAGTTGGTTTTACTACATAATAACTTCTAAATTCTGTCATTTAAGAAAAACTACAGGAAATACGTTTCGGGCATTTAGCTCCCCATTTAAATAGGAAAAATGATTATTCAGAATTAAGCAGATTACAGTAGAATTCATAAGCCTTGGTATCCTAAAAGGAATCATAAAAAAGTAGACTTCAATTAAGTAGGAATCATGGGGTAAATAAAGATACACTATAAGGTCAACCTTTCTTCACTAAATGCCATCTATTTTATAACCTTAAATTACATGGCTTTAAATTTATTAGTACATTTTTTATGAAAACAAGAACTACAGTTATAAGCATACATATTCAGCTTTGGGTACGAAAAAGAAGAGAATTTGATGATGCCAGTTCGCTACCATCCACATATCTGGATAAACTAACCAGGTAAGCCAAAATAAATCATGATATACACATGAAGCCTGGGATACCCAAGGGAAGTAATATTAATTTGGCTTCTGACTCACACTTTTAAATAATCCTTTGCAATACTTCTCATTCAATTACCTCATTCTTTGTGCTTCCCCTTCACAACTAAGCTCACTTCCTAAGAGCTGTCTTCTTGCAGAAATCAGCATTTATTGACCTCACAAAGTACATACAATTGCTGTTGTCAGCAAAGAACACAGAGGTTGGAGAAAAGGCATCATACAAGTACTGGAAGGGTATGAAAGTTTATCTTCTCATACAGTAATGTTTGTAAAGGTTAGGGGCCTTAAACTTAAGAAATACTAGGAAGAGATATGGGAACATATTGTATATGTATAATTGATTAACTTTGTTATAAAGCAGAAGCTAACACACCATTGTAAGGCAATTATACTTCAATAAAGATGTTTAAAAAAAAAAAAAAGAAATACTAAAGGTTTTGATATTTAAAAAGAAATATAGCATTTCAACACAAGAGTTCATTTCATCTGACTGATTCAGGGCCTAAAATAAGTTGTTCTACAACTGAATAGAAAACAAGGTCATTTCTACCACATTTACTGGTAAGCAATATTATAGCCTGAGTATTTTTCATAGTCTCTTAGAACAATCTTACAAAGGTTCTTATAAACAATTACAAACAAAAGTGCAAGCCTCTTGAGGTCATCTGAGATCTCATGAGACTTTTCATAATGGGATGGTGTTAATCCCCAATGCCCTGGTCTATTTCCAATTTGGAACATTAGTTTCTGCTTACCTAAATTACTATTACCACTCCAACTGGCTCAGGCATTCTTCACTTCCTGTCTTGAACCACAGTCCACTAATTATTAAATAGGCAAAGTAAAACTGCTTCTTTGGGTGACTATAAAACACCACACTCCTTTAGGATTAGTAAAAAGTAGTTTAAGTCATACTCCGTTTTGACTGTTTAAAAATTTTTACTGTTATTTTGTATGGCACACAGAACATTCTGATTGTAATTTTAAACAGAATATCTAGGTTTTATCGCTGTCTAGAGAATTTGTTAATGATAAGCTTAAGTGCTAACAAGGCTGTGAAACTGCAACTAAGGTTTTATTTCACACCATGTTAGTAATCAAATCCGAGCTAGCACAAGGGTGAAACAGCTACACAGACCCAGATCGCGACTCCCCCCTCCCCAGCCCTACCCTGTCCCTACCATCCACAAACACACACTTCTCTCCCCCTCCCTCCCCGCACTCACCTTCCTCTCTCTCTCTCTGTGCCACACACACAAACACAACATGCACAGGCTCCCCTAAATTTGTATATATGTATATGTACACATATGTATATTGTATAAATGTGTTTTTATATATATACATTATCTCAACCAGGCATACATATGGTTCATGAAGATTAAAAAAAGGTCTTCCTCTCTTCACAGGAATAGGTTCTACAGACCTTTGGGAACATTAAAACAAAGAGGGAGAAGTCCATAATCCCTTAACAAAAAATTCTAAAATCCAAAACATTCTGAAAACCAAATTTTACATAACTTATTTATTGGTAAAACATGACCTGGACTGAAACAAGGATAATTATAGTCCTCATTTATCCCACTCAATGTGCATGTTAATATGTTTCAATTCAAAAATACTGCCCTATGTGATTACAGGGTTCTACCACAGATCACTCTGGGGAATGTTATACAACATACAGTACATATCACTAACTCAAGTTTTTAAAATTCAAGAAATTATGGATTCTAAAACAAATCCAATCTCAAGGTCTGGGGCTAAGAAACTATGGAGTAAAACTTCTATATTTAAAAAATAAAGTTTATATAATTATCTGTTTTCCCTCTACAGCTTTCACTAACAACAATCTTCTATAAATTCAGAAGGAATAAAGGAATGAAAGAAGTAAGAGAGGGTGGAGGGAGGGGCAGCTACAATGAGGTTCATGTCTTTAACTCCTCTGTTTAATGATTATTAACCTCCCTTTTGCCAAGAAAGTGTTACCCTAGACTACAGGCAGCATTAACAGCCAAAGAGTGACTAGGAGAGAGAGAGGTTAACAGAAGGGACTCAATATATATTACAGTTCACAGATAATATTCAAGCCAGAAATTATGAATCTTAAAACTGTCCCATATTCTCAATAAAACAGAAAATACCATCTCTAATAATAACAACCTTGCATTAATAACAATGGTTTTTTTTTCGAGTTTGCTTTCAAATATGTCATTTAACCTTCATATTCTATACAGTCACTCTACAAAGTCACTTTATATAATAACTTATTTGCAGAGTTGTTACATATCTTAATCCCCGACTTTCTAACACCTACGACATACCTATTGCCTACCCCAAAGATCATTCAGAATGCATTCAGAATACATATATATGGCAAGAAACTCAGATAATGTATTATAAGATAGAATGTAAATAACTTTTCAGTTAGTCATTACTTCTTGGATTAGAAGAGCAACTGTTTACTCGTCAAAATTTGTATTGAACTGACTCAATTTAAATCATGAGTCAACAAGAATCCATTTCATCTGTTTTCTACAGAAAATGCATTTTTCATCCTTGAAACATTAAAGAATGTTCCACATAATCAAGGGGTAGAATGTGAATTTTTTTCCTTTAAAAGTATAATATACCATTTAAAGGAATAAGGTGTTTTAATATTTAGTGAGGTTAATTTTGAAAGTTTATCTGAAACAGAAAGACTTGGCTATCTATCTATCTATCTATTTATTTATTTATTGCTGCATTGGGTCTTTGTTGCTGTGCGCGGGCTTTCTTTAGTTGTGGTGAGTGGGGGCTAGTCTTCCTCATGGCGTGTGGGTTTCTCATTGTGGTGACTTCTCTCACACACATGGCTCTAGGCACACAGACTTCAGTAGTGGTGGCATGCAGGCTCAGTAGTTGTGACTCGCGGGCTCCACAGCACAGGCTCAGTAGTTGTGCGCACGGGCTTACTTCCTCCACAGCATGTGAGATCTTCCTGCACCAGCGCTCAAACCCGTGTCCCCTACATTTGCAGGCGGATTCTTAACCACTGTGCCACCAGGAAAGTCCCGAATTTACTACTTTATTTACAAAACTAAATGAAGCAGAAGACCTTTAAGATGGAAGAGGAGTAAGATGTGGAGATCACCTTCGTCCCCACAAATACATCAAAAATACATCTACGTGTGGAACAACTCCTACAGAACACCTACTGAACGCTGGCAGAAGACCTCAGACTTCCCAAAAGGGTCTTGTTGCTCCGGCCAGGTGTCAGGCCTGAGCCTCTGAGGTGAGAGAGACGAGTTCAGGACACTGGATCACCAGAGACCTCCTGGCCCCATGTAATATCAATCAGAGAGAACTCTCCCAGAGATCTCCCATCTCAACCCTAAGACCCAGCTCCACTCAACGACCAGCAAGCTCCAGTTTTGGACACCCCAAGCCAAACAACCAACAAGACAGGAAAACAACCCTACCCATTAGCAGAGAGGCTGCCTAAAATCATAAGAAGTTCACAGACACCCCAAAACACACCACTGGGTGCTGTCCTGCTCACCAGAAAGACAAGATCCAGCCTCATCCACCAGAACACAGGCACCAGTCCCCTCCACCAGGAAGCCTACACAACCCACCGAACCAACCTTACCCACTGGGGGCAGACACCAAAAACAACGGGAACTACAAACCTGCAGCCTGTGAAAAGGAGACCCCAAACACAGTAAGTTAAGAAAAATGAGAAGACAGAGAAATACACAGATGAAGGAGCAAGGTAAAAACCCACCAGACCAAACAAATGAAGAGGAAATAGGCAGTCTACCTGAAAAAGAATTCAGGGTAATGACAGTAAAGATGATCCAAAATCTTGGAAATAGAATGGAGAAAATACAAGAAACGTTTAAACAAGGACCTAGAAGAAGAGAAGATCAAACAAACAATGATGAACAACACAATAAGTGAAATTTAAAACTCTCTAGAAGGAATCAATAGCAGAATAACTGAGGCAGAAGAACAAATAAGAGACCTGGAAGACAAAATAGTGGAAATAACTACCTCAAAGCAGAATAAAGAAAAAAGAATGAAAAGAATTCAGGACAGTCTCAGAGACCTCTGGGACAACATTAAACACACCAACATTCGAATTATAGAGGTCCCAGAAGAAGAAGAAAAAAAGAGAGGGACCGAGAAAATATCTGAAGAGATTATAGTGGAAAACTTCCCTAATATGGGAAAGGAAATAGTTAATCAAGTCCTGGAAGCATAGAGAGTCCCAAACAGGATAAATTCAAGAAGAAACACGCCAAGACACATATTAATAAAACTATTAAAAATTAAATACAAATAAAAATATTAAAAGCAGCAAGGGAAAAGCAACAAATAACATACAAGGGAATCCCCATAAGGTTAAGAGCTGATCTTTCAGTAGAGACTCTGCAAGCCAGAAGGGAGTGGCAGGATATATTTAAAGTGATAAAAGGGAAAAACCTACAACCAACATTACTCTATCCAGCAAGGAGCTCATTCAGATTTGACGGAGAAATTAAAACCTTTACAGACAAGCAAAAGCTAAGAGAACTCAGCACCACCAAAGGAGCTTTACAACAAATCCTAAAGGAACTTCTCTAGGCAGGAAAACAGAAGAGAAGGACCTACAATAACAAACACAAAATAATTAAGAAAATGGAAACAGGAACATACATATCGAAAATTACCTTAAATGTAAATGGATTAAATGCTCCAACCAAAAGAAACAGACTGGCTGAACAGATACAAAAACAATACCCGTATATACGCTGTCTACAAGAGACCCACTTCAGACCTAAGAACACATACAGACTGAAAGTGAGGGGATGGAAAAATATATTCTATGCAAATGGAAATCAAAAGAAAGCTGGAGTAGCAATTCTCGTATCAGACAAATTAGACTTTAAAATAAAGCCTATTACAAGAGACAAAGAAGGACACTACGTAATGATCAAGAGATCAATCCGAGAAGAAGACAGAACAATTGCAAATATTTATGTACCCAACATAGGAGCACCTCAATACACAAGGCAAATGTTAACAGCCATAAAAGGGGAAATCAACAGTAAACCAATAATAGTAGGGGACATTAACACCCCACTTTCACCAATGGACAGGTCAACCAAAATAAAAATAAATAAGGAAACAATCTTTAAATGACACATTAAACAAGATGGACTTAATTGATATTTATAGGACATTCCATCCTAAAACAACAGAATACACTTTCTTCTCAAGTGCTCATGGAACATTCTCCAGGATAGATCATATCTCGGGTCACAAATCAAGCCTTGGTAAATTTTAAAAAATTAAAATTGTATCAAGTATCTTTTCCGTCCACAACACTATGAGACTAGATATCAATTACAAGGAAAAAACTGTAAAAAATACAAACACATGGAGGCTAAATAATACACTACTAAATAACCAAAAGATCACTGATGAAATCAAAGAGGAAATTTAAAAATACCTAGAAACAAATGACAATGAAAACACGACAGCCCAAAACCTATGGGATGCAGCAAAAGCAGTTCTAAGAGGGAAGTTCATAACAATACAATTCTACCTCAAGAAACAAGAAAAATCACAAATAAACAACCTAACCTTATACCTAAAGCAATTAGAGAAAGAAGAACAAAAAAAACCCCAAACTGAGCAGAAGGAAAGAAATCATAAAGATCAGATCAGAAATAAATGAAAAAGAAATGAAGGAAATGATAGCAAAGATAAATAAAACTAAAAGCTGGTTCTTTGAGAAGATAAACAAAATTGATAAACCATTAGCCAGACTCATCAAGAAAAAAAGTGAGAAGACTCAAATCAACAGAATTAGAAATGAAAAAGGAGAAGTAACAACTGACACTGCAGAAATACAAAGGATCATGAGAGATTACTACAGGCAGCTATATACCAATAAAATGGACAACCTGCAACAAACGGACAAATTCTTAGAAAAGCACAACCTTCTGAGACTGAATCAGGAAGAAATAGAATATATAAACAGAACAATCACAAGCACTGAAATTGAGACTGTGATTAAAAATCTTCCAACAAACAAAAGCCCAGGACCATACGGCTTCACACACAAATACTATCAAACATTTAAAGAAGAGTTAACACCTATCCTTCTCAAACTCTTCTAAAAAATAGCAGAGGAAGGAACACTCCCAAACTGATTCTACGAGGCCACCATCACCCTGATACCAAAACCAGACAAAGATGTCACAAAAAAAGAAAACTACAGGCCAACATCACTGATGAACATAGATGTAAAAATCCTCAACAAAATACTAGCAAACAGAATCCAGAAGCACATTAAAAGGATCATACACCATGATCAAGTGGGATTTATCCCAGGAATGCAAGGGTTCTTCAATATACGCAAATCAATCAATGTGATAATACACCATATTAACAAATTGAAGGATAAAAACTATATGATCATCTCAATAGATGCAGAAAAAGCTTTTGACAAAATTCAGCACCCATTTATGATAAAAACTCTCCAGAAAGTAGGCACAGAGGGAACTTTCCTCAACATAATAAAGGCCATATATGACAAACCCACAGCCAACATCGTTCTCAAGGGTGAAAAACTGAAACCATTTCCACTAAGATCAGGAACAAGACAAGGTTGCCCACTCTCACCACTATTATTCAACATAGTTTTGGAAGTTTTAGCCACAGCAATCAGAGAAGAAAAAGAAATAAAAGGAATCCAAATCAGAAAAGAAGTAAAACTGTCACTGTTTGCAGATGACGTGATACTATACCCAGAGAATCCTAAAGATGCTACCGGAAAACTACTAGAGCTAATCAATGAATGTGGTAAAGTAGCAGGATACAAAATTAATGCACAGAAATCTCTTGCATTCCTATACACTAATGACGAAAAATCTGAAAGAGAAATTAAGGAAACACTCCCATTTACCACTGCAACAAAAACAATAAAATACCTAGGAATAAACCTACCTAAGGAGACAAAAGACCTGTATGCAGAAAACTATAAGACACTGATGAAAGAAACTGAAGATGATACAAACAGATGGAGCGATATACCACGTTCTTGGATTGGAAGAATCAACATGGTGAAAATGACTATACTACCCAAAGCAATCTACACATTCAGTGCAATCCCTATCAAATTACCAATGGAATTTTTCACAGAACTACAACAAAAAATTTCACAATTTGTATGGAAACACAAGAGCCAAAGCAATCTTGAGAAAGAAAAACGGAGCTGGAGGAATCAGACTCCCTGACTTCAGACTGTACTACAAAGGTACAGTAATCAAGACAGTTTGGTACTGGCACAAAAACAGAAATATGGATCAATGGAACAGGATAGAAAGTCCAGAGATAAACCCACACACATATGGTCACCTTATTTTTGATAAAGGAGGCAAGAATATACAATGTAGAAAAGACAGCCTCTTCGATACGTGGTGCTGGGAAAACTGGACAGCTACAAGTAAAAGAATGAAATTAGAACACTCCCTAACACCATACACAAAAATAAACTCAAAATGGATTAAAGACCTAAATGTAAGGCCAGACACTATAAAACTCTCAGAGGAAAACATAGGCAGAACACTTCATGACATAAATCACAGCAAGATCCTTTTTGACCCATCTCCTAAAGAAATGGAAATAAAAACAAAAATAAACAAATGGGACCTAACGAAACTTAAAAGCTTTTGTCAGCAAAGGAAACCATAAGATGAAACCCTCAGAATGGGAGAAAATATTTACAAAGGAAGCAACTGACAAAGGATTTTTTTTTTCTCATTTTACATTGAGTATTTTAATTCTTGTCCTCAGAAACTATAAAGACTATCAAGATTTGGAAACAAGACTGTACCAAACAATGGCCAAAGAAGAATCGTGCACTCTATGCCTTCTGTTTCGTCTGGTCACTCAGAAATATAATGTTATCAGCTATAATTGTTGTCGCTTGTCGTCTCACATTATTTTTATCCATATATTCACCGTAGTCTACTTTCCCTTCCACATAAATTTGAGACCCCTTTTTCACATACTGATATGCCACATCTCTGAGGCCTGGTCGGAATACTGAAATTCTGTGCCACGTTGTCTTTTGACTGACATCACCCATTCGGTGTGTTTCATTTTCCCCTGATTGCCACATCTCATTTGTTGCTAGAGAAAATATTGTGACTGGGTTTTTTCCTTCTACCTGTCTCATGACAGGGTCCTGACCTACTCGACCAAGTAACTGCACACGATTCAGAGATCTTTCGCCAGCTATTTCAGACTCATGTCTTACAAACTAATGAAGGACCTGCACTACAGGTCTTCGAAACATGGCTTCTATTTCCTTTTCTTACAATCTAACCTTCAACCTTTTCCTGACGCTCAGCCTCCGACAGCTTCCAAGCAAGAAATCATTTCTCCAAAATATACAAGCAGCTCATGCAGCTCAATAACAAAAAACAAACAACCCAGTCCAAAAATAGATAGAAGACCTAAATAGCATTTCTCCCAAGAAGATATACAGATTGTCAAGAAACACATGAAAGGATCTCAACATGACTAATCATCAGAGAAATGCAAATCAAAACTACAATGAGGTATCACCTCACACCAGTCAGAATGGCCATCATCAAAAAATCTACAAACAATAAATGCTGGAGAGGGTGTGAAGAAAAGGGAAACTTCTTGCACTGTTGGTGGGAATGTAAATTGATACAACCACTATGGAGAACAGTATGGAGGGTCCTTAAAAAACTAAAAACAGAACTACCATACGACCCAGCAATCCCACTACTGGGCATATACCCTGAGAAAACCATAATTCAAAAAGAATCATGTACCAAAATGTTCATTGCAGCTCTATTTACAATAGCTAGGACATGGAAGCAACCTAAGCGTCCATCGACAGATGAATGGATAAAGAAGATGTGGCACATATATTCAATGGAATATTACTCAGCCATAAAAAGAAACAAAATTGAGTTATTTGTAGTGAGGTGGATGGACCTAGAGTCTGTCATACAGAGTGAAGTAAGTCAGAAAGAGAAAAACAAATACCGTATGCTAACACATATATATGAAATCTAAAAAAAAAAATGGTCATGAAGAACCTAGGGGCAGGACGGGAATAAAGACGCAGACCTACTAGAGAATGGACTTGACACAGGGAGGGGGAAGGCTAAGCTGGGACAAAGTGAGAGAGTGGCACAGACATATATACACTACCAAATGTAAAAGAGATAGCTAGTGGGAAGCAGTCACATTGCACAGGGAGATCAGCTCGTTGCTTTGTGACCGCCTAGAGGGGTAGGATAGGGAGGGTGGGAGGGAGACGCAAGAGGGAGGAGATATGGGGATATATGTATATGTATAGCTGATTCACTCTGTTATACAGCAGAAACTAACACAACAATGTAAAGCAATTATACTCCAATAAAGATGTTTAAAAAAAGAAAAGTAAATGAAGCAGACAGTTATTAAGTCACTGTAAGGTGAACCAGATCAATTCAAGATGCTAATTATAGATTTTCTGTAAATACATAATTACATCTGTATTAAATATAATCAAAATCAATAGAAATTTCCAATTTACCTCTATTTTTAAAAGCATAAGGATTCTAAACCTTGATTATAACATTTTAAGTAAATTAGACATATAAAATGTGATTATCTAAATTAAATTTAACTAATTTAGTTATATCAACAAAAGGAAGTTTAAAATTTTGAATTATTCAGCATATTCATGCTTTACCTTTATTCTTTTTGTTTTTAAATAAAGCTCCATGAACTTATGTGTTTCTTGCTCACTACTGTATCTCCAAAGCCTACCTGAGTGCCTAGAGTTGAGAAGACATTCAATAGATATTTGCTAAATGAATGAATTTAAAAATTACATCTCAATTTAGAATTATAAAAACTATATATAAACTTTCTGTAAAAAAAAGCTAGTGCTTAAAGGTTAATATTTCAGTAAATTCTGATGAATTCTGTCTGATTTATAAGACTAAATAAGCTCATGACTTTCATCAGCTCATGTTAAATGAATCACCATTAGCCCTGAGTTTATTACTGAAAATAGAGAAAGACGAAGACTTATAGCTGTAAACCTAGATATATCTATGAAAGTATGACCACATAACTTAACCTTCTACAATACAAATGTCAAGAACCAACCATTAGTTCTGAGCATTGAGAATTTAGGTAATTCAATAATTTATCCAACAACTATCTACTATGTGCCCAACATTATGCTAGGCATCCCAAATACATATGTAGTTAACATCTATCCTCAAGAAAAGCACCAATGTGAGAGAGGAGAGTCACATAAGTGAATAACCAAACATGACTGGCAGGGCAAACAAAATCTTACAGGAAAACAGAAGATGACTGAAGTTGGAAGTCATGTTCATAGATGAGATGACAAGTGATCTGGTTGCACAGGAATGTAGAGTAGGATGTGGGGGCTGAGAGGGTGTTAAGCCCCAGTTGTCAGAGAAAGGCATTATGAGCAGAGGGCAAAGCATGAGCAAAGGTACAGAAGTAAAGAATACTCAGGGACTTCCCTGGTGGCGCAGTGGTTAAGAATCCGCCTACCAATGCAAGGGACATGGGTTCCAGCCCTGGTCCGAGAAGATCCCACATGCTGCGTAGCAATTAAGCCCGTGTGCCACAAATACTGAGCTTGAGCCCCACAACTACTAAAGCCCGCGAGCCTAGAGCCCATGCTCCACAACAAGAGAAGTCACCGCGATGAGAAGCCCACGAACCACAACGAAGAGCAGCCCCCACTCGCCACAACTAGAGAAAGCCTGAGCACAGCAACGAAGACGCAACGTAGCCAAAAATAAAATAAACTAAAAGAATATTTTAAAAAAGAAAAAAACTATTTTAAAGAAAGAATACATACACACAGAAGGGAAAGATACTAAAAATTACTTTTTTAAATGAAATAACATTAAAGTATTTTGCGATGGACATCCCCTTTTTATAAAACATTCTTACAAAATAATTTAAACCAAAGATTATTCTCTTAGGAACCTAAAATTCCAGGACTAGCCTAAAATTTTTGAAGTAGTCCCAGAAAAGTAACTCAATCTGCTGTTACCTAAATAAATAGAACAAATCTTACATCATTTCCTTTAATATTTAAGCTCAAGTCAAAGCCACATGAGCAACAGCTTCAAATTTCATTATTACCACTTTCAAGAACCTCACATCAGTTATTCTAAAACTCCTGAATTTAAATTTTCATAGCTATTAACCTTGTCTCTTCAAAAAGGACCATAGGGACTTCCCTGGTAGTCCAGTGGTAAAGAGTCTGCCTTCCAATGCAGGGGACGCAGGTTCGATCCCTGATCGGGGTAACTAGGATGCCACATGCCGCGGAGCAACTAAGCCCCCACACCACAACTACTGAGTCCATGCACCTCAACAAGAGAGCCCGCGTGCTGCAAACTACAGAGCCCACGCGCTCTGGAGACTGCATACCACAACTACAGAGAGAAAAAACCCGCATGCCATAACTAGAGAGAAACCTGTGCACCGCAACTAGAGAGAAGCCCGAGCGCCAAAATGAAGAAACCAAGCGCTGCAACAAATAACCCTGCGTGTCTCAATGATGATCCTGCGTACCACAACTAAGACCCAACACAGCCAAAGGATTTTTAAAAATTAAAAATAAATAAGTTTTTTAAAAAAGGACCATAAATTTCCTTAAGGGAAAAAACCATATCTTAATAGTCTTTGAAGGTCCCCACACAAATCTAGAAGTATAGTAGATACTCAGTTAAATATTTATTGACTGTTTATTGAGATTTGGAATTTTTACCCTTTTAAAGCACATGCTACCTTAAAATATATTTGATATTATATAGTTTTGCAGCTTTTCATTCTAAGAAAACCTTGATAAGAAAATCAGAAAATGTTAGGAATTATTCTTTTGAGAAGTATTCATCTGCACCCTGCCATCATAACCGAGCATCGAGTTTGATTACAACCTTTAGGTCTGATTACAACCTTTGTCCTTCAGAGATAATTTTATTAGTCAACCAGCGCACTTACAGCAACCACAGGAGAAACCCTGAGAGTAGTGTTTCCAACTCTGAGTTTATACATTAAGCTAACATTCTAAATAAAATAATGCAATCCTGACGTTTAGATGTTTTCATGCTTCATAATTCTCATACTACCATGAAAAATTAAAAAATGTAACATGTGAAAAGATCCTTATCTTTTGTGTAGAAAGGCACAAACAGAAGACATGCCAAAATATTTATTGAAGGAGTAAGTAAAATAAATATAACCGGAATTATAAATGCACTTAGGCAACATTGCTGATAACTGATCACTTTAAAAACATATGGGTAGGAAAAAAAAGAACACTTGATGAGCTTCAGCAGTAAAAGGAACTATTCTTCCTATGAGTGAAGGATAAATGTACTACTGAAAGGTGATTATGTTTATAACACTGGGTAGTAGTCCATGAATACACTTGAGTATTTAAAAAAGAAACAGTTTGAAGTAAACACTTGTTAAGAATATGTGTGAAATAATACACAGTACTATAAATCTGAAAAGTATGAAACAAAGGATATTTCCCATATGAGGAAGAAAATGAACCTATTTATTAAAAAGCTTTGATTATATATACCTTGCTTTCAGAAATAAAAATATTCCTGGAAGCTGCCTATAAAGCGATTTTAATTAAAAAATTAATCCTCATTAGTTTTTAATAACAATTTTTAAATATTACAAGAAAGGATTTACAAGAGAATGCAAACGATAAAAGATTACAATCAACAAAATCCATGGTAAAACTGTTAAAGAAAGAAGACATCCTATGAAAATGGAAGTTTTCTAATGATTATTTACACTTGTAATCTTGGTGTATGTTATAAGAATTTCATTTTAATCCTTTCATTTTACTGAGGGCTCCAACCAAAGCTGTTCCTTAAAAAAAAAAAAAAAAAATCAAGCTTTTAGTTTTTTGAGTTTATTTCAACTGATTACTTACACCATAGCGCTGTCTATAGCTACAAGTAGTGTTCCCACCAGTCTATTTCCACTCAATTTACACCATGATCTATCTTTGGAAGGAGTATCTTAAAGGTAAATGAAACTGACCTGGGACTATGCGGCTCGCTTTTTTTTTCCTTTTCCTTTTCCAACAAGCCAGACTGTTGCTGTATAATTACTATCTCAAAAGCTGTAAAGCCTGTTTTTTTTGACATGCCATCTCATGAACACTAGAAGCTTCAATTTTCTTTCAGATATTATAGCATGTATAATACCTGACTTTAAATGCATGAACCAACTTCTATTTTTACTAAAATAATCATCCTCTGATCCCTCTACATTGTTACTTCTGAGACTTCAACAAGCCCTGAAGTGTTTGACTTAAATGGTGGCTAGAATCAAAGACAGAAAACTCAGCTTGATACTGAAAACTGGACCAAGAGATCTACACTTCATCATGGAATCATGAATTGCAACCAACAGCTGTTCCACTCATCAGCTATTTTAAACCATTTAATATGATCTGCAGCAAGACTAATTCTTTTCTAAATAAGCACGTCAACACTTAAACAAAAACTATGCTGCTCTTCAAAACTGTCTCCTTGAAAAGTTTAATACTTAATGTATGCTGCCACTTTTCAAATAATTTCAGAACTTTCTTTTCAGAAATCTCCATCATAGAAAATTTACTAACCACATAAAGAAATCACTCTCCTTACTGTGTAAACACTGGATTAATACTCCTGGGCTGGCTTTTCCAGCTTTCCTTCCTACCAGCCCCTCTATTCCCATATTCCCTTAAATCTGGCCCCTGCCTTTTTCTTTCTTCTGGTTTTTGAAATCAACACTTTGAGAATTTATGGAGTAGGAATGAACCTTGACGAGACCCAGGAGAATGGATGATGAAACAAAAGAAACAGATCTGGAAGTGGACATTTTTCATCCTTCTTGCTTGCTTGTAACATGGGTAAAAATTTGCTTATGGCCATGAATAAGTACTTTTTTTTTTTTGGTTTTATAATATCTATACTTTCTCTTGAAAGAAATATCTTCCAAGCCAACATTTTCCAAGTCAACATTCGGGGGATAAGAAGAGGGATGTTGGGGCTTCCCTGGTGGCGCAGTGGTTGAGAGTCCGCCTGCCAATGCAGGGGACACGGGTTCGAGCCCTGGTCTGGGAAGATCCCACATGCCACGGAGCAACTGGGCCCGTGAGCCACAATTACTGAGCCTGCGCGTCTGGAGCCTGTGCTCCGCAACAAGAGAGGCCGCGATGGTGAGAGGCCCGCGCAACGCGATGAAGAGTGGTCCCCACTTGCCACAACTAGAGAAAGCCCTCACACAGAAACTAAGACCCAACACAGTCATAAATAAATAAATAAATAAATAAAAGAACGTGAATTTCTAAAAAAAAAAGAAGAGGGATGTTTCAAAATATTAACTGAAGTCAGTGTATGCTGAGTTCTGCCCACCTCGGGGTGACTTATAACTTACCTCCTTCCCCCAACACTCCATATCATTCTCTTTTTTTTTTATAAATTTATTTATTTGTTTGTTTGTTTGTTTATGGCTGAGTTGGGTCTTTGTTGCTGCAAGCAGGCTTTCTCTAGTTGTGGTGAGCAGGGGCTACTCCTCATTGCGGTGCACAGGCTTCTCACTGCAGTGGCTTCTCTTGATGTGGAGCACGGGCTCTAGGTGCGCGGGCTTCAGTAGTTGTGGCTCGTGGGCTCTAGAGCACAGGCTCAGTTAGCTGTGGCACATGGGCTTTGTTGCTCCGCGGCATGTGGGATCTTCCCGGACCAGGGCTCGAACCCGTGTCCCCTGCATTGGCAGGCGGATTCTTAACCACTGCACCACCAGGGAAGCCCCTCCATATCATTCTTACCACTGCTCATCATGCCCTGCAATACGACTAACCTCCTCCACAACAGTCAGTACTCTAACTTGAGGCCAACCCAAACCACTAAGAGTGCTCAAATACAAATGAATGATGCTCAGCAATTATTCCCTGAATTGAACTTGGGTGGAAGGGCTATGAAATAGCAAGAATTTTTGGTAGACGAAGCAACCTCCCATCACAGCTGCTATTAGCACAGGTGCGCTTTTTATCCTCTACTTTCCAAAATGATAGCATATTCTAAGGACGTTGGGGGTCTATAACCAAAGTACATGAGGGTGATTTGGCCCATTACTGAGCAATATAACTGGGTAATTCATCTAAATCATGGGTATAAAGAAAAATCTGTATTTCTTAAGAAAACAGCTGAAAGATCATTTAAAACAAAAAGTAAAGTGCTTAATTTGGTAAGATTAAATTGGATGGGAGAAATTTTCCTTTTGTTTTGTTTCTGTAGTAGTGTTTTTGTAACTTGAAAAATCAGGGTCACCTTTTACATCTCAATACATTACTATGATACCAATAAATATACACACATTCTTTCCGAACCATAAACTCTCCTTACGAGCTAACGGGCCATTAATTAATTGTATACATGCAGATTCAGTTCTGATTGCATCTACCTCAACTAAGAGATTCAATTCAGTTATTCAAGTGAGGCATATTAGAAAATGAGGTACTGAAAGATTGTTTATATATATACTTTATCATGTACATATATATATGTATGTGTGTATGTACACATATATGACAAAGTGGATGACCAAGCAGGTGCAGAGGTTTTTGTAATTCAAGCTTAGGAAAGAAAATTAAAACCAGGCCTTAGAAATAAGACTCCTATGTCTGATGTAGAAGGGAATTTAGATTAGGAAAGGATACCCTGATCCAAGTCAGAGAGCTCAGCCTTGCTCATGCCTTAGGTTTTAAAAAGCATAGCAAAGGATCAGAAATAATCACTGAATAAGTAAAGATTTTCCAAAGCTTTTTCCTTGCTCACACATCCAAGTCTGTCTCTGGGTCCATAATGAGAAATGAGCAGGCATCCATTACTCCTGAGTCATAAAATCAGAAAGGTAGTAAGAACCTGAAGGAAGGAGAAGACATAAACTACTCAATTTGCATAAGAGAAAAATGAATATAACCACTCCACCGAAACTTTGCGGGAAGGAAATATTTTCAGTAATTAGGGTCAATAAACAGAAATTCACTGCTTAAGGCTTATCTAATATGAAATCTGTAAAATTTTCATAAATTATTTCTGTTTAGAGTTTACTTCGGTGTTCTGGGTTAATAAAAATAAAAATACATAAGGACTCATCCTTGTTTGCAATTTTAGTCCTCCAAACCTGTTTCACCCAAAGTCAAATTCCACAACTGTAAAATCACCGATGGAATTTTCACAAATAAAAGCTTCAAGGCTCACACTCTGTACATTATGTTTTTAGATACCTCTATTCATATTTCCATGTTTTAGCAGTCTGTGGATTTTAAGATCTGGTATGATAAGAGCCTATCAGAACTTTCCCAATTACAGGGAAAATTAAGAAGCAGTGAAATTCAAATAAATAATGTACCAAAATGTCAAATCTCTCAGGAATCCATTGTCTTAAATAATCATTAAAACATTCTGTACTATGCAATATGCATTTCCCAAAACTGAAACATATGGTGATGTAAATTTTAAGAACTGACCTTCTAATTAAAACTTTCTAATTTTCAATGATGGTCATATTAATACAAGGTAAAGGTATGCAACTGGTTCAGCATTGCACCTACTTCACATCAATTTCTTTTTTAAAGAAAATATTAATTTAAATGTTTTGTCACATATTTTTAAAGAAAACCCTAGAGATAACCTGAATTTATACTCAAGCAGATTAATACAGGCTAGAGATAATAATATTTATGGACATAAATGAAGCTAGATTTCCTTTTTATTAATTTATCTTAAATTAAGAAATGTGTACATAGATAATTCATGAAAACTCATCTTTCTTTTCTAGTCTTTGAACAAAAAGGAAGATGAGGACCAAAATCATTCAGTATTTATAGCTACCATACTGATCTGCTTGAATGATTAATTGAGAAGGGGGGTTTATATTTTAGCTAACTTTAAAACTACATACTAACTTAAAATACAAGATATAGAGAGCTGATACAATGAAAGAGAATGAACTACATGAACAACATGCATGAATCTCATAGACAGAATGGTGAGCAAGTCAAGCCCCACATAAAAGAGCACATACTATATGATTCAATTTATATAAAGTTCACCAACAGGGAAAACTTATGTAAATGAAAGGGGTCAGAATAGTGGTTACCTTCCAGAGGGGATAATGCCTAGGAAGTGGTAGGCAACAGGTTCTAGAATGCAGTAATGTTATATTTCTTGATCTGTATGGTAGTTATATGGGTGTATTCGCTTTCCTAAATTTCATCAAGCTGAACATTGACAATCTATATGCTTTTTAATATGTGTGTACTTGAATTTTAAAGTTTATAAAAATGTAGATAGAGATTTGGTGTCAACTATGGACAATTCTTTTTCTCTTTCTGGCCATATTTTCAAAAATTTGTTTAATGAGCATATATGGAAATAATGGGGGGGGAGCAACTTTTAAAAAAATAGCAGAACTGATATTCTGTGAGGTTCCCACCAAATCTAAGTACCATGTGTAATTTAAACACAGTGTAACTGAAAACATTGGGCTGCTAGACATGCTGAAAATGATGACCTAGAACAAACTCATCCTTAAGGTGGGGAAGAAGAAATAAAGGTTTGGAAGCCTAAGTTACAAATAGAGGATGTTAAAGCTTACCTTCAAAATAGTTAATTACGTGATACACAGACTTTTAAAGTATTTTGGGTATCATTATGAAGTCCCAAATTCTACTGCCTTTTTTTCTTGAAACTTGATTACAAAATTCACATTCTATTTTTGATACTCTCTTACTGCCTTAACTTTCAGAAAGCAAGCTGAAGGCACTTATTAGCCCAAAAGTCTACAATAAATGGCACAATATCTTCTGAATAACAACAACAACAAAAAGATATAGGAGCTGAGGGAAAAAAAGATAAAATACATAGAGGAACAAGCTAAACAACACCAACAGGAAACAAGCAAACACGCTGCCTCACCCCAACCCCCCAACAAAACAGACATGCACAACAAAAGGCAATGTCTAATCAAAAAGTCAGTGTCAGGAAAAAGGTGTGTGTGTGGGGAGGCGGGGGGATGCTGTGCTAGATTTAAAAGACTTAAGGGGTAGTAATTATCAAATACGAGTTTTCCTGGATTGGACCTGGTTTGGGCAGATCAACTGCAAATAATATTTTTTCAAAAACCTGAAAAAATGTGAGCATGGATTAGATAAGATGAAAATCTGCTGATATGGAAAAGCAGAAATTGTTAACTTAAAAAAGCATATACTAAAAAAAAATAAAATTAAAAAAAAAAGCATATACTAAAATAATGTGTACAATGATATAATATTAGTAAAGAAATACAAGTGTACATACATATACATAGAAAAACATCTAGAAGAACACTTAAGTATTAACTATGTCATCTCTAGGTTATGGGAATATGGTGTTTTTATTTTCTTATTTTTGCTTTATATTTTTTAACTTTCTGTATGTGTGTATGTATATATTACTTTTGCAACACTGAAAATATAATTTGTAAAGAAAAATTAATATAGATGCTTTCTTCCAAATCATTACGAATGCCATTGTTTGAAATCTAGACTCCATAACTACACTGTATAATTCATAACACAAGATACATATAGTAAATAAATAATATATATTTATCAGCCACCTTTTTGAAGAGCTAATTTTGCTGATAGCTGTTAATGTAAAGTGCCTTTAGAAAAATTAAGTGAGATAGCCACTCATCCAATATGGTAGCCATCCAAATGTGAGTGACTATTCAGTAGTACGTGACTTATGATCGGTGGCATGTATCTGCCTCAAATGAAAAACAAAATATTCATTTTCAGATTTCCCAACAGAATTAACTACAGAAAGCAACATAACTTGAAAGCATAAAATATCTGGCTTCTAAACAATAAAACCTATAGTTATATTACTCAGCCATAAAAAAGAAACAAAATTGAGTTATTTGTAGTGAGGTGGATGGACCTAGAGTCTGTCATACAGAGTGAAGTAAGTCAGAAACAGAAAAACAAATACCGTATGCTAACACATATATATGGAATCTAAAAAAAATTTTTAAATGGTTCTGAAGGACCTAGGGGCAGGGCAGGACAGAATAAAGATGCAGACGTAGAGAATGGACTTGAGGAAACGGGGAGGGGGAAGGGTAAGCTGGGATGAAGTGAGAGAGTGGCATGGACATATATATACTACCAAATGTAAAACAGATGGCTAGTGGGAAGCAGTCGCATAGCACAGGGAGATCAGCTCAATGCTTTGTGACCACCTAGAGGGGTGGGATAGGGAGGGTGAGAGGGAGACGCAAGAGGGAGGAGATATGGGGATATATGTATATGTATAGCTGATTCACTTTGTTATACAGCAGAAACTAACACACCATTGTAAAGCAATTATACTCCAATAAAGATGTTAAAAGTTGCCTTTACTCCTGACTAATCAATTAATAATGACATATCAATATAAACCTGAGTTAATACAAAACAATACCAACGATATCGATTTCAGTTAAAAAATAAAGCAATTTAGTAGAAATAATATATAGAGAAAGAATGCTTATGTATAAAAGTATAGCTTCAAACATTTGTATCACAGTTCAAATGTTAAATTCAAAGAGAAAAGTAAAAATACAGACAGGCAAAACAATGCACAAGGAAAGAACCTGATAAAATGGCAGAGAACCTATTAGAAGAATTAAGAGAGAAGTAAGTAATATAAAAAAGGGCAATACATTATAAATCACAACAAAATTCATGTCCACATGAAAAAGAAAGCAAAAATCAAGTCTCAAAAAGATGATACACCCTCCAAGGCTAGAGCAGTAGGAAAAATCAGTCTTTCAAAAATTACGAAGTTTACTAAGTCTTTCCAAATTACTAGATTACACTAAAATTGAAGGTAATGAAATAGTCCAATAAAACAATGGTAACGTTTTTGTCACGTTTCACACTTTACAGGACACTTTCATGTACATTATCTGGGGTGACACAATGAAGCTGTGCATCACTCTCTTTTTAAAGACTGGTACTTTGATATTTTAGGAAACTTACTCAAGGCCACGTTGTTTGTCTCAGGGATAGAAATCCAACTCTGAGTCCTTATTTGGTATGACTATTAAGTAGTCTACTTGTATTAGTTACCTGCTTATTATCACTGTATTACATTATTTTTATTGTTTATGTGTCACTCCCACTAAGACTATTAACTCCTTGGGGGCAGGGATTATACCTGCCTCTAGCCGTCTTTGTAGCACCATCACCTGTCACTGTATATTTTTATAAGCGCTCAAAAAGTATCTGTTAATGAACATGCATAAAAGTAATCCAAAAAAACCTAATACATGGAGAATTCATTTAATTAAGTTTATAATATACATATCACACAGACTTCCCTGGTGGCTCAGTGGCTAAGAATCTGCCTGCCAATGCAGGGAACACGGGTTCGAGCCCTGGTCCGGGAAGATCCCACATGGCGTGGAGGAACTACGCCCACGCGCCACAACTACTGAGCCTGCACTCTAGAGCCGGCGAGCCACAACTACTGAGCCAGCGGGCCGCAACTACTGAAGCCCACGCACCTAGAGCCCATGCTCTGCAACAAGAGAAGCCACCGCAATGAGAAGCCTGCGCACACTACAACGAAGAGTAGCCCCCGCTCACCGCAACTAGAGAAAGCCCACGCCCAGCAACGAAGACCCAACGCAGCCAAAAAATAAAATAAAATAAATTTTTTAAAAATTAGCTTTAATAATAATAATAATAATATACATAGCACAAACCCCACTCAATTAAATGGGCAGCCTAGGCAGCCATACCAGTTAACAATCACGTGCCTAACCCCAACTAACTGGTTGAGACAGGGGTGGCCAATCTGAGACTAGTCAATCCACTGGCTTATTAACAACCAAATGTTCTCTTGTGAATTGGACCCAAGAGGCAGACATAAAGACAGTGCTTAAGCTGGAGATCTTGTGAATTTGGGCAAAGTGATAAATAAGTAAAGGAAGCTGGTCTGTAAAAGGAACAAGACCAAAAAGCAAACATCCACCTGGGGAACCTGAATCAAGAGACTCTACTGGCCCCTACAGGACAGAGAAAACAGACTAACTTCTAGGCACTGCGTGACAGGTTTCAGACATTTGGAAAATACCTTTTACCATAATAAGCTATCAACCTAGGATGAAGAACAAAGCTGTAACATAAGGAATAAAGTGTATTAATATTACATAGGTAAAACCAATAACCATCACCTAGGTAGCAGAAAGGATATGAGAATCATTAGGATAGAAAAGTTTCATATAGATGGACTCATAGTATGTAGTGCCTTACTTCAAATGGCTTGATGCTTCTGAGATTCAACCATGTACGCATTTATCAATATTTTGTTCCTTTTTGTTGCTGAGTACTTTTCTTTTATATAGACGTGAGTTATCTATCTTGTGGTATAATTGTTTTAATTTATTCACCAGTTGATAAATATTTTGGGTGTTTCCCGTTTGGTATTATAATGAATAAGGCTTCTATGATGATTCTCAAAAAAAAAAAGGATACACACGTTTCATTGGATAAATTTATCCAATTTATTCTCTTGGATAAATTACAGGGAGTGGGAATGTTGGGTTATACGGTAAGTGTATGTTGAATTTATAAGAAAGTGCCAAGCTGTTTTCCTAGGTGCCTGGATTATTTTTTATTTCCATTTGAAATGAAGTGAGAATTCAGATGCGCCACAGACTCAGCAATACTTGGTATTATGATTTCGTGTTGTTGTTTTAATTTAGCCATTCTAAATGGTGTGCAGTGTGTCTCATAGTGGTTTTAATTCGCATTTTTCTGATTACAATGTTAATGACACTGAACATGTTTACAAGTGTTGTTGGCCATTCATATGTCTTCTCTGATGGAGTGTATTTTTAGATAGCTCTGGCTTATTTTTTTAAAAACTGGGTTGTCATTTTTTGGGGTTACAAGTTCTTTGTATATTACAGGCACAAGTCCTTTTTGAAATATATATTTTGCAAATAAAAAAAGAAATCACAGCATTTATATAGTAATAGGAACACTGCGAAGAACTTTGATGTACAATCTCCATTACCATCAAGTGACAAAATAACAAAATAAAAATATATAAACATTTTTGTTTGGTCTCTTCCCAGTCATACCCTCATTCCTCCAGCTAGTATATGACTATTCAATGTGTTTCTCTCAAGCACATTCTGCTTTCTAAAAATACTTCCAAGTATGCTCACCTCATAAGTCAGAGTCTATTTCTTCAATCATTCCCCAGTTCTCAAGAATGCATGGTTCACAACAAGCAAGTAATATTTACTGAACGACTCAAATTATAGAATAAAAAGAATTTTGGTTAGGGCTCAGAAAAGTCAATGGCATTGATATTTTAAATAGAATCAGCAGAAAATAATGTAATAAAATTCTGACATTAAAAAAATTATTCTATGAAAATTTCAAAGAACATTATAACTAAAATACAACTGTATTTTCAATAAACTTTAGTCCAGTAGCTTCTGATTCTGAAGACTCAATTTTAGGAATTTAACGCAGAAGACAAGTAAATCAAACTGCTACCACTGAACACAAGAAGCAGAAGTAGGAGTCAAAGCACACAAGATAACAGACAGAATCAGTAACCTAAGCAAAATGTCAGCAAACCAAACATTGCATATTCTGTAGGAGAATTATTAATAGATTATTAACTCAAGGGCTAAACCATGTTCTAAACTGCCTAGAGTTGCAATAATATGGTAGACACCAATCACGTGTGCCTATTTAAATATAAATTTTAAATAATTAAATTTTAAATCACTTCCTCAGTTGCACTAGCCACATTTCAAGTGCTTATTAGACACATTTGACAAAGATTTTAAAAGCTTTCATCACTGCAGAAATTCTAACATACAGCGCTGGCCTAGGGCGTTTGGCAAGCCCAACTAAGAGCCTAAGGGAGTCTTAGTCTTCTTAAGATTTTTTTTTCTATGAAGGAAATAGAGCATTTTGCTTTAGGATTTATTCTTATTGAATAGTAAAAAAAAAAAAGAGAGAGAGAGAGAATATTTATATAAGTAAGGTATAAATACAAATAATGGACTATAAATACTCTCCCTTGGGAGGTAACCACAATATTGAATTTAGCTTTATCATTCCCTTGCTTTTTAAAATAATTTTACCAAATATGTTTCCCTAAAAATGTTTTTTTTTCCCTGTTTAATTTTATATTAGTAGAATCATACTTTTTCTTTACCTCACTTGTTCTTTTCACTATTTCCACTTTGAAGTTATTCTCATCCACCTAAATAACACTGCAACTTGATAAACTACAAAAAGGTCAGTTTTTCAGACTTGTGGTTGCGAAGGGGGAGGGCGTTGGGGGAGGGATGGAGTGGCAGGTTGAGGTCAGCAGCTGTAAGCTTTTATATATAGAATGGATAAACAACAAGGTCCTACTGTACAGCACAGAGAACTATATTCCATATCCTATCATAAACCATAATGGAAAAGAATATTTTAAAAAAGAAGGTATATACATATATATATGTATAAGTGAACCACTTTGCTGTACAGTAGAAATTAACACAACATGGTAAATCAACTATACTTCAAACAATTAAAAAAAAAAGCTCAGTTTTGTTCAAAAAAGCTAGGCCTAAACAAATGAAATCATCACCTACATACCAAAGTTGTACAAGTTACAAACTCCAGGCTTAAGGCTCCAAATGATTCTCTAAATAAAAAAGGAATGCTTTTTCATATACTATATATTCAACTGATCATAAACCTGGTGCATCAAAGACAGAGCTTAGTTGCTGTAATACAAATACCTGTTTTTCCTTTCGTTCTCTTTTCTCTTCATTGTAGAGCAGCAGTTACCAAAGTGTGGTCCCTCAAAACCAGCAGCATCAGATCACAGGGGAACTCGTCAGAAATGCAAATCCTGTGCCCCATCCCAAACCCACTGAATCAAAAACTCTGGGGATGAGGTTTTGATTGTCTATGTTTTAACAAGCCCTCTAGGGCTTGTCCATGTTTTAACAAGCCCTCTAGGTGACTCTGATACGTGCTAAAGTTTAAGAACCTCTAGAGAAGTATCTCAACAATCAGTATACATAAGATGTTAAACATATTCTACAAACGGAAATTTCTAACAGTTAACAAATAAGCTCAATTACCAAAAACAGATTACTCTTTTTCCACTTGTTGAACTTGAGAAACTTCAACTTACTCTAAAATATTACTTTCTAAACAACCTGATTGGCCAAAATACACACAAAAAACAACAAAACTACAAATTTTACATTCTCCCTATATATACATATAGTTGCCCTCCCTCCCTCTCTCTCCTCTCTCTCTCTCTCTCTCTCGATATATATATATATATATATAGTGATGTGGTTTTACATATATATAATTTTCTTAATCTTAAGAGTGTCTAATTTTTAAAATTAACTTTTCTGCTTATGGTCTCTCTCTCTCTTTTTTTAAAAAACATTTTTCCCACACGCACCTCGGCCAATTGCCTTTCTTTGGCAAATACTGTATGTGTCCTTTTCTAACAGGAAGATTTTTTTTCTTGGAAATTTATAAAGGATGTGTATGTATTAAGGCTCTCAAATTGTTGTTATATATTGCAAATACTTTCCCAAATGTGTAGTTTGCCCTTATACACTTTAACTTAAATTTATAACATAACAGTTTGGCTTTTTTTAATTAAAAATATTTTAGCATACAGATAAATACAAAATAATATAAGATGCATGTTTCCAACACCCAGATTTAACAAATGTTAACTTCTTACCATATTCATTTCATACGTTGAAGAGATAAAATATTACAAATAGAATTTTTATATTGATAGAATAAAATATTTACGTATTTTCCTTTGTTTCTCTTTCTTTTTAGGCTTAGTTCTTTCTTACTCTCAAATCAGAGAAACAGTCAATTATTTTTCAGAAAATTTAACATATTATGGGAAATTTCAAACATATATAAAAAGGAGACAGCTTTAACTATTATCAATTCATTGTCTACCTTGTTTCATCTATACCAGGCAGGGGTCAACAAATTTTTTCAGTAAAATGCCACACAGTAAATGTTTCAGGTTTTTTGAAGCCCACTGGTCTCTGTTTGAATTACTTAATTCTGCCTTTATATCACAAAAGTAGCCACAGGCCATATGTACATGAATGGGTATGGCTGTGTTCCAATAAAACTTTATTTACAGAAACAGGCTGTAAGCTAAATGGTCTGTAGCTTACAGCCCCTTATCTATACACTACCCATTTCCTCATTCCTGCATTATTTTTAAAAATCTCCAATATATCATTTCATCTCAACTGTAAATATTGCTGTACTTCTAAACAATAAAAGTTCTTTCTTTAAAAATAATTGCAATACATTACCCATAAAAGAGCTAACAAAAATTCCTTAATACAGATATCCATTATCCTAATGTGCAATCATTTCATAATTTTTATGTTTTTTTTTTCTAAGTGGCATATTATATTACTTTTTTTTTTCCTTTTGGCTGCGCCGTGCGGCATGCGGGATCTTAGTTCCCCGACCAGGGATGGAACCCCGTGTCCCCTGCAGTGGAAGCTGGGCATCCTAACCACTGGACCCCCAGGGAATTCATTTCATAATTTTTAATTTTATAATGTTTGTTTGCATCAGGATCCAGAGAGTCCAGACATTGCAATTGTTTGATATGTCTCTTAGTCCCTTTTAATATTTAGTTGCACTGTTGTAGTAGGTTAAAATTGTGTCTCTCAAAAACACTATGTCCAAATCAATACACCGAGTACCTGCAAATGTGACCTTATTTGGAAGTAGGGTCTTTGAACAAGTAATTAAGTTAAGGATCTCAAGATAAGATCATCCTAGATTTAGAGTAGGCTCTAAATCCAATGACTGGTGTCCTTATATTAGAAAGGATAAATATGCTGTCACAAACCAAAAACATCAGGGTGCCATCAGAAGCTGGAAGAGGCAAGGAAGGATAAACCCCTACAGCCTTCAGAAGGAGTACAGCCCTGCCAACACCTTAATTTTGAACTTCTGGCCTCCAGAACTGTCAGGGAATAAATTTCTGCAATTTTAGCCACCCAGTTTGTGGGTAATTTATTACGGAAGCCCTAAGAAATTAATATACCTATCCAACAGAACTTTCTGCAAAGATGGAAATGTTCCATAACTGCAGTGTCTGATATAGTAGCCACTAACCACATATGGCTGTTGAGCACTTGAACTGAGGATCTGAATTTCTAATTTTATTTAACTTTGATTAACTTTAAGTTTTAAATGTGTCCCCTCCTGTTTGTTCTTTGAGACCTTGGGAGGAGAGGGAAGAAATTTTTGGTTGCTCTGTAGTTAGTTTCCTGCAGTCCAGATTTTTCTGATTATATCCAGCAAGGGGTTGCTGTTAGTATTTAACATTTTCTTCTTCTGTATTTTCCATAAGTTAGTAGTTGAATTTAGGTGCTTGAGGTTCAATTCTTTTTTCTGGCAGGGGCAAGATTTTTTCATGGGTAGTATTTTGTCTTACATCAAGAGGCAAATGTTCTGGCTGTTTTTCTCTAGTAGTGTTAATTTTCACAATGTTCAATGCTTACATTCATTAACTTATTAGGGCTTACAAAATGGTGATATTCTAATTTTATAATTCCTTTCCCATTTGTTAGCTAGAAGAGTTCTATAAAAATGAATTTCCCCCTCATCATCTACTTGGTTGCCCAATGGTACAGTTCTTACAGGAAAGACAGGATAAGCAATTCTTTCCTTTCATTTCCCACTTTTAAAATAATGACTGGTTCAATAGCATCCTCCACCAGTATGACCAGTCATTTTTTAAAGTCATTATGAACTCCTGTATTTAAACATATATGAAGTGTCTCAATCCGCTACAGATATTATTAAAGCTCAAACTGTCCAATTTTCAGCCTGTAGGAAGCTCTTCAAGTTGGACCCTGAGTCTTTCTGACAAGATTCCATTAGTCTTTGAAGCTTCCTTATTACTTATTACCTGGTATAACAAGATGTTCCAGGCTTATTTTGTACATTTCCTGGATCAAATACAAAACCAGCCATTTTTTCCAAGTATCTCTGACTACTTTTAGTGAAAAACAATGTGTAGAGGCCTCAATTTAGATGCAAAGATAGCTCTTTTTTAAAAACTTAATTCTAAACTTTTATTAAAATTGTTACTTGTAATTGGCTATGTGTCAACTCTCTGCTATAAGTGCTTAGAACTGCCTCAAATTAAATAGTAATAAACAAAAAATTAGTTTGGGGTTACTAGAATATTTTATTTTTTAACATATTCACAAAGGTTATAGAGCAAGGCAGACTTTATTATGTAATTCAATTTTTTTAGGATGAGATGCTAATAATTTGAAATCACCCAAAGAAAATTCAATTATTACTTAATTTATTAACAATCATTAAAATACCTACAATTCACACATATTTTCTTCCTCAAAGTATAGGAGTATGATTATATACAAATTATAAGACTATGATTATAATTATACACACGATAATTATATACTTTAAATGTAGTGTTCAGTAGCAAATCCAATGACTCCAATACAGCTTTAATTCTTCCTTAGACTACATTTTGTCAACTATAGATAAAAGCATCTTGATTACTAATATTTTACTATTACCATATCTTGATTATTATTAGATCATGTCATGAGTTAGACGGTAGTACATAAATCCAAATGTAAAAATGAATTTAATCTATTAATCACTAAAGATTGCTAGAGACATGTTGCTTTCCACTTGCACATGCTAAATGTTTATTACAGGAGGTTCTTTACTAACATTTTATCAATAACACAAATGTTTTTCTTAAAGGAAAATTGGGGGACATTTACAAAATTAAATTAAACAGCTAGAAGTCTAATGTTTTAGCAAATGTATTTAACAAATTCATTCTGTAAATGGCCAAACAACAAAAACAAAGACAGTGTCTAAATGAATATTTTTGTAATATCCTACCTAGCAAGTTTAATCAATGATAAAATTACTGACTAAAAACTATCTAGGAAGCACATCCATGCAAGGGGTTGACATAGAAGAGTATGAAATAAATTAATATATATACATATACACATTTATTCATACACATACATTCACTCACAAAAACACACACACACCCCTGTCTCATCTATAATTATTTCTATAGACAGATAGACTGATGGATGGATGGACAGATGGATGGACACACAGAAGGAAGAAAGAAAGATCAGTTTATCTCTACTTCAAATTCCAACTGAACACCACAAGATTTCTTCCTTCTAGCCTTCTCCTTTTGCATATTTAAAACTCCCTCCTCCAACAATAAGAAATCTGGCTTCCAATACCCATAAAATATTTTTTTACCATTTGCTCAATCCCGGTATACATAGAAAGTAGTTTTGGATTTGCTAACCCATAGTAGCTCTGCACAAAAAAGGAAAGCCTATAAACTGGGTAGTTTTTAAAGAGGTCTTTTTGTCTTTGGCCGTAAGGCCATACAGTCCAAATACTGTGTTCAAAATGTGTTGGTGTGCCCCCATCCCAACCCATATTGTAACTATGTAATTCATTTGAAATCAGTTGAGTTCATTTGTTTCTGTTTTAGTCCACTTTTGTTTTCATTTTTTTCTCTAACTTTACAGATTTAAAAAACAAAAAGAAACATGTGAAACAATGACATAGTTCCAAAAGTCAGAACCATACAAAAAAGTATACTCAGTAATGTCACAACCTCCTCCATTTCTTTAATCCCACTCCCATCCCTCATTCTTTCCACCCTGTTCCTATTCACGGTGTCTGTGGTTTCTAGTTTATCCTTCCTGTATTTCATCTGCAGATATATGTGTAATTTCTTATGCTGCCTTCTTTCTTACATAAGTTAGTATAGTACAGATGCTCATTTGTACTTTGCTTGTGGCATTATACTTAATCATATAATCCTAAAAATCACTCCATATCAATTCATAGAGGTTTCCTCATTCTTTTATATACAAGCATTTTGTGGATGTACCATAGTTTTTATTTAATCATTCTCCTCTGTATTGACATTTAGGTTGTTTCCATTATTTTACAATTAGAAGTAATGCTGCAATGAATAATCTTGTCCCCGTGTATTCTTGTATTGCTGAAGGTAAATCTTCAGAGTCAGCTTCCAGAAGTGGAATTGCTGGGTCAAAAAGCAAATGCATATGTAGTTTTGTTAGATACTGCCAAAGTCCCTTCCAAAAGAGTTGTGCCAACTTGCATTCTCACCAGCAATGTATATAGGAATGGGTCACACATTTTAGTGACAGGGAACAAACGTATTAGTTACTAAGTATAGGTAATTCACTTCTTTTATAACAACTTCATTGAGATATAATTCACATACTTCACAATTCACATATTTAAAGTATACAATTCAATAGTTTTCATTTATTCATAGTTGTGCAACCATCAAATCACCACTTTCAATTTTAAAACATTTTCATCACACAACACCCCCAAGAAACCCATGTCCATCAGCAGTCCCTCCCCTTCCTCCCTCAAACTATTCCCTGCAACCCTCAAGGCCTAGGTAACTACTAATCTACTTTCTACCTTTATAGATTTACCTATTTTAGACATTTCATAAAAATGGAATCATACAATATGTGACCTTTTGCAACTGGCTTCTCTCATTTATCATGTTTTCCAGGTTCAGCCATGTTGTAGCATGTATTATTACTTTACCTTTTTTTTTATGGCCAATTAATTCTCCACTGTATGGGTATACAATACATTATACATTCATCAGTCAACAGACATTTGGCTTGTCTTTTACTTTTTGACTGCTATGAACAATGCTGCTATAAACACTCATGCACAAGTTTTTGAGTGGACATGTTTTCAACTCTCTTGGGAGCAGAACCACTGGGTCCTATGGTAACTCTAGGATAAACATTTTGAGGAATGGCCACGATGATTTCCAAAGCAGCTTGTACCATTTTATATTCTCACCCAACAGAATAACTCACTTTTTAATTTGACTTATGTTATTATCAATTGCCACATCACCTTCTATTCCAGGTCTAGTAGCTAGCACAAACAAAATAATTCTAAATGTGATGACATGTAATCAGGGCATTGTTGAGTGCAGATTAGTTAACTTTCCTTGCGGTATTATCAACCTAAAAATTGTCTCTCTGCACATATATATAATACATGACTTATGCAATGACAGTTAATGAGGATTATTTTATTTAATTTTGGCCTTTCCAATTACCTGACCTTTGCTTTCACGTGCCTGATAAATCCATTTACTGAAAGAGAGACTATGACTTGCTACCAAAGGGACAAGACAGAGTTAGTGAATATTCATTTTCCTACAATCAAAAACATTTCCCATGTTGTAGTCCCACTACTATCTTGGGAAAGGATTGTTTGTGTCCTTTAACCCACCTTTAGCATCTCAAAAGCCAGTCTTGGTGGGAGAGATCATAGAGTTTCGAGGCCCAAAAAGGCAGGTGGGCAGGAATTCCCATCTTCTGACCACAGGGATTTGTGGGAAGACTAGGAAAAGGGATCTAGTGAAGTGGTCAGCATCTTCTCTTCCTTTGACCTCTTGCTCTGGAAGGAAGCCACTTCTTGAGCCACCCTGTGCCAACCTGGGGTACAGTGGCATCAAAATACCAGTTTGTATTACCATCAACGAAGTAAGAAAATACCTCTCTCCTCACAGCTAACAAGTATTTGATTGTACTTTTAAATTTCTGCCAATCTCACAGGTGAAAATTGGCATCTCAGTGCAAGTTTTAACTTGGATTTCTCTTATAAGTGAGAGTGATTATCTTATCATATGTTTAAGGGAAATTTTTATAGCTTTTTGTGAGAACTATCTGTCCATGTCTTTTTACCTATTTTCTATTAGGGTCTCTTTCTATTTTGCCTTTACATGAGGGATATTAGCCCTTTATCTGTGATATATAATGCAAGTATTTTCCCCCAGTTTTATATCTTTTTGGCTTTGTTATTAGTGGGGTTTTTGCCATGCAAAAGTCTTAAATTTTTATAAAGTCAAATTTACCAATCTTTCCTTTTGTTGCACCTGGATTTTGAGTCACAGAAAACCTTTCCTTACACCCAGGTCACAGAAGAATCCACCCATGTTTTCTTTTTGTATTCATATAGTTTCATTCTTAATAAGATCTCTGGTCATTTGCTGTTTATTTTTCTGTATGATGTGAGGTATGAATTTAATTTTATCTTTTCCGAAATGGTTAACCATTTCTTAAAATGGTTATCCCATTTGTTCCCTCTGAAACACCAGGTTTATCATGTACTAAATCTCCATAAGTCTTGGGTCTATATCTCAGTTTTCCTATTCAATTTCAGTCTTCTATCTGCAGGATATTAAAGAAAAATCTAATCTGCAAAATTAGATAGACTAGATGTAGCTTAAGATTCCTTCCATTCTAATAGTATACAGGCTCCTCAAGAAACTAAAAACAGAAATGCCATATGATCCAGCAATCCCACCCCTGGGCATACATCTGGACAAAACTATAATTCAAAAAGATACATGCACCCCTATGTTCAGAGCAGCACTATTCACAATAGCCAAGACATGGGAGCAACCTAAATGTCCATCAACCGATGGATAAAGAAGTTGTGGTATATGTGTATGTGTGTACACACACACACACACACACACACACACACACACACACACAATGGAATATTACTCAGCTGTAAAAAAGAATGAAATAATGCCATTTGCAGCTACATGGATGGACCTAGAGATTATCATGCTAAGCGAAGTAAGCCAGAAAGAGAAAGACAAATACCATGATATCACATATATGTGGAATCCAAAATATGACACAAGTGAACTACGTATGAAACAGAAACAGACTCACAGACATAGAGAACACACTTGAGGTTACCAAGGGCGGGGCAGGGGGAGGGGGAAGAGGAGGGTTGGATTGGGAGTTTGGGACTAGCAGACACAAACTATTATATATAGGATGGATGAACAACAAGGTCCTACTGTATAGCACAGGAAACTATATCCAATATCTTGTAATAAACCATAATGGAAAAGAATACAAAAAAGAATACATATAGTCTTTGAATCATTGAATCACTCTGCTGTACACCAGAAACTAACACAACATTGTAAATCACTGTACTTCAACAACAAAAATAAAGATTCCTTCCATTCTATATCCAACTCTTAATTAAAAAGAAACTTACTCCACATCCATAGTCAGTCACTCTTAAGTGACATGCTAAAACTAACTGGTCTAATTGTATACAATTGACAATGATTATTAGGATTTGCTGATTTACAAATATTACCTTGAAACTTTTGTCCATCCACTGATAGCTAACAGAACCACCAGACAGATACTGACTTAGTTTGAAGGGCAACATTATTTAATTAAATATATTTCAACAGTTTTCTTAACTCTAAGCATAAACATTTCATAGCTCCTCCACACCTTTCAATATCAATTTTACCATGATATTCACAGGTTTATTATCAGATTTAATAAAAGCCATATAGAGAAAAAGTAGCAAAATAAAGACTGTAACAGTATTTGCACTTCTGTATTTCTAAAATATCAGTCTTACTGATAACCTAATACACATCATTTTCTCTCCTGCTCCTATGAGCTGTGCCTGCTTAGCCAAACCCGATCCATCTTCCTCTCACCTACTCAAGCAACTCTCCCTCTCCTTGTATCATCAGTTCTTTTTCTTTCTATTGACTCATTCCCATGATCCTACAACATGCTATTAACTCTCAATCTTAAAAAAAGATAAAAAACTTAAAACTGCTTTTGACCCACTTACCTCTCCCCACCACCACAAAGCTACACCCCTTTTCTATCTTTCCCACAAGAGCAAAATTCTTGGGTAAAGGGCCTTATTCCTGCTGTCTCTAACTTCTTTACTTCCACTCTCCCAAACTCCCTCCCACTAGACTTTTGTCCCCGCCACTCTACCACAACTGCTTCTTCTGGAGTTGTTAAATCAAATGATCAACTCTTAATCCTCATCTTAACTTACCCATCAGCAGCATTTAATACTGTTAGTAGCCCTTCTTCCTGAAACATTCTCTTCATTTACCTTCCATGATTCCATACTTGCCTGGTTTCCTCCTGTATTTCTTGACATGCCTTCTCAAGTATCTCTTGCTCATCACCCTAACTTCTAAATGTTGAAGTACATACACAGTCCTTTGATCTCTTCTTCATCTTAATTCACTCTGATCCCATGGCTTTATATTCCATATATACTCAGATGTGTATAATTCAGTAGTTTTTAGTATAATCACAGCTATGCAACCATCAAATCACCACTATCAATTTTAGAACATTTTCATCACACTACACCCCCAAGAAACCCATATCCATTAGCAGTCACTCCTCTTCTCCCCACAATCTACCAACCCAAAACTCAGCCTAGATAACCACTAATCTACTTTTCTATCTTTATAAATTTGGCTATTTTGGACATTTCGTATATGAATTGTACACCTTAAATGTGTGAACTTTGTGGTATGTGAATTATATCTCAATGAATTTGTTATAAAAGAAGTGAATTACCTATACTTGATGACTAATAAGTTTTTTTCCCACCACTAAAATGTCTGTGACCATTACTAAATATCACTAGTAAGAATGCAAGTTGGGCACAACTCTTTTGGAAGGGACTTTGGCAGTATCTAACAAAACTACATATGCATTTGCTTTTTGACCCAGCGGTTCCACTTCTGGAAATTTCCCTTGAAAATGTGCCTCCAGAAATACAAGAATACATATGAACAAGATTCTTCGTTGCAGCATTATTTGTAGTTGCAAAATGTAGAAACAATATAAATGTCAATACAAAGAAGAGTGACTCCCAAGTTGGGATCTCCAGTTCACATCTCTACCTGGTATCCCGGAACAGAATATCCAATTACCTACTAATATCTCCCCCTGGATGTCTAATAGGCATTTAACATGTCTGAAAGTAGATTCCCAATCTTATTTCTTACAACAACAACAAAAAAAGGATGTGTTCCTCCTTCAGTCTTCCCATTCTCAATTAGTTACTATTCTTTCTGTTGCTGAGGCCTAACATCTATCAGTCCTACTTTCAGTGTACATCTAAAATTTAACCACATGTTCTATAGCCTCCTAATTGGTCTCTTCTTTCTACTATGCTCTACACAGCAGCCAAGAAGATACTGTTAAAGCATTAAGTCAGATGTCATTCCCTTCAATAGCATCCCATTTCACTCAGAGTAAAAGTCAAAGCCATGTTACTACACTTCCAGATGGCTCCTATTTGTTTCAAATTAACTGAAAAGCAATCTAATTCATCTTAGGTTAGTGCTCTAAGAGTAATACTATATGAATGGATCGAAAAGAAAATAACGGGGGCCAGCTTTTTCAACTGTTTCTAATTAAACCCAAGCCAAAGAAATAGGGATCAAAATTATATTCCTGTTTAGTACCAATGAGTAGCTCAAAAATTGATATATATTTTTATCTAGCTAAAAGAGAAGTTCCTCGATTAACTAGCTTAATATGAAACAACACACACTTTCTGGCAATTCAACTACGGTTACTGTGTTCAAATTTCCTCAGATAAGAAAAGCTCCAATGGATAGATTATCTGCCCCGACACTTGACCTCCATTTTTTACCCTAGTGAGGCTGAGCTGAAAAACCTGGGGCAGTGCCCCTACCCAATTCTCAGTAATGAACATCCTCTCTCCCTTTATGAATTTTTTTTGAACCCAGAACAAATCCTAATCAGTTGGTTCCCCACTTCCTCTCCTCTGAGCTTAGCCAAATCCTTTATATGTAAAGGTCAACAAAAAGCCAAGAGTATCGCAGTGAGGAAAGAGACACATCTGGTCCTTGGCATACAACTCTGCCTATCCTCGTCACTCAATGAACTAGACAGATTCACAAACACAAAAGACTGAGAGGAAGCCAGAGTTAAAGAAAGGCTCAAACAAAAACCATGAGTTTCACGAACTATACAGAACTCAACAAATTAGTAAACTAATTATGTTCCATCCAGTACCAACGAATGTCCTTGACAAGAATTTAACTTGAGACAACCCAGTCTCCGCTCTCAATAACCAAAAGGGATGATTTAAATTTTTTTCCCCTTACATTTACAGAAAAGGCTTCCTCACATCAGGACAGGTTAGGATGTATTCAAAAGAATGTTCCTTATCACAGCATATTAGAGTTTAATGCAGCAATATCACTATCAATAATTATAAATTCAATCAACTTAATCCATTTATGCCAAAAACATTTATATTATTTAATAAGTACTTGATATACCTTTAATTCACAATTGGCTGGCTTTAAGTTTCATGTTCAAACACATTTAATATATATAAACCATTTACTTTGATATTTTTTTCAAATAAATTTTGCTACCACACGAGAAAAAAACAAAAGTGTTTTTAAAAATTTTAATATCAAAGTCACCTGAAGGAGAAATGACAACAGTCCATATATTTCATACTCATATATCAAGTGACTGCAATCAACTATACCCAGAGACAATGAGAGAAATAGCCCAGAAAAAGAGTTTAAACAAAGCCCATGTGCTCTCCTCCACAAGAGGGGTGAAAATCACTCCCAGGCCTATTTTCAAATAGCAACACAGTCTCTGATTTTAACAATACTTACCTCATTAACCATAGGTCAGTTTTGAGCAGGTTAGGTTATACAGCTGAATAAAGATTTTACAACATAAGAAAAGCTAAAACTTGGGTTAGTCTCGTTAAAAACTGAGAAACTGATAAATTACTATAGGTAACAAGGAAATAAAATATTAAAATGCCACATATAAACGTACAGTAATCAGGAAAAGATTCACATAGAATCAAACAACCCTATCAACCTTCATCATAATACAATACACCATCACTCTATTAGAGCAAAGTACAACAAATATCCATGACTGTAACCCTGACAAAGACAGACATTTGGTAAGCTTTAAGAAAATAATAAAATTTATAATACATTTGGTAAGCTTTAAGAAAATAATAAAATTTATAATACATTTTATAAAGATTTTAATCAAAACAATTAAAACAAAGTATTACTTTTTTAAGAAAATTCATCTAAATACAACTCATGCTATCAGACACAATAAAGAACTATATGTAAATCATTAACCATCAAAGCATTTTCCATAATGATTAACTACAGAGCTTCTTTACTCCACCTATATTAAGGGACTAATAACTATCCTGTGAATGATGACTATCCCTAAAGCTTTAACAGACCCAAAGGACACTGGCACTCCCCTAAGGCCCTAGGCATTTCCCCTAGACATGTTCAGTAAACAAAAGCAAAGGGCTAAATGTGAATTTTGAACTTATGTACTTTAGATATTTCTTCAATGAAAAATTACTTTTAAAAATAAAGGCTGAAGTTTAACATTTCTAGGTATAAAATGCATGCAAATAACTAATAGATTCTTTTTCAGACAGAATAATAAAATAATCCTAAAATACCTGATTCAGCAGGTAGCTTTTTACCTCCTTCTTCAGTCACAGATTAGAGGGAGAAAATCTTTTAAGAGTTTTTGTAATACCAAAAATTTCCCTATTTTATATTGATCTAGTCTAAAAAGTGGGGATTGTATTTTACATCTGCAGACAATAGTTTTGCTTAAAACTGGGCTATCATTTCAACAGCTTCTAATAAACCAAATAGCAAAACTTCCATCTGGTCTCAGGAATGGCTTTCCTTAAAAGTTTTACCAGCATATTGGAAAAAGAAATAGAAAAGAACAACAAAATCAACATATAGAAAGATTCAAGCTAGTCATTCATACATGAGGAAACTGAGTGTAAAACAGAAATGACATGTATGTCCCATTCTCAACTGTGGTTCCACATAAGAATTAAGCCCTAGTACCCTAAGTCATTCACTGAATGTACTCAATTTACTTGTTTCCTAGGCATTAAGAATGATACCAACTACGTATCATTCTTAGGAGAACTGAGAAAAGTCATCCAAATCATTTTCTGGGTTCTTCAGTTTATATGAAGAATTGTGGTTGCCGGCAACTAACAGTCCACATGCTGCAACTAAGAAGTCTGCATGCTGCAACCAGAAGATCCCGCATGCCGCAACAAAGGATCCTGTGTGCCACAATGAAGATCCCACGTGCCACAATGAAGATCCCACGTGTCGCAACTAAGACCCGGAGCAGCCAAAATAAATAAATAAATATTAAAAAAAAAAAAAAAAGAATTGTGGTTGGGAAAAGATCTACACAAATTATTAGCCCTGGGAACAAGCATTAAAAATAACACAGTATCCTCGAGATAGTACATTGTTTATGATGACTATATATACAATCTATTAAAAAGCTAAACAGTCTATTATTTGAACATAATTTTTGAACATTAACATAGTTTAAATTAAAACCATTAATGAATTAGTTTTCACTAAGTCTAGCCATGTGTCTGGTCCTTTATTATAAGACACAAGAGGGCACAATTCCTGACCACAAAAAGCTTATTACTAAAAAAACTGGTCCAACCCACAACACAAAACACATAAACAAAAAAAATGTGTAAAATCATATTAAGCTATAAATTATTCAATATGTAAATTCTAATCAAGAGTTTGGGAAGGAAAAGATTCCTGGAGGTTACAGTAGACAGGGAAAGCTTAATAACAAAAGTGAAACCTGAGAAGGAAATTCTGAGATGAGTAGTGTTTGGAAAGAAAAATGAGAAGGCATGCTACGCAGGAGTGATGGCCCAGAAGCAGGACTGAACATCCACAAGAGCAAAACCATGATGAAGGCTGAGATTAACAGTGGAGAATAGAGAGAGAGAAAAAAAAGAAAGTTGGTCAGATAAGGATCTTGAAAACAGTAGGCAGATCATGGAGTTTGAGGATTTATTTTTGTTTTTCACTAGTTCTTAAACAATACCAAATTCTGAACTAAGTACTTTGTACTGATTTTTACCTACTCTACTTTTAATATCAGAACCCATTAGTATTAGAACGCATTATACAACTATGATTTTACCAAAAATTGAGACAATTTTAGGCCAGCCAAAACATCACAAAGCACATGCCTGGAAACTTATATTCGTGAAACAGCATACATGTGGTAAGAAAACCTCATGTAAATATTTGTTTTGAAGGAAGATTAGCATTGAGGGGGAAACAAAATATATTTGCCCTCAAGTTAAAGCTAAAAGCGAAATGCTTATTTTCCTTGACTGCTGGCCGACAGTTGTGTGCTTATTGCTGACTGGATCCTTTCCTATCAAAACACCCAGCACTTCAAAAGACCCAACCACTCTGCCAAGATTTCTGCCTTCAAAGAGCTTTTGTTGCCATGGCAATCTCATGTTCTCCGGGAATCAAGTTAGCGGCACCCTACCATACATACATGAACAATGTTCAAACTCTGGCTGATTCCTCCTTGAAACACAGGGTATATATCCTGTCACAACCGTACCAATTTCCACTTGCTCTAATACAAGGAATCAACAGTACCTGACAGTTCATAGAGAACCAGGGTTACTTCAAAATAAACAGATGCATCCAGAAAGAGGGAGGGCAGGTTGAGAGTGGGAACCCTCTTTCATATTTTAAAGCAGATGTCCTAAAGCATGAAGGCCAATGAAATAAAACACTGAGTCCAACTCAAATTTGATCAAAGATTTCTCCCTTTTCAAATATCTCAAAACACTTTTCCTAAAAAAATTAAAGCAAAGATGAAAACAGTACAGGCATAGTACTTTGGTTAAGAATGTCTCCTACACTGACTGAAGATTTAACACCTTATCAAAACAAAGCTAAATTCTGCCTAGAATTAAAGCTTTCCTTAGGAAGAAAGAGTAGAGGCTCTAAAACCATTTCCATAGTACACTCTGTCAAAATTTCAAGGAAATATATTTGCTAATAAATGACACATGTGGAAAAACTACAGCCAGAGTTCGAGGGTATGTTTCCAGATGTAAAATACTTCTGACCTAAAGAAATTGTTTTTTCATCTCTATTCAACTTATACCACACCACATTCCCAAATCGAGTAAGCTGTGTTTTCTATACTGTAGTAGCCCTCAAGTTAACAGCAAAGACCATGACAATCATATCCAAAAATCAAGTAGTGTGAAAGAGCAATAAAAGCAATGACCTGCTACGATTCTGAAAATAATCTCATTTTAAGAACTATATGTGTTCCTAGAAAATAGAAGTTAAAGAGTACTTAAATGCTGAATTATCTTTTGCAATTGATTTTCATTACAATTTCAGAAAATGATCCTACTACAGAGGGTAAAAAAAATTAGCCTCAACCTGCTTCAAAGAAACATTCAATTCACGGAAAGTTCTAAGATATTTTTTCCAATATACAGGCTATGAGCATTTAATTTTTCTATACCAACTTTGTCAAACAGTCCAGACTCTTTACTCTTGTAAAGTAATTTTAATGTGCACATATTAGTGAACACAATTCACTTCCACTTCATTAGGGGTTCTGAATTCCTGAAAGTGAAGCTGTTTATAGTATCATTCCAAATATTTGTAGAATTCCAGAGCTGAAAGAGAATTAAAGATGTCTCAAGTGTTCCAAATTTGTATAAGAAAGTAACCTGAGAGATTCAGTAACAACCTCCTCTTTCTTTTCAAAATGAGGCCCAGGTAGGTTACATCATTAACTGGAAGAATTTTCTCCTGCTTGATGCTGTGTTTTTTTGTTTTTGTTTTTATATAATTATATTCTAGTTTCTCTCTTTATATTTCTGAGATATTGTCCTTAATATGGATTAAAATGTCTATTGCTTCCAATGTCAATAAAGCTGTCTTTTTTCTTTAAAGGTAGTTGTCTAACATGAGTTAAAGGTCAGTGACCCAAAAGACTAAAGGCTACTAAGAACAAAAAAAGTTGTAAGAGACCCGTTATCAAATACAGGAAAATCTGGAGTGGAGTTTAAACCCCAGTACCTAGCATTTTGCAAAGCAGCATTAACAAAGAGCAAACCCATCATGTCAGATATGAAAATCCAATCATTTTCACACCTTACAAAATAGTAAGAGAAACTGACACTCTGAAAACAGCTAAAACCAACTACTAAAGCTGTGGCTTTCAATTTTTTTTTTTTTTTAAACCACAATCCACTTACTGTTAAATACATTTTATATCACCACCTAGTGTACACAAATGTATATTTAAATAACAAACAAATTTTACAAAAACAATCCTCTAAGTACATGTGATACTGTTCCATTTCTTTATCATGCTCTGTGAGATCCACTAAAATGATTTCTTAACCCACTAATAGGTAATGATCTGCACTTTGAAAATGATGGAAAGTGTAAGTTAGTTACTGATACAAAGCCTCAAGAAGAACAGTTTTCACAAGCATTCATTCCCCACGTATCTATTAACACTATGTACACAATACTACCTGTTTAACTGTACTGTGCTAGACACTGTACCGTAAGATTTTGAGACTGCTTATACAAATTTAACTATAGAGTCTTGTACTAGTGGTTTTTATTTTAACAATAAGGTTAGATATGTAAGGGGGAAAAGACAGTCATGTTAGCCCATTTACTCACTGAGTTTTTTTTATAGGTTTTTTTCTATAACATGTCTATAAGAATCCAACAATGTTTGCATTTGTATTATTAGTATACATATTCTCTCTTCTGTTAGATATATAAAGCTACACTGCCACATCCAATACATCTTTATTATCCTCAAAGCACTTAGCACAGTGTTGAACATACAGTAAGTACTTATTTACTGAACTAATGGTTTTATCTAATCTCAAAACTTAGTTTATATCTCAGAGAATTAGGATAAGGCACAACAAAATAGCTTTGTGTTAACAAAAGTACTTTTGGATGTAGCTATTAAAATACCTTAAATCTCAAAGCAAATCTCTGAAAGTCTAAATTTTGCTCCATGCACTTGTAAAGACTTCTGAAATTACTGAAAACAGAACTTTATTGCAAAAAAGACTCAAACCAAATTCTACAATGCAGTTATTATTAATAAAATGACTATTAAAACAGTAAATGTGTATTAGTTAGGAAATTTTAATTTAATCATTTCCTTTCTCTAGCAAGTGAATATGTCCAACTCAAATTCTTTTTTAGATAAGTCAGAATACAAATAAATTACATATTTGACAAATGCATTTTCAAACATTACAACTCAGAGATAGTGATTTCATTTGTAAAAGAGATATACACTCTATTTTATAGTAGTTATTTATTTTGATTTTTCAGATTAATTTTGTCATGTCAAAAAACTGAATAATAATCCTATTTCTTTTTAAGACCAAAGTTAACTGAAACAGATGCCTGTGAACGTCTATTCAATATTTGCTTGCATCACCAAAGCATGACATGACCTGTTTTTAAACAATTGTATTAAATAGTAACAAGCATAACTAACCATGTAATAGCATAAGCATTTGATACTTGAATATGAAATTCTTTCTTAACAATTAAGTAGATTAAACAGCCAAGTCAAAACAAGAAACTTAAATATTGACTAAACTGTCCCCAATTTCTCAATTTACAATAGATTGGACTGAAGAAAATTGGTTTCCTAAGTATGGAAGGTGTTTCTCCTATAAAAGCTGGATTCTCGCTTCCATATTTCATGAAGCCAGCTAGTTAACTAACATTCATAGTCAGCTCTTCAACAGTTCTTATTTAACCGTTGGACATTGCTCTCTACATGAAATAGCTCCAACATTCACTGAGGAAAAGGGAGCACTATTTTTTGTTAGATTGTAAGTTAGCTCAGCTATGCCACTCCACATCTCACCTGGTAGAATGACTGGAAATCTAGTTTAAGTTTTCAGGATATAGGTTCACTCTACTTTTAGGGTATTGTAGCCTCTCTATGGATGAATGCATATTCATAGTCTATCAGGTCTGCAACAGAAATTAGTCTTATATCCCATACAGAATGTCAGGCTCAAGTAAGTGCATAAATATTTTTTGAATAAACAAGTATTTAAGCACCTGCTGCATGCCAGGTACTGTCTTAGGCCTGTGACTACAAAGGGTCCAGAACATTATCAATCAGAATGATAAGTGCCACAAGAAACAAACAATTCAAAATAAGACATGACACAACAAGCCAGAAATTTCTCACAGTGCTATAATGCAGAGAAAAGAGCAATGAAGTTGAAACCCAGTCCCAGTTTCACAATCCACTATATAAGTTATATAAATTTGGTTAACTCAAAATTAACAAGCTAGATGCCTTTGTGTAAACAGAAATATATAAGCCTAACTTAAACATAAACTTAATTATTGTTTATGGCAGAAACAAAACATAAATCTAATTACACTTTTTATATGAGCTTTTATTACATATATAAGCACACTACATATTGGGTTGGCCAAAAGGTTCGTTTGGGTTTTTCTGTAACATCTTACAGAAAAACCCAAACGAACCTTTTGGCCAACCCAATATAACAATACACAGCCTAATGAAGTACAGTCCAACAGAACTTTCTACAATGATGGAAATATTCTATACTTGTACTCTCCAATATGGTAGCCACTAGATATATGTGGCTATTAAGTACTTAGAATGTGGCTAGTGCAACTGAGGAAATGAATTTTATTTTTTAAAACTAATTTAGGGACCTCCCCAGTGGTCCAGTGGTAAAGAATCCGCCTTGCAATGCAGGGGACATGGGTTCAATCCCTGGTCGGGGAACTAAGATCCCACACACCACAGGACAACTAAGCCCATGCGCCACAACTACTGAGCTCACACGCCTCAACGAGAGAGCCCACATGCCACAAACTAGAGAGCCCACACGCTTTGGAGCCCACGCACCACAACTACAGAGCCCACGTGCCCTCGAGCCTGCAGGCCACAACTAGAGGGAGAAAACCCTCACGCCGCAACTAGAGAGAAGCCCGAGTGCAGCAATGAAGAGAGCACGTGCCACAACAAAAAAGATCCCACATGCCTCAACGAAGATCCCACGTGCCGCAATTAAGACCCAACACATCCAAAAATAATAATAATAAAGAAAATAAATATTAAAAAAAAAACTAACTTAAATATAAACAGGCAGAAGTTCTGTTTCCAGTAAAGACAGAGTCATAGGCAATAATAGGGACTGCATTTACACTCATGCCTGAAAAAAAGCATAAAACGGAGAAAACAAATGACACAACAATTTTCAAGACACTGGACAACAGGTGACAAAGGACAATGATCTTTGAGAGTCAAGAAACAAATAAGATGAGCCCTACAAATGATCAAACTTACTGACGTGAGAAAGTTCCCAAGCAGAGGTACTAGGGGGAAGTGAAGGTGGAGACTGACAGACGCAGTGAATTCAGAACATGGACCTCACAGAATAAGCAGGATGGAGAGCCAGAGAGCAGCACTGAGAGCAAGCAAACTCCTGCAAGAGGGTTCCCCTTGCGTAATGATCAGCACATGCATGTAAGGAAACTACCTAAAGTTGGAGAAAGAATAACCCCAAAAGATAAAAAGTGTCAAGCACAGGGCCAGTAATAATATCTGCTCCCAGCAGCGAGACTGAAAAATTTCATGAGTCTTGAGGCACAGGTAGAGTAACATAAAACAGACTCCCTCAGTAGTGAGGAATAATCAGCCCCAGCCCAAGCACTACTCTGGACCCACCTAACAAATCTTAAAAAGACCAAAAAGGATTAAGATGTTTCAAAGTAACTTAACTACGTCCAGAACAAGGTTCAAGAATAGTTTTAGTAATATAAAAATATACAGCACCCAGCAAGGTAAAATCACAACAAAATCTGAAACCTAATAAAAAATTACTAGCCATACAAAGAAGCAAAAAGGTACAAACCATACAGAGAGGGGAAAAATCAACTGACTCCAACCACAACTGACACAGATGTAAGAACCAACCAACCAGGATATTAAATCAGTTACTATAACTATTCCATATGTTCAGAAAGTTTAGAGATGTGGAAGATATAAGAAGACACAAATCGGGGACTTCCCTGGTGGCCCGGTGGTTAAGAATCTGCCTGCCAATGCAGGGGACGCAGGTTCGAGCCCTGATCTGGGACAATCCCACGTGCTGTGGAGCAACTAAGCGCATGTGCCACAACTACTGAGCCTGCGTGCCACAACTACTGAAGCCCGTGCACCTACAGCCTGTGCTCCACAACGAGAAGCCACCACAATGAGAAGCCCGCGCACCACAACAAAGAGTAGCCCCCGCTCGCTGCAACTAGAGAGCCCACACGCAGCAACAAAGACCCAAAGCAACCAAAAATAAATAAAATTTTAAAAGCTTAAAAAAAAAGAAGACACAAATCAAGCTTCTGGAGTTGAAAACTATAATGTATGAGATGAAAATTACACAGAACAGGATTGATGGAAGGTTAAACATGGCAGAAGAAAAGGCAGTAAACTTGAAGACACAGCAGAACAATCCAATATTAAACACAAAGAGAAAAGAGGATTTTTTTTTTTAAATGAAGAGAGCTGTGGCACAACTCCAAGAGTCCTTCTACCCATATAATTGGAGTTTCTGAAGGTGAGGGGGCACAGAAAATTATATGAAGAAAGTTTCCAAAATTTGCCCAAATTTGATGAAAATTATAAACTCACAGATCAAAGAAGTTCAACAAATACCAAGCAAAAGAAACATGAAGACATGCATACACCAAGTCACATCATAATCAAATTGCTCAAAGCCAGTCATTTTTTTTAATCTCAAAAGCAAACAGAGAAAAAAGATACACATTACATACAGAGAAACAAAAATAAGAATGACATTAGATTCCACATTGGAAATTGTAAAAACAAGAAGACACTGGAGCAAATCTTTAAAATACTGAAAGAAAAAGCTACCCATCTAGAATTCTATACCTAGCAAAAATACTTTCTTAAAAACAAAGAACTACTCAAGAATTTTTGAGACATGCAAAAGCTAAAAGGAATTCACTACCAACAGATCTCCACTATGAGAAATATTACAGTTTTTCAAACACAAGGAAAATGATGCCAGATGGAAATGCGGATCTATACTAAGAAATAAAGAGCAATGGGAATGGTAACTTAATAAATGTATATGGGTTTTTCTTATTATTGAAATTTCTTTAAAAGATGATGGATTAAACAAAAATAACAAGGATCTGGTGCTGGATTTATTACATATGTAAAAGTAAAATGTATGGCAACAATAACACAAAAGCTGGGATGGGAGAAATGGATGTACACTATGGTAAGGTGCTTGAACTATACATGAAATGACATGATATCCCTTAAGGTACATTAAGATAAGTTGAAAATGTATACTATAAATCCTACACAACCACTAAATTAACGACAAAAAGTTTTTCCTAATAAGGTGACGAAGAATACAAAATAGAATCATAAAAATACTCAATTTATCCTAAAATGAAGGCAGAAAAAGAAGAACAAAAAACATGTGAGATAAATATCAATAGAAAACAAACAGCAAGATGATGCATTTAACTCTAACCATATCAAACACCACATTAAAATTTCCAGTTTAAAACCAAAGATTTCAGACTGGGTAAAAATGCAAAACTCAATGTACATGCTGCCTAAAATAAAGGCACTTTAAATAGAACAAAGTTAAAAACAAAAATAAGGAAAAAGTATACAGTGCTAACACATCAAAAGAAAGCTGAAGTATATTTATTAATACCATGTAAATTTATGAGCAAAGAATATTAATAGGGATAAAGGAGGCCATTTCATAATGATAAAGCAGTCAACACATCAAGAGGATATAAAAATCCTAAACATTAATGCATATAATAATAGAGCTTCAAAATATGTGTATACAAACTAATATAACTGCAAGGATAAATAAAAAACTCACAACTCTAGTCAGAGATTTCAATTCCCCTCTCTCAACAACTGGTAAATCAACCTAAAAGAAAATCAGAAAGGATATAAAAGATCTGAACAATACTGTAAGCCAAAATGATCTGATTTAGAAAACATTCCACCAACCAAGAGAAGAAGAACATTTGCCAAGTCAAACCATATTCCAGGCCATAAAACAAGACTCAGTACATTTGAAAGGGCTCAATTCATACAAAGTATGTTCTCTGACCATAATGGAATTAAACTAGAAATCAGCAACAGAAATATCCCTAAAATGATATTCTCCCCAAATATTTGTAACCTGAATAACAATCACTTCTAAATAATTCATGGGTCAAAGAAGAAATCAAAGAGAAATTAGAAAATATTTAACCTAAATGAAAATAACTACTCAACATATCAAAATTTGTGAAATGTTACTAAAGGAGTACTTGAGGAGAGGGGGGAATTTATAGCACTAACGACCTATATAAGAAAAGTCTCAAATTAATGACTTCAAATTCTAAAACTTAAAAAGAAAAAATTACACCTGAAGTAAAGAGAAAGCAAATAATAAAATCACACCAGAAATCAAAGAAATGAGAAAATAAAATAAAATAAAGAAAACCACTGAATCCAAAGCTGGTTCTTTGAGAAGATACGTAAAACTAATACACTTTTAGTCAGAGTGATCAAGGGAAAAAAGAAAGAAGAAATGAATTAGCAATATCAAGAATAAGAGCAGTGACATTACTACAAATTCAACAGATATTAAAAGAATAATAAGCAAATATTATGAACTCTATTTCAACAACTTAAATGACATAAACAACTTACATTCAACAACTTAAATGATATAAACAAATTCTTCATAAACAAATTCTTCATTCAACAACTTAAATGACATAAACAAATTCTTTGAGAAATACAAACTACCAAAGTTTAAACAAGAAGAAATCAATCATCCAAGTAGCTGAATTTTTAGTTAAAAGTCTTCCAACAAAAACAAGGTCCAGACCCAGATGGTTTCACTGGTAACAACAAATATTTAAGGGAGAGATAATATCAATTATACACAAACTCTTCTAGAAAATTTAAAAAGAGGGAATACTGCCCAGCTATTCTATGAATCCAGCATTAACCTGGTGTCAAAATCAGACAAAAAAACATTAGGAGAAAAGAAAATTACCTATGTTCATCAACATGTGAAGAAATTTTAACAAATAAATTCCAACAACATATAAAAAGATTAATTCTTCATGACCACATGGGGCTTATCTGCATAATGCAACTTGGTTTAACAATAAAAAAATCAATCACTGTAACTCCCCCATATACTAACAAATTTAAAAAGAAAAGCCATGTGATCATCTCTATAGATCCAAAAAAAGCATATGGCAAGCCCAACGTCCATTCCTGGAAAAATCTCTCAGAAGTTTTAACAGAAGGAAACTTCCTCAGTCTAATAAATGGCACTACATTAAAGCCTACAGCTAACATCACACTGAATGGTAAAAGACTAAATACTTTTCCTCCAAGATCCAAAACAAATCAAGTTGTTCTGTTCTCACCACTTGCATTCAAAATTATACTAGTTGCAATAAAGTACAATCAGAAAAGAAAAAATAATAATAACAATAAGGCATCCAGATTAGAAACCAAGAAGTAAAACAGCCTTCACTCACAGACTACATGACCAGCAACAGAATATCTCTATAGAATGGAATCTACAAAAAAGTACTGGAATTAATAAGTTTTAAAAATCTGTGCAGGACATAATGTCAACACACAAAACTCAATTATATTTCTATATACTGGTAACTAACAATCAGAAATGGAATTTTAAAAACAATACCATAGGGGCTTCCCTGGTAGCACAGTGGTTAAGAATCCGCCTGCCAATGCAGGGGACATGGGTTCGAGCCCTGGTCCAGGAAGACCCCACATGCTGCGGAGCAACTAGGCCCGTGCACCACAACTACTGAGCCCACACTCTAGAGCCCGTAAGCCACAACTACTGAAGCCTGTGTGCCTACAGCCCATGCTCCACAACAAGAGAATCCACCGCAATGAGAAGCCCACGCACCGAAACGAGGAGTAGCCCCCGCTCACTGCAACTAGAGAAAGCCCGGGCACAGCAACAAAGACCCAACGCAGCCAAAAATAAATAAATAAAATAAATAATTTTTTTAAGTCTTTAAAAAAAATAACAAAATAAAATAAAATAAAAACTATACTATATATAACAGCATCAAGAAGTATGAAATACTTATAAATCTAATAATATATGTGAGAGACCTATATAGAGATCACTAAAAAATATTGCTCAGAGAAACTAAAATGATCTAAATAAACAAAATTATATTATCTTCCCATGGGGTCAGAAAACTTGGTATTGTCAAGATGTCATTTCTCCCCAAACTTATCTATGGATTTAAAGCAATCCCAGTCAAAATCCCAGAAGGCTTTTCTTCTGTAGCAATTAACAAAACAGTACTAAAATGTATATGAAAATGCAGAGGACCTAAAATAACCAAACACTATAAAAGAACAAATTTAGAACAGTAACACTACCTGATTTCAAGACATATTACAAAGCTGCAGTAATCAAACAAGTGTGGTATTGCATAAAAACAGCCAAAGATCAATAGAAACACTATAAAGCACAGAAAAAAGACACATAAATATACGGAAAATTTTTTATAAACATGCAAATGAATTCATTTGAGAATAATCTTTTCAACAAATGGTGCTTTAACAGTTGAAAATCATATACAAAGAAATGAACTTCAAATCCATACCTCATACCATATTAAATAACAAACTCAGAATGGATCACAGACCTATATGTAAAACTATATTTTAAAAGTTGCAGAAGTAAATACAAGGGAAAACTTTTGTGACCATTGGTTAGGTTAAGATTTCTTAGATAACAACATCAGAAGGACAATCTGTAAAACAGTAACTTGATAAACTGAATCTCATCAAAAATAAATACTTTTACTCTTCAAAACATACTCAAGAGAATGAAAAAAAACCACCCAGAAAGTGGGTGAAAATAAATCACATCTAATAAAGGACTTGTACCCAGATTATTTAAAGCAATCTCAAAACTCAGTAATAAGAAAATAATCTTATTTAAAAATAGACTTAGGGCTTCCCTGGTGGCGCAGTGGTTAAGAATCCACCTGCCAATGCAGGGGACACGGGTTCGAGCCCTGGTCTGGGAAGATCCCACATGCCGCAGAGCAACTGGGCCCGTGAGCCACAACTACTGAGCCTGCGCGTCTGGAGCCTGTGCTCCGCAACAAGAGAGGCCGCGATAGTGAGAGGCCCGCGCACCGCGATGAAGAGTGGTCCCTGCTCGCCGCAACTAGAGAAAGCCCTTGCACAGAAATGAAGACCCAACACAGGCATAAATAAATAAATAAATAAATAAATAAATAAATAAATAAATAAAAAAAAATAGACTTAGATGTGAAGATCCTTCACCAAACAAGATAAAAGATGGCAAGTAAGCACATGAAAATATGCTCAATGTCATTAGTAATTCGGAAAATATGTATTAAAACCACAATGAGAGGGACTTCCCTGGAGGCGCACTGGTTAAGAATCCACCTGCCAATGCTGGGTACATGGGTTCAAGCCCTGGTCAGGGAAGATCCCACATGCCGCGGAGCAACTAAGCCCAAGTGCCACAACTACTGAGCCTGCATGCCACAACTACTGAAGCTCGCACGCCTATAGTCCATGCTCTGCAACAAGAGAGGCTACCGCAATGAGAAGCTCGTGCGCCACAACAAAGAGTAGTTCCCGCTCGCCGCAACTAAAGCTCGCGTGCAGCAACAAAGACCCAATGCAGCCAAAAATAAATAAATTTATTAAAAAAAAAAAAAAAACACCACAAGATACCACCACACACCTATTAGAATGGCTAAAATTTAAAACAATGACCATAACAAGTGTATCCATACAAGGATGTAGAGGGACTGAAACTCATATACTCCAAGTAGGAATGTAAAATTAGATAACTACTGCGGAAAAAGTGTTTGGCAGTTTCTTAAGCTTATAGATATCTACTATATAAATATCCACACAAATACTTATTTAAGAATGGCCATAAGAGCTTTTTTGTAATAATCAAAAATTGGACATAACCCAAGTACCCATCAAACAGGACAAGGGATAGACAAATTGTGGTATAGGAATTACCATTAAGCAATAAAAAAGAATAAACTATTGATACATGGATAAATCTCAAAATAATTATGCTGAGTGAAAGAAGCCAAACAAAAAGGACATTCTGTGTGGTTTTATTTACTTAAAAACTCTAGAAAATGAAAACTAATCTAGGCAGAAAAGATATACAAATGGGCATGAGAAAACTTTAGAAAGGGATATACATGTTCATTATCTTGATCGTGGTGATAGTTTCCTATTAAACTTTATACTTTAAATATGTGCTGTTTATTGTAACTAGCTGCTAGAAATTTAGTCACATGTTGCTAGTGGCTACTGTAAAGTACATCTAAAGCCTCTCCCTTACCCAGTCTTCCCACTCACCATGCCTTCACCTAGTACACCAGCAAAAGATGCACCAATTCTCTGGACAGAAGTAGCTGTTTTAACCTCTACTTCGTGACACTTTAATCATTTCTATTAAAGCACTTTCCAGGTTGTACTGTTATTTACCTGTTTACCTGTTCACATGACTGTCTTCCCCAACAAATTACAAGCTCTTCCAGGAGGAGGACCATACCCATATCACCTTTATAATCCCAGATACCAAGCACAGAGCCTGACACAAAGTGTATGCTGAATAAATGTTGGTTAAATAAAGCATACAATTCATATCTTTTATGAATGTTTTTCTTAAGTCTTCTTACATTGTTTTCTACATAAAGAAATACAACAATTGATGCGTGTATGTGATAAGGAAATTGTCAAATCATCCTCACCTAAAAGAAATGTTTTTAATTCATACCTGACTGAGTTTCAAGGAAACTTTTTTTTTTTTTTGCAGATCGAGTTTTACATCTATAATTTTTCATCCAATAAAATGACTGAATTCCTGTATGTAACAGACAATGCTCTATGTACTCAGAATTATAGAATAAAACAAAGTAAAACAAAACAACTTTACATTCTGGTTTAATAATTAGAAGAGTGAGATTATGATGCTTTTTGGCAGATACTTTTCAAAAATTACTGAGATAACAAAACTGTGTATTAATAAGTATTCATAATAATATTAACATATGTAGAAATATACAAATTATGTTTAATTAGGGTACAGTATAATGCAACAGTCAATGAAATAAATAACCCAGAACACCTAAAAACAAATAGATATCTCAAATAATTGAATAGAATGAATAAAGATAAAATCAAGGATTTCAACCATATTTTTAAACGTTAACAACTGCTTTGCCTTTTCAGAATGCTGTGAAAATGACCTTTTCTGGAAGTCACGAAATCAGGACATTTTCTCTCACACATTGTCACCAACAAAATCTGGCTGGAATCAAGAGAAATCAGGCAGAGAAAATCAGCTCACTTAGAAGTAATCTGTATTTGGGCCTTGTTGTCCATTTCTTATAGATGATGATTTCACTGGGGAAAAAGTGGGACTTTTCGTCCCACTTTCCATGTCCTGACCATGGAAAAGTGTAAGCATTCTTTTCCCTCTAATAATATAGAAGGATGAGTGCAAGAGGAAAATGTAGGAAGGTAAAATGGGGTGGTAATGCTTGTGATAATGGAACATGTTAATATTCTATAGAGGCCTCAAAAACTGCTGTTACTTCTGCACTTTTGGCTATGACCTCTGAGCTGACTCCATCATAAACTTCAGCCTTTATCTTCATTCTGAGGTGACTGCATCATTGAAAACAATGTTTTATCTTCTCAACTTACAAAAAGTGTTTACTACTCCACTGGTATTCACTCCAGCTTGTCTTAACAGTCTCTTCTGAAGTAAAGGGATTTTTTTAAAGGTCTGTCTACACAGATTACCCTGAGACTAAGAAACTCTCATATACTAGACTAAATTCTTCAAAGAGAGGAAAAAAATTCCTCTTTGTATATGAATTCTGATATTTTGGAGTTACAGCAACGTTTTCAGGTCACTTATGACACGAGGGCATCATGTAGGCTTTTCTGTAGAGATCCAGAGGATAGACTTTGTTTTTGTTGTTGTTGTTGTTGTTATTGTTGTTGAAGGTGAAGCATCTGACACTACTGTGAATGATATTTTTTTTAAAGATTTATTTATTATTATTTATTTATTTATTTTATTTATTTTTGGCTACGTCGGGTCTTAGTTGTGGCACCCGGGATCTTTGTTGAGGCATGCAGCATCTTTCGCTGGGGGGCGTGGCCTTCGTCCTGGTGTGCAGGCTTCTCTCCAGTTGTGGCGTGCAGGTTTTCTCTTCTCTAGTTGCGGTGCACAGGTTCCAGGGGGCACAGGCTCTGTCGTTATGGCATGCAGGTTCCAGAGTGAGTGGGCTCTGTAGTTTGCGGCATGTGGGCTCTCTAGTTGATGCACACAAGCTCAGTAGTTGTGGCGCATGGGCTTATTAGTTGCCCCACGGCATGTGGGATCTTAGTTCCCCGACGAGGGATTGAACCCGCATCCCCTGCGTTGCAAGGCAGATTCTTTACCACTGGACCACCAGGGAAGTCCCCAGAGGGTAGACTTCAGCAATACACCACACTTCAAACTGTATACTGCTTTGTCATTTAGAAAGCATTTTCACATGCACATTTAAGCCTCACAAAATCCTTGTGAATAAGGCTTATTCACCTCCATAGTGATAAATAAATCGTATAAAATAAAAACCTTGACATCACCTCCAATGGCCCACTTCACCTCACACTACAAACTCAATTAAGAAGAGGTGCCATCTCAATGACTAAACAGTGAATATTTTTAAAATTAATTTTCTACTCTTGGATGTCCCCAAATTGGCATGGATTTGGAGCAGTTTCCTTCTCTGATTTCCTTTTATTATTTTTTCTTTTTAAGAACAAATAAAGTACTGAAAATTAAAAAAAAAAAAAAAAACAGAGGAGGTCCCATCAATTCCACATCTACATGTTCTCACTTGTATCCTCACTAAGTGCTGCTACATGCAAAGCTGTCATTTAAGCTGTGCACCACACAACTTCAGGGGCATCACTCACAATGCAGTTTAACACCTGACCAGACGTACACAGCTGTCCTGACTTCATGAATACTGCTCTCATTCAAGAACCCTGCCTCCACTCTCTCTGCTACACATTTTCTACTAGCCACATTTACCTTCCTAAGAAGAAAAGGGGACTTCTGATTTCAACCATGACGTAGTAACTGTGACTGAATTTAACCTGTCACTGCAAACAATCAGAAAATTGGAAAATATATGCTAAATGTCTGCTTCCAGATACTGGAAAACAAACCATGTAAGACTACGATCCCTGAGAAAAGGAAAACAAACTACATGAATTCTATCATCATCCTGGTTTCCTGCCTCAAGTTAATTTGCAGATCATTGTGCAGGGAGGGGATCTCAAGCAGAGTAGAGTGGTATCACTGAGTTGAAGGGCTAAAGATTAGAGTTCGAGGAGGCAAAGGCAGCTGGAATTTGTGGGGCAGAGATCCAGATGAGGAAGCTATATAGAAAAAGAGCTCCAGAAATCTTCATGGCATCCCCTTGAGTATGCTACTAACAGGAAATCACACAATATGGTAAAACTCCACCAAGGAAGGCAAAAATGAGCAAGGAATTTTAAGTTCAACAACTCCCAGAGCTCAAATGGGACTGAGAGATGTCTTAAAAGGTGTAAGCAGTCAGAGTGGAACATAAACATTGAAAATTCAAGGAATTCAATAAATATCTCAGAAGGGTTATGACTTAGCAACAAGGAAAACTATTTTTGGCATAAAAATTACACTATACCCACTCTAACAAAGCTTAAAAGCGACACTTGAAGGGACTGAGTTTACCTCTAGTAACTCAATCTCATGACATAACAAAGTCCTGTATTATTTAAAAGAAGACAACAGGGACTTCTCTGGTGGTGCAGTGGTTGGGAATCTGCCTGCCAATGCAGGGGACATGGGTTCGATCCCTGGTCCAGGAAGATCTCACATGCCACAGAGCAACTAAGTCCGTGGGCCACAATTACTGAGCCTGCGCTCTAGAGCCCACGCGCCACAACTACTGAGCCCACATGCCGCAACTACTGAAGTCCAAGCGCCTAGAGCCTGTGCTCCACAACAAGAGAAACCACCGCAATGAGAAGCCTGCATGCCGCAACGAAGAGTAGCCTCCACCTGCCACAACTAGAGAAAGCCCACAGGCAGCAACGAAGACCCAACGCAGCCAATAAATAAATATATATATATATATATATATATATATATAAATAAAAGACAACAAAATCCACTCAATAGTGTAAGATTCAAAATGTTCAGAATTTAATCAAAATTTACCAGACATGTGCAGACGCAAAAAAAAAAAGTGACCCATAACCAGAAGAAAAATCTGTCAATACAAATAAGCCTAGAATACAAATATATTAGCAAACAAAGACTTGAAAACAGCTATTATAAATTATTCACTGATTAAAAGAAAACCAGGAACACTGTGAAGAAAGAGATGCAAGACCAAAAAAAAAAAAGGATTTCTAGAAATAAAATACAGTATCTGAAATGAAAAATTTACTGGATAGGATGAATAGATTAGACACTGCAAAAGAAAAGATCCTTAGCTTGACGACACAATAATAGAAACTATTAAAACTGAACTGTAAAGAGAAAGAAGGCTGAAAAAAAAAAATAGAACCTCCGTAACCTGTGGAATAACATCAAGAGAACCAACATAATTGTAATTGGAGTCTGTGAGGGAAAAACATTTGAAGATACAATGACTAAAGTGTTTCAACTATAAACATACATATCAAACAAACACACACATACATACAGGCATAGAAATCTTAAAACCAAATTACTGAAAACAGGAACTTTTAAAAGCAGCCAAAGGGAAAAAAATATTATGTAGAAAAGAACAAAGAAGAATTATTGCAGACTTATGAAAAACAATGAAAGGCAAAAAAACAAAAACAAAACACACACAATAGAGAGACATGTTTAAATTGTCAAAAGAAAAAAGTCAACATAATTCTATATCCAGCAAAAGTACCCTTCCAAAATAACGGCAAAATAAAAACTTTTTAGGGCAGCAAAAAATAAAGAGAATTCACTGTCTGCATTCTATACTATAAGAAATTTAAAAAATGCTTCAGGCAGAAGAAAAATGAGACAAAATAGAAAACCCGATATACACAAAGGAATGAAGAATGATGTAAATGGAAAATATATGGATAAATACAAACTCTCTCATAAGACTAATTAAGAAAAAAGAGAAAAGACACAATTACCAATATCGAGAGAGAAAGGTGAAACATGACTACATATCCAACGCAATAAAAGGATAATAGAATATTATGAATAGTGTTAGACCGGGGGCGACCCAGGCGTGGCGCCGGGCAACACGAGCGGCAGCCTCCTCTATGGCCAGGAGTCTGCACTCCCTCCAAGAGCTCCCTTCAACCTGGTGGACATCAACAACGTGAGCCCCTCCAGCAGCTTCGTGACCTAGCTTCTGTGGCCCGAACTGGACCCAGGGTACATTCCACTGCAGCAGCCGCAGCCGCCACGTGGCGGGCTGATGGGCAAGTTTGTGTTGAAGGCATCGTTGAGTGTCCCTGGCAGCGAGTACGACAGCCCGTCGGTCATCAGTGTTAGCAAAGGCAGCCTGGACGGCAGCCACCCGGTGGTGGTGATGCCCTACAGCAGCAGGCTGGCACGCATGTGTCCCAAGATCAAGCAGGAGGCTGTCTCCTTGTGCACCGTCGGTCGGCCCCTTGATGCCCACTTGGGCACTGGACCCCATCTCGGCAATGGCCACCGGCTGCCTGCGCATGACTTTCCCCTGGGGCGGCAGCTCCCCAGCAGGACCACCCTGACCCTGGGTGCCGAGGAACTGCTGAGCAGCAGGGACTGCCATCCTGCCCTGCCGCTACCCCTGGGCTTCCATCCCCACCCAGGGTCCAACTACCCTCCCTTCCTGCCCGACGAGATGCAGCTGCAGATCCCACCGCTCCATTACCAAGAGCTCATGCCACCCAGTTCCTGCAGGCCGGAGGAGCCCCAGCCAAAGAGGGGGAGAAGGTCGTGGCCCCGGAAAAGGACGGCCACTCACACCTGTGATTACGCAGGCTGCGGCAAAACCTACCCGAAGAGTTCTCATCTAAATGCACACCTGCGAACCCACACAGGTGAGAAACCTTACCGCTGTGACTGGGACGGCTGTGGGTGGAAATCTGCCCGCTCAGATGAACTGACCAGGCACTACCGCCAACACACAGGGCACCGCCTCTTCTGGTGCCAGAAGTGCGACCAGGCATTTTCGAGGTCGGACCACCTTGCCTAACACATGAAGATGCACTTTTAAATCCCAAAACAGTGGATATGACCCACACTGCCAGGCGAGAATTCAGTATTTTTTGCCTTTCACACTGTCTTCCCGGTGAGGGGAGGAACCCAGCTTGAAAGCACTACAACCATGGTCAAGTTCCCAACAAGTAAACTTGTGAATGGATAATCTGAAGACATGAGGAAACCAAATGACAAAGAACAGACGGGGTCTGTGACTGGATCTTCTATCATTCCAATTCTAAATCCAACTTGAATATATATTCCTGGACTTAGAAAATGCCAAGGGGGTGACTGGATGTTGTGGATATCAGGGTATAAATTAGACCCCTGAGTTGAAGGGAGGGAAGACCAGAATCCCCTGAATTGTTTCGATGCAATATAAGCATAAAGATCACCTTGTATTCTCTTTGCCTTCTAAAAGCCATTACTACGATCTTAGAAGAGGAAGAAATTCAGGTACAGAAAATGTGTTTTAATAGCCTAAACGATGGTGCTTGGTGAGTCTTGGTTCTAAAGGTACCAAATGAGGCCAAAGTTCTCAAACTGCTGCATACTTTGACAAGGAAAATCTATTTTTGTCTTCCAGTCTACATTTATGATCTAAGTCAGGTAAATACACCTGGTTTACGTCAACGTTTTTATGCACACAGTCTGTCATGCGCTGTGGTTTCAGATGTGATGGTTTATTCCAAAGTATGCCTTAAGCAGAACAAATGTTTTTTTCTATATAGTTCCTTGCCTTAATAAATATGTAATATAAATTTAAGCAAACTTCTATTTTGCATATTTGTAAACTACAAAGTAAAAAAATGAACATTTTGTGGAATTTGTATTTTGTATACTCAAGAATTAAGTTTTAAATAAACCTATAATATTTTATCTGAAAAGAAATGAATAGTGTTAGGCCAATAAATTCAATAACAAATGAAATGGACAAATTCCTTGAAAGACACACATTACAAAAATTGATTCAAGAAGAAACAGAAAACCTGAATGGCCTTAAATCAACTAAAGAAATTAATTACAATTTAAAACCTTCTTATATAGAAAACACTAGGCCTAGAAGGTCTCACTGGTGAATTGCTATATATCTAAGGAAGACAACACCACTTCTACACACTCTCAGAAAATAGAAGAGGAGCAAGGGAACACTTCCTAATTCATTAGATGAGCCCAACGTGACTGATGACAAAACAAGACACAGACCCAAAAAAAGAAAAGAATTTACAGCTCAATATCCATCATAAATACAGATATAAAAATCCTTAACAAAATATTAACAAATTAAATTCAGTAATATGAAAATGATACATTATGACTAGGTAGAATTTATTCCAGAAACACAAACTTGATTTAGCATTCAAAAATCAATTAGTGTTATTTATTACATGAACAGAACAAAGGAGGAAATCCATCTGATGATATCAATGGATTCAAAGAAAGCATTTAATAAAACTTCAATGCATTCATGATTAAAAAAAAAAAATCACTCAACAAACTGGTATTAGAAGGGTATTTCCTCAGGATCCAGGAATGGGCATATGTTAAAAGCTCCCCAGGTGATGTTAATACATTGTTGGGTTTAGAATCAAGGAAGAGCCAATCCCTCCACCAAACACATTTTAACAATGATGACTTCACCAAATTTTGATATTAAATAACTGTGGTATTTGATAACAGTATATTACACAACTGTCCATGAGACTAGTTTTTCTTTAAATAATCTGAATAACTAGCTAGTGCTGCATAATTGTATGGATCACCTTTGAAATCTGATTCCACCACTTAGTAGCTGTTACTCAACCACCTAAGCCTGTTTCCTCATCTGCAAAAAAAAGGGAGTAAAACTAAATCTGCCTCAAAGAGTTATTATAAAGATTATGTTAAATAATTCATGTAAAAGCGTGCCCTGTGCACAAGGCCTATACATAAAGAACTAATATCTTATTGAATGTTTCTATTACAATAAAACTAACTGCTTGTTTTCTAAAGGGTTTTTAGCTTCATTAAGTCATATGTATTGTACAATTATGTCACTTTCTATAACAGGTCAAATCATTACACATATTTTAGGAAATCAAAATATCCTAGTAAAATAAATACGGGCTCAAGAATGCCCTTTATATAGTGATCCCCTACTCACCCTCTCTTGTTAAGTGAAAAGGTTAAGTTGCAGAACTGTTGTTCCCTATTGTGTAAAAACAAGAGCTAGGGGCTTCCCTGGTGGCGCAGTGGTTGAGAGTCTGCCTGCCAATGCAGGGGACACGGGTTCGAGCCCTGGTCTGGGAAGATCCCACATGCCGCGGAGCGACTGGGCCCGTGAGCCACAACTACTGAGCCTGTGCGTCTGGAGCCTGTGCTCCGCAACAGGAGAGGCCACGATAGTGAGAGGCCCGCGTGCCGCAATGAAGAGTGGCCCCCACTTGCCGCAACTGGAGAAAGCCCTCGCACAGAAATGAAGACCCAACACAGCCAAAAATAAATAAATAAAATAAATTTAAAAAAAAAGAAACGTTTCACATATTTCAAAAAAAAAAAAACAAGAGCTAGGTATCGCTTGCATATGCATGAAAAACTCTGAGAAGAAACTGAACAGAGTAAATCTCTGCCAAGGGAGTGGAAATGGGGAACAGGAAGTAATGACGAGAAGAACTTTTGTTTTTCACCATATAGCTTTCTATGCTATTCAGATTTTTTTTAGCTTTGGCTTGTATTTTTATAATTTTTCAAAAATAGTTAACAGAAGAAAACATTTTCAGCACTTACATATAGGCTTTCAAAATTAATTTAAAATTTAACACTTTCCCCTCCAGTGTCACCTAGGTTAGTGAAAACCACTACAAATAGATAAAAATACACTTCCTCTGGAAACAACACTTCCATAACAGAACAGACAACTTCATTCAAAAGCCAACAAGCCTTTAAAAGAAGAAGAAATTGGAGGGGAGTATAAAATTAACCGCTTCTTTTCACAATCTCTGAAGACCCACTTTGGATTTTGCCTGAACCCTTTTACACCGTTTATTTACATCTAAACCAGCTGAGCCATACCAAAATATTCCTATGTTATTGGTCCAATATCACAGCAACTTGTTCATCTTACATCGGAACACTAAACAAATGCTTTCCTAGAGCTTCCCAAGACGATTTTTATATCGAAATACACTGCTTATGATACATTCTTCTAAACGAAGGTAACAGTTGAAAACTCCAAGCTAGTATAGGAATATTGGATACCAAAAAAATATTTTCCTACCGCAACCCAGTCTGAGGATTATTTGCAATACAAAAAGTTCTAAAAATTAGGTACTCTTTAAACATCAACGAGATAGTCAATCAAAACAGTTAGATTATTATTAAATGTTAACAAAAGCTCCTTTTTTTCTGAACTTTCTTGCTATTCAGTGAACATCTTCACCAAAAAGTGTCATTTATATTTTTGAAATGTGTTTACAAACACAGCTTTGTTTCACAAAATTCAAAAATACAAAGCCTCCATTCAAATCATAAAAATACCAATTACCTCATCTTTGACTCACTGAATAAACACAAACCTGCTCCTTTCACAGGGATCAAATGGGCACTTTCAGAGAGCTAAAAATCAATCTTAGGCGGTAAAGGTGCCATCTCAGAAATCTGCAGGTTTCCAAGCAATGAAAGTTGCTGTTTGAAATAAACACTCTGTTAAACTACACAAGGCAATATAGTCTATACATTTCCAGGGTAAGCTATATAAGAACTGAAAGTCTAGCAGCCACTATCTCAGATAAAGTGGTCTTAAGTCAGTGAGAAGCTTACAATGGACAATGTTTGTTCTGAGGTAGATTACTGAGATGAGAATTTTTATCATCTTTATCACAAAGGTCACATCTCCAAATTGATATACCCCTAGATCTCTCCTAACAAAACTCCTTAACTTTCAATTAATGTTTCCCTCAAAACAAAATTTTTCCAAATTCCACATACAAGGGTCAACTCAATTCCTGGCTTAAGAAAAAGAAAAGATAAAAAATACAATTTCCAAAGACTTCGTGTTGAGATTTGCAATCCAATTTCAAAATACAAAGACAACGTATTTTCTACAGTCGACAAAAGCAGTTTTTGGCCCAAAAATCTGAGGATGATTTTAGAAGCATTAAATAAAAGATGATGGTTCACCCTTCCACCAGAAATTAAGCAGGTGAATAGACTCAGTTCCATTAAATAAGATTATCTTTTTCTGCTCTTATAGATGTTTCCCCACATCTATTATAATGCTAGACCATATAACCTCTCTTCTGTGGTTTAACCCAACTGGCAAAAATCTAGGTTACTGTAGGAAAAGTATCACTTCCAAGGTTTTGGCCATCTAGTGGTTTCCAAACTGTGGTAAAATGGTTCCTACGGCCCTCATACAACAGAGCTCCTCTACCCAATCAAGGCCAGTATCAGACAAGTCATCCTCCCCACAATATGACGTTACTAAAGAACAAAAATGGCACACAGCCTGTGAAAAGAAAACACTATGGAAGAGTTTGCTCTTCAGAGCTAGGGCTAGCTGTGGTTCAGGAGAGGCAGCTGTATTCACATACAACCTCAGTGGCTTTACCACTTGGCCACTTCCTGCTCATCCTTGATGTTTAAATGTGGGGTCTTGGATGCACAAAGATCTTTTCAGAAGAAATACGAGAACAGGTGGAACATTCTAATAAATGAACACCACAGGTCTCCAGACAGCTAATACACACAAGTTCAGTGCTTCCTTAAAACTTCACCATGCAGCTGATATTAGGAAATAAAAATGCAATTTAGGATATTTAATCTAAGAAATTTAATTTAGGGAATTTAATCTTTCTTTCCAGCAATCTATCACACATCCCCAAACCTAAATATAGTCATTCACCAGGTGTTTGACCTTAAAGTAGGGTACTTTGCAGAAATACAAGTGTAAAACACTATCTTTGCTTTCAGAAAACATACAATCTAAGATATATATATAAATACATATATCTATATCTATATATATTTTAAATGAGAGTATTCTAAAACAGAAATCCTTTGTTCAGTATTCACAAGAAGCAGGCTTCAGTCTTCTTTTAAACTTTACAGTGTTAACCCATTAGCTGTCCAGCTACAATAACTGGCTGGACTCAAAATCTGCTGGCCATAACTGCCTTATTGGCTTTAGCCTTGCCTTCAGGAGCAAACAAGAACAAGTACTTTCCTTTACCAGAGAGTCCTTTAAATATCTGGAAGCCATATTTTTACAAAATTATGACCTGAAATGGCTGGAAAAGATTTCATAAAGGAAAGGGGGCTCAAATGGCACAAAAATGGCAAGTAAGTATTCCAGTTTGTAAGAAAAGAATAACTAAAGGCAGGAGGTCAGGTAAAGAACAGTGCGACTGAACCATACAATTCAGACTGGGGAGTAGTGAGTATAAAACTGGCTAAAGTAAGTTCCTAACAGATTATTAAAGAACTTAAATGCCAAGGTGGGACTTCTGTTTGTTTTGATAGCCAATAGGGAACACATGTAGACTCTGAGACAAACCACAGGAGAAAGACGTTTTAAAGATATGAGGATTGTGTTTTGGACTAAACATTTGGGTCCCCCCCAAAATTCATCTACTGAAGCCAATATCTGGAGATGAGGCCTTTGATGGGTAATTAGGGTTAAATGAGGTCGTGAGGCTGGGGCCCCTGTGATGGCATTAGTGCCCTTATAAGAAAGGACACCAGAGAGTTCTCTCTCCCTTATCCCCTCTCACTCACACACTGAGGAAAGGCTATGTGAGAACACAGCAAAAAGGCAGCCCGTAAGCCAGGAAGAGTTGACATCAGAACCTGACAATGCTGGTACCCTGATCTTAGACTTCCAGCCTCCAGAACTGTTGGAAAATAAGTTGCTGTTGTTTAAGCCACCCAGTCTGTGGTATTTTGTTATGGCAGCCTGTGCAGACTAAGACAGATTGGAAAAGAGAGCAAATGGCAGCAAGGAGGCCAAGTAAGAAGACTACTACAATGTCCAGTGGTAGAGTAACAGATTACAGCAGTAGCAGCAAGAATGCAGAAGCCATCAATTACCTATGAAAGAAAAATAAGCTACTTCACCTGGCCCCAGGGTTCTTAGAAATTATATTCAGGAACCCTAGCTATCCATTTCCAAGGTCCTTAGTTTTTCTGTTTCACCTACCATCTACTCTCATGTCACTGCAATTTAATAACGATCTTCAAGAGGGCATTAGGAATTATTACAATCAGAAGACACCAGAACTTTCTTGACTCTTGTCAAGTGACTGTCAAATCATCCTATAATCCTAAACCCAGTCATTGTCTTATCCTAAAGAACAATCAGCAAATACCTCCAATGGAGCCTACCAGTCCACAGGCCTCCATCAAGACCACCCCAATAGCAGTACTGGCTCTGGGTTCCATGAAGTTTGAATTTGCTGATTTCCTTCTTTAAAACAAAGTGAAAAGTTCTAAACAATACAATCCCATAAACACATACATACATGGAGTCAGTAAAAACCTCAATATTTCCCAATAAAAGGTGACCTAGGTGTTTTATATACCCAGACAAGCACACTAATTGGAAAGGGGCAGCACTGGGACCTGGGAAAGCCCTCATCTTCCCTAATCACAAAGAACCTGGCAACAGTAGCACCAACACACAGCCCCAGCCCTGATACCTTGTCATTTATGGATAAGACTAAGTCAACCCTTCCTGCTTCCAGCAGAGGCATATAGCAGATGAGAGTTCCACTTGCATTTCCCAACCTCATCCTTGCACCCTCTCATCCTCACTCAGGAGTATATCAAGGCCACCACATCCAGTACTTTAAAATCTTCAAAAGGTTAACTCTTACTGACACTAAAGTTTTGTTCAGATTACTGCTCATCAAACAAAGCAAAAACTTTCCTAAGAACTAGTCAACTGTCACCCTACTTAAGCCTGTGGTTAACCTTGTTACTACAACAGATCCTCAACAAGCATTTAAAGTTAAGCTGAGGGGACTTCCCTGGTGGTCCAGCGGTTAAGAATCCACCTTCCAATTCAGAGGACTCGGGTTCGATCCCTGGTCGGGGAACTAATATCCCACATGCCGCGGGGCAACTAAGCCTGCGCACCGCAATTACTAAGCCTGCGCTCTAGAGCCTGTGTGCCACAACTAGAGAGAAGTCTGTGAGCCACAACGAAGAGCCCGCCCACCACAACAAAAGATCCCCCGGGCCGCCACTAAGACCCGATGCAGCCAAATAAATATTTTAAAAATAAATAAAAATAAATAAAAAATAAAACTAAGGTGAGAATATAGGACTCAAAGGTACTAATTTGGGGGCTCTATGGTTTGAGATATAATTAACAGAGTTTACTTTATTGCTTTAACTTCCCTCATCTAACCACAAAGAGAAAGAACTCATTTGAAGAATTCTGAGATTTTGAGGATTACCAACTATAAGGGGTTCCTTAAGCTATTGCCCCTCTCAATCACCTGATTTAATCTTCAATAATTGACTGTTGGAAATGTATGAGTTTTGCATGAATAGTCACTCGTTGCACAACTTGTGAACTTGGAATCCCTTCAAGAGTTGCTATGCCACCTAACATAAGACAACTGATATTCGTACAGAATCACAAACCTCCACATTTTAGAAATAAATTCCTTAAAAATTATTTAATTTGATGACTATCACGACCCCTTAGGCAGTATTTTTATTCTCATTTTAGACGTGAGATAAACAGACTCAGAGAAGTTAACATACTGCCGTAGGATCACAAATCTGGTAAATGATAAAGCCAACAATGAACCAAAACTTTGTGACTCCAAACCCCTCCTCTTTCCAGCATACCACAATGTGTCTCTCTCTGTTCTCCACCACCTTAAAGTAAACAAACCATTCTACACAGACCAATAAAAAAACAACAGCACATTAGCGTGTTCTCTCAAATGCCTACTGATGCTCTTCAACAAAATGAAAGCCCAGTCTACTTTAAATAAATAATAATACAAGATGGACTAAAAAGCACCCTCTCAAATAAATCTTTTCATTTTACTGCACTGAAAAGTCTGTTGCCAAAATTAAATTTTAACAACTTCCATTAAAACCTCTTCTATATGTTTAATAACACTTATAAACTACCCTTGGAATAACTATTTTCCATCTGCTTTTACTTGCCTTTATAACTAAACAAACACTAAATCTTTGAAAAGGGGCAAGTGAAAATAATGAATTTTCCACACCATGAAACAACCATTCTTTTCTATGGCCTCAACTAAATAATATCTGTGAATATTCCAATATCTTACAACTATCAAATTTCATCTTCCTCCCAAGGCGCAAAGTCTGATGACAGCTAAACAATAAAAGAAGACCACACACAAAAAGAATTATACTCTCCTTGGGCTTCCCTGGTGGCGCAGTGGTTGAGAATCTGCCTGCCAACGCAGGGCACACGGGTTCGAGCCCTAGTCTGGGAAGATCCCACATGCCGTGGAGCAACTGGGCCCGTGAGCCACAATTACTGAGCCTGCGCGTGTGGAGCCTGTGCTCCGCAAGAAGAGAGGCCGCGATAGTGAGAGGCCCGCGCACCGCGATGAGGAGTGGCCCCCACTTGCCGCAACTAGAGAAAGCCCTTGCACAGAAACGAAGACCCAACACAGCCATAAATAAATAAATAAAATAAAATAAATAAAAATTTAAAAAAAAAAAAAAAAGAGTTATACTCTCCTAAAGACATTTCGGACTGTAGTTGTCTATATCTTATATCTTGTAATACCAACAAAAAAAGTTTTATTTTATGGAGGCTTTTGATTATTCTGTTTTCTTTTTTAACAATAAATAAATCTTGAAGCACTTTCTTTTGGAGATTATCAGCATGGCACCATTTAAGCCTCCAGTTACAACAAAAAATTTTAAAGATTTCTGGAGATATTAAATTCCTCCTCATGACAAACCGTACTCTGGTGTAGATTGGTATCAGTGCAGGTGCAACTATGACTGATCAGTGTGCTACTTCTGAGGGGCAATACGAAACCACAGGCAAATGTGTATCACTGTTGATTTCTCTATTTCCTCTGTAAAATGAACAATTACCAACTTCCTACAAGAATTATGGACTAAATAGTGAATGACTAAATATTTATGAAGTACATTTATCATTATTGATTTTTTTTAAATAATAAGACTCCTCCCATTCCCCCAATCATTCACTGGGCAAAGTCCCACTGCTCTACAACTTGTTCGGCAAGTCTCAGAGTCTACCCACTCTGGCAATACTCTGAAGTTCGACAAGAGATGTTATATAAAGTATGAAGGCAAGACAGACCCTGGCTGTATGGCCTGTTCTGTGTTCCCACAGCAGGGAATCTCAAACCTCTACAAACTTTATGTGGATTTAATTATTCAATATTATATAATGATTCTTCAGACAGTAACACTGGTAATGAACAAGGAACAGGTTTACAAGGGAACCAGAAAAGTCAGTATAGCCAATTGACCTGCCTCTCAAAACAGATACACAAAGACTAGTTTATTACACACTCACTTCATTGCTACTTTCATAGTTATATTAAACAGTAATGGGACTGAGCCGATGACAGGCTCCTGAGGAAAATTTCATACACTCATTAGAATCACAATTTGCTTTTAATGAAGATACCTTTAATGAGTATACTGCAGGAATAAACATCATGCTACTAACCCATGAAAACTTTTAACCGATATAAAAGTAGAGAATAAAATTACCAAAGACTGGTTTTGTTGTCTGTCCTCTATGAAACCAAATCTTAGCTCCTCCTTTTCTTCATGAATATGACTTGTAGGATTTTCTTCTGTTTGCTCTCACACAGTTAAATTTGGATAAGGGTCAAGGTTGAGGCTTTATCTTGGAGGTAATCACATGCTGCTGACTTTTTATATATGTATATATACATAATTATTTCTTACTTGGTTTTATATATTTATATAAATATATGTTAGCATCCTGAAAATTTCCATGTAAAATGACCAGGGAAATATCACTATACTCCTTGGCCCAAAAGATGAAAAGCTTATACCTCCTCAAAATGAAAACTGACTTCCTAAAACAACGTATAGGGCAAACTTCTCAAACCACAAAGCTCAGTCCGAAAAGCTTATACTGTATTCCAAGAAGAATTTCCTTTATATTAACAAGTCCACCACAATTTTTTTCTGTATTTAAAATAATTGTCTCTAGCCTAGACTTTTAGTACAAAAGAGAAATTCTTATTCTGAGTTGAAAACAACAACAGGGGGGAGGGGGTGGGGGAGATTCACACACACACACACACACACATACAAAGGGAGGTCTATAATACCTTTTCGGAAATCCATGACGCCGGGTGGGTTTTAGAATTCCATTTTTCAGATTTTAGAAAAGAAATACAGTATACATACCATATCATACAAATCACCCCCAGCACCTGGTAATCATACAGTAACTACAAAAATAGGAAATGTCAATGGCCTCCCTTCAGATAAGATCGAATCTTGCCACTAAAATAGTTTATGCTGAATTTAAAGGAAAAAATTTGATTCAGATCTTTTCCGATTTCAGAATGGCAGGTCACTAATTGTGGACCTTTGGCAAGTAAAAAGGTGGTCTTGACATACAATAAATAAACTGTGCTATCACCTAAAATAAAAAGAACTAGCTGATGCTTAAATAAGAGACACTTAGGATATTTAATAAAGTCTTAAAGTGGATCTAATTACTTGCCTAGTTGGAAAAGCATAATCAATTCAAGCTGCCCGTAAGTTGCCACCAAGAGATTCAACATGCATCATCTTCCCCCTTTAACTTTATTCCAAATTGGTACCAACACTGAAAAACATTTTCCAAAACCTAAGTATGTCAAAGTCAGCTGGATACAGTAGGGTTTCCAAATAGCAAAAATCTAAGAGGACCTCCTAACTCAAGAGAACTCAATGATTTTCATCCCTTGTTTATGAATGCCCATATAAACTCAGATTCTCTAAACTAACCTGCGGCCAAATCATGCTTCTTCCGTAAGTTCAAAGTAAGCCTAGCATTTTTTCCTCTCCAGTAGCATAGTAAACCTTTTTTTTATTCCCAACAATCTCAAAACAACATACGCCTCAGAACAAAGAGGCTGGATGACTGTAATTCCCTCCAAGCAGGGATCCCCATGGTGTCCCACCACTAACTCATAACTCTTGCTGAGAGCAGCAGCACGTATGCTCATTGATTAGAGTTGTGTGATCAGATTAAGTTCAACCTGTGCTCTCTCTACATTAACCACCAGTGAAGTGGTGCAAGAGTCATCATGAGTTGATCCTGCTCATTTTAAAGCCTCACAATGGCTCACTGGCAAAACCACCAGAAGAAAACAAGTGAACAACTTCTGAGGGAGGCTAATTCCAGAAAGACTTCCTTTGAGTAACTGCAATAATTTTTCAAATTCAGAGTATTCCCTCAGTTCAAATTCAGGCACTTTCATAACACCTAAAACAGATCTGAGAAAATGACATCTTGGGCCAGCTTTCTTCATTTTTAATAACCAAAAATAAGGTATAGTAGTGGGTTTTTTTTTTAATAAAAAAGGTAGTATTCTCTGTCCTGTTCCTTATCTCAAATTGTTTTTTTATTTTATTTTGAAGGTTTCATCCCTGAGTCACTGTCCAATGCAATAAAAATTAGTAACCAATCCCTAATCTGTTTTCATTTCTGTGTGATCTTTAAGTCCCCAATCAGCTTACAGTAGCTTGGATGACTCACCATGGTCTTTATGAGAGCACATTTTTAACCTGGAACACATGAGAGCACATTTTTAACCTGGAACACACGAGAGCACATTTTTAACCTGGAACACATGAGAGCACATTTTAAACATGGAACAAAAAATCAAAGCTCTCCCTGTAAAAACATACAAGTCAGGGGTATGTGAAAAAATCACAGGATGATCTGGATAGAAAAAGAAAACAGAAGTTCAAATGACAGCTATATATATTACCAACAAATTTCTCTGTGCTTCAGCTTACGGAATAACAATTTGCTCCCTACCAAAACCATCCCCCTCCCCCAATGTAACATTCCCTTTTCATAGATTTTTGTAGGAGCAAGAAAAGATCCAGGATAAAGACAGCCAAAGAAGATATACTCTAAGGCTGGTCTTCTCACTAAAGAAAGGATAGTATAGGACTGCATCCCACTCCACCCTGGCCTCTATCCCCAAAGATACAAAGGAAAACAGGAGGAAGGCAATGTCATAAGCTAAACTCAATGCATTTTCCTAGAACTTCAGTTTTACTTAATGATTAATTAAAACATATTTCTATTACAACAAATATGTTTGTGCTAGGGAATAGAAAGTAAAATGCACATGAAGATTTTTAAGATAAGATTTCTTCTGCTCACTTACAATGTGTTGCTTCAGGCTCCCAGGGGAGTTTATGCTCCTTCCCTGCCATTAAGAAAAAAGTGGAGAAGCTCTACCCTAGAGACTCATTCTCTCCAACCTGTCTCCCAGCTATTCTATCCTCTCAGGTCACATCATTTTTATTTTATTTATTTATTTAGACTACACTTCATTCTAGAGAGGAAAATTTTCAAGCAACTGGAGAGCAATATAGAGAAAACACTACATCCAAGTGGAGATGCCTAAACATGAAAGAGGGTTTTCAAAAGGTGTACACATTTCTGTTTACCATTCTGCACTATATAACATGTAGTCCACAAAATAATAGTATTAAGAAGAAATGAGCTACAAAAAATAAAAGTAAGGTTATTAGGTACCTAATGACCTTTCAAAACTATTCTTCAGCCTGATTTTGGCACTAGAAAGCAACTCTGACATGTTGCCCTTGGGGGGCATTTCCTCACCCTCCCCATTGCCATAAAACATCACATTTTATCTAAAGTAAAATGAGGTAATGCCTATAAATAGCTTAGCATAGCACCTAGCATATGATAATAGTTCAATAAACACTGGCTATAATACTGGTTATAATTATTACTATTAATAATAATATTACATTAGTATTACTTAAGAGGGTGCCATAGGCAGCTACAATTTTTGAATCTACAGTGTAGCAGACAATATACAGAGATAATCTTACTTGATCCTCATAAGGATTCTGAAGGTAAGCATTATCATCCACTCTTCATAAAGGAGAAAAGTATGCTCAGATCATTTAAATGACTTGCCTAGGGCCACCCAGCTAATAAGTTGCAAAGCACTGTTCCAATCTAGTCATCTGGCTCCTGAGCCCAATTCTTCCCACTGCACTATACTACCTCTCTTATAAAAAGTCAAGAATTCAAGGGCTCTCTCAGTGATCGACTCCAACTAGATTCCACTCCATTTCAATAAGCACAGGTCAAAGAATGACAGGAATTCCCTCCAGTCAACAGACAACCAAATTACACACAAATACAAATCTGCACCAAATGTCATCAAACACTCCATCCATAAATAAAAATTTGTATTTTTACATTAAATAATCAACCAAAGTCACTAATTCTATACATCTAACTCCACCATTAACATCAATTCTTGACCTGATCATTTATCTCCCTCTGAGTTCATTTCCCTAAGGGTATTCATTCACTCACTTAGTTTTAATTATAACTTGTAGGAACAAAAACCAAAATCTACATCTCCTATCCAAAGGAAATTGAAGTGTAGATAAAAATATATGCATGTACAAAAAGGTATTCACTATCATATTTTTTATAATAACAAAAAGCAAATCAACAAACAAAACCTCTAAACGTCAAGTAGTAAGATAACTGATTTGATAAGTTATGCTATATGCATCCCATGTAATAATACCATACAATAATTTTAAATGGAGCTTATGAAGAACCTTTAAGAACATGAGAAAATGCTCATAACATCAAGTGAAATAAAAAAGCAGGACATGAAATGAAACCATCAGTAAGCTCTCAACTTTGCAAACATAGAACAGGAAAAAAAGACTAAAAGGAAATAAATCAAAATGTAACAATTTTCTCTGTATAGTAAAATAATGGGTGTCTTTTTCCCCTTGTTGCTTTTTCTGTTCTCCAATTTTTTCAATGATGATTATGTATTAATTTTATAGGCAGAAAAGAGCTTTTTTTTAACCAAAATTTTTAACTCATCTTGCAGCACTCTTCTCTCATAAATCCCCAAGCTAGCCAAGAGTCCCAAGTCATGTGAAATTTAAAATGCTCAAAACATACCAGCATCTTTATTTATTTATTTTTCTCCAGCACTATATTCTCCAATTATGCCAGAACTGCAAAAGTAATTTCTCTTACGTACAGAAATCCAATCCTTCAAATTCTGTCAATCCTTTTCTTCTGGTATTTTTCCTTCTTACTTCCTATTTTCCCTTCCTACTTCCTATACTAATACCAAGTCCAAACCTTCACCAGCTCATCCCTAGATTAGCACAATAGCCTCCTGAATAAGTAAATGCTTTCCTTATTCTATTGCCTCACCACTAACAATTCACTCCACCACAGTTCACTCTGTGCCAGATACTGTTCCTGGAGCTTTACCTGTACTAACTCGGTTAACATTCATAACAACTCTATGAGGATAGCTACTATTATTAGTCCTATTTTACAGATTAAGAAATAGAAGCACAGAGAGGTTAAGATACGTACCCAAGGTCACCAGCTAATAAATGGCAATGATTAGATTTGAACCCATGCAGTCTGGCTCCAGATAACAGTATATAAATATGAGCTACTCAAGGAGTGCAGGAGTGGTAATCAATAAAAATCAGTTTCTCTTTCCCTGAACTGTGTACATACAGGCCCTTGGAGTAAGCCTCTCATTTCCGGGTCTCTTTTCATGCTATTCCACAACTGGGAGGACAGTTCTTCTCTTCCCTAATTCATTTTTCATATCTCCTTTAAAAGTCAACTTTAAATTCAACATTTTTGAGTTTTCCTTAAGCCAGTTCCCACACTCCTCAGCACATTCTTACTCTTATGGACTCAATTTAACCTATATTAATGTGCAGTTGTTGACATTTTTTATGTTATACAAGTTTATCTCACATTTTTACACTTTATCTTCCTGTCTAGATAATTAAATGCCTCCACTTTTTTTGATCTATGTCCTTCTCCATTTGTCACCTTCCCAAAAGCTAGTAGAATAACAACCTGCACAAAGTAAATACTAAATAAATATGTGGTTAACTGATAAATCTAAGATAAATATGGCTCAACTATTTAACAAAGCAGAAAGTCTTTTGAACTAATATATTTAAATGTTTGTCTTCTTTTCATTTTATTCCCTAAGCACAAAAGCATTAGATTTGTAATTTCAACATTCCCATCCAAAAAAACACATTCAAGCAATACCCAAAAGCAGTTCTATTAAATACTTTTTTAAAAAAGACATCCTCCACACTGTCCAGAAACTCCTTTTTTTTTCCCCAGGAGACCTTTTCTAATAGTGTTATTTTACTCTCTTGTGGCAAGAGTTATCCAAGTCTTTGACAACACTAAGCAGGCAGTGACATTCCAGACATGAGTATCAATTGTTCAAGAACAAAAAAAGACTATTTGGCTTTAATAAGAGATTATCTTAAATAGGCCCATTAAATCTAAAATGTGAAAACAATTGTGTTTATATTTAAAGTTGAGTATCTTCACCTTTATCTTCCTATCCAAGAAAATGATTTTAAATGTTTAAATTGTTAACCAAAACAGATAGAAATAATAATTAATTAAAGGTATGGCTCACTGTATATAATAAACAAGTCTCTAAAATACTGTGACCTAATCAAACTGGTTTTCAAATCCACTATAAGCCATGACTACTTAAAAGAGCACTACAGGAACTACTCCAAAAAGCACACAGTACTCATGGTTATACTCCTGTCTCTAATTTTTGTTTTCCAAGAATGTATTTTCATATACAGATTTTCTCTAAAAGACTCCTTTGTTACTTAACTTCTACATTAAATGAGCCACTTAACAGCAGACCATATTTATCCTAAAATATTATATTTTTCCTCATATGCCTGCTAACTCTGCAGTTTCTCTAATTCATCACTACAGCTCGCCAGAAGCAAATGTCTAATATGGTTCAGTTAACCAAATAACACTACTAAATTTGAGTGTGTATCACTATACACTATAGTTAACAAACTTCAACACTGATAGGTACACAATATGAAACACATCCTACTCATAACTCTACAATACTTTAAGTGAAAAAGCTAAATCTAGTTTCCCCTCTATTTAAAATTACCATTCCTACTTATATTACAGTTCAGTTAAAAAACACATTGGTAAAATTTTGGTGTTCTCTTTCTTGATATTTCAAATAATGCTATAGCAATTTGAAAAGCTTACTCCATTTTAATTGAGTGAGTAGGTATTTACTAATCTTTCCCTTTTTTAAAAAAATTACTTGAGAAGTAGATACAGTTATAATAGGGAAACACCAGGAATCCTTGTGATGATGGAACTGTTCCTGTATCTTGAGTATATCACTGTCAATAACCTAGTTGTGATATCGTACCACAGTTTTACAAGATGTTACCGTTGCAGGAAACATGTTAAAGTAAAAGTGGGATCTCTGTATTGTTTCTTACAACTGCTTATGAATCTACCATTATCTCAAAACAAAAAGTTTAATTTAAAAAAATATTGAAGAGTAATTTAATGAGAATTCATTTTTCTGGCCTCCCAGAAAATTCTTTGAAAATTCAATATTTTCAAAAATCCCAAATGTGCATATGAAAATACCCACGTGAAAAACTGTATTCCTTTTAAAAAATTAAGAGCTAGAAAATAGTTCTTATAATTCTTTCCAAAAATCTTGAGCAAGAAGAAATCTACAGTGTTACAAAAGTCTGATTTGAACAAGGAAAAGTAAAAGCTTTACTTGCTTGTTAAAATAACTCTCTAGATAGAAATATAAGAGACAGACTCAATATATATAGATGGCTTACTAAACAAATTTATCCCACTCCCTTCCAACATCTCGTTACTTGGATTCAAAAACTAACAAAGGAAATTTTTCAGATATCATGTAAACATTTAAACTACCAAAAATTAAATCCAGTATCACAATTTAATTCTCCATACTCAATCCCTGAAGCTGGACGGGACAGTGGATTTAAACACCAGAACTATTTCCAGTTTGTCAATCCTTTCAACAAGCTTTCCTCCTCTACACTGTCCTACAAAAGTGCCTCACCTTTAACTCCTACAGAGAGAAACCCCTCTCTCAAGGTCACCATAAGAATACCTCACAGCTTCTATCATACCAAGCAGACAAATTCACAGTTGTATCATAATGCAAAGAAAATTAACACCCTTGATGAAAAAATATGACTATAAAAATTCCTCAAGACAAATAAGTAATAGAAAATACACATTAGCCTTTTCCATTGAGACTTTTGATAAAGTGTCGGCTATCATACAAGTTATATATCGCTTTAGGAATAAGATTTTAAAATAATATCACGTACTACAGCATACACTGAAATTAAGTCATCCTCAAAAAGGACAATCAATAAAGAAAATTATACTACACAATTGTAGTTTTCATGAGGCAAAAGGCTTGGGATTTTGCAAATGTTACTTCAAAAACAAGATAACTCTAATCTTTAAGTCACCTCTTCAGAAGGAAAGTCAGATCTTTAGCTCCTTATACACTGCAAATAATCAGGCATTAGGACATATTACATATCCTTTGACATGAGGTCAGAAGATTATTAAAGTGTCAATAAAATACACAAATAAAACAATATTGCCATACCAACCTCTTTTAGAAATTTCCTTTAAGTTAAGAAATGGCTATAGGACCATATCTACCAGTATACTTTCATATAAAATGACTGCTTTGCTATTTTCCCTTCCCCCCAAATCTAAATCCATTCACTGATTATCTGAGGTCACAGCTTTTTTTAATTACAATTTTTTCCTGAAATTTAAAACAAACCACGCAAATAAATATTTAAGTTCAAATTTTCAACGGATAAAAAAACCTAACAGTTTTAAAGCTAAAAATTTCCTGCTCTAAAGAATCAAATATTATGAACACTTCTACAATGTAGAAAAATAATTTTTTTCTTTGTATAATGCATACTACAGAAAGGACCCACAACTGCTCCGATGTCATGCTAGAGTTCACTGAACTTTTTTTTAAATTTTAGACTACATAAATCATACCTTAATTTTAAAAAGTAAAAAATATATATTTGCCCTTATTCTAAAAACAGAAAGTATTTCTAATAGCCAGTTTCTGAAGTTCATGTCCTTGATATCAATGAATGTCAGTTAAATATATTTTCTACAATTCAAGTCAGAGCTAACAGTCTGAAACAGCAATATCACTATTCATTTAATGAAATATACTAAGCATCTACTATGTATTAGACAAAGAAAATTTGAAAGTTCCTGAGAATGTATCAGTTGTGAAAACTGACATGTACTCAAAACAGTAGTAAAGAAAGAGAATATAGCCTTCTTCTATATTAACTAATAATTTTCTCTCCTCAACCCAAAAAAGCAATGATTTTCAAACCACTACCAATAAATGGATAGAGATGGGAGAAGAGCTGGGGTTTGGCTGACATTTTATGATATCCTTTTGATTAAGGATAATATTAATCTTTAGGATATTTAAAATTCAAAATGTTTTTATTTGAGATGTTAAACAACATGCTATATTTTCCCCTTAAGTTGTAATTTCATCATTAAAAATGAATTTTAGTAAATTAAGGTAGTGTATGATTTTTAAATAGAAACTTATTTTAATGTAAAGTGGTATAAAAGGTTAAATTGGTTATGAAATTGACCTTCTTTTCTGATGTTTTGCTCCCACAGTATCTTAAGAAATCAACTATCATTTTACCATGGGAAATAAAAAAGCACCGGTCAAAAAGGAATTACTGAGTTTCAGCCTAGAGATTTGACAGCTGGTTTTCTTATGTTGCTGTCTTGGCTTTTGTTTTTTGTTTTTTTTTTTTTTTAACCTCTCCCAGCACTAAGGAATAAATCTAAGTTAAACAGAAAATGATAGCTTTTGTACACTAGAATGGACCTTGCTTCTGGAAAGTTTATTTTTTTTAAATCATGAGTATAACTAAGTAAAAAAAACCAAAAATGCACACTTAAGAAATATGGGATAAATATTAATAATGGAGTAGAGTAGTTATAAATATACAGAAAGTAAATTTGAGGATGAAAGCACTAGTGTAGAACTAGGAATCTAATTTAACTTACTCTAAACATCCTCATGTAACATTAACGTAGGACAGAATTCAATCATGTGTTATTTGAAAGTACATCTAACTTTCTATTCATTTATTTGTAACATTTTAAATAACTGTGCACAAAATTGTTAATTTCCTGAACACTTCCAAAAGGAATAGCCATCTTTTAAAATAAGTGTTACTAATTACTGCTTGACTCAATTCCACTTTTCATATGCATATTTTAAATAATATTATTTTACCAATTCTTTAGAATCCAAAGGTTTAATAACCTTAATGGGCTAAAATTTAGAAAAATTTTAAAATATAAATATTTAAATAAACAATAAAAAAAAAATACTACACATGGACCAAAGAGCATTTTCTTTTGGTACTTTTCTAAATACAGAGGCATGCTATAATCCCTTGCACTCAAACAAGATAATTTTCAATTTAAAAATTCAGAGAAAAGAGAACAATTTTTTAAATTCACATTGAAATTCTTGAAGAAATGTCAATGGATCCTTAAAGGAACAGCCCACATTTGGGGCTTGTTTGTTTTTGTTTATAGTTTTAACTAGACATCACAACACCAAAATATGAGTTTCTGATTTTAGACATGATCTTACCTGATCCGCTGAACTGACTGCTTCCCAGTGTCGTTGGTCTGGTTTTCCCACTATTAACAGGTGGGGAAAACATCTGCAAAATAATCCAAACGCATCTGTTAGTTGTGAAATTCTTCTAGATTCCTTGCAAACAAAAGTTCACCAAGAGTCATCAATTAGTTGCTGTATTTCAGAGGGAAGTTAAAATAAAATTGGATATATACACTCAGAACCAGAAAAGCAAATACACTTAGTGATATTATTTCCTCACACTATTTGGAAATACTGGCTATTTTCTGTTCTGAAAACCCAGTCAGTTACATGAGAGATTCTAAGATTATTAAATTTAAGTGGTAAGTTTCTGTCAATGATCTTCGCTTTGTACCAGCAGTTAATAAAGGAATTCAACGCATTAGAAATAAGGGCAGTGGGGCCAGCTGGTATTTTTAAGTCACTCAATTATTTCCCATGTTAAGAAAATTTTTAATGTACATACACATATGTACTTCTTGTATATGCATATGTTCACACACATATACACATGTATAAGTACATATATATTTATATTAAAACGGTTCAACCCAAAAGGCTGGGAATCCTAGCCCTTCACTAGCTTTCCTGTAACTGACATCTTTCAGGTACCATAAACTATACCACATCTTGAAAAGGGAAATGATTAGGAGTGTCGAAGAAAAAAATTTTTTTCATATGAAGTTCAAAATCCCTAATAATCATCAGGGTCAGAGGATGACTCAACCAAAGCTCAAGATTACGCTGTTCTCCTTTTAACTGGCTAAATCAAATGACCCCTCTGGCATTAAAGTTTTAAATCTGCAAGTCTAGACATTACATCAAAGTTCAGGTGTCCAACTTGGGGGAGCTGGACTCCAGCCCTGAGAACTACTGCTCAAAGCAGATGCGAGTTCACGCTGCTTAGTCTCCACGTCGCTCTCCCCCCTTTCTTTCTTTTTCTGTAAACCTCAGCAGAACCCCAAGATGCCGCAGAAAGCTCTCATACCGCACTGAAGTCCAGCAGGTCGCTCAGCTCCTTGTCGGTCCCTATAGCAGCCATGCGCTGCTGCTGGGGATTCATCTTCGGCCACTTCTAGCAGGTCCTAAGGCAGAGGAAAGAGGCTCAGCGAGAGACCAGCGAGAGACCACCGAGGCCCAAAGTGTGTACGGGAATGGAGAGGGGCGTAGAGGAAGAGGAAAAACGCCGGGCTGACTTCCAATACCCTACTCGTTCCCCACCGCCGCGCGGGCAGGGGTCAGGAGAGCCCAGCGCCCGCGCCGGGTCCGTGAATCCACGCGTTTCTCGGCCCGGCCCGGGAGCTACGCGGCGGCTCCCTCAACTCGCCGCCTCTCCCGCAAGTTTCCGAGCCCGTCCCTGCCCCCTCCCCGGCGCCCCCTACCCCGCGCAGCCGCGGGGTGCCGGACGCGCGGGGCCCGGCCGGGGCGGGGGTCTCGAGGGGCGGGGATGAGGGGCGATTGGGCATCCAGCGAGCGGAGCGGCGGCGAGGGGAGTAGCGAAGTGACTCTCTGGCTCGGCAACAATAGAACTGACAAGTTGCAGGGAACGCGCCGCTTGCAGGCCCGCGTCTGCGGCCGCCGCCGCCGCCCGGATGTCCCCCGCGGGCCCCGGGGGTCGGAAAGCACATCCCCCCCGCGCGCGTCCGAGGGGCGTTTTTAAAAAGAAAACAGAAACACCGACAACTAGCCCCGCTCTTGCCCGGCGTCCTCCTCCCCCGGCTCGGCCTCCTCCCACTTTTGCTGCCCTGCCCGCGGCCGGCCGGCCCCGGACCTGCCTAACAATGAGCCTGGCTCGGCAGCCGAAGAACCCGCTCTCCCGCGCGCCCCGGAACCCCAGCCGAGCGCTGAGCGGGGCGCGCAGGCCGAGCGCGCCGCCCGCGGGCCTGGCCGCCCGCGACTCTTCGCCTCCGCCCCCACTCCGCTCCCCAACTTGGAGGGGACCCCGAGTTCGCCTCTGTACAATGGGGCGCGGGCCGGGGGCGCCTCCGCTTCGGCAGGGACGCGGCGGCGCTCCGCAGCCCCCAGCCCCAACACGGCGTCCCCCTCCCGCTTGCCGGCCCGCAATTACCTGCCGCCCCGTCTCCGCATCCAACCACCCCGATTAAAGTTCACTTTGGCCGGGAGAGCGGGCTCGGGCTTTCCCTTGCACGGCCCGGCGGTTCGGCTCACTTTGCCCCGCGCGAGCTCTCGGATCCGGGCGGGGGAGGCAGCTCTCAGGCCTGGCCGCCCCTTCCTCCCGGGGCGGGCTGGCGGTCCCCCCAAATAGAACTTGTGGGTCTCCTCAGGCGGACATTTTTTTCGCTGAGGCGGCCTCAGCACCGCGCTCGGCTCGGCTCTGTATCCCTCCGCGCCGGGAAGAGCCCCGGGTTAACCCCTTCGTCCCCGGCCCGCTCCTGCCGCCTGCGCCGAGGAAGTGGGGCCAGCCGAGGGGGCGGGGAGGAGCCTGCGGGAACGGGGAGGGGCTGGCGCGCGGCTGGCGGACAAAGCCCGCGGTGGGGTGAAGCGGGACGGAGTCGGAGCCGCCGGGGATGGGTGGGAGGCACGCGCAGACACCCAGCGAGGCAGGGCCAGGCCGCCCGGGAGGACGCCTGGTCGGGCCCCCGGGAGAGGGTAGGCGGTCACCGTGGCGCTTCCCCCGGCTCGTCCTGCTCCGGCTTCCCGCCCCGAAGCGGAGCGGCGGAGACGCTACAGCGGGCGCATCTGGATCCACTGCCCAGGCCACCCAGCCCGAGGCCGCAGAGCCCTGAAAGGCTTCCGTTCCCGAGCAAGCCGCGCTGGACGCCGGATGCCACACTCGGCCTGGCCCGAAGGCTCCGGCCCTGGGAGGCTGCGTAGGGCTCGGCTTGGAAGATGCGTGTGTGGGGAAGGAGACCGGCCACCTCGGTCAGCTTTTGGAGTAGGTACGGTTGGTCAAATTCGTTGCTGAGCGGAATGCAGAAGAGGCAAAACCTTCCTCAAACCACACAAAGCAACGTGGGCTTCAGGTTCCCAAACACTCCACTCACTCAAGCGTCCACGTCTACAATCCTCTCTTCCCATCCGAATCCCAAAAGAGGCCACCGAATCGCACAGCAGGACGAGTTCTTGTAAATGGATCAAGCCAGTCCCTTCATTTTACAGAGACAGCCCAGAGAGGTTCTGTCACAAAGTCGCAGTCTTGGCGCAAGTACTGAACTTGGCCTGAAGAACCCCAAACGGAGTAAGAAGAGGACAAAATAACTAATCCTCAATTTCATTCTATTCAGATGTCAAAGTAAGGTTTTCTCCAATAGCAGCCAATGTTTTTACTCTTTTGGGTCAGTGAATGCAGTAAAGACCAGTAAGCCCCAGGCGGAAGAAACACTGTGAGGAAAGAAGACATATCCAAAGTAACAAGTTGAAAAACGCAGCCAACGCCTTGAGGGCAACAACCTGGCAAGAAGGAGCCACTGGAGCCCAGATTTGCATGGAAGCAAGGAGATAGACTCGGCTGCAAATATGCAATTACTGTACTTTATTACAAACAGAGCTGTCCAGCGGAAGAAGGCAATTGTAGCTTGGGGGTAAGGGTTTCCATTACGTTCTCAATGGCGACACCCTGCACCTGGCCAGATCCTGTGGCAACCTCCCCTGTATCTACTACCCCTTATCTAGGTAAACACCTACCCCCTTTCTTAGCATCACATCCCTGGCCTGGCTGCCTCCTGGAGAATGCGGTTCCATTCCAAGCAAATGAGCAAAATTCCAACCTAAATAAAGCAGCACAGTCCCATTCCGTGCTACAGTTATTGGTTGGCAATGTGCATGACACGATTTGGGCCAATGCTGGGGGCTTTGGGGAAAGTTTTTATTTTTTTCATATTCCGAGAGCTTCAGAGGCAACTTCCTCTTTCTGCATGTACTCAAGAAATCCAGGAGCATATAAACAATGAAAAAATGTGAAGGAATATCACCAGCATATTTTATGGAAAAAAAAAAAAAAATCAAGGAACCTCTGGACTTTGGGCAGCCATCTTCCAATCACCAGGTCCAGCCAGGTGAAAATAAAGCAGACATGGAGAAAGCATAGGCAGAAAAAGATATGCTTTGGTGATGTTTCTGAGTCTCTGATCACAGCTTCTGAACCCAGGACTACCGTCATTGATGGAACCAACAGGATCAGAGTATTCTGCTGTTTGTAATCTAATGTATTCTAAGTGATATAGGCCCAATGGCCATTTTTTGTAGCAAAGACCTAAACATCAAGATGAAAAGTCTGACTAGAACTTTTAAGGCCCCATACCAGTAGAAAGATTCTCAGTGGTAAAACTGAAGAGAAATCTTGGGGAAAGGAGAAGGCATATAATCCCATCTCAAGACAAAAGGAGAGCCAGTTTCTTCTCATCCTTCTCATACAACTAATTTAGAGGAAGAAATTACTGTCTGCCCAAACCCTCAGTCATGGGGGCTCCCTCACTCCTTTGAGGGACTGACTGAAGTTTTTCATTTCTATTATGACCCATACTGTTATATACTTTATTTTCCTCATTAGATTAAACACTCCTTGAGGGATGGGACTGCTATGCATCTGTCTGTACTGTGCCCCTAGCATAGTGCCAGGTGTATAGTACACACTCAAAAAAGGGAGGCTGGAATTAAATCTGTCAGTCATTTGACATTAAACATGAATATATTTCTTATCCTGTAATACAGTCTTTTCATGTATCATTTTTAATAGGGAAATATTTTCCCCACCAATGGATTTTCTATAATACTCTGGACATATATGGAAGACAAAAAGAATATAAAAACTGGAGTTGTGTCATTTGTAAGTCATTTCTGGGCTTTTGCTGACCTTGCCAGATAGAGCCAGAAAGCTTTATTAAAAAGCTCAGAGAGAAACAGCCAGTAACACATATTCAGTGATAATTAATAGTACTGTTTCTGTAGTATAAGTTAATATCAATAAATCAATATTGAAATATATTTAATGAACGCTTCTTACATGCAAGGCATGGTGCTAAATGCTGTTTAGGAACAGAAAATATCAAACCCACCCTGCCCTCAAAATGGATGTAATCTGATAGATTTTAATTTACTGCCCATTCACCTTAGCCTACTGCTGGGCAGACACAGGAATTCTGTCAGCATAGTTTCAGTCTCTTCTTTCTAAGAGCCCCCCACTCTATACTCGAAAACACAGACACACAATTTTATCAGGGAGACCTGAAATGCCCAAAGAAACCTTTACAGTCAAAAGAAAAAGCAGCCAAAACAATGCAGTTTGCTCCCTTGGGAGAATGACTTGAACTTGGCCTCTTATTCAGAAGGCAAGAATTCTAGAAAGCTCAGAGAAGGAGAAGGAGGAGGAGGAGAGAGAATAGAGCCAATCAAGTCAAGTGGTAAGTTGCTATCTAGATGGAGTGACTGGCCTCCTAACATTTTCCCCTTAGAACGAAGGTTAATGGCTAATAGACTCCTTTGTAGCTCCTTGCTCTGTGGGAGAGCAGCTAGGAGTTTGTGCTTTCTTTTCCATAGCTGTCCCCTTGGGACTAAAGGGAACAATTTTATGTAACAATTAGTTTAATAAGAAGTATTACCTTCAGTTCGTGGCACTCACATCAAAGATGAACTAAAAGCCAAGATTTTCCACTTTTATCATAAGCCAGATTCTACTAGTCATCAACGATCCCCTCCTCATTCTCTTTGATCAGCCAGCAAGAATCCCTCACCTTTGGGGGTTTCCTGGTATGGATTTCGCCTTTCCTCTCTGTTCATAGCTAAAAAGAGTATTCTCCTTGCTAGTGTCATTTATTATTTAAGCCATTAAATGGCTTTACTGCAAACTTCTCTGCAGAAGGTAAAGCAGGAGATCTCTAGAGGGTAGGGGGATTAAGTGAACATTTGTATATTGGTTGCTGAGGCTCCCAAATATCTTTACCAACTTGGCTCCCAGATTCCAGCAGCAGACCTTCAACTTCCAAGGAGGAGATTAGAAGATCCTTCTATGTGGAATCTGATCAACCCAAGAGGAAAGACCTGAAGATATTAACATGGGAGGTCCCCACCTATTAGCCCAAACAAATAATTCTATAGAGACGTTTATAGCTGACAAACCCCCCACCCAATCACTCAGAGTTTCCAATCAGCATTTTATTGTCCTGTTCTTAAATATGAGCAGACAACCAAGGATTGGTTATCAGACATTTGAGAGAAGCCACTATCATGTGAGACATTTAGAGCATTTGGGATTGAAAACGGGAGAGTATAAATGGGGAGAAAATTGATAAATGCTTTGGAAGAGGAAGTTAAGGAAATCTCTTAGAAAGTAGAGAGGACCAGTTCAGGAAGTACAAAATCCAAATAATAATGGCTCCAAAAAGAGAGATAAGGGGGAAAAATGATGAAAGTCATCAATGAAATAATCTAAGAAAAATTCCCAGAACTGAAGTACATGAGTTACCAAATCAAATGGGTTCACAAAGTGCCCACCAAAACAGATAAAAATAGATCTATACCGAAGCATGTGATCAGGAGATTTGATCATACTGCAGACAAAGATAAGATCTTCAAGCTTCCAAAGAGAACACAAAACAGGACAAACACAAAGAATTAAGAACCAAAATGTCATCCATTGTTCAACAACACTAGAAGCTCGTGGGCAATGGAACAAGGCCTTCAAACATTCTGAAGAAAAAAAATTGCTAAATGAAGTAATGGTTTGGAAGTATTTTTTTAAGTAACTCTATATGTCATCATTTTTAAAGCAAATATTACTTTTCTCTGGTTAATGTGACCTAATCAATGTGACTAAGTCAATGTGACTTAGGGATAGAGATACACCCAACTGGGTCCCAGATAGAACACACAGTGGCCTCACCTGCAAATAATACACGTACAGTTTTTGCTCTCTTTTCTCAGCATCTCTAAAGAATTTTTAAAATATTATTAACTTTTGGCAAGCAAAGAATCCTCTAATTATTATATTCTCTTTTGAATAGTCAAATTTAATATACATATTTCTGGTAGTCTGATCTCAGTTATTCACTGCAATGAGGTAAGCATCCAAACAACAAACACCTTTTTGGTTTTTTGTTTGTTTGTTTTGGCTGCACTGCACAGCTTGCAGGTTCCTAGTTCCCTGACCAGGGATCGGACCCAGGCCCCCTACAATGGAAGCTCAGAGTCCTAACCACTGGACCGCCAGGGAATTCCCAGTATTTTTTAATATATCAAATTTTAAAATATTTTTACCAGATTTTAAAATATCTTTGCCATGTATTTGAAGAGGCAGGTGCCTAGGAACTAAACCAACTAATAGAACTGTCTTAGAAAAGCTGACAAACACTGGACTACTTATTTTGCTCCATCCATTTTAACCTGTCCTTGTTTGGAATAAAAGTTTGAAAACTGATGTGGAGTACCAACAATGACTGAAGACATCTCACTAGAATGTAAACTCCATGGGGGCAGAAATTTTTTTCTGTATGGTTCATTAGTGTATTCCAAGCACCTAGAAGACAGTGCCAAGTAGATAGTATGTGCATAGTAAATATTTTGGGGGCTTATGAAAAACTGAAAGAATAAATGAATGACAGAAGACCCTTTAGTCCTGAAAATAGCAACTGAATGTTTAAGTAAGTAATTAGCTGGGCTTTTGAAAATGGAAATTAAATTTGCATCCATAATTTCCTTGTGACCACCATTATAATAGAACGTGCAAAAGAATGGTAGTGGATATTTGTCATAGTCATGAACGTCCACCATCTTTTAAACAGACTTTCTGTATTAAAGAACATTCCCGTGATATAACTCCTGCCTTCCTAACATGTAAGTTAGAACCCAAAATTCCGAAGACCCTTTGCAGCCAGGACACAGACTTGTGACCTAGGCACCTGCTCAAGGAAACAAGCTATGGTTGGAGCTGCCATTTTGTCATTTGATTGTTAGTCTTTTCTTTATTGATATGCAGAGCTCTTTTTTAAAAAATTTATGTATTTTTGGCTGCGTTGGGTGTTCGTTGCTGCACACGGGCTTTCTCTAGTTGCAGCGAGTTGGGGCTACTCTTCGTTGCAGTGCATGGGCTTCTCATTGTGGTGGCTTCTCTTGTTGCGGAGCATGGGCTGTAGGCTCGCGGGCTTCAGTAGTTGTGACACGCGGGCTTAGTAGTTGTGGCTCGCGGGCTCTAGAACGCAGGCTCAATAGTTGTGGAGCACAGGCTTAGTTGCTCCGCAGCACGTGGGATCTTCCTGGACCAGGGCTGGAACCGGTGTCCCCTGAATTGGCAGGCGGATTCTTAACCACTGTGCCACGAGGGAAGTCCCAATTCACTGTATTAAAGAACTTGTGTTCAATTATCAACAAAGAAAAGTGGGAGATGAAAGAAAATGAGGATAAGCAGGAGAGCTCTAAGTTTACAGGTTGACATTTTATGAGAATCTTGTTACTCTCAGCGATAAGCACATTCTTTATCACCTGGAAAGGCAACCTGGTGTCTGGAGTTGATAACACTCCTAACAATTATTTTAAGAAGTGCCATCCTTCCCTATTCTGATCATTTACCAGCCCTCTAGTACTTGGGTTTTTAGTGTGTAGAAGTTTTCCTTTGTTGGAGTGAGAAGGCACTAATTACATGTGCTTTAATATGGTATGGATTCTCTGTTCCTGTTTTTTTAAATTAATTTTTATTGAAGTATAGTTGATTTACCATGTTGTATTAGTTTCTGCTATACAGCAAAGTGAATCAGTTTTACATATACATATATACACTCTTTTTAAGATTCTATTCCCATATAGGTCATTACAGAGAATTGAGTAGAGTTCCCTGTGCTATACAGTAGGTTCTTATTAGTTATCTATTTTATATACAGTAGTGTGTATATGTCAATCCCAGTCTCCCAATTTATTCCCCCCTTTTCCCCCTTAGTAACCATAAGTTTGTTTTCTACATCTATGACTCTATTTCTGTTTTGTAAATAGCTTCATTTGTACCTTTTTTTAAGATTCCACATATAAGCGATATCATATATTTGTCTTTCTCTGTCTGACTTACTTCACTCAGTAAGACAATATCTAGATCCATCTAAGTTCCTACTTTTTATCTTGTTATCTATTTTGGAAATAATTCATCCTTAATCTGTGAGTGTGACCTGCACATCTCCCTGAATATATAAGCTGACTTCCATCATACCATTATGAGCACATGTGTGTTAGGAGCTACCTATCTTAAAAAGACACTCAATACCAGAACCCTGCAGAAAGAGGAGAAACAGACAGAGCCAGGCCTGAGATTTTCATGGGAGTAAAAAAACTCTTTTTTGGCTTCCTCAACTCCTCTTGTGACTTCACCTCTCTTACTTCTGAGAAGAAGCAGATAGATATCACTTAGAAAAGTGGTTCTCAAAGTGTGGTCCCTGGACCAGTAGTATAAATATCACTTGGCAACCAATTAGAAATGCAAATTCTTGGGCTGCATCCTAGACCTACTCTGTGAGTGGAGCTCCACCTCAGAAGCTCTGAGGGTGGGGCTAGCAAACTATTTTTTAACAAGTCCCTCCTGTGATTCTGATGCACACTAAAGTTTGAGAAATAGTGCCTTAGAATGGTGTCCCTGTGGGGCCCATAATGCCTCAGAATAATAAAGCTGAACACGAAGTGGGCTGCTAAAGTTTAGTTACCTTGAATAGATAAAGACCATTAGAGAAATGTACTGAACAAGGTAGAGCAATGCTGAAAGGAATAAAATGCCTATAAATTAACCATTTTAAGATGGTTGCTAAAAGCAAAAGGTATTCCTGGTGAAAAGTCCAGAAAAAGATGCTAGGTGACACCAAGTTCAGCTCTCACCACATGTCAGATCTTATAAATCTTTTCTTACAAGTCAGTGGTATCTTTGACAAATTTAGTCTATTATAGTGAATTTATTGTTTATTTTAACATTTATGAAAAATCAGGAGAATACATGGTCAATATTCTCAAGTTCTTAGGTGCGTATTCTCAGTTTCTCTCAACTAGGAGCTCTTCAGGGGTAAAGGATGTATTTTCTCTTTCTTATCAATAACTGTATCTTCTCTCTAACCCCAATAGTCCCTCAGTAATTGTCTAATCAATTAAATGAGAAATTGTGTTTTCAGTGAAAGTTGCCTTTTCTTGAGTTCATTCCCCTGGGTGATTTGATAAAATGAATTGACTTGGATTGGATGATTTAGATTGCACTTAATTATCCACACTTTCATTTGAGAGGAGTTAGGGATCAATTGTTCTCATATACTGCAGAAATATTTTATTTTGAGACCATCTGTTGAATTTCTAATTTCACTGCACCAGCATTTTTATGCAATTACACATTAAGTTTTGGTGATTGGCACATTCTTCTCTAAATCCAAAATATCTTACTACAATTTTCCCTGTTTCCTTTGCATTATAAGCCTGCAGGATTTTTCTTTATTGTTTCTAATCTTTAAACATATCACCTTAAGCTTTCAAACTATATTCAGTAGCATGATAAAAGGATGCCATTGAATATTTTAAACATCTATTACTTCTTCTGGAATTGGGAATGAAACCTGAGGAAAATACTAGATGGGACTGACATCCTTTCCCAGGTCTTTGGCTACCCTCTTCTACTCCATTTCTAATGGTCTGATGGTGTTCCGTCTTGATTTTACTCTATTTTTTTATGAAGTATGCTTGATGGATTAAAACCATCAAAGATATAAATATTCGTTGCTTTCTAAATCTCTAAGCTTGCATTTAGTCTGTTGCTATGAGTCGACCTAAGATTAAAGAAAGTGAAAATGAAAGAGTTAATAATCATCTAGAATATATTTGCATTTCCTTCAGTAACATTTTTTATTTGTACAAGCGATTTAGAATTTTATCTCTCTTCTAGCCCAATAATGCAGTTTTCTTAGAAATACAGGTTCATTACACTCATTTGTTGAATCAAAAGTGCTCTGATTTGTTTTTCTGATGAACTCCGTAAGAACAGGAACACTAATGTATAAGAAAAAAACTCTCTATCTTGGCTCTCCCAAAATGCTCCTGTATTGACTTGTGTGACTGTCAGTCACACTTGAATGGAGCTCAGAATACTAATGAGATCAAAATCATAGGCTTATCCCCAAAGGATCCGTTAACTTCTCTCAGAGAAGCAGGGGTCTCTTCACTACAGATCTGTCTTCTATTCCTGACCATCTCAAAAAGTATTGGTCCCAGAAGGACAGAGCATAAGAATGCAACTGGCCCATCAATAAAGTCATCTGTGTGTTGCTTTTTTTTTTTCTCCATCTATAGAATTGAACTGATTTAGAGATAGGTACACATAGAACTTAGAGAACTATTTAAAACATTAAGGTGATTGAGTAATTGGTAAGAAAGTGGGGGTTAGGGGAGGACGTATGCTCAAGTGGGAACTAATTCTCTGCATTTATATTACATATTTAAAATTAAGATTATACTCTAAACACAATTTTAAAACCCAATTATCTTATGAAAAATTTCAAACATACAAAAGTAGAAAGAATTGTATAATGAATGCCCTTGAACCTACCACCCAGCTTCAACAATTATTCAAGCATCCTCACCTTCATATTAATTTGAAGCAAACATCAAATCATTTCATCCACAAACAGTTCAGCACTTACATCTAAAAGATAGGATGCTTCTAAAAATTATAATGACAATATCATTATCACACCTACAATGTTTATAAAAATGCTTTAATATCAAATATTCAGAATGGAACTGAATGTAGATGGATACTGTGAATAACGCTGCAATGAACATGGGAATGCAGATATCTCTTCAAGATAGTGATTTCAAATCAAATTTTCCCAAATTGTTTAAAAAATTTTTTTATTACAGGTGATTTGTTTAAACTGGGATCCAAAAAAGATCCACACAGTGAATTGTCTGATATGTAAGTCTGTTAATCCATGGCTTCTCCCTCCTCTTTCAATTGATTTGTTAAAGCAAAACTGTGTTCTTTGTCTTGTAGGATTTTCCATAGCCCGGGTTTTCTAATTGTAACTCTCCTGGTGTCATTTAACATGTTCCTTTAACACCTGTAAATTCTGTATTTATATATATAAATTATTATTTATATATATAGGATTGATAAAATTCTAGTTTGATTTTTGGCAAGAATATTCCATAGTGATGTTATATACAGGAGGCAAGTAATGTCTGCTTGTCTCTCTTTTTGTGCCGTTAGCCATTATTGATGATCATTTCCTAGTTGCATCATTTCATTACAGTTTACAATATGATGATATTCTATCATTTCCGCATCGATTATTACCTGGAATACTCTGTAAAGAGAAATTTCTTCTCATCAACTATTAGGTTACCCTGAGGTACAATATGAGAGATGACATAGATGCAATCTCTCAACCACTCAAAATTCCCTACTTGGCTGACTGGAAATATTTTGACTGGCTATAATGTTAAAGTGAATTAAACTATCTTCCAAATAAATGCAATTGGTATACATTTTAGAGTACTAAAAGTTTTCTTTAATTTTTGAATGTGATACTTCTGATTTCAATTTAGATATCATACAATCTGCCTTTTTCCCAAACAGAATTCTTTTTATTTTTTAAACATCTTTATTGGAGTATAATTGCTTTACAGTGATCTGTTTGTTTCTGCTGTGTAACAAAATGAATCAGCTACACATATACATACATCACCATATCTCCTCCCTCTTGCATCTCCCTCCCACCCTCCCTATCCCACCCCTCTAGGTGGACACAGAGCATCAAGCTAATCTCCTCGTGCTATGTGGCTTCTTTCCACTAGCTATCTATTTTACATTTGGTAGTGTATATATGTCTGTGCCACTCTCTCACTTTGTCCCAGCTTACACTTCCCCCTCCCTGTGTCAAGTCCATTCTCTAGTAGGTCTGCATCTTTATTCCCGTCCTGCCCCTAGGTTCTTCATGACCTTTTTATTTTTTTTTTAGATTCCATATATATGTGTTAGCATATCGTATTTGTTTTTCTCTTTCTGACTTACTTCACTCTGTATAACAGACTCTATGTCCATCCACCTCACTACAAATAACTCAATTTCATTTCTTTTTATGGCTGAGTAATATTCCATTGTATATATGTGCCATTTCTTCTTTATCCATTCATCTGTTGATGGACACTTAGGGTGATTCCATGTCCTGGCTATTGTAAATGGAGCTGCAATGAATATTGTGGTACATGCCTCTTTTTGAATTATGGTTTTCTCAGGGTATATGCCCAGTAGTGGGATTGCTGGGTCGTATGCTAGTTCTATTTTTAGTTTTTTGAGGAACCTCCATCGTGTTCTCCATAGTGGCTGTATCAATTTACATTCCCACCAACAGTGCAAGAGGGTTCCCTTTTCTCCACACCCTCTCCAGCATTTATTGTTTGTGGATTTTTTGATGATGGCTATTCTGACTGGTGTGAGGTGATACCTCACTGTAGTTTTGATTTGCATTTCTCTAATGATTAGTGATGTTGGGCATCCTTTCATGTTTTTGTTGGCGATCTGTATATTTTCTTTGGAGAAATGTCTATTTAGATCTTCTGCCCATTTTTGGATTGGGTTGTTTGTTTTTTTGATATTGAGCAGCATGAGCTGCTTGTCTATTTTGGAGATTAATCCTTTGTCAGTTGCTTTGTTTGCAAATATTTTCTCCCATTCTGAGAGTTGTCTTTTCATCTTGTTTATGGTTTCCTTTGCTGTGCAAAAGCTTTGAAGTTTCATTAGGTCCCATTTGTTTATTTTTGTTTTTATTTCCCTTTCTCTAGGAGGTGGGTCAAAAAGGATCTTGCTGTGGTTTATGTCAAAGAGTGTTCTTCCTATGTTTTCCTCTAAGAGTTTTATAGTGTCTGGCCTTACATTTAGGTCTCTAATCCATTTTGAGTTTATTTTTGTGTATGGTGTTAGGGAGTGTTCTAACTTCATTCTTTACATGTAGCTGTCCAGTTTTCCCAGCACCACGTATTGAAGAGGCTGTCTTTTCTCCATTGTGTATCCTTGCCTCCTTTATCAAAGATAAGGTGACCATATGTGCGGGGGCTTATCTCTTGGCTTTCTATCCTGTTCCATTGATCTGTATTTCTGTTTTTGTGCCAGTACCATACTCTTTTGATTACTGTAGCTTTGTGGTATAGTCTGAAGTCAGGGAGCCTGATTCCTCCAGCTCCGTTTTTCTTTCTCAAGATCGCTTTGGCTATTCGGGGTCTTTAGTGTTTCCATACAAATTGTGAAATTTTTTCCAAACAGAATGTTCGAAAGCTATTTTTCTAAAACTCCTGGGCATAGGCTGCAACCCTTTTCTTTAGGAAGAAAATTAAATTAGAGTAGCAGTGTCCAGAGGGAAGCCAACAGTGATTGTCATCATTTATTTTCTTTATTTACTCAGTTCATGTGGTCAGGTTCTGTGGGATAAAGGTGATATTGGTCAAAACTCATTAAATAAGTTAGTTCATAGGTATATTTAAAAATTAACTCTTATCCAACAAAAGAGTTTTCATTTAGGGTTAACAGAACATTCACCCTTCATATTATTAGGGGACCTCAAGCATTAAATACTTAAGCAGAACTCAGAGCAGACTTGAAACTGTGTAGAGTTTCCATGTTCTGATTTCAGTACTTACAATCTACCATGCCAAAAATCAAAAACCGGTATGAATGCTTTCCTGTAGACAATTACTGTTTTTGTCCATTTCCATTCATTGTGGAGAGAGAGAATTTTTGGATGAGTATGATTGCCAGATAAAATACTATACCCAATTAAATCTGAATTTCACATACACAAGTAATAATTTTTTGTATAAGTAGGTCCCAAACATTTCATGGAACATATTTATTCTAAAAGTGGATTTGTTCTTGGTCTAAAATTCAAATTTAATTGGGCACCCTGCATTAAATCTGGCAACTCAACGGATTAATAATGCCTAATGGTCACTGATCCTTGAAAATTAAAAAGAATATGAGTTGTATAATGTAAAGCAACACTTCTAATACAAATTACCTCAGCTACTTGTTAGAAAGCAGATCCCGATTCTGCAGATCTGGAATAGGACCTGAGATTCTGTATTTTTATCAAGCTTGTGCTTAATGTTGATGCTGTTACTCCATAAGCCACTATTTGTGCAAGGCTGTAATGAACATTTTTTTTTTTTTTTAAATTTATGGCTGTGTTGGGTCTTCGTTTCTGTGCGAGGGCCTTCTCTAGTTGTGGCAAGTGGGGGGCCACTCCTCATCGCGGTGCGCGGGCCTCTCACCATCGCGGCCTCCTCTCTTGTTGTGGAGCACAGGCTCCAGACGCGCAGGCTCAGCAGTTGTGGCTCACGGGCCTAGCCGCTCCGCGGCATGTGGGATCTTCCCAGACCAGGGCTCAAACCCGTGTCCCCTGCATTGGCAGGCAGATTCTCAACCACTGCGCCACCAGGGAAGCCCTTGAACATATTTTTTTGTTTGTTTGGTTGGCTGTTTTTTTGTCTTGTTTGTTTGGTTTTTGGTAGCCCAGCATCTGAACTCTCTGAGCTTGGAGTACTTACTGATATGTGAGGCTTGAAAGAAAGTTAATCCCAATTCTTACTATCTAGAAAGTGAAAGAAGTTGTCAAATACTTTACTGTCCTCCCTTCCACCCTGGATTCAGGTTCACGGCCTACCCTCAGCCAATCAGAAGCACCTGCATGGCCTTGAGTAGAGAACTAGTAACACAAAGAAGCAAGGACAGCAGTCAGTTCTTTCTCTTGCAGCATTGCAGTTGCCAAGTTAAGTTCCCCGGGCAGTTTTGGTGGCGGAGGAGGGCGGCAGAGTCCAGCATGCTGAGCAGCAGCAGTAATAGCCGTCTTCTCCCGGGCTCTTTCTGCGGTATGATTTGGGGCAGTTCTGAGCTTGGTTTTCAACCCTCATAATGATGCTGTGAGATGCGCACTTTGCTACTGAATCAGTCAGAATTGATTTTTGTTGCTTGAAACTAAGAACCCTGATGAAACCAAAGAATCCGCCAGAAGCTAGCTGGCACAGCCCATCAACTGGCAGTATGTGTATGGATGCCACCAAGGTCACCACTCAGGATGATCTCTGCCTCACAGGGTGAGGACAATTCTGAGACAGGTGCAATCTCTACTTGGTGGAAGGATGTCTACTTCCTGGCATACATCTCTATGTCTCCTCTGGCAAGGAGGTTTCTGACAATGACCAGTCTTAGCTTGATAGGACTAGGTTTATGTGCTAACCCTCTCATTAACTAGTTATGTGACTTAGGGCTAATCACTTAGAGTCTGTGAGCTCCATTTAGACTACATGTTTATTATTACATTTGTTCACATTATATCATATGGATATTTGGATAAATAGGTATTTATAATAGATAAACGGATATTTCATATAAATAGAATCACACATCCATAATTATTTGTTACACTAGTTTTTTTCAGCTATATAGTGAGTCTCCAGGAGGTCTATGTCTAATTGAACTGTTCGTTTACAATGTATAGCACAGTGCTTTATACATAGTAACTACTCAAGATAATAAGATAAACGCTTGTTGTTGTTGAAAGGATTAAATGAGTCCATCAGACTCTTGTTACTCCAAGTGTGGTCCCTAGACCAGCAGCATTAGCATCACCTGGAAGCTGGTTAGAAATGCAGTGTTGGGGGCTTCCCTGGTGGCGCAGTGGTTGAGAGTCTGCCTGCTAATGCAGGGCACACAGGTTCGAGTCCTGGTCTGGGAGGATCCCACATGCCGCGGAGCGACTGGGCCCGTGGGCCACAGCTGCTGAGCCTGTGCGTCTGGAGCCTGTGCCCCGCGGCAGGAGAGGCCGGGACGGCGAGGGGCCCCGCGCTCCGCGATGAAGAGTGGCTCCCGCTTACCGCAACTGGAGAGAGCCCTCGCACAGAAACGAAGACCCAACACAGCCAAAAATAAAATAAATAAATTAAAAAAAAAAAAAAAGAAATGCAGTGTTGGGCCCCATCTCAGATTTAGAGCCTGCATTTTCATAAGATCCTCAGGGGATTCATATTTTCATTTAAGTCTGAGAAAAACTGCTCACGACTGCCAGTTCAGTGAGGGCAGGGATTATGTGTGGCATATAGTAAGTACTCAATACTATTATATGAGTAAATGAATGGTGATACATGTGAAAGCATTTTGTAAACTGTTTTAAGCTCTATATACACAGGATTGCCAAAGAACAAAAGTTTGTTTTTTTGGCTTCACTAAAATCTTTTAGAGAAATAGTTTGGACTGACACTTTATAATGCCAGCTTATATACTGAAGCAAGTATATTTATTTTTCTTACATTTGAACGACAATTCCACGAAGAAACCCAGTTTTAGATTAAAAAAATAATAGTCCCTTAACTGAAATGGACTTTAAAGTGAGTTTATTAGCATGACAGCTAATTATAGAACTTCTTACTTCTAAAGATTGACAGAGAAAATTTATCGCATTTCTATTTCCTGTGAGATAACACCTTGATCAAGAGCTAAGATGCCAATGTCAGACTTTAAGAGAAGGATTGGTAGATGTTGTATAGTTAGTGTCAACCTCTAACAAAGAAAACTCATCTAGTTTCCCACTTAAAGTCTAGCTTGAAACGCTTTATTCATTTAATCATTCTTCAAATCATCAAACATTGATCAAATTTGTCACTATTTGACAAGTGCTGTGCCAGGGCTTTCTGATGGATTGCCAGGTACAGTATTCTTGAGGAGTTCCATATGAATACAATGATGATAACTTTTTAAGTACATAAGCTAACAAAAGACTTTTTATGATTTATGAATTCATGAATGTTAAAGTCTTAAAGTGCTATAAAAATGAAACCACATTAATTATATATTTAACAAGTTTATTGGAAAGAGTAAAATTATATTTTCCTAGTAAACCCAGGCTATATGGTTAACACATATGGAATTGTTTTTATTCAGGGTTGCTCTAAAGAATATAACAGGGATGTCCTGGTTATTTTCCATTTGCTCCTCCAGATCCATTTTCCCATTTTTCATCCTATTTGCCTTGCTCTACACTGGAGGCTGACCTCTACAGACTATACTATCCAAGTGCTTTAGCTTCTGGCTGGGTTTGGCCTATAGGAGGTACCAAAAGAAGTTTAAAGAGTGGGAGAAAAAGAGGACAAGTGTTTATTTCCCAGTCCTTTGATGGGCCACATTTGGCAGTGGCTACGTTTCTCTGTTTATAGTCACAGCTTTTGTCAGAAATCCCCTTCCAAACTACAGCTCTTATTGGGTTCCATTAAAATCTCCCTTCCCCTGCTCCTTCAGGCTTAAGGCTTCTTATTGTTACTAGTCCTTAAGTGCTTTACCATTGTTAGTTGGTTCCCTTAACCCTTCCCACTATATATTTACCTCTGTAAATTATCCCTTTATTAAGCTCTTTTTACCCTTTTGAGTGTGCCATCTTTAGTGTTATAAGAAGAGGCAATCAATCAGCCAGTATCTAAGGACTGCCTGCTGGGCTGGCACTGTTAAGACATATAATACATGATCCTGCTCCAGAGACACTTACAGTCCAGTGAAGGAGATAAAACCAACACATGTGAAGCAATTAGGAAACACTACACGTTGGTATCCGAGAGACATTTGGTTTTTTGCCACTCGGCATCAATTCAATCTTCTGATAACCGTACCCTGATTTTCCTCTTCTATCGCTCTCAGTCAATGTCTTCTAGGTGGAGTGGACTCCACTCTCAACAACATGAGTAATCATTCCTCTGGCCACATGTCCTAATCAAAGCCAATAAAATATAAGGAGATTATTGCTGGCACTTCTGGGAAAGAGGCATGCACTCTTCCACTGAGATTGCTAACAGTAAGGATTATGTGAACTGGAGCTGCCAGGAGCCACCATATGGAGCCTGAGAAAGAAGCCAACACAGAACACAGAGCCAAGAGATGAAGCAGAATAGAATTCTAATGACATTGCTTAAGCCCTTGGATCAAGCTATGCCTTAAGCTAAATATATCACTCCTTCTTTAGTTATATGAGCCAATAGCCAAAATATTCTTTTTTTTTGCATAAGTCAGTTTAAGTTGTGTTTTTTATTTTGTCACCTGCAACTAAAATAGCTCTAACAATTCATAAATTGGTACTGGGAGTGGGGATTAGTAACAGAAAGACCTTAAATTGTTGAATCAGTTGATTCAGAGGAGGCTCCATCTATACTGGGCTGGGAATTCAATAGCAAAGTAGTAGGTTAAACTGGCACCTGTTGTATACTAGGATTCAGAAATGTGCCTATCAAGTATGAAATGTAAAAGGGTCAAATACTAGAGTACAGTTACTAGAGAACATCAACTATTACATGTTGGCTTTTAGTTAGGTCCTGTGAGAAAGACTCAAGTTTAGGATTGAGCCTTATTTATCTAAGGCAGAGAGAAAAAAAATACTGCTTTGTTATAAATGACCATTTTTGCTTACAGACTGCAATCGAATATGACAGAAACTTCAATAATCCGGAGCCATTAAGGGTGGAAAAGCCCCCAAAGAATGTTGATGCCAATGGAGGCAAGAAATGGAAAAGACGGGCACTTAGAAGAAGTCTGAACACACCCAGGCCTCTCTCAAGAAATTCCTGCCTGCTTAGAAGGATAATTATCCCACTTTGCTCCTCCAGCACTACTATGCCATTCCACCCACACACCCACCCCCTCCAGCCCCCTTGCAACACCAGTGGCTATTGTTTCAAATTGTTCTCAGGGAGAAACCAAAATGGAGGCCATTAAGGGAGGAGATTACCAAGGCCTATTACCAAAACACAAAAATAGCCATATTGGAATCTAGATGCAAAGACTGCAGTTTTACATGACCTCTGGCTTTGGAGTTTTTTCCATCATGGAACTGGAGACATACAAATAGACTGCAAGCTTACTAAGAAGTAAAGGAAATTGTATTGTGAGAGAAACCTTAAATCTAGAGAACAAAACCGAGGCTAATTACCCCTGTAACAGGTAATGGAGAAGCCTGAGTAGCTTAATACAACGAATGTTTATTTTTCACTTTTGTAGAGTCCAATATCAGTATTCCTGATCAGCAGGTGGTCTTCTACACGGTCATTTAGTTACTCAGACTCTTTCCATCTCATGGCTCTCTTATGTATTCTCCAGGGTCTTAGAGTCCTTTCAGTGCAGCCATAGGAGGAAAAAGAGACCAGAGAAGGCTTACCTGGTTCTTAACCACATTGTTAAGTGATTCACATCACTTCCACTCATAGTTCAATGAGATAGTCATATGACTTTACCAAGATTAACAGGGATGCTGGGAAATATAGTCCCTGACTATATAGCTACTTCCTAGCAACAACTCTACATAACAGAAGAGGATCCCAGCTGTTTGCTGGTGAAAGCTAGTTATCTCTGCCATAGCAAGTGATTTTTCAACACCCACTGTATCAAGAAGCAGAATACTAAAGAGGTATGGTCCCTAGAAGGATTATCCTCCCCATTGTCCATTACAGATATGGCATGGAAGAACAATGGATGAGAGATTCTCCAAGAGCAGAACATATGGCAGCCAGATGGGTTGATCAAAGAACTTTTTCTTCTCTCGTGGTAGGAAGCCTTTGCTATTCCTGTCCAGCAAGATACGATATATCCAATGAATTGGAGACCACTGTGTGTTTGCCATAGTCATTTTTCCAAATATAAGTTTTTTCTTTTTCTATTATAAATTAAGTACTTTGTAGCTAATTTTATCATGTGGCCTTAGGTTGCTAGACCATGAAGAACTATATTGCTACAAGCTGGGAAAACATGCTTTATCCTGCTATCTTGGACTTGAAGTTATCAGCAGTAACTAGATGATCTTTGGATCATCTCTCTTTGGGGAGGAAGTGAGTACATTTGTGGTGGGAGAAAATATTGTTGCATTGAGTAGGCATAAACACTTTTAAAGGCATATGTAGAAGAGGAATGTTTGGGGACATCAACAGAAGAACAGGGATGTGTTGTATGTCCCCTGTTTCCATTACCCAGGACATGTCTACCTTTCCTCTGATAACCATAGTCCCATTTTCTAAAGTGGAATCATCTTTTTGTGCCATTCATGTGTTATTAAAAGACTCAACTTCTGGGATGGGCTTCTGGTTCAGACCAGGCCAATCTGAGCATCTTCGCTGGGCAACAGTGATTGGTTTAGGAATGGACACAATTTTTGCGGGTAGTGAGGACAGTGTGAGCTTAGAGCTGCTGGTTGCTGATTTGTGGAGCCTGAGAATGAAGCCAACAGCAGAGGAAACAGCCAACATATCAGGGAGAATCCCAATCTTGATAACGTAATTTGAAGTTTTCATTCAATCTTGAACTTTTCAGTTATGTGAGCCAATAAATTCTCTTCCCTATTTAAGCCAATTTGAGTTGGATTTTATGTCACTTGCAACCTCAGATCCTTACTGAATCAATACTAAGTTGTGTGAGGGTAGATCCATAAATAAATATACATAGGAAGAAGTGAACATGAATATTCTTGAGGGGCAGATCCAACTAAAATTGAAGGGGTAGATTGAGGAGTAGTTTATAGGGTAAGAGGGAACTAGATGGGGGCAGAAAAAAATCAGTCAGAAGAGTAAATTTAATGCACTAGAAAAATATAGCCATGAAATTATTGAAGCATGAAGAGATGTGCTAAAAGTAAAGATTTAGAATGATTATTCTCACAGGTGATTGGAACAGAGCCAGAAGGAAGTCAGAAACACCATCTACAACTGTTCTTCCTGCTCTTCGCACAGCATTCACACTGGCCTCCTTGCTTCCTACTAATTCAAACTCACCATTCTCCTGCCTCCAAACCTTTGCACTTCTTCTTGTCTCTGCTTGGAAAGTTCTTCCCCCAAACTTTTGCTTGGCTTTCTTCCTCATTTCATTCAGACCACTATTTAAACATAACTTCTCAAAGAGGCCCTTCTAGATCAACTTAGCTAAAATATAAACACACTACTTCCATCTGCATCCTTGTGTGTCCTTCTACTCTGCTTTGTCTCCACAGCACTTATCGCTACATGACATTATATTGTATATCTATTTGTTTATGTAAATGTATAGTCTGTCTCCCCCACTGGAGGAATTGCAATGAGTGCAGGTACTCGTTTTATTCACTGATGTATCCTTGGTAAGTACAACAGAGCCTGGCACACAGAAAGTCCCCAGTGAAAGCTTGCTTGATGATGAATGAATGAGTGAAATGTAGTAAATGAGACGGGGGAAAAAAATCACAAGAGGGGTGAGCTAGTCTCTTAAATTCCTAGAACATTCCTATCATTTCAGCCAAAAACTCTGCTTAAAGCTCCCACTTTTGCTCCACCTCCGCAAGGGAAAGGGAATTAGGGAAGTTTACTACTGCTAAAGCAAGGACTTAAGATATTCTTCGTTCCCGGACGATTCTGGTAAGAATGCTATTTTCTCCTGAGTTACCCCGTTAAGACACATCTCCAAATCCCAGACTGCACAGGGTTCTTTCACCATCTCAGCTCCAAGTAGAGCTCTGAGAGAAAAACGAAGTGGTGGTGTCTAAAAGTCTCAAAGGTTCCAAAATAGTTTTCTTCCCGGGGATCGGCAACCAGGTGAATTTCAGAATAACAACGTGGAGAGGGCAGGAGTCACATGCCAGGCGGAAAAGGGAACCGGGGGCAATCTTCACGGATCCTTCGCTACCACCCAACCTTCTAGCGCGGCCTGCACAGAAACCAGCACGCCGACACTTCAAGGCATAGTGGTGCTTTCACCAAGTTTCCCTCCCCGGCGTCTTCTCCCCACCCGCCCCTCCCACTGCAGGCTCAGCCTCCGATTTCCGCTGATCCCGACTGGAGGGAGCCCGGAATCCAATTACGTTTCCCAAGGGAGCGCAATCCACCCGTCTGGTCGCGAGGAGGGGGCGGGGGGTCGAGGAGCCGCGTAGGACGCCCCTCCCCCGCCGCCCGGGCCTCTGGGCCCCCGCAGCCCCGGGCGGGGTAAGCACAGCCTTGGAGGGGCACACGGCACCGCCGCCGGGACTATTTGTCCTTCCGCGCGGGCGCTGCGGTCCGGAGCCGAAGTCGTCCCGGCTGAGTGGCAGGAGATTAGCCAAGGGTTTCCCCCGCCGCGCGCCCCCGGCCAATCGGCGCCGCGCGGGCGGTGCTCGGGGGCCGCGCACACGCGCATTCCAGAATCCACGCCTCACCCGAACATCCTTACCCCCGCGCACGCTCTCCTTCCCGCCCCGCCCTCCCGGCTCCACGCGCGCGTCTCCTCGGGCCCTTTTCCCAGGTCTGGGCCTGGGCCGTGGCTTCTGGGCTCCTCGGTGCTGCTCGCCAAAGTGAAAGTGAAATGAGGAAGGACGGCCGAGTGGTCTGCAGGAGAAGAGTAATTAGTGTGAACCATCTGTGTCAAGGTTCACATTAAGCCTCACCACCCTCAGGCTCTATTAAAAGACTGGAGTGAAACTACGGAGACTGTCGTTGAGGAGGAAGAAAGAGGACAGCCCTCCTGATTCTTTAGAGATTGGGTGGAGAACTCTTCCCATATCATTGAGTGTTCTCTAGTCAGAGGACCTTAAACTGCTGGATTTCTCACTTGGTTTTCAGCTGTGGTCAGAACACTTGATATAGCCTTTCTCCCTCTCGGGGGAAAGAAAACAACATCCTCTCCTGCACACATTGTCAGACTCACGAGGCCACAACTGACATACATGCTGGAAGGAGAAAGTGCTCTATGGTGCCTTGTTTTCTCATTTGAATTACGTCCTCCTGAGACTGTGGCTGACCCTAGGCCCATGGCGTTCCTGCATGTGATTGACGTGCGTGATTAGCAGGCTAGTGAGAGAACCGGGGAAATTGCTGTCAAAACAATTACATACAGGGACATCAGAACAATGGCTTGAGAGCCCCCAGGGACTTAGAGACCATCCTAGCTCTGCCACGCATGCCCCCTGGGACCGTGGCCAAGTCACATCATCTCTTTGTGTCTTCGGTTTCTTCCTGGTAAGTTAAATAAAACTATTTTACCACTCCCAATCTCAAAGTATATTATAAAAATAAACTTAGATAACCGAGGTGAAAACATTGAAGGTTTTGTTTTGTGGGGGAAGGTGGTGGTGGTAGTTGAAAGACACTCTCTGAACAGAAGAGTCTGTGAAAGGAAACCGTTGGACCTTCAGCCCACAGCCTGCTCATTAAATTAAACTTAATACACATGTATTGACACTAACTGTAGATGCAGAGTTCTAAGCTTGGTGCTGTGTGATCTTCATAAGAGTTCTGTATGTTTACTGAAAAAAATACTCGTATTAAGTGGTCCCTTGCAGTTCAAACCTGTATTGTTCAAGGGTCAATGCTAACTCCTGCATTCAGACTTTATCCCATGCCTGTGCCAGTTCCCATCACTAAGTCTTGACCATTTTAATTCTGTTTCTGCTCAAGGGCCACAAAGCCTTGCTAGATATTGGTACAGAATGGTGCTGTGCTTGGAGCTCCCCACTTGAGCCGAAGCTGTGGCTTGGGGTTCAGACACACCTGGGTATGTCTGAGGAACTGATGGGGCAAGGCACCAGAAGCCTGTTTACTGGAGTGAATGAGGAGCTTCCTGAGACAGAACATGTCCTCAGGAAAAGAGTCAAACACACTGAGCTTGAGCCGGAAACAAAGACTAAGTCTTGAGAAGGGAGAGGTCCCTTTACATCCAGTCCTGTGTCTCCTGGCCCTTGTCTGAGTCCAGTAGGAGTGGGGAAGGGATAAGAAGATGGAGGCTATGGGTAAAAGCTGAAATATCTGTTTCAAACTTTTCAAGTCCCACATTTCACATTCGTAACACATGCTCTCACCTTTATTAGAAAAGTCAAGCTATCAACATAAGTGCAAGCAACAGAAAACCAGACTGGAGGCAGCTTTTGAAAAATAAGGAATTTATTATCCCAACAAATAAGAAGTTTGGAGGAAGGTGGTTCCTTTACTGGTTAATCGAGTAACTCAAGTATGTCACTGAGGCCCCAGCTAGATTTCTTCTTTCTACTCTGGCATCCTCAGACAATGGTAATTTCTCCTGCTATCTCCCTTCAAGGCAGCATCATAGCTTCAGCATTTCTTGGCATCAAATGCAGTCAAGGGAATCCAACAAAGAGGGATGTTGTCTCCCACTTCTTTCTTTCTGTCTCTGTCTCTTTCATAATAAAGGAAGGTTAACCTTTCCTAGAGGCCTCTAGTAGAACTGAGTCCCATTGGGCAGACTTGTGTCAAACACACATCCTAAACTAATTACTTGTTGAAAGAACGATGCCAAACATAATCTACCTCGCATGCTGGGATGCCAAACATAATCTACCCTGCATGCTGGGAAGAGAAATTACCTTCCTTGAGCATGCAGGAGGGCGTAATCCAAACAACATCAGATGTTGCGGCTTAGGTCTCAAAAGTTTCCTTCATTTTTCTGTACTTCAAAATGTTTTTGTATCTACTCTCCTTCATTACTTCTAAAGTTTTAAATCTTCCTTCATATTCTGTCTTTACTAGTTCAATGGAGAGGTAATCTGGCTCCATTTCAAGACTTGGCCTTCCGTCTATCTACCTACCTAAGACCTTGCTCTTATCCTAGCCACTCACAGTGGTCCCTAAGCCACAAGCCATCACTTGCAGGCTGTTCTACCTAGCACTCCATTAGTGAGAATTAGAGGAGATCTGAAGCCCCTTTTGTTGTCTCAGGAGAACCCAGGTTGAAAGATGCAAGAACTCGTCTAAATCCTATCAAGTGAGGGTGGAGAGGTGAGGAACAAGGGCAAGCTTTTTCTTTCCCAGCAGGGTTCTTTACCCAGAACTTTTATGTCTGGCTCAGCAATCTGTGAGTGCCACGTGGTATCCTCAGCTACTTGGTTTCAGACTGCTTCCATTTCACCTTCTTCCTCCCCATTAGTACTGATCTCCTGGAGATTGGGTCCCACTCTACTATTCCAAATCACAACCTGCAGGAACTCTGATAATGGCTTGAACCTGAAACTTGTTCCATTTCTTTCCTATACTCATATTCATTCATTTATTTCATTTAACGGATATTCAGTGTTGACTCTCTTCCAAGTATTGTGTTATGTGCTGGGAAGATGCTGGTGAATAAGTCAGAGCTCCTTGCCTTCAATGAGTTTACATTCTGGTGGGGAAACTTAGCATGAAATTCCAGGTTATCTCACAGGGACCAGAATGGAAGTATAACTTTGAAAGCAAGGCCAAGTCGTTAACTCTGCAGCATAACCCATGTTTTAATCCTTCACAGACAGCTACCATTATTAGTCTAAATTATTTTGATCTTTACACAGCTCAAAACATATCACATCTTTTCACAGAGGCCATTGTTTCAGACAATTACAGTTTCCAACAATATAAACACCACATAGGGCAAGGCACTTATGGTACAGTAGGCTTTATTAATAACATGCCTTGTCAGCTGAACAGGCTAGGCTATAGATGGATGATTACAGCAAAAATGGAGGCTGTATCTGATTCAAGTTTATGTATCATCAGAGTTGTTACGCTATCTCTGCTCACAGTCAGGGACCTGCCAGATCTTATTCAGCAGAATGGTTTGGAGATGCAATGTCAGAGATAAAAATATTTACTGTTGCTTACCTTCCTTTGGCTATGCTTGCCTGAGGATGTATAGTAAAAGTCAAATTTTAATTTTTTAAAATGTTTTCAAAATTCACTCAGGTTTGTTATTCCTACTTCATTTATAGTAGAAAATACGTTCTCCAAAAAAGTGCTACACTAGATTGAAAATAAACCTGCTTATATATTTTCTACTAATAGCACTTCTGCTTCAGAGGGTGCCATGGACCCTCAGTGTCTAATTTATCTTGACAGTGTCTGAAGTGGAAGTAAACTGATTCAGACTGCAGGTCCTGAAATATGAGTTAGGGAAGGTGGATATAGCACAAGTGAAATGAGAGCATTTAAATGAAATATGAACTCCAGTCAATCTGAATGAATTCCCATAGCACCTCAGTCCAGGAAAAAGACTGTAAGGGTTTTAATCCTCACTCAAGCCATGACAAAGTGCATGACCCTAAGTGAGGCAGTTAATTAACTTCTGTGTCTTGGTGTCCCCATTTTTATGACAGGGTTAATCAGACCTGTAGTGCACCTGCACTTGAGTTCAGAAGAAAAGAGAATTACACGCTTTCTGAAATGTAGCTGATAATTATCAATCAGTTATCAACAGGAATTTATTGAGCCCTGCATCTACCCATTATTATACGTCCAGGGCCTAGCAAGTACCCTACACATAAACGCTAAAGAAATCTTTGTTGCATGAATGAATGAGAAAATAAATCAATGAGCCATGAACTACTGCATGCCAGGTCCTTTGCTATGGAAGACTCGAGATTCATCCCTGCCTTTAAGAAACTAACCTTCTAGTGAAACAAGACATACACAGATAAAAATATACTTAACAATTAAGGTATGAAATGCCAAATGAATGTTATAATCCATTATCTTCAAACTAGAATTTCCAGATTCTTAGCTTCATTATGAATTTCTTCCTTAAAATTGACCTACTTGAGAATATGCCTAGAAATATTGCATAGAAATGTTAGAGGATGTTTAATAAAAGACTTTAAAATATAGAAATCTATTTCATTAGGATAATATTCTGTAAGGAAGTGGAATTGAAATATAAGTTCAAGGGGGGAAAAGAAAGACATATAACTGTTAAAGAAGGACTTGTTTATATTACTTCTTTTTGTATTTTTATTGAGGTATAACATCCATACAGTAACATACACAGACCACCACCTAAATCAAGATATAGGTGATGCCCTCCCATCATGACCTTTCTCAGTTAATCTCCTTCTTCCTTGACTCCAGAGTTAACCGTTATTCTGACTTCATACACTATAGAGTGCTGTAGCCTGTTCTTGGAAGTTGTGTAAGTGTAATTATATGGTATGTTCTCCTTTGTTCCAGGCTTCTTTTGTTCAACATTATGTCTGTATGATGCATCCATTGTTGCATACATCAGAGTTCATTCTTTTTAATTATTGAAAAATAGCTATTCTCAAAGTGGGGTCTGAGAACTCCTGGAGGGGGGTACCTGAGAGTTTTCTGGGGGGTCCATGAGTCAAAATTATTTTCATAATCATTTAGGGTTTTATTTATTTGCCTTTTTCAGTGCGTTGACGTTTTTGTTGATGGTACAAAAGCAATGATGGTTAAAACTCCTGGCACCTTGGCATGACTATTTTTTCCTTAGATTCATACTCTTTATGTCTTTCTGAAATATCTTTGCTAAACCCAAGGACATAAATATTTTCTATGATACTCTTTTCTATAAGTTTTATGGTTTTAGGTTTTACAAGTAGGACTATGATCCATTTTGAGTTAATTTTGGCATATGGTGTGACTTTAGGATTGATAGTCCCCCTGCTTTTTTAAAAAAAATATGGATACCCAATATCCAGTTGTAACAGTACTACTTATTGGAAAGACTACTCTTTCTCCGTTTCTCCATTGAATTAACTTGGCAGTTTTGTCAAAACACTCCCTCCCGCCCCACATACACACACATACACACGTGTGTGTGCACACTCTGTTTCTTACTTTGTATTCAGTTTCATTGATCTGTATGTCTATCCTTTCACCAATACCACAATTTGGGGAGAATTGTTATGTTAACAATACTGAATCCTCTGATCCATGAAGGTTGTATATCTCTCTTTTATTTAGATATTTTTTACTTTCTTTTAACTATGTTTTGCAGTTTCCAATATAAAGATCTTTTGTTAGACTTATTCATAATTTTTTTGGTGCTATTGTAAATGGAATGGCTTTTTAAATTTCATTTTCCAAGTTTGCTGTAGTATATAAGGATATATCTTTAATGTTTACTTTTGGCAGATTCTTGTATATGAACCCTGTATCCTATGACCTTGCTAAATTTACTTATGGGTTCTAGTAACTGTTTTCTAGACTCCCTGTGATTTTTAACATTAATAATCATATAATTTGCAAATAGAGACAGTTTACTTTTTTTTTCTTTCATGGATTTATTTAATTAATTATTTATTTTAGGCTGTGTTGGGTCTTCGTTTCTGTGCGAGGGCATTCTCTAGTTGTGGCAAGCGGTACTACTCTTCATCGCGGTGTGCGGGCCTCTCACTATCGCGACCTCTCTTGTTGCGGAGCACAGGCTCCAGATGCGCAGGCTCAGTAGTTGTGGCTCACGAGCCCAGTTGCTCCACGGCATGTGGGATCTTCCCAGACTAGGGCTCGAACCCGTGTCCCCTGCATTAGCAGGCAGATTCTCAACCACTGCGCCACCAGGGAAGCCCAATTTACTTCTTTTTTATCTTAATGTCATTTATTTCTTTTTCTTTCCTTCTTACAGTGACTAGGACCTCTAGTACAGTGTTGAATAGAAGTAGTTATAATGGTATATTTGCCTTGTTCCCATTGTAGAGGAAACAATTCTATCTTTCACCATTAATTATGCTATAGATGCCATATGTTCATTTGAAGAAGTTCCATATTATGTTTGGTTTGCTGGAAGTTTTTATCAGGAATAAATGTTGGATTTTTTCAAATGCTTTTTCTGTATCTATTAAAATGATCATATAGGTTTTCTCCTTTTGTCTGTTACTATAGTGAATTAACAATTGATTTTAAAATCTTAAACTAATCTTGTGTTACTGGGATAAATCCTACTTAGTTTTGAAGCTTTATTCTTTTTTTATACTATCGACTTGGTCTGTTAGTGTTTTGTTAAGGATTTTGCCTCTGTATCCATGAAAGATATTAATCTGTAGTTTTTTTTTTACCATCTTTGTCAGGTTTTGGTATTATGCTTATGTTGGTGTATTAGTTTGCTAAGATTGCCATAACAGAATACCACAGACTGGGTGTCTTAAACAACAGAAATTTCTTTTCTCACAGTTCTGGAGGCTAGAAGTCCAAGATCAAGTTGTGGGCAGGTTTGGTTTCTCATTAGCCTCTCTCCTTGGCTTGCAGATGGCTGCCTTCATGCTGTGTCCTCAGATGGCCTTTTCTCTGTGCAAGCACATGCCCCTGGTGCCACTCCTTCTTCTTTTAGGGGCAACAGTCATATTAAATTAGAGCCCTACCCTAACAGTATCACTTTAACTTAATCACCTCTGTAAGGATCTTATTTCCAAATATGGTTATATTCTGAGGTAATGAGGGTTGGGACGTCAACATATTAATTTTCTGGGGGACACAATTTAGCCCATAACACTTGGCCTCATAAGATGAGGTGAATAGTGTTCTCTCCTCTCTTTTCTGAAAAACATTTGTATAACTGGTGTTTTCACCATCGAAACTGTCTGGCCCTGGAGTTTTCTTTTGGGGAAGGTTTTTCATAATAAATTCAATGTGGTTATTAGATGTAAGCCTATTAGATTTTCTGCTTTTCCTTGTATATATTTTGATACAATGTGTATTTTAAGAAATTTGTCTTTTTCATCTATGTTGTTGAATTTGTTGGCATAATGTTGTTCATAGTGTTCTCTTATTATTTTTCTAACGTCTTAGGATCCATGCTGACAGCCTCTTTGTTTTAAAATCTTGTTTTAAACAGGCCTATTTTAAAGAACTGAAGAAGAAAAAAATCAAAATTCATTTGGTTATTATGGATGCTTGGCTTTTCTGTATATAATTTAAAGTTAGTTTGTCATTTTCTATAAAAAGGCTGGGATTTTGATTGAGAGTGCGTTGAATCCATACACTTGTTTGGGGAAAATTGCCACCTTAACAATATTAAATCTTTAGATCCATGAACATGGTATATCTCTTTGTTTATTTACATCTTCTTAAGTTTCTCTCATGGATATATTGCAGTTTTCAGGATAGAAATCTTGCACAAATTGTGTTGGATTTATTTTTAAGTACTTTATATTTTTTGAAAATTATATTGTTATTTACATTTCAACTTTCAGTTGTTAATTGCACATATGTTTATATATTAGCATGGTATCCTGTGAACCTGCTAAACCCTCTTATTAATTCTAGCAGGTTTTTTGTAGATATTTCTGAAATTTTTAAATGTATATAATTATGTCATCTGTGAATAAAGACAGTTTTTTTTTTTCCTGTCCAGTTCATATGCTTTTTTTTCTTTTTCTTCTCCTACTACACTGACTAGATTCTTGAGTACAGTATTGAGTAGAAGCAAGGAAAGCAGATATCCTTGCCTTGTTTTCAGTCTTTGGAAAAACATGTAGTCTTTTATCATTAATTATGATATTAGGAATAACTAGTAAATTTACTAGTCTTTTATCAGGTTGATGAAGTTCCCTTTTGTTCCTGTGTTGCTGAGATTAGTGCATGTCTTATTAATTTTCTTTGTGCTTAAATGGGAAGTACACATAAATTACTACTGTGTATATATGTATGATGATTGTCTCAGGAGAAAGCACTTGTGCAATTGAGTTGTGAACTGAAATGGTTGCTTTTCCATAGAACACCATTTTTACCTAAAAGAACCAAGAACAAACTATGATTACTCAGACTTAGATATTTGGCAGGTATTTTGTCAAAAAAAATGTTGTGAGCCTGCTCCTGCAAGGCAAACAACTGACTATATTTGTGGACATTGTTAAAATTTGCATTTCCAGACAAAAATTAGAAATTTGGAATGTTTATATTCACTTAACATCCTCCCAGGACTTCATGACATTTCTGTTGAGATTGGTGGTGATATTAACAAATGTGATTTTTCTGCTATACAAAGAAGTGTGTCAATATTTGGAATATTTTGGTGAACCAATATTTTAAGAAACTACCACTTATCAAGCTTTTTTAAAAAAATTAATTAAATAAATAATTAATTTTATTTTTGGCTGCGTTGGGTCTTTGTTGCTGCGTGCGGGCTTTCTCTAGTTGTAGTGAGCGGGGGCTACTCTTGGTTGCGGTGCGCGGGCTTCTCATTGCAGTGGCTTCTCTTGTTGCGGAGCATGGGCTCTAGGTGCGCCGGCTTCAGTAGTTGTGGCACGCAGGCTCAGTAATTGTGGCTCGTGGGCTCTAGAGCGCAGGCTCAGTAGTTGTGACGCACGGGCTTAGTTGCTCCGCGGCATGTGGGATCTTCCTGGACCAGGCTCGAACCTGTGTCCCCTGCATTTGGCAGGTGGATTCTTAACCCCTGCGCCACCAGGGAAGCCCACACTTATCAAGTTTTGATGTAGTATTAAAGAAGACTGTTTGCAATTTTCTGAAAAGGCTATTGGAATAATCCTTCTCTTTTCCACTATATGTCTTTGTGAGGCCAAATTTTCTTCATATACTTCAACCAAATAACATATTATGACTGATTGAAAACAGAAGCAGATATTAGAATCCAGCTGTCCTCTATTAAGCCAAACTTAAAGAGATTTGCAAAATTTAAAGTAATGCCACTTCTTCTTACTAATATTTTTGTTTAGAAAATATAGTTGTCATAAAAATATGTACATTAACATGTAATGGATTTATTATTGTTACTTTTTAATTGTGGTAAAATCTACACAACATAAAATTTACCACTTTAACCATTTTTAGGTGTATAGTTAAGTGGCCTTAAGTACATTCACATTGTTGTGCAACCATTACCACCATTCTTTTCCAGAACTTTTTTAATCTTCCCAAACAGAAACTTTTTAACATTAAACAAAAGCTCTCCATTTGCCTCTTCCTCCAGCCCATGGCAATGGCCATTTGATATTCTATCTCTATGAATCTGACTACTCTAGGTACCTCCTATACATGGAATAATATTTTTCCGTTTGTGTCTGGTTTGTTTCACTAGCATAATGTTTTCAAGATTTATCCATGTTGTTACTTTTATTTTAAAATTAAATTAATACAAAATTTAAAAAATCTTTTGGTCTTAATTTTTAATATGACAGATAGTGATAGAAACACCTAAATAGACTAAAACAATTTAGTGTCCTCAATTAAGTTTTAAGAGTATAATGGGGTCCTGAGACCAAAACGTTTAAGAACCATTGCTGTATAATATCCCTGTGTATGTATGCTTGTACGTACCATAATTTATTTACCCGTCTACTGCTGAGGAACAGTTAGTTGATTTCTCTTCAGCTTTTAATTATTATTGATAAAGTTGTTATGAATATTCTTGTACATATCCTGTGGAGGACCTCTACACCAGTTTCTCTCTAAGAGAGAGGTCTAGTATGTCTAGGAGTGGTATGGCTGAATCTTTGTGCCTTTTTATTTATTTATTTTTAATAAATTTATTTTATTTATTTATTTTTGGCTGTGTTGGGTCTTCGTTGCTGTGCATGGGCTTTCTCTAGTTGCGGTGAGTGGGGGCTACTCTTTGTTGCAGTGCGTGGGCTTCTCACTGCAGTGGCTTCTCTTGTTGCAGAGCATGGGCTCTAGGCACACAGGCTTCAGTAGTTGTGGCACACGGGCTCAGTAGTTGTGGCTCGCGGGCTCTAGAGCGCAGACTCAGTAGTTGTGGCACATAGGCTTAGTTGCTCCGTGGCATGTGGGATCTTCCTGGACCAGGGATCGAACCTGTGTCTCATGCATTGGCAGGCGGATTCTTAACCACTGCACCACCATGGAAGTCCCTTTGTGCCTTTTTAAAATGGATGGTGGTAGATATGAAATCTCTATTGTATTTAGGTCCCATTGGATACATTTCAGAGAATATTGTGTAATAGATTTATTTTAAATGCTAGTATTTACAATGTGTAGGATGTTTATCCTTTGCATTTGTTTAAACTTATGACAACAAATTTTAGATATCAATTTAAACATGTGTGAGGGCAGATATCATTTAAATACATTATTTTAGGAGGTAAATGAGCAAAGTGTTTTGAAGATTACTAGACAGTAGACCCTTTAGGAGTTCAGAAGAAGTACAAGATGATTGAAGGTTGGGAGGTTTCTTTCTCTGTCCCTCCTTTCCTCCCCCTTTGCTCTCTTCCTCCTTACTTTTCCTGTTATCTGACAAATATTTACTCAACAACTATTATATGCCAGGCACTCTGCTAGGCATTGGGGATATGGCTGTGGACAAGACAGACAAGGATTTGACTCACAGTCTAGTGAGGGAAACAATCCACATGAAAACAAGCTACTGAAATGACTAAAATTTGTGTTAAATATCATGAAGGAAACAAATGAGTCTTATGATAGGGGATAGTGGTGGCATTGGCTGTTATGTCAGGTGGTTCTGGTGGCCTCATGTTGGAAGAGCTAACTGTGCCTAAGAGCCAAGGGAAGATCATTCCAGCAGAGCCTCATACATACTAAGAACATTAACAAGGCTTTGAAGAAGAAAAAGCTTGGAATGTTCCAAAAACTAAAAGCAGGCCACTGCGATGCAATTACTGTCATACTTTGAGTCTTTATACAAAGAAGTTACATAGTTAACCCTTGAAGATGCCTGTAAACAAATATATAGTTAATATAAACTATATAATAAAGTAATAATAAAATTTAGAAAACATACTGTTGGTCATCTTTGAGAAGTGATAGAAGTGAACAGGCCTCTACTTTCCCCTGAGGACAGAGACAAGGAAGGAAGGTTCAGGAAAAAACAAAAAGTTACTTTATCTGCATCAGTATCAGCACTGCTATCATCCAGGCAAGAGTCAGCCCATTGAGAAAAAGATTGTATTTTGTTAAGTTTTGTATCTCCAGTACCCAGCATTGTGCTTGATCTGAAGTATATGCTTAATTCATGTATGTTTTAAGGGAGGGAGAAACTGGAGCTAACATTTTTATTTAGTTCCAACTCCTGTACTGGAGCCAGTTAAACAAAATTAAAAGACAAATAGAATCCAGGGGAAAAAATGCAGCATCTGCAACAAACTATAGGTTGATGTGCTTAATAGACTTTATAAATTGGCATATTGGTTAAGAGCATATTCTGGAGTGCGAAAGATATACTGCAATGAAGGCAAATTAAGGACAGGGTGAGTGTTTAGTTGGCCAAGGGAAGTCAGAACTTAGAGAAAGAAAGAGAGACAGACAGACAGAGAATGAATGAATGAGAATGGGAATATGATGGATCTGTGATGTCTGTGAAGGTCATTCCTAATTTGGTGCCCCTAGAGCTGGCCTTCAGATGTTCCTTTACCATGTTTGTTCTCTTTTTCTGATCTCATACTGAGGGTGAAAATATAAATGGAAGAGACATATCCCTTCCAAACTGTCCAGCCTCAGACAATGACAGAGGCCTGAGTAATCTGTGAATTGATAACTCCCTGAAGTGCATACTATCTCTTAAAAAACTTAGTCGTAACTTGTGCTGACACACAAGTATATTGTGTGTATTTATTATAATAATTGTATTCATTACATAATATACATTCATTACATAATATACTCTTAATTTTGAGGAAATGAACTAATTTTTGCACTATGTGATTTTTCCAGTTTCAACCAAGCTAATTTCTGACAAGTTAATTTGTTCAACAAGATTGGGTACCTTGTAGGTGCCTCTGGTACAGGGGTAGCAGGTACAGTAGGGGTGAATAAAACAAGTGAAGTCTATGACTTTATAGAGCTTTATACTACATGGGAGTGAGGTAGGACAGATAATAAAAAGATAAGAAAATAAATAGCATAATAGAATGAGACATAATGATAGCTTTGGGGAAGAAAAATAGAGCAAGGAAAGGAGCTCAATTAATGCGTGATCAGTGTTGGGAGAAGCAAGGTGGGGCAAACAGTGATGGGAGAGCTTGAGTCCAGCCAAGAACTCACTGCCATGAGGAACCTGACCCTACCCATCCTCACAGTTCCCAGGCTGATTTTCACTTAATCAGTGTGAATTTGTCAGGGCAAGACCTGGAAATCAAATGGTAATAATAGGTGGTATAAATGCCTGGAAATAAAAATGTCTCAAATGTCATCAGTTTCTACCTGTGCTTTCCAATTTGCTGACAAACCAACAGCTGAAGTTAAAAAATACAGTACCAAATGGTTTATTGTAATAATGAGATGGTTGGTTTGAAGGAATACTTGTCTAATAAATAAGATTTGAAAAAAGCAACCCTCAGAGGACTAGAGCTAGTACTAGTGTTAAACTGGTTTTGTTTATACTGGTGTCCTTGAAAAGTTTCTTACCAACCATCTCAACCAATGAAAAACTAATACCAAAGCCAATGGTTAATTCTGTCTCCTAAGCTTACTCTTAGTTCATCCCAAAGCACTCTCTCCTCCCCATTCATCCCCTCCTCTTTCCTTCCCCGTTCTCCATTTTCTATCTAGATTTTATGTAATCTCATCCAGAGCCATCATCATCTATATGCTGATGACTGTAATTTTATTCAACATTATTTTCTCTTCTGAGCTCTATGCTAGTATATCTAATTGTTTACTTGATTTCTCCACTTGTATGTCTAATAAGTATTTCAAATTAAGCATGGTTAAAATAGAAAACTTGGTTTCCATCTGCTTTCTCCAATTCCCAAATATGGACTTCCCTAAATCTTTTCCATCTCAATAAATTATATCTGTCATTTATCCACTTTCTTGGTATAAATATCTTGATTTCTCACTTTAATTCATACCCCACATTCAGTCCATTAGGAAGTTTTATTGTCTCTAACTCCAAATTATATTGGCAACCAGCCATTTCTCACCATCTCTACTTCAATAGCCCTAGTTAAAAGATGTCATTATATCTTGCCTAGTCTACTGGGAGAACATCCTAAGTGGTCTCCCTTCCCAGTGCATGTGAGCCAAGGCTGCTGGGCTTAGAGGGAGTTGAGGCATTGTTGAGAGGATGAGGCTCAGAGTGCATGGTGTGTGCATTGGAAGGAGAACGCTGAGGTGGTCACTAGACCTGAGCTGGGGTCTGCAAGGTTGCTGAGGGACTGTGGGCAGTTGGCCTGAAGTCTCTCCCCACACATTTGCACCACTAATAGATGGTGCAGTAGGAACTAGAAAAAGCAGTATGCAACAATCAGGAACCAGGAAGAGAAGCCCTCTTCCTCCTGCAATGTCCCTCCTGTGCTCTCTATAGATAAAGTTTAACATGTGCTCATTGTAAGGGAGAAATGTTGCAGAGCAGGTACTGAAGGGTGAATTTAGAGCTGAGAAGGAATAAATTGATAACTGATAATAATAACAAATTATTATCAATAAATTGATAACTCTTTCAAAATAATAAATAAATCTTAGTTATCTTCACAAGTCACCGCAGTATAAGACTTATTATTACCTTCTTTCTGGGATTATTCATAGATTATTTGTGGAACTGGAAATTAAATCTAGAATGTTCAATTTCCATGTCTTTGTTCCCATTCTTATGTGGAGTTTCTTCTTTGAACATCATTGATACAATTAATAAGAAAAAATCCAACAATATATGCCAGAAATGGAAAAAAAGATGCCTAGGCACCATGTATCTGGGTCCCTGAGGCCACATATAGCAAATGCTTGGGTGGAGGGCTGGAAATGGGCAGCAGTGCTTGATGGTTAGATAATTAATGAAATGCTTTTTTCAAACTGATATTCTCCAAAGAATAAGAGTCTATATACTTTCCTGTGTGAATCCCTCTTTAAGAGCAGAACTAGTCTGTGAGCCCAGATTAGTTCATCACAATAGACACCTAGCAAAAAACAAGTCTCTAAGGGTTATGCTAGGGGAAGGTAAGGTTTGAGGGAAGATTTAGGATGGGGGTGTTTGTGTCCCTCCAAAATTCGCATACTGAAGTCCTAACTCCTAGTGTGTCTGTATTTAGAGATGGGGCATCTAAGGAGGTAATTAAGGTTAAATGAGGTCATAAGGGTGGGGTTCTGATCTGATAGGATTAGTGTCCATATAGAAGAGATACCAGAGAACTGCTGTCCACCCTCCACCCCCATCCCCATGCACTCACCAAAGAAAGGCCATATGAGCACCCTGCAACCCAAGGGGAGAGCTCTCACCAGATACGAACTCTACTGGCATCTTGATTTTAGATTTCTAGTCTCCAGAACTGTGAGAAAATAAATTTCTGTTGTTTAAGCTCCCCAGTCCATGGTATTTTGTGATGACAGCCCTATCAAACTCCTACAGGAGGTAAGAGTAAAAGGCACTATCTGGAAAGGGCAAGCTGGGGGCGGGGGGTAGAGTGCCACAGACAGGCAAGGAGCAGCATGAGTTTTCCAGACACTTGTGTATTTTGGGGGTAGGGGAAGAGACATGGTAAAAGAAGAGAGTGGAAGAATAGCAAAAAGAAATTCTTTCACTATGCTACCATTTTGCTTAAAACTGGCCTTTTTAACCAATGAAGGGAAGTGGGCTCAGGGTATCCACAAAACATATTAACACCCTCACGTTTTTGTACTTGGCTTTAGAATTATTTTTTTTTGCTTTCATCTGAATATAAGTCTATAGCAGTTTTCTTTTTTAAATAATTAATTAATTAAATTTTTATTGTCATAGTTTAAATATTATATGTTTCAGGTGTACAACATAGTGACTCACAATTTTTAAGGGTTATACTCCATATATAGTTATTATAAAATATTTGCTATATTCCCTGTGCTATACAATATATCCTTACAGCTTATTTATTTTATACATAGTAGTTTATACCTCTTAATCCCCAGCCCTATCTTGACCCTCCCCCTTTCCTTTCCCCACTGGTAACCACTAGCTTGTTCTCTGTATCTGTGAGTCTGTTTCTTTTTTGTTATCTTCACTAGTTAGTATTATTTTTTAGATTTATAGCAGTTTTAAAAGTAAGTATTATAAAGGCTTAACTCAGGAGAAGTCAAGAAACTAGTTGTCATTCCATGTAGAGTGCAAGCTCTAAGACCTACTTCCAACCATTAAGCTTCTCCTATGTAGAAATGGAACCTCAACTGCCCACTTGGCTCTCCTTAGTAAAGAGGAAGGTGGAAGATAATTTGCACTTGAAAGAACTTCTCTACAGAAAAACTCAACACAGGATGTAGAGATATCCATGAGGTCGTGAATTAGGGATAAACTCTCAGTAGTATTCTGATATCAAACCAGCAGATGCTCAGTGAAGCACTGAATGATCAAATGTGGTATAAAGTAAATAGTGTTAGAAATAAGCTTTGTTTCAGACTCTTTCTTTTCTACATTTGGTTTTCCCAGAGACATCTTCACTATACCTCTTCATGAAACTGTGGCCAGTTCAGTAATGCATCCTTAATTTATTTTCCCTCCTTTTCTGCCTCCTTTGCTTATTTCCTCACTCTTGATGTCCTCAGATTACAAACCTCTCAATGAAGTGCTAGTCCTCAAACTTGCTCAGACTCTGTTTCCTAGACAATCCAAGCAAAGAAAGTAGTCAAAACGTATCAAAATGAGTGCTTAAGATATTTTGTAAATAAATTGAGTCAAAATTTGCTGCAGATACAGAAATGTGAATAATTATCCTTTGATAAAACTAAGAATTCTTGGCAATAAAAAGCCCTAAAATTGAGATTTAAAAAAAAGAAACAAACTTCAGCATTTATGACACTGACATTTTTGGAGAATACTTCCTTTTGTATAGAGTATTCATTATTTGGGATTTATCTGATATTTCCTCATGATTAGATTCAAATTACACATATCTGGCCAGAATATTACATAATGATATTTTGTCCTTCATAGGGTATTGTATCTAGAGATACATGGTGTCCATAATATCACTGTGTTAGTGGTATTAATTTTGATCATCTGGTCAAGGTTATACTTTTTTAAAGTATGCTCTTAAATATCTCTATTTTTTCCATTTGTAACCTTGTCATAACTTGACAGCACTACAACACTAGCAGGCTTTATTATTGCCTCATGCTCCACCCCATCACAACTACCACTAAAATGTAAGAACCACAGAGGCGAGGATTATTGCCTCTTTTATTCACTGATACAAATATTCCAAGCACATGGTACAGTGTCTAGCACATATTTACTGAATGAATGAGTAAAAAGATAATTCTGATTAGTAAAAATGTCTAATAACACAATTTGTTATAAAAAAATTCTTTATGACAAAACATTATTACAGCCATGCTAATTCAGCAGTCCATGGTTATAGGATACAAGAACAGGCTGGAAAATATATGATTAAGGATAATTTAAGCCCTCCCTCCCCATTTTAGCCAATATATTAAACCAAAACGATCAGTTGCAAAACTGATTTAGAATGCATTGAAAATTCCCCTTATCACCTCTGGAAGTAATACTAATAAAAATGATATGGCTAAAACATGAGTAGAAGGAGGAGGTATGAAAAGGAGAGAACGAATGTTACGTGAACACATCTAGATATTACTCACCAGAGCTGAACTTGATCGTAGGAAGACAGGCCTCACTTTGCATAGTTCTGACATGCACGATTTCCTGTTACCATGGTTTAGTTAAATAACCCAGTCTTCCAACATCACAGTTCACATTTCAGTTACCATGGTTCAGTTCAGTCCAGTAGTTGCATAAAGTACAAACTTTGTTGCTAGCTCTTCAGTCCACAAATCACTATGTAAATAACAGATGCACACCATGATCAGTGACCAATCACGCCACTTACTTCAGTCTGTCAGTGACTGGTCACTCTGCATCTGTTATTCAGTTCACAGATAGAGCAAAAGTGTGTAGTTGTGTTACCATCTTGTCTCCAAGTGATAAATCCACATGACATTTTACAAAAATGGACAATCAGAAGGGAGAATTGACCAACAGAGATGAAAGTAAAGCAAATAACCCAAAGTGACATTGCTGGAAGTGAATTTTGTATCAGACATAAATGGAATTATAGAATAAGTAGCTGACAGTGGGAATGTTGACACTGTCACCATTTGAGGGACTCTACATATGCTGCCAGAGGAACTTAGTGAAGGCACATTTATCAACATAAAGAAGGAAAGTATGGGCTTCCCTGGTGGCGCAGTGATTGAGAATCTGCCTGCTAATGCAGAGGACACGGGTTCGAGCCCTGGTCTGGGAAGATCCCACATGCCGCGGAGCAACTAGGCCCGTGAGCCACAATTACTGAGCCTGCGCGTCTGGAGCCTGTGCTCCGCAACAAGAGAGGCCGCGATAGAGAGAGGCCCGCGCACCGCGATGAAGAGTGGCCCCCACTTGCCACAACTAGAGAAAGCCCTCGCACAGAAGCGAAGACCCAACACAGCCATAAATAAATAAATAGATAAATAAATTAATTAATTTAAAAAAAAAAAAAAAAAGAAGGAAAGTAGTTGTGACAAAAAGGATGAAGATGTCCTAGAAGTAATACAGGCCAAACAACCTCCACGTTAAGGGAACTTTGGAGATATTTCACAATATGAATGTGCAAAGGATAAAATGTTGGAAGTTGATCCAAACTTAGGAAAGAGTATGACAATTCACTAGGGCATACAAAAGATCTTCACTCCCTATACAGTAAGTCATCAGCAAGAAGAAGGCAAGCAGTGTTGAAAATACTCAATACATTTTTAACACATAAAACACTTTAATTCTCAATGTTTCTAGTGCCTTAAATTCCAATATTCTAAGTAAATAATAGCTTTACTATTTTTTTCTGTTCTCTGTACATGTATAACTGACAGAGTTTTAAAATTTCACAAAAATCTTAAAGCTCATGAAGCAATCATAATTTTTCCATTATTTAAATCACTTTGCATAATTTCATCTTGCATGCTCTTTTTTTTGGTTCTGCATTGCCATGCAAAATAAAGATTGCCTTGGTAAAGTGCACGTTAAATGCTCAGAAATGAAAAATAGAAAGTTCTTACCATAGTCATGATCTGAAGAAAATTAAGAACCACTGACTGAAAATGATAAGCTGTAGACGTTAGCCTCCCACTTGGATCAATACCAAATCTATATCTCTAGCTTGGGTTTCCAAGTGTTTCTGGGTGTTCCACCAGCACCTCACATATAACACATCCAAAGCTGAACTTCCTCTTAACCCTGCCACCTACCAAAAAAGCCCCAAGTAACTTGTTTTTCTGTAATGAAGTATCAGTCAGGATTAGTTTCGATGGCTAGTGACAGAACCTGAAATAATTGTAGCTTAAATAAGATAAAGATTTATTTTTCTATCAAAATAAAACTTCAGAATTAGGCAACCCGGGACTAGCATGGTGACTCACCAATTATCAGGAATCCATATTTTTCTTCTACAATCTTTATCACAAAGTGCCTATCTTCAGGTTACCTCATGGTCACAAACTGGCTGCTGGTGCTCCAAACAGGCAGAAAGAAGGAAGGTAAAGAAAAAGTGCTTGCCACCCTGCTGAGTCAGTGTACTTTAGAGAATATTCATGGATGCTCCCTGCAAAGATATCTGCTTATGTTTTGTATCATTATGTCTTATTAGACAAAATTTGTAGAGTGGCTATTAGATAAGCAGTTAGTGGTTTTTGTCAGGCATCATTAATGATTCAATCATTCACCTAGGCATCAAGCCAGAAACCGAGAGATTATCTGAAATTCTTCTCTCTCTCTCACTGCCCATATCCATGGTTAGTTTATTATGCTACCTAAATTTCTTTCAAATTTGAAACTCCACTTTTTTCTTTAACGCTCCATTGCCTAAAATAGTGCATGACACAAACTGCTGTGTTTATAAATGTTTGTGGAATGCTAATTCAGTGACTGCTTTTCATACAACTGGGGGAAGTTATCTCAGTGAACTTTAAATTGGATCTCCAAATAATATTCAAAGAATATTCCATTATATTATAAAGTGTAATTCCTGGAGTTCTTTAAGTCACAAAGTAGTTTCCTATTCTCTAACACTAGTAGGATTTGAATTAGTTATTCAACTATAAAAGTATGGAATGTGGGCAAACATACTCCCTTCTCTAGTATTTAATTTTTCTTAATTGTATTATTTTGTTAATAGCGGCTGTCTCTTGTACTCTCTCCTCCAATAGACCTCTATGAGCTGTTCCTCAGCATGCCCACAACACATGCATATACTCATACACACATACACACACACACACACAGAGTGATGGCCTCAAAAGTCTTGTTCCTTAGCAAGCCAAATGTCAAACATCTCAGTGGCAGGTATGAAAAACAATAAGCCTGTCCCTGCTGAGCCACCTGCTGAATATTCCATATGCCAGGTGCTAATTTTAGGAGAAAGAAAGGAAAATTTAAAAATGTATTCTCTTTTCATTGCTCCACGAGAGCCTTCTTTCCTTTTCTCCTCAAGCAGCTGCAGCAAAAGCTTACATGAATGCAAAATGAAAGCAGTACTGGAAACAAGACATAATTTAAAAGAATTCACTAGATGACTTAAACAAATAAACCTATTGGGTTAACCTTATTGTTCTGGAGAGAATAAGCAGTGTGACTGGCCTTGGATTGATGGAATTCACTGGAATAGAGCAGGGCTGACAAATTGGGATAAAATATTTGGCAATTGTTCTTTATCTTGGGACAAATGACCAATGTACTTTAAATTCATTTCCTGCAGCTGGTGAGCGGGTGGCCAGGTCTGCATCCTACCCCTTGTAGCCAACGGGCATTTCTTGACATTGACAGGTTGGCCCCATTTGATTAGATTTTCAACAAAACAATGTACATTGCAGATCATTTTCAAAATATTTTTGTTTCTCCAGTTCCTGACATTCTGGTATAATTGAAGACCTCGGCAAGCTCTGAACATGCTTGGAAAATGGGTTGTTTTGACAAGCTAGAGAATAGACTATTTGCCAGCAAACTGCAGGCCAGAGCTTTAATGGTGGTCATATTGCAAATGTTATTTTATCTTCACCTATAAAATTTTCCTTTGTAGCTCTGAATATTTCAATTGCTCAAATAATTTATCTTAACACAGCAGCACTGGGAGGGGACAGTGGGTGCAAACACACAGAGATAATTGTTGCAATTTCTTATTATATTCGAAGTCATAATTTCATTAAGTTAGGTTTTTAGATTAAAATTTCCCACGAAGTTGAAGTCATGTCAAGACAAATATGATTCTGTATACTAATAAATTGGATGTGCAGAAATTCAAATATTCAGAAGTTATGAAACAAGGGATCAATTAGATATACAAAGGCTAATGACTTACATTAGAAATATCTTAGGCCTTGAGACATTGGTTCAAGATGGCAGAGTAGAAGGACGTGCGCTCACTCCCTCTTGCGAGAGCACCGGAATCACAACTAACTGATGAACAATCATCGACAGGAAGGCACTGGAACCCACCAAAAAAGATACCCCACATCCAAAGACAAAGGAGAAGCCACAATGAGAAGGTAGGAGGGATGCAATCACAATAAAATCAAATCCCATAACTGCTGGGTGGGTGACTCACAAACTGGAGAACACTTATACTACAGAAGTCCACCCACTGGAGTGAAGGTTCTGAGCCCCACGTCAGACTTCCCAACCTGGAGCTCCGGCAACGGGAGGAGGAATTCCTGGAGAACCAGATTTTGAAGGCTAGCAGAATTTGACTGCAGGATTTCAACAGGACTTGGGGGAAACAGACTCCACTCTTGGAGGGCACACACAAAATAGTGTGCACATTGGGACCCAGGGGAAGGAGCAGTGACCCCGTAGGAGACTGAACCAGACCTACCTGCTAGTGTTGGAGGGTCTCCTGCAGAGGCGGGGTGTGGCTGTGTCTCACCGTGAGGACAAGGACACTGGGGGCAGAAGATCTGGGAAGTACTCCTTGGTGTGAGCCGTCCCAGAGTCTGCTATTAGCCCCACCAAAGAGCTGGGTAGGCTCCAGTGTTGGGTCGCCTCAGGCCAAACAACCAACAGGGAGGGGACCCAGCCTCACCCATCAGCAGACAAGCAGATTAAAGTTTTACTGAGCTCTGCCTATTAGAGCAACAGCCAGCTCTACCCACCACCAGTGCCTCCCATCAGGAAACTTGCACAAGCCTCTTAGATAGCCTCATCCACCAGAGGGCAGAGGGCAGACAGCAGAAGCAAGAAGAACTACAATCCTGCAGCCTGTGGAACAAAAACCACATTCACAGAAAGATAGACAAGATGAAAAGGCAGAGGGCTATGTACCAGATGAAGAAACAAGATAAAACCCCAGAAAAACAATGAAATGAAGTGGAGATAGGCAACCTTCCAGGCTAAGAATTCAGAATAATGATAGTGAAGATGATCCAGCACCTCGGAAAAAGAATGGAGGCAAAGATCAAGAAGATGCAAGAAATGTTTAACAAAGACCTAGAAGAATTAAAGAACAAAAAAACAGAGATGAACAATACAATAACTGAAATGAAAACTACACTAGAAGGAATCAATAGCAGAATAACTGAGGCAGAAGAACGGATAAGTGACCTGGAAGACAGATTGGTGGAATTCACTGCCGGGAAACAGAATAAAGAGAAAAGAATGAAAAGAAATGAAGACAGCCTAAGAGACCTCTGGGACAACATTAAACACAACAATATTCGCATTACAGGGGTCCCAGAAGGAGAAGAGAGAGAGAAAGGACCTGAGAAAATATTTGAAGAGATTATAGTCGAAAACTTCCCTAACATGGGAAAGGAAATAGCCACCCAAGTCCAGGAAGCACAGAGAGTCCCAGGCAGGATAAACCCAAGGAGAAACACACTGAGACACATAGTAATCAAATTGACAAAAATTAAAGTCAAAGAAATATTATTGAAAGCAAAAAGGGAAAAATGACAAATAACATACAAGGGAACGCCCATAAGATAAACAGATGATTTCTCAGCAGAAACTACAAGCCAGAAGGGAGTGGCATGATATATTTAAAGTGATGAAAGGGAAGAACCTACAACCAAGATTACTCTACCTGGCAAAGATCTCATTCAGATTTGATGGAGAAATCAAAAGCTTTACAGACAAGCAAAAGGTAAGAGAATTCAGCACCACCAAACCAGCTCTACAACAAATGCTAAAGGAACTTCTCTAAGTGGGAAATACAAGAGAAGGAAAGGACCTGCAGAAACAAACCTATAACAATTAAGAAAATGGTAATAGGAACATATATATCGATAATTACCTTAAACGTGAATGGATTAAATGCTCCAACCAAAAGACACAGGCTTGCTGAATGGATACAAAAACAAGACCCATATGTATGCTGTCTACAAGAGACCCACTTCAGACCTAGGGACACATACAGACTGAAAGTGAGGGAATGGAAAAAGATATTCCATGCAAATGGAAATCAAAAGAAAGCTGGAGTAGCAATACTCATATCAGACAAAATAGACTTTAAAATAAAGAATGTTACAAGAGACAAGGAAGGACACTACATAATGATCAAGGGATCAATCCAAGAAGAAGATACAACAATTATAAATATATATGCACCCAATATAGGAGCACCTCAATACATAAGACAACTGCTAACAGCTATAAAAGAGGAAGTTGACAGTAAAACCATAATAGTGGGGGACTTTAACACCTCACTTACACCAATGGACAGATAATCCAAACAGAAAATTAATAAGGAAACACAAGCTTTAAATGACACAATAGACCAGATAGATTTAATTGATATTTATAGGACATTCCATACAAAAACAGCAGATTACCCTTTGTTCTCAAGTGCACACTGAACATTCTCGAGGATAGATCACATCTTGGGTCCCAAATCAAGCCTCAGTAAATTTAGGAAAATTGAAATCATATCAAGCATCTTTTCTGGCCACAATGCTATGAGATTAGAAATCAATTACAGGGAAAAAAATGGAAAAAACACAAACACATTAAGGCTAAACAATACGTTACTAAATAACCAAGAGATCACTGCAGAAATCAAAGAGGAAATCAAAAAATACCTAGAGACAAATGACAATCAAAACACAATGATCCAAAACCTATGGGATGCAGCAAAAGCAGTTCTAAGAGGGAAGTTTATGGCAATACAAGCCTACCTCAAGAAACAAAAATCTCAAATAAACAATCTATCCTTACACCTAAAGGAACTAGAGAAAGAAGAACAAACAAAACGCAAAGTTAGCACAAGGAAAGAAATCATAAAGATCAGAGCAGAAATAAATGAAATAGAAACAAAGAAGACAATAGCAAAGGTCAATAAAACTAAAAGCTGGTTCTTTGAGAAAATAAACAAAATTGATAAACCATTAGCCAGACTCATCAAGAAAAAGAGGGAGAGGACTCAAATCAATAAAATTAGAAATAAAAAAGGAGAAGTTACAACAGACACCACAGAAATACAAAGCATCCTAAGAAACTACTACAAATTACTCTATGCCAATAAAATGGACAACCTGGAAGAAATGGACAAATTCTTAGAAATGTATAACCTTCCAGACTGAACCAGGAAGAAATAGAAAATATGAACAGACCAATCACAAGTAATGAAATTGAAACTGATTAAAAATCTTCCAACAAACAAAAGTACAGGACCAGATGGTTTCACAGGTGAATTCTATCAAACATTTAGAGAAGCGCTAACACCCATCCTTCTCAAACTCTTCCAAAGAATTGCAAAGGAAGGAACACTCCCAAACTCATTCTATGAAGCCACCATCACCGTGATACCAAAACCAGACAAAGATGCTACAAAAAAAGAAAATTACAAACCAATATCACTGATGAATATAGATGCAAAAATCCTCAACAAAATACTAGCAAACAGAATCCAACAACACATTAAAAGGATAATACAGCATGATGAAGTTGGATTTATCCCAGGGATGCAAGGATTCTTCAATATACGCAAATCAATCAATGTGATACACCATTTTAACAAATTGAAGAATAAAAACCATATGATCATCTCAATAGATGCAGAAAAAGCTTTTGACAAAATTCAACACCGATTTATGATAAAAACTCTCCAGAAAGGGGACATAGAGGGAAGCTACCTCAACATAATAAAGGCCATATACGACAAACCCACAGCAAACATCATTCTCAATGGTGAAAAACTGATAGCATTTCCTCTAAGATCAGGAACGAGACAAGGATGTCCACTCTCACCACTATTATTCAACATAGTTTTGGAGGTCCTAGCCATGGCAAGCAGAGAAGAAAAAGAAATAAAAAGAATACAAATTGGAAAAGAAGAAGTAAAACTGTCCCTGTTTGCAGATGATATGATACTATACCTAGGGAATCCTAAAGATGCCACCAGAAAACTACTAGAGCTAATCAATGAATTTGGTAAAGTTGCAGGATATAAAATTAATGCACAGAAATTGCTTGCATTCCTATACACTAATGGTGAAAAATCTGAAAGAGAAATTAAGGAAACACTCCCATGTACCATTGCAACAAAAAATATAAAATACCTAGGAATAAACCTACCTAGGGAGACAAAAGACCTGTATGCAGAAAATTATAAGACATTGATAAAAGAAATTAAAGATGATACCAACAGATGGAGAGATATACCATGTTCTTGGATTGGAAGAATCAATATTGTGAAAATGACTCTACTACCCAAAGCAATCTACAAATTCAATGCAATCCCTATCAAATTACCAATGGCATTTTTTACAGAACTACAACAAAAAATCTTAAAATTTGTATGGAGACACAGAAGACTCCAAATAGCCAAAGCAGTCTTAAGGGGAAATAACGGAGCTGGAGGAATCAGACTCCCTGACTTCAGACTATACTACAAAGCTACAGTCATCAAGACAATATGATACTGGCACAAAAACAGAAATATAGATCAATGGAACAAGATAGAAAGCCTAGAGGTAAACCCACGCACCTATGGTCGAGCATTTAATCTATGACAAAGGAGGCAAGGATATACAGTGGAGAAAAGCCAGTCTCTTCAACAAGTGGTGCTGGGAAAACTGGACAGCTACATGTAAAAGAATGAAATTAGAACACTCCCTAACACCATACACAAAAATAAACTTGAAATGGATTAGAGACCTTAATGTAAGACTGGACACTATAAAACTCTTAGAGGAAAACATAGGAAGAACACTCTTTGACATAAATCACAGCAAGATCTTTTTTGATCTACCTCCTAGAGTAATGGAAATAAAAACAAAAATAAACAAATGGACCTAATGACACTTAAAAGCTTTTGCAAAGGAAAGGAAACTACAAACAAGACGAAAACACAACCCTCACAATGGGAGAAAATATTTGTAAGTGAATGAACAGATGAAGGATTAATCTCCAAAATATATAAACAGCTCATGCTGCTCAATATTAAAAAAACAAATAACCCAATCCAAAAATGGGCAGAACACCTAAATAGACATTTCTCCAAAGAAGACATACAGATGGCCAAGAAGCACATGAAAACTGCTCAACATCGGTAATTATTAGAGAAATGCAAACCAAAACTACAATGAGGTATCATCTCACACCAATTAGAATGGGCATCATCAGAAAATCTACAAACAACAAATGCTGGAGAGGGTGTGGAGAGAAGGGAACCCTCTTGCACTCTTGGTGGGAATGTAAATTGATACAGCCACTATGGAGAACAGTATGGAGGTTCCTTAGAAAACTAAAAATAGAACCACCATATGACCCAGCAATCCCACTACTGGGCTTATACCCTGAGAAATGCGTAATTGAAAAAGACACATGCACCCCAATGTTCATTGCCACACTGTTTACAATAGCCAAGTCATGGAAGCAACCTAAATGCCCATTGACAGACAAATGGATAAAGAAGATGTGGTACATATATACAGTGGAATATTAGCCATAAAAAGGGACGAAATTGGGTCATTTGTAGATATGTGGATGCATCTAAAGACTGTCATACAGAGTGAAGTAAGTCAGAAAGAGAACAATAAATATCGTATATTAACGCATATATGTGGAACCTAGAAAAATGGTACAGATAAACCAGTTTGCAGGGCAGAAATTGAGACACAGATGTAGAGAACAAATGTATGGACACCAAGGGGGGAAAGAAACGTATGGACACCAAGGGGGGAAAGAAACGTATGGACACCAAGGGGGGAAAGTGGCTGGGGGTGGTAGTGTTGTGATGAATTGGGAGATTGGGATTGACATATATACACTAATATGTATAAAATGGATAACTAATAAGAACCTGCTGTATAAAAAACTAAAATGAAATTCAAAAATTCAAAAAGAAAAAAAAGAAATATTTTAGGCCTCTTTTGCTGTGTATTACTAACTGTGCCCCCCCCCAACTCTCATTTCCTTTAGTTTAGAGGCTCTTGTGACTGCTTCTCTATATGTGACTTCTCCTTTTTTTTTTTTTTATAAATATTACAATCAACTTAGATTGTTTTTTTTTTTTAATTTTATTTATTTATTTATTTAGATTTGGCTGTGTTGGGTCTTCGTTTCTGTGCAAGGGCTTTCCCCAGTTGCGGCAAGCAGGGGCCACTCTTCATCACGGTGCACGGGCCTCTCACTATCGTAGCCTCTCTTGTTGCGGAGAACAGGCTCCAGACACGCAGGCTCAGCAGTTGTGGCTCACGGGCCCAGTTGCTCCGCGGCATTTGGGATCCTCCCAGACCAGGGCTCGAACCCGTGTCCCCTGCATTAGCAGGCAGACTCTCAACCTCTGTGCCACGAGGGAAGCCACTGCTCCTTTTTTTTTTTTGAAAAGTCTGTGCTTCTCTGTTGTTTCCCCATCTCCTCCTAACATTTCTATTTATTTATTCTAAAAGCCAGACATTTTCACAAAATGCTAGTTAATTAATTAAAAATTATTTTTTATTCCTTTAGTATTTGTGCTAACTATAAACATACCCTAGGGATTTTAATTTCAATTTGGGGGCTTCTTTTGGAGAACAATTTTTATTTTGTCAGAATTATATTTGGATCTTATTTTTTTCTTTATTTTTCAAACTGATTTTATGATTGAAGACAGAAGGTCTTCTTCTTTTTTTAAATTAATTAATTAATTTATTTTGGTTGCACCAGGTCTTGGTTGTGGCAAGTGGGCTCCCTAGTTGCAGTTCACCAGGTCCTTAGCTGCAGCATGTAGGCTCCTTAGTGGCAGCTCCATGGCTTCTTAGTTGTGGCATGAGAACTCTTAGTTGCAGCATGCAACTGTATGTGGGATCTAGTTCCCTGACCAGGGATCGAACCCTGACCCCCTGCATTGGGAGCATGGAGTCCTATCCACTGTGCCACCAGGGAAGTCCCCAGAAGGTCTTCTTCAAGGACTGCTTTTCCCCATAAAAATATTTATTTTAGCAAGAGCAAATACAGATTTAAATGAGAGGAACCTCTAGTTGACCTTCAACTGATAGTCACAATTTTGCAAAGCAAAGGAGCCAATCAGCTCTCACTCTTCCACCTCACATCTTCCCCATTTACTGCTGTGTGCTGTTGGGCTAGTTATTTAACATCTCTGGGCCTCAATTCCTTTATCTGTGAAAAGTGGAAAGTACTTTATGTGGAAAGTAATAGTACCTACTCCTACAGTAGTTGTGAGGATTAAAAGAGTTAATGTGTTCAAAATGCTATGAACCATACCTAGCACATAATAAATGTTCAAAAATTTTAGGTATTGTTATTTTATCACTATTACCTCTATATAGATACTTTTTTCTATTCTTTCTACTTTTCTTTCTCTTTCCCCTATCCCCTTGTGAGGGAACAAGTTATTTCCAACCATGCTAGGCGATTAAGAAGTGTGATCTGGAGCTGTAGTTACAGTCTAGTTCTTTTTATAAAACAAGATGATTAAATCCCAAAGAAAAGGAAGTCCACCAAGACTGCCATATTGCACAACTCTAGGAGGCGCCATCCACCTTGTAGTCAGAGTAACTGCTATCCCTGAAATTATGCAGTTGATGATCCATGCAGCCATACATGGTAGCTCTGTAGCCCACCATTCAGTCACTTTAACTTTTTTTTCTTTTCCTCAGTTTTTGTATTGTTTTCTTTTTCATATATATGTAAGTATGTATACTCACTAGATGACATAAACACATTAAAGCTTTACACATTTGTTCCCCTATACGTCTTTTTTTTTCCTTTCCTAAGGTTTGATATTCAAATGGGAGTTGTATGTGTTTGTGTGCATAGAAGCTTATATTCACACCTATGGGAAGTATTAACAGTCATAAAAATATAAGTAAGAATATAAAAAATAAATTATATTTACTAGGATTGAAAATGTTCATAATTTATAAATAGGATTGCTTTTTCTTACTTTTATGAGATGATTACAGCTGGATCAAAGCAAAGGACTTGAATAGAAGCAAAACAATAAATTAATTGACCACTAAGTGATAGGGGCCCATAGTAGATTTCCTACCACTAAATCGCAAACATAGGCAAGCTGGGATAAGCCTGACTCACCAAATCTTTCAGTGATGTCAACATCCGCTTTCTGTTATGTCTGTAGATGCTGCCAGTGGTTTGAATCAATATAACATTTTTTATTATTATAAATAAAATGCTTCATTTAGTTATTTCTTTGGAAGATATGAGGAAAAATTGTTCTCTGATGAACTACTTCAAGAAGTATCCTTTGAATTTTGAATACTGTGACAGTTTTATTTCAATACAATTTATGACCAGTAATAGAACTACATACAGGTGGTATTGGATTTCTGTGCATTCCTTACCGCCATTTAAACATCACAGATGTTTCCTTTATTCATAATGAGTTAATCCCACTGCCATTCATGCACAAGGAAGGAAAGAGAAGCACTCAAAGGTCTACGTAGCTAGAAGGAGTAGAAGAAGCAAAAAGCCTAACTAACCTACAAATTTGATAATTCACCCTTGAATAATTGAAAGTTTGATGTGTTTGCATTAAAAAGTGTGAATCAGGAACACTGAAGTTCAACATATTCTGTGCTAAAATTGAAACAGTACTCAGAAGTACTGAACCATGTTTTATGATGTGCTTTTTCTCAGGCTTTGGTATAGAATTTCCCTACTTATGGAGGACTAGCAACTGAAAATAAATTAAAACTGTAACCTTACCTCTAGAGATGAATATTCTGCATGCAACGATCTCTTCCTTCTCAAAATTACCGTTCAGTTCACTTCAACAATCATCTATTGAGCATTATACTATGCTATCTCTGAGAATTTAAAGACAAATAAAACATGGTCCCTGTTCTTAATTAGTTTCCTCTCAATTCAAAGAATTGAAAGAAGTCAGGGGATTGAGATATGGGTGGAGGAAGCCTGGAGTATGGTGTGGAAGGGTGTAGGGGGGATATTTGGGTCTTATTCTTTATAGTACACCTTTTAATAATCATTGACAAATTGTTCTTCTGACCAGATTGCCTACGTATTTTTTTGCCAGCTCTTAGTATTGCCAGTCTTTCTTGGTTTTATTTATAATAAGATATTAATCTAATAAATATGTATGGTGAATTCTTTCATACAAGTAACTTTTTGCGTGCTGTCAGTGACGCAAAGTGATTGTCCTCCAGCAACTCGCAATATATTGATTGAGAAGAGGGTCACACAAACAACTAACTTCAAAACAAGTCAAATGATGGTTAATGTAATCATAGAATTATGGATAGCTTACGACTGGAAGACTGTGAAGTCAGGGTTCAGCATAGAGAATCAGGTTCTCGATCAATATTATACCACTGGTAAGCAGCAGAGCTGGGATTTGAGATCAAGTTTTTCTGTCTCCAAGACCAGAGTTCTTCTTACTTTAAAACTGCAACACATGAAATCGTAAATATCAGGACCTATCACAGGACTACGCAATGTTAAAATTGTTTTCAGTATTTCATGTGAAACTTCTACTAATTATTATAATTTTAATCAATTGGATGTCCTTCAGAGCCTTTTTCATACTTTGATTTGCAAATAAGCAGGGGAAAGTTCATTGATTCTTTATAATACAGTGGAAAAAAACAAGAATACTGAAGTATATTTTTACTTAGGTTCTCTGAGCTTCAATTTTCTCATCTATAATAACCTTGCAGTGTAGTGGTAGAGATTAAATGAAATAGTTAATGTAAGGTCCATGGCATAGCATTTGTCACTGCGTGGCCACTCCAGAAAGGTGAGTCATCTTTGGGTTAAGAGAAAATATACCTTTAAGTCAATCTGAGAGGATATATTAGAGTTGGCAAGGACTGAGGGAATATCTTGTTTAGTTCCCCTGTTGCCCAGAGTTGAGCATGGAAACCCAGTACACTGATATGTTTCTCTCAAGGTTGTATAGACATATGTAAACAGAATAAGTTTTATCATGTTTCAGTTACCTTTCTGTGCCTACAGATGGGATACCCCACTTCTAAGAGCACACTGGAGAACTGGCCTGGATTTAGGGGACTATTGTCAACCTTTTATAGGATCAATGATAAAATTGTGGGAAACTAATTTGTTTCTTTAATCATTAATGATGTTGAACAACTTTTAAAATTTATTTTTCCCCAGCTTTATTGACATATAATTGACATATATGATTGGTATAATTGTGTAAGTTTAAGATGTACAATGTAGTGATTTTATATATGTATATATGGCAAAGTGATTACCACAATAAAGTTAGTTAACATATCTATCACCTCACATAGTTATAATTTGTTTTGTGGTGAGAACTTAAAAAATCTCCTCTTTTAGTAACTTTCAAATATACAACACAGTATTGTTAACTGTAGTCACCACACTGTACATTACACGCCAGAACTTATTTCTCTTGTAACTGGAAGTTTGTATCCTTTGACCACCTTCACCCATTTACTCTACTCTTGCCCCCACCCCCGGCCCCAACCCTGGCAACCACTAATCCATTTTCTGTTTATGTGCCCTTTGATATTCTCTCCATTCAAGATAATATTCTTTTCTCCCATGTCCTGTCCTCATTTGTTGAAAGCAGTGTCTTTTCTCCAGTAAATTACCTTTGCCCTTTGTAAAAAATCAGTTATCCTTATATGTATGTATGATTCTATTTCTGGACTCTGTTATGTTCCAATAATTTCTTTGTCATCTTTACACCAATACCACACTATATTTATTACTGTAGTGCTATAATAAATGTTGAAGTCATGTAGTATTAGCTCTCCAAATTTGTTCTTTTTCAAAATTGTTTTGGCTATTGTAGGTCTTTTGCACTTCATATGAATTTTATAATTAACCTTTCAAGTTCTACCAAAAAAAAAAGCCTACTAGTATTTCATTGACTCTGTATAGCTCAGATTTGGGAGAATTTTCATCTTCATAATATTAAGGCTTCTAAAACATGAAAAAAGTATAAATCTTCATTTATTCATATTTTCTTTAATTAGTCTCAGCAGTGTTTTGAAGTTTCCAGTGACAAATCTCTCATATCTTTTGTCAGATTTATCCCTAGATATTTCATATTTTTGATGTTATAAATGTTATTATTTTATTATTTTTTCCAATTGTTCATTACTAGTATATAGATATACAATTGATTTTTATATATTAATCTTGTATCCTGAAGGTTTGCTAATCACAAACTCACTTATTAGTTTTAGCATCTTTTTTCTTTAGGGTTTTCTACATAGACAATCATGTCATGCAAATTATGAGTTTTAATTCTTCCTTTCCAATTTGGGTGGCATTACTGTCTTTTTCTTGCCTTATTGCATTGGCTAGAACCCCCAATAAAATGTTTAATAGAGATGGTGAGAGCAATCATCCTTGTCTTCTTCCCAATCTTAGGGGAAAGCATTCTGTTTTTACCTTTCAGTATGATGCTAACTGTAGATTTTTTTGTAGATGCCCTTTATAGGTCCGTGAAGTTTCCTTTTATTCCTAGTTTGCTGAGAGTTTTTATTAGGACTGGATGTTGGATTTTTTTCAAAGGCATTATCTGTGTCTGTTGAAATGATTGTATGGTTTTCTTTTAAGATTGTGTTAATATGGTGAAGTATATCAATTGATTTTCAAATGTAAAACAACATTGCATTCCTGGGATAAACCCAATTTGGTCATGATGTTTTATCCTTTGTATATATTTTTGGAGTCAATTTGCTAAATTTCGTTTAGAATTTTGCATTTCTGTTCATGAGGGATATTGATTTGTAGTTTTCATTTTTCATAATGTCTTTGTCTGGTGGGACTCAGAATAAGTTGAAAAGTTTTCCTCTTCTTCAATTTTTTGGGAAGAGTTTGTATAGAATTAGTATTATTTCTTCCTTAAATGCTTCATAGAATTCACCAGTAAAGCCATTTGGATCTGAAAGGGAAGATTTATGGGAAGGATTTAACCAAAAATTCAATTTCTTTCATAGGTAATCATATATTTAGGTTGTCTACCCCTTCTTGAGTGAGCCTTGGTAGTTTGTATCTTTCATGAGTTTGTCCATTTCATTTAAATTGTCAAATTTGTTGGCTTAAAGTTATTCATAATGTTCCCTTATTATCAATTTGATATCTGTGGTATACTGATGTTATCTTCTTATTCCTGATATTGATGATTTGTGCTTTTTTTCCCTGATCAGGTTAGAGATTTATCAATTTTGTTAATTTTTCAAAGCACGAGCCTGTAGTTTCACTGATTTTGTCTATGGTTTCTCTGGTTTTTATTTCTTTGATTTCTGCTCTTATCCTTTCTCTTGCTTATTTTGGGTTTAACTTGCCCATTTTTTCTAGTTTCTTGAGGTAAAAGCTGAAATCATTGATTTGAGATCTTCTTTTCTAATAACTTTAGTGCTATAAATTTCTCCCAAGTGCTGCATTAGTAAATATTACAGAGTTTTAGATACTTGTTTTCACTTTTATTCAGCACAAAATAATTTGTATTTTTTTCTTGGGATTACTGCTTTAATCCATGTGTTACTTGTATGTGTTTTATTTGGTGTCCAAATATTTGGAGATTTTCCAGAGATCTTCCATTATTGATTTCTAATTTAATTTCTCTGTGATCTAAGAACATACTATATATGACTTGAATATTGTTGTATTTATTGAAACTTGCTTTATGGTACAGAATATGGTCTACCTTGGTAAAATATTCTATATGCCCTTGAAAAGAATGTGTATTCTTCTGTTGTTGGATAGTTTTCTATATATGTCAATTAGGTCAACTTAGTTGATAGTGTTTGTAAAATCTACCATATTGTTACTGATTTTCTGCCCACTTGTGCTATTGAAAAAGCATTACTGAAGTCATCTAGTAGAATTGTGGATTTTCTATTTCTCCTTGTAATTCTATTAATTGTTGCTTCGTGTATTTTAAAGCTCTCTTATTAGATGAATAAATGTCTTTAGATTGTTATATTCTCTTGCTTAATTTACCCCTTTACCATTAAAAAAATTGACCTTTTAAAATCTCTGGTAACATTCTTTGCTCTGAAATCTACTTTGCTGATAATTAATGTTAATATTAATCTTTCTTTTAATTAATATTAACATGATATATTTTTCTATACTTTTATTTTTAACCTATTGATGTTGTGTCTTTAAAGTATATTTCTTATAGACAGCATGTAATTATCTTGCCTTTTTTACCCAATCTGACAATTTCTGTCTTTTGATTGGGTGTGTTTAGACCATTTATATTTAGTATTATCTTAGGCTAGAACTCTGTGTGTGTGTGTGTGTGTGTGTTTAATACTTAGGGTTTAAGGACTTCCCTAGTGGCGCAGTGGTTAAGAATCTGCCTGACAATGCAGGGGACATGGGTTCGAGCCCTGGTCCGGGAGATCACATGCTGTGGAGCAACTAAGCCCGTGTGCCACAACTACTGAGCCTGCGTTCTAGAGCTTGTGAGCCACAACTACTGAGCCTGTGAGCCACAACTACTGAAGCCCACGTGCCTAGAGCCCATGCTCCGCAACAAGAGAAGCCACTTCAATGAGAAGTCCGCGCACTGCAACGAAGAGTAGCCCCCACTCCCTGCAACTAGATAAAGCCCACGCGCAGCAACAAAGACCCAACGCAGCCAAAAATAAATTAATTAATTAATTTGAAAAAATTTAAAAAAATACTTAGGGTTTATAGCATACATTTTAAATTCTTTCAATCACTTTTAAGGGATATTATGCCACCTCGTGTAGTATAAGAGCCTGTGTATATTAATGTTGTTGCCATACTTTTACATATATTACAAATCCCACAATACATTGTTATTATTTTTGTTTAAATAATTATCGTTTAAAGGGATTTATATTTTAAATTCTTACATATTTATCCAAGGAGTTATGATTTCCATTGCTCTGCATTTCTTTGTGTAGACCTATATTTCCATTTGGTATTATTTTTCTTCTGCCTTAAGGACCTCCTTTAACATTCCTTGTAGTGCAGGTCTACTCATGAAGAATGTTTTTGGGTTTTGTACATCTGAAAAAGTCTGTATAAGTATAGCCTTTGGTTTTGAAAAATATTTTTGTTAGGTATAGAATTCTAGGCTGACAGTTTTTTCTTTTACTACTTTAACAATGTTGCATCACTGTCTTTTCTATTGCATTGTGTCTGGGAAAAAACCCTGCTATATTTCTTGTGTATATTCCTTTGTACATAATGTGTCCTTTTTCCACTCTGACTACTTTTTATATTTTCTCTTTTTCACTGTTTTTGAGCAATTTGATTATGATGTGCCTTGGTATAGTTTTTTTCATGTTTCGTATATTGGGGTTGGTTAGGTTTCTTGAATATGTGGGTTTATAATTTTCATCAAGTTTGAAAATTTTTAGACTTCTATTTCTTCAAATATTTTCCTGTCTCCCTCTCTTTCCTCTCTTTTGAGGACTCCAGTTACACATATATTAGGCTCTTGAAGTTATTCTGTGGATGGTTTATGCTCTGCTCATTTTATTTATTTATTTTTTCTGCTCATTTTAAAAACTATCTTTTTATGTTTAGTTTTGGGTAGTTTCTAATGCTATATGCTCAAGCCCATTATTTTTTCTTCTACCACACCAAATCTGCTGTTAATACCATCCAATATATTTTTCATTTCATCCATTCTAGTTTTTTTCTCTAAAAGTTTAGTAGATCTTTTTCATGTCCTCCGTGTCTTTACTGAAAATTGAACATGTGGCATACAGTTTTAATGTATCTGTCCAGTAATTCTTTCATCTTTGTCAATTCTGGGTTGGTTTTTATTGACTGGATTTTTTCATCATTATGGACCATTTTCTCCCCCTGCTATTTTGCATGTCTGACAAGTTTTGATTGGAGTCTGGACATTGTGAATTTTACTTTATTGGATTCTGGGTATTTTTGTATTCCTATGAATATTCTTGAGTTTTGTCCTTGGATACAGTTAAGTTACTGTGAGATAGGTTGATCCTTTCTAGTCTTGGTTTTAAGATTCGTTAGGCAGGATTGAAGTAAGGCTTAATTTGTATCTAACTATTCCCTACTTTAGAGGCATGATCCTTCTCTGTACTCTACCCAATGCCAGTGATTCATTAAGTTTTCCAGTATGGCTGGTAGGATGCTCTTTTGTGTCTGTATTTCTTTAGTCAACATTATGTCTGTAAGGTTTTATCCATATTGTTTCATGTATCAGTAATTTGTTGTTTATTTATTGATGTTTAGCATTCCAGTGCATGAATAAACTATACCTTATTTACCAACTTTATAACTGCTGGACCTTTAGGTTTTCTGGTTATTGTGAACAAAATTTCTATGAACATTCCTATACAGAATGGTTTGATAGGTGCTGTCACAGATGTATGTACTAGATGCTGTGTCATCACAAATGGATATTTCTGGAAAAGGCGAATCTTGAGCCGAGTTTTTAGGGGAGAAAGAAATGATTAGATGAGAAACCAAAAGAAAAGTTTCTAGACAGAAGGAAGAGTAATAAGGGACTAGAAAGAGAATCAGCAAGAATTTATAGAGAACTGGGCATAGAGGAGACCAAAGTAATAGGTAGACATTGTCATGATAAATTAAAAGATCCAAACACCACTCTGAAGAATTTCAAATATGTAGTCACATAATCAATTTTTTTTAAAGAAAAATATCTTTCATCACATTGTGGAGAATGGATTGGATGAGGGTCAGATTGGAGATTGGGGAACGCGGTGGTGGGTTATTGCAGTAATTCAGTTCATAAGTGGTGAGGCCTGAACTAAGGCCATGACTGTGGGAACAGTGAAAAGGGAAAAGATTGGAGAATTCTTTTTAAAAAAAATATTTATTTATTGTGGCTGCACCAGATCTTAGTTGTGGTGTGCAAGATCTTTAGTTGCAGCATGCGGGCTTCTTAGTTGCGGCATGCATGCAGGATCTAGTTCCCCGACCAGGGATCGAACCCAGGCCTCCTGCATTGGACCACCAGGGAAGTCCCAACATTTGAGAATTCTTGAAGAGATAGACTACTGGGGAGAGAGAGGAAAGAATCAGAGCGTTTGAGCAGTTTTCATTGAAATCTGGTAAATTAAATTGGCTCTGCAAAAAGTGAAGACATTTAAAAAAAGAGTGTTGAGAAGGGGCTTGCCATACCAGATAGCAAAATATTATGTTGTAAGCTACAGCAATTAAGTCACCATATTAAGTACTCTACCAAAAAAGACATTTTTGATTTTGAAATTCATGTATGGTAAAGATATCATCAATAGTGTTAAGGAAAAAATAACAACCTGGGGAGAAAATGTTTCAAAATATTTAGTAGAAAAAAGGTAACTATCTCTAATATATCAATAATTCCTTCAGATAAATAAGAAAAAGACAAAATAAAAAACTAATATGAAAATAGGTAAAGAATATAAAGGGCAATTTATAGACGAAATACAAATGGCCAATAATTGTAAGAAACTGTTAAACCACTGCCTAAGTGATTATGGCTAAAACTGAAATAATGAGATAAAATTTTAACAACTCAGCATAGCAAAGGTAAAAATATTTAAGATGTCAAATGCTGGCTTGAGAATAGGAAAATGTTCACATGTTGAAGAGAATGTAAATTGGGGCAATCTTTTGGAAAGCAATTTGGCACATATTTTTTGACCTTGAATCTGTTATAAGGCCTTATCCCTCAGAAGTATTTGCACTGCAAAACAAAGATATACTTCCAAGGATACGCATTTCACTGGTGCTTAAAATAGTGAAAAACTGGGATAATCTAGGGGGTTGATAAATTATGTTACATCCATACAATGGAATACTATTCACATTTTTTAAAAATGAAGCAGATCTATATATACAAAGAATAGAAAGATATTTATAATTTATTGGAGGAAAAGGTCAAGTTTCAGAAAATAATGCCAGCTATGATGCCATTTTTACAAATAAATATGTATTAAATGCAGTATATACCAGGAACTGGGCCATTAACCAGGGATTCAGCAAAGAACAAGATAAGGTCCCTGCAGTTGTGGAATTAAAAAGTTGTTAAACATGATTACCACTGGTGAATGAGATAGTGGCAGTTGGGGGTGGGATAGGAAGGATGTTTACTTTTTACATGTTTGGACTGTTAAATTTTTTCCAAAAAGCAACTTTTGCTTTTGTAATTTAAAAACTAAGTTTTAAAAGAAGTTATACAATTTTAAATTATATTTTCAAATGTTTAAAATAGTGATAAACTAATTAATGTTTTTAAGAGTGTGAAGAAGTGGGTGCTCTCATACTCTCCTGGTGAGAGCATGTATTTGCTTAAACATTTTGGAGGATAATTTGGTAATATGTATTGTTTAATGTTACAAGTTTGCTTTGATACAATAATTCTATTTCTAAGAATTTATCTTAAGGAAAAATTAA